>NW_022900928.1:73085933-73174694 GCF_012274545.1 Fukomys damarensis
GGGAAAGAGCGAGCCCGCTCCAGGGTGTCCTCCTCCCGGCTGCGGGAACCCCGGGGCCGGCGCTTACTCGTCGTCACCAGCCTGGCGCTGCCTGCAAGCGTCTGGAAGCCAGAGAAGCCTCAGCCTGGGGCTGGGTGGCCGGAGTCGAGGAGCAGCGGCAGCGTCCTGCCGGGCCTGGGGGGTTTTGCAGGATCGGCGGGAACCGGGAAACATCACCGGGGTCAGGAAGCCGGGGCCGGAGGCGCCATGCTCAGGACCCTAGTCCGTGAATGAGCGAGAATTTGTCGGGTCGCTGGCTTTGCGTGGATTGCTGGGGGGATCTTTGGTGAGAGGAGGAGAACTGGGGTCCGTGGCGAAGCTTGGGAATCGAGGGAGCGACTGGCTAGAAAAATAGGGGATGAATTCGTAAAAGGGGGTACGGAAGCGCAAAAAAGCTGAAAACTAAGGGGGAAGGGGCAGGGTCCCTAGTCTGCTGCGCAAAGTTTGTGTTTCCTTCTGGTTGGCGAGAGGGTTCTTCGGGCTCCCAGACCCGAGGGAGAAACGAGCGCAGTGGGCCGCCCTTTAGTGGGGGGGGGTTGAAGGGAAGCCGGGGTTCCCGCGGTGGGCAGGGGAGGGGTTGTGGGTCAGCCCTGAATTAGGGCTGTGCTTTAGGGTGGCTACAGTTTGGTTTATAGGATTCAGGCCGTTGAGTAGTTTACCCGCCGGCCAGTGCTAGAGTTGGGAGACCCAGGGTTAGATGTGAGGCTGAGATGGGAGGAATGGGTGGCGTTTTTACGAGTCAGCCACAGAAAACGACTGTTTTCTTGGGGGTTCAAGCTATTGGAATTTGGGAAAAGTAGCGTTTTTAGTCCTGGAATAGCGTTTAGGCAGGCGATGAAAGTAACCCTAAATTCTGCTACTTATCCCCGTACCCGTATCTGAGAAGATTTGGGGTGCATAGGACTCGATCCTAGGAGTGCGATTCCGGGGAGCGGACAAATCAAAGGAACGTTCTGGGAGAAAAGACAGGGCAGCCTCAGAGGACCCGGAGTGGACCCCGGCGGCCCAGCAGGCTCCAAAGATCCACTTTGGATCTGCCGGCCTTGTGCGGCCAGCGCGGGGCGGAGGGCCCGAGGCCTGCGGTGGAAGAGGGAGAGCCGGCCTCGAGTGCGTCCTCGAGCCCGAGGAGTTGCCGCTGGCAGGCAGGGTGGGCTCCAACTCCGGTGGGAGCACTATCCCACAGCCACCTCCTCTTTGCCAAGTGCTGCCTGCGCTTCAGTGGGCCTTGCTGAGAAGCCCACGAGCCCCGCCACCAATGCAATGTCCCGCCACCAGTGCAATGTCCCGCCCAGGGGATGGAGGAAATTCGGGGTCTGCTGCGCTTAACCCACTTGTCACAGGACTTCTCCAGAACATTGGCTTTTTGAATTTCTAATGTTCTCCAGCTGGTGGAAGCCAAATGCTTCACACCTTAAGCAGACTTCAACGGCCACCCTCACCCCAATCTGAGAAATAATGGTGTTCAAATACAGCCCAAAGCCCTAACCCCTGTCCTCTCACTTTGCCATTCCTAGCCCCCCACACGGTGATGGAAGTGTGTGCGTGAGTGTGAGTGTGTGTGTGTGTGTGTGTGTGTGTGTGTGTTCGTTCGCGCGCTGTTTCTGGACTCAGAATCTCCCACTCAATATGCCTCGTGTGACTCAGGCCTAGCTCGAGGATGCGGAGAAGTGGGGCTTCCTCCGGCCCACTAGAGAAAGAGTTGCGGGGGCGGTGCAAAAGGAGCGAGGTTTGAGATCTCCTCCTTGCAGTCTTAGGCGCCCCCCTCCCCCAGTAGTGCGCTCCTGGCTGGGAGAGCTGAAGAGCCCTGACTGGACACCAGAGCGGCGCGACCCGTGAGTGGCCACTGCGGCCCGGGCGCGGCGACCGCCTCCGCGGGCGGTGCTCCAAGGCTGTTGTTTTGCAGGCTTGGAATTTGTGCGCTCACTCTCCCGCCGAGAGCCCGAGGGGGAAGGGAGCTGTGACCCCACGGAGACTCCCCGGTCACCACCTCCCTTTTGTGAGAGCGAAAGGCTTGAAAGCGGAGAGAAGGAGGAGCTGCTCGGAGTTAGGACCAGGGGGTTACTGCGGGGAGATGGGCCCGACCGTGGCTCACAGTAAAATGCCTCGTGCGAATTGCACTGAAGTGTACCCAACTTGAGACTGGCTGTTTTATGATCCTTTTTGGGAGTTTACTGCTCTGTGCTTTTAAGTCTATAGATTGCTTTAAGTTAATGAAAGTGCTGCTTTCAAAAGGGGCTTTTATTGTGAGGCAGTGACAAATCCAGTATCTGCCCTTTACTCTTCCCAAATGGGCCTGTTCATCGAGAGAGCTTGCTGGAGTTCCCACAGGGACAGAGCTTGGGGGAGGACTCCCATGACAATGACGATTAATAAAGGTCAATGTACAGGTAATGCAGAAAGATGACTTTACTTCTTCCCCAGTCCACTTTCATGTGGGCTTTCTCTGAATCTGGCTTTAAATGTTGCTTGGTGCCTTCTGGCCATAGCCCCTTCTCACATTGGTTTAGGTAGGCCTGACCCCATTCAATTTAACCCCAACTGGATTTCAGGATTTTAGCCTAGCTGCCCAGTCAAACTGCAACTAAAATATTTACTTGGGCACTGGGGGGAGGGGCCTTGGTTTGCAATTCAGCAAGATAAATGGTTCAAATGGCTGGGAATCTTGAGAAGAAGAAGGCAGGCTGTTTCTCACTGTTTTTTCCCTTTTCAAAGTATTTGGCACAAAAGGTGAGATGACAAGGTTTTGACTGGGTCTTAATACGGAAACTGCAGTGGGGCTGGGCTATGGCTTTGACCGCATGTCATAACCATTTAAACTGTGGTTAGTTGTTCAAAGCTCAAAGCTTCTCCAAGCTGGGTTTCATTAACTCTACACCAGTTGCCTGGAAGTTCAGTAGCAATAAATTGTATAAACACATTTGAACTAAGTTAGTGATGAAATAAGGAGAATTACTGTCTTGTGAGCGGAGAATCCTGAAATCATGGAGTTCTAGCCTAACTGGAAACATACCTCCTCTCCCTTGGCCTTGCAGTTTATGGGTGCGCCGCTGTGTGTGTTAAATTTCTTTCTGCCATGTCCATCTTCAACCTGGGGCTGTGACTGATTAGAAACCAAGGCATGCCTAGAAAGAAAAAAGGCTGGGTTTTAAAGGGGTCTCTATTACCTTGATTTAGGAACCAAACCAAAGTGATCAACTTGACTTCCTTACCTTCCCTGAAAGCAATGTGCAACATAAACAGCCACAGAACAGGGGCAAATTAGATTTTCAAATGTTAGTGGCTTAATAATACTGTGCTGTTAGCAATTGAAATTGTTTTTATTAAAGAAACAACCAATAAAATTTATGGGCTTCCAACATGTTCCAAGATTTCTTTGCTATTTATTTAGCTCCCCCACCCCCACCTTTTAGAAATTCTACCTCCAGTTTTAGATTTTTGTTCCTGATTTATTTAATCTGGAGCACATTTTCTAAATTAGCTGGAGGAGGGTGAGAAACGCTGTTCTAAGTTTTCCTTTTTCCTATGCATGTGGCACAAGGACTGCAGCGCTGTAAGATATATATAAACGTGTGATGCAGTTGCTGGAGGTGACGGCATGTGAAGCAGAGCGTCTGGATCAAACAAAATGCAGATCCCAGGACAGAGAGGGTGAAAATGACACTGCAGAGGAAGTTATATGGAAAAGGAAATCATCATGAGCCACCATGAGCCCTGAGTCTAGGCAATACACTCTGCTGTATATAAGACACTTCATATGAGATCAGTGACTTATTGAAGATTGAATTATATTGAGAAGCAGAATTTAGAGGGAGGAGCTGCACTTGCTGGGTTCCATCCAGGCAGCAGGGCCAGGATTGTTGCAGTGGGGCTCTGCTAATTTAATTAAATCTAATGCTTGATGGGAAAGGGAGGAAGGAGGGCGGGAGGCAAGTGGTCAGGTGATAACCAAGGTTGGCAGGTCAGTGTGCTGAGCTAGGGTGAGGCTGAAATTTGGGAGCCTGGCAACGTTACCTACTGTTGCTGGACTCCAGCAGGTCCTCTAGCTGCCAGACCTCGGTTTCTTCATCTGTTGAGCAGAATGTAGCACACACAGTCTTCATTAGACTTCAAGGAGTGAAGGGTGGTCACGGATCAAGTTACAATGTGCTGTAAATTATAAAGAAGATAGGAGATAGAGACTTTTCAGCATCAAAGTCCCTCAATCTTCCATGAGTTTTCTTCCCTTTCCTGGTGCCACAGCATGTCCCTGTGAGTCTTCAGGGTTCTTAGACTCTGGCTACCGGGTAGATTCCTGCCTTTCTTTACATTCTAGAATTTGAAACACTGATGTGATTCCAGAAACTATCTACACTCCCCCCGCCCCAGGTGCAGTTACTATTGAGTTGAAAGAATCAGCCTGGTTCTCCCAGTGGCAGCCTCACATGAGCAGAGTCTGACTTTACAGAAAGGCAGCCCCTTCTCTTTATGCCTTTTGTAATAAAGGCTTTACCCTGACTGGTGTCTGGTTGGGCTGGGGACAGGGGGAATGGTCTGGAGCTAGCCCCAGCTGGACCTTGCTCTAGCAGTCTCTGTGCTGGCAGATCAAAGCAGATTCTGGGCCTGGGAGCCCAAGAAGTTAGACACTGCTACAAAAGTGTATGCAGTGTATACATGCTTGTAGATTCTTTCAGTTCCATGCCTGGTTTTTGAAAGTGAGCCCTGATCTTGGAGACATGGCTTCAGTGAAAAATGCTTGTCTTTAATTCTCCCTAGTCCATCGTGGATTCTTTGGGGGGTAATTTTTTTCCTCCACATAATTCTTCCTAACTGGTTGTAGGCAACATTTTCATCTCCATTTTGACTGGGAGCAGAGAGAAATGTGAGATGGGGTGCAAAAGGCAACAGTTGGAGGGCAGAGTCCTTCTATCAGAACCTCCAGTAGTTAGAGAGAGCCAAGGCCTGGGCCAGCTCAGCTCAGCTCTGCCAGAAAGTGGAGTGGGGAAGAGCTTGCTGCAAATGTGTTGTCTTCTGTCTTGGGGTGATCTGCTGTTTGCCCTGGAAACCTCGCCACTGACCTGACTTGTCTGGGTTTCTAATTTCAAGATGGACATTTTTGCTAAGACCTATCTCACTAAAAACACATCTTTGTGTGTAATAAGAAACCCTAACCAGGGCAAGATATTTTAAAACTGAAGCAATGAAGATTAGATTAGGTCTCTACCAAACAGCTTCGTTCTCGTATTATTTTTGGCTGGAATGTGGAGAAAAGCAGCTGGCCCTGGGGCCCAGGGCAGACTCTTAGGACTTGAATGGAGGCCGGGTGGGTGTTGTAAACTGTTAGTTCCCTGTTTAGTAGGAATGTGGCCAATTTCAGTATAGCTCAGTCAAGGAAGAAAGAAGTGCAGGTTGCCCGGTGGGGCTGAGGAAGGGTCTGGGGAGGGAGAGGTGAGATCCAGAGGGTTCACAAAGTGGCTATAGAATCAGCCGGTCATACAACAGCAGCAGTGAGAAAGCTTTTCAATCCCTCACCTCATTAGCCCCTAGTGTTTGTGTTCAACTCGTGCTGCCACACTCCCCACCCATCCCACACTCTCTGCAAGTGCAGCAATCTTCCGCATGGCTTCCAGAGGAAGCTTCATATATCAAAGCCTTTTAGGGTGGAGAGAGAGAACAAATAATTGTCCAAGGCTCCTAGAGATAGAACTCTGAGCTCTAGCATCAGGACCCCTTGTCCTGCCCTGTTGGCATTCAGTCTTTCCTTTGTTCCTTCACTGAGCCTATTTTTACAGAGTGTCTTTTAAGTGCCAAGCACAGTGCTAGGTATTGAGGACAGAAGAGCAAAAACAAAGAAGCAAACACTGTGACCATGGAGTGTCTGCCAAGGGCCTGTTGGTGGTGGGGATGGGAGAGTATGGGCTTTCACATCAGAAGAACTGCATTTCAAGCCTTGCTCTGCTATTTACATACTGTATGACTTTCGACAAGTTGCTTAACATCTTTGATCCAGTTTTCCCATCTGTAAATTGGGAAACAGGTACATAGCTTGTAGGATTGTGGAGAGAGCACCTGTAAGTACCTGGCACAGAAGAGAGATTCAGACCTGGTTCACTCTACTGCCTTGTGTTATTTTGGAGCTGATGAGCCAGTTGGTGGATTGTCTAGCCTCTTTCCCTTTCCTGTTTGCTTCCCCCAGGGATATGGCATGCAACCTAACCCAGGTCACTGGCACCATCAACAAGCTTTGAACACGTAGCCAGTGAACACTGTGGCTGGTGCTGTGTAGAATCCAGGACAGCTGGGAACGAGGAATGTTTGGGAATGGTGGTGATGGGGACAGATACAACACACAGACACCTCTGGGCACCCAGAGGGAAAAGAAAAAGGCACCTACCAATTGTTTACCAATGGAGGCAAAATGGGATGGGAAAAGGGAATAATTGGAGTGGTGTTAACCAGTGCTGCCTTCTTGGAGGAGGTGAGCTCTGTGCAGGGTTAGGAAGGCTGGCTAGGGCCCAGGGGGAGGAACAAAACTTCACACTCATCAATCACCTTGCCCTCTGGGATCTCCGGGGACTTGACCTGGAGAGAAGAGCAGGCCCCTTCAGCCTGTCCCAGGTGGCCAAAAGTGGGCTGTCACTGTTCCTGAAACACCATACAGCCTCCCTTTGGGGACCAGGTTCTCTTATACATGGAAGGAATTCTGAGAAGACCTGTTCATGTTGACGTCTGAATGAGAACAATTTGGTTAGTGAGTTATTGCATGAGGCAGACAAACTCTTTTCATTCCTGGGTACAATGTGACTACCTTAGCTGGTATCCCCACTTTTCCTAAGCAGAGAGAACAGAGACTCAGGCCCACAATTGGCTCTGTCCACTCTTGGAAAACATGAAGCTGACACTCAGTGTGTTTGCAATGGGGGACAAAAGAGGGATCAGGCCTCAGCGACAGAAGATAGTGGCCTCCATTTTGGATTCAGCCAAGGCTGTGTGACCTTAAACAAGTGATTTGGCCTCTCAATGTCAGTGTTCTGTCTTATCCACTGAGGAACTTGAGCTTGCTCTCTGAAGTCTTCTTCAGCTTGAGTTCCATGACTCTGTGTCTCCTTGCAATGGATTGCTTCATGAATAGGCAATCACAGAAACAGCATGGATATGACAAATCCATGCAAAGAACCCTAAAGATATACAACAGCCACAGAGGCTCAGGTGCAAGGGCTTGGTCCGGGGAGTACCTCTGGGGGTCTTAAGGATAATAGGGGTTCAAGAGGTGGATTTGACTTTCCTTGAAGCCTTTGTGGGGCAAATGGATGTTTCCTAGCAATTGGAGTTGGCTCTGTGGGGTAGAATTATCACTCTGAAGACTCGTTGGCTTCTTATTAATAGCATCATTTACTTCTTTTGTTGAGACAGTATGGTTTTGGGGGAAGGAACACAGACTTTGGAGTCAGATTCTGGGTTCTGACCGTGATTCTACTACTAAAAAGCTCTGTGTCCTTGGGCCCATCACTTTGCCTCTCTGACCCTCAGGTGTCTTGACTATAAAGTGAAAATAGTAATACTATTACTCAGTACACATAAGAACAGTTGTGATAACTCTAGAAGAAAATATGTAAAGGTTTTCTGTACATTGTAAGTTCACAGTGAATGTTAGTTTTCTTTCCCAATAATGTTCATTTTCATTTGCTTAACTTTGTGAAGCAGGTAAATGGGTATTGTTAGGTCATTTTACAGATGGGAGAAACAGGCACAGAATGGCAGGTTCAGAAAGCAAATGCAGGTATATCTGCTAGTTCATGTACATTATGGATTATTAGGTTCTCTTTGAACATAGTGATCCTTTCTTTTGTCTTTTGGAGACTAAGCAAGTCCCTCGCTGAGCTCTGAGGAGTTGCTTTGCCTGAGTATTACCTATTTCTCTCCTGAGAATCATTTTTTAAAGAAACCATACCAACTCATTTGGTCTACAAATGCTGGTTATAGCTACTGACTGTCACAGAAATCGAAACCTGGAAGTTTTTTTTGTTGTTGTTTTTTTGTTTTTAACTTTCTCAGAGCCTGCAGTCAAGGTGGGGCTGGTCTGGCCAACAAAGAGAGGCAGATTTAGATTTAAGAGCAGGGAGCTGTGGCAAAGCCAGTGGGTGGGGGTGGCAGAGCCATAGCGAAGCCTGGATCTTCTTGCCCAGGTTGGGAGCTGGAGGTCTGGAGTGAAGAGAATGTCCTCAGTGGGGAGTCATGTTTGTGGTCCTCAGCTCACCGTCCTGACAAATGTCAAGGTGCATTTAGCCAATCAGTAGTAGGGTCTAGTTACTATTAAATATGGGGGCACAGTTTCCTTGTGTTCCAGGGTAGCACAGTGTCCTGGTAGAGTAGGGGGCAGTGAGCCCTGCCCCAGATCCTCAATTCATCATTTCTATGGAACACAATTTGATACCAAGGCCTGGGCTAGGTCTGATTTTAATAGACTTCTTTCCCTGGAGGAGCTGTCCCCTCTCCTTCTCAGGTGAGATTATCTTCTGTGCAGGTTGGGACTTCAAGCCTTGGGGCCAGGAGCAAAGAGCTAGAAGTCCAGACAGTCAAGATGTATGCCCAGAGCCCCAAGGGTCACTCAACAGGCATGGCCTAGGCCCACGCTTCACTCATGCCCAGTGTGCAGTGTGGGCCTCAGTTCCTCATGCTTGTGTAGAGGAGGCCAAACAAAGGCACATGGAACTGGGAAAAGCTGTGTGACCTTGAACATTGCTTAGCTTCTCTGAGTCTCAGTATCCTCATTTTATATGATGAGGAAGTTAGGTTGTATGATCTTCAAGGCGCCTTTCTGGGTTAGTGTTTCATGATGCTATGGTCTATCCATGCTAACATGTATACTGTGGTCCACAGGCACCATGCTTTTGTAGATGGTGGTGACTTCCTGAGATTTTTAGTTGTGGGGGCTTGTTAGGTATAGGATGGAAAGGTGAGCAGATGGTGGCAGCTAGGCTTCCCTTCTTGGGCTGCCGGGGCTGGAGGGGCTCCTGCAGAGAGGGGCCTGGTTGAATCCTCCAGTTTCAGGGACGACCAAGAGACAGAGATCAGGCAGGAGAGCCTGGTGTTGTGGGAGCTCCCCTGAGGCTCTTGGATGGTGTGGAGGAACTCTTCTCCTGCTTGGGAAGTGGATAGCTGGACTCATCGTGGGGCAGCAGTCCCTGAGGGCACTCCAGACTCATGAGACTCCTGGGGGGGAAGCCAAGGAGCTGGAGGGGATCCCTGTAGCCTTCCCTGGAGCCTGCTCCTGGGGAATGTCACAGGCTGCACTTGGGAGGGCACTTCACTCTTTGGAGCTTCAGAGTGGCAATGAAGTACAGACTATCTGTGCTCTGACTTCTGCATTGTCAGGGGATTCCCTCTTCTAGCTAGACGTCTGGCCTCCTGGAAGACTTTTCAAAGCCATTTCTGTTGTCTCCCAGGAAAAAGATGAAGGAAGAACCCTTTCCCAGGCAGTACTATAGGGAGTGGCCTGGGCTGCTGGCATGGCAGAGGGGAACCCCTCCCCCAGTACTTTTGCCATGGAGTCTTAGAGCTGGTGTCCCTGGCCTGGTCATAGTGAATTGGGCTCTGGGGAGGTAAGAGATGGGCCTCAACAGCTCACTGGTAGATAAAAGCAGAGAGAGTTTTTCTGAGATCTGGGGTGGCTGTGTAACTCTGTCAAAAGAGCCCCAGTATGAAGGCCACAGAATAGAGGCTCCTCACTATGTCTGACTCTTTGCCCAGTCCTGGGCTGGGAGCTTGCACCCCACTTCTGCTGGGTCATCACCACAGATCTGAGAAGGAAACTGAGGCTCAAGAGAGGGTACAAAAATTTGCCCAAGGCCCACGGTGGGTTGTATATGACATGATTCTGGGTCCAGGGAGGCTTGTGCCTGCTCCAGAGAGTGGTGTGATTTGGGGAAAGTTGCTGGATCCCTCAGGCTCGATCTCTTCTTTCAAACTGGAGAGCACATGCTCATTCTATTCCTCAGACATGACACGGCACAGTACTGGCTTGCGGAGGTCATGGAAGAAGAGGTTGTGGTGTGACAAGATGATAGAAGCAGACGGTAGAGAGCGAGCCAAAGGGCTTGCGCTTGAGCCCGGTGGCTGTATAAGACCGTAAAAGCAGGCCTCACTTTCCTTACCAGTCAACTGGTGGTTAATAACACCTCCTGTCAGGGCTGTGGAGAAGATCAAGAGAGTGAACTTGTGTGGATGTGTTATACACATTGTATAAACATAAATGAAAGCGCCTACACAGTGCCTTATGTAATATGTGGGGGAGAAAATTGGTTGGCATGGACTATATGTTTCTTATTAGTTTAAAATAGAGCATACACACAAACACACAATCCGTCTCATACTCACTTGCTGTGCGATGACAACCATGTTGAAGTGATTAAAAGCTGGTGAGATGCCATGCACAACTGCCTCGTGGCTGGGGCTTGAATGGTTTCTCTGTGATCCCTGATTTCATCTCAGAGTCAGCCAACCTAGAGCGCGAGCCTACTGTCTGCCTTCATTGTCTCCCAGTTGATTGTGCACAGAGCACTATCGGGGGCTGGGTTGGAGGGTGGAGGTGCTGGCCTCTGCCAGTCCTGTTGGCTTGAACCAGGCTTTTGTTTTTTTCCCTGCTGGCAACATTCCTTCTATAGATTTTTATTGAGCACCTGTGTGTCAGACCCTGTGGAGGCCCTGGGGAGATGACCGTGAACTAGAGATGGGCTCCCTGCCAGCAGGGCTCAGCGTGTCTGTGGGGAGAAAGACAAGCGAGTTCCATAGGGAATCCTTGAACCCTGTTTGAGTTCTGCTAGATAAACCATGGGAACAGCCACAAAGTGCAGGAAGCTAAGAGAGCATAGAGAGGAAGGCTAGCCCCCGCTAGGGGTCTGGAGGCATCCTGAAGCATGTGAAGTTAAACTAGAGTGTGAAGGAAAAGTTGTAGACAGCTAGATCAGGAGTAGGCAGTGCCTACTGCAGAGCCCCTGGGCTGGCTACATGCTGAGTTTTATCCCTTTACCAAGGCCATTCTTGGGGAGAGTTGGCCAACCTTTCCATCTCTGGGGGCACCTTTTCCATCCCAGGCAAGGACAGACTAAAGAGAAAGTGACAGCTGTCAGAACATGCTGTCACACCCTCTTCCCCGTGCCCCCCCATCCCATGCCCTTGGGGTGTAGCTTTCAGGAAGAACCTTTAGAAAATGCAGGCATCTCCTCCCTTTCTTCCTGCAGCCCCTGATGGTATCCTGGTGGTACATTCAGATCCTATCTGAGTTTAATTCTAGAAAACTCTCATGGGAAGCAACGATGGGTTTACAGCAATGACAACCTTTCTCAGCACCAGTAGTGGAAATGTTATTTATTAGAAGAAACTCTTGGCAGATCTGGCCCTTGTCTCTCCCCTATATAGTATGGAGTCAACGTGGCATTTTCTTTGGAGACCTGATAGGTTTCAACTCGAGTGACAGCTATGATGATGAAATGACAAAGTACCTGGTGTGGCATCAGAACTGAGGGGGCTCAGGGCTCTTCCCCTTCCAGCCTTGCCCCTTCTCACTTCATTCTCGGCTCTGGCCACATCCACAGTGCCCACCAGAATGCCCTGAGTTTGCCTCGTCTGTGCTTCCGTGTTTCCCAAGGCCTCTTGATTATTCTGTTCAGTTATTTCTCATGCATTTAGCAGGCACAGGCATTTTCTCAGTGCTGGCCTGGAAAGGTGGGCACAGCCAGATGGACTGAGCAACTTAGTGATTTAGCGAGACCCTGTTTGAAAATAAAAAATAAAAAAGGGCTGGCCGGAGATGTAGCTTAGTGAGAAGGCCCTAGCTTCATTCCCCAGCACCATCAAAAAATCATACAAGAACGAGAATATAAGTGTAAAAAGAGCTTTGAAGAGAAGAACCTGAAACTGGGAGGTGTCATGTGGAACGAGCAGGCTAGGATCTTCCCAAGGAGGCGAGGAGCTGAGACCTACTTAGAGGTAGACAAAACTCAGGAGAGATGGAGGGAAGCACGTTCCAGGCCAGGGAACTGCAGGCTTGCAGGCTCTGAGGAGGGGTGGGTGGGGCCTGCAAGGCTGGGGGCGGACTACAGGGAGAGCCCAGGAGGCTGAGGCTGGACCAGAATGCACCCCAGGGACAGGTGGGAGAGCCAGTGTGAGATTCTGAGAAGGAGACCAGGCTGAAGTCTGGCTACAGATGTCACCAAGCCTCAAGGTTTCTGCCACCTCCCCCATGAAACTAGCAATAAAAAATCATAAATCAATTGCAGGTCCATGGTAGAGGGGAGGAAGGTAAAATCGAGCAAATGCATAGGAGCTTTGCCTCCATCGTATATGTGAGCAGTAGCAAATTTATTTATGTCAATGCTCAGATGATTTGGGTTCATAATTGAACAAAGGCCAAAGCCCTTACTTACCACGACCAAAGCCCTACCTCCCTACTTCCTGTGCTGTCATGGTCTCCTCACTCATGTGTCAGAAAATTTCTAGATCTCTCTGTTGTAACCAAAACAAGTCGTGCATTCTCCTGCCTTGGGACCTTTGCACATGCTATTCTTGCCACTTCAGTGCCCTCCCAGCATGCCAATATGATTTAGTCCCTTGCTTTCTCTAGTTTTCCATTCAAATGTCCCTTTGTCAGTGAGGGTCTTTCTGAAAACCCTATCTAAAGTGAAATCCCTTTTTCCCTATCCCTGGCTTTCCCTACTCAAGAATCTTTATTTTTATTCAGATTATCAGATTCATATTCTCTCTTTTCTCTTCCCTTCCTCTCTTTTCCAGTATAATCCAGAACAGTGCTTGGCTATAGTGAAATCCCAGGATATATTTGTGGATGAATGAGCGAGTGAGTGAGTGAGTGAGTGAGAGCTGATGGTTGAGAAATGATGTATTGAGTTTATTTAAGGATGCTTTTTCTCTCATTCTGAAATTGGCTAATGGAATGGCAGAAAGGGAAGGAACGAAGTCATTGGTTTTGGAGCAATCGTCTCATTTAACAACTGAGAAATCAGAGGGCCAGAGAGGTCAAGGAGCATGTAAAAGGTCACAGAGTACAGAGCCAAGGTGAGAAATGAGGCCTCTGGGATTCACTCTTGGACTCTTTTTTTGAAGCTATGGATTGTCCCTGTGACGCAGCCCTGGGGAAACGGGGTTTCTGTGTGGACTCTGGCTTCCTTGAATTCTGCTCCTGGGGCTACATGGCTGGAAAGGCTGCAATTTCATCCCAGATCTCTGGGGGTGCTGCTCATTTCACCAGTAAGACATTGGGAGCCATGTGAGGGGAGGTTGGTAAAGGCTGCTGTTGACAACTGATGACACCAGGCCACTCCCGACTCTAGGAAGTAAGATGAATGAACTGTCATTGCCTGTCCGGGTCAATCTACCGGAAACAAATCTGCTCCAGCTTGGTGCAAGCCTGTCTAACATGGGGAGAGCAAAGATGAGATACTGGTCCTGCACTTCAGGACCTTCTGGTCTACCTAGGGAGAGTATGCTTCACTAGCATTGTTGGTAACATTAAAATAATCACAGTGGCAAACACTTATTGAGTGCTTACTGTCTATCAGACACTTCTAAATTCTTTGTCTATTAACTGATTTTAATCAATCTCTACCTGAAGTGGGTGTCCTATTTCAGTAACCTGCACCACACAGAGGTTTAAGCAAGCTGTTCAAAGTCACACACCCGGTATGTGGGGAGCCAGGATTTACACCCAGATACCCATCCTTCTACCCCTTTTACCCATTACCACTACCCATCCTTCCACCCCTTAAATTAAGTAATAGCACAAGATAAGAATGCAAGGTGCAGCATGAGGCAAAGGTGAGGTCAGGGGAGTAGTTTATACTGTAGGCTGGTGTGGCTGGAGACGGCTTCCAGGGGAAGTTCCTACACTAAGGGAAGGGGAGAGCTTGGACCACAGGAAGGAGGCTCTACCACCTTGCTCTTCCATCCTAGGTGAAGGTAATGGTAGGTGGGAGTACTGGGTGAGGAGCTCGTGGTAGAGGTGAGTCTCCTCTTTGTTGCACACATTTGGAGAAAACAGACATGAACCAGGTCTTTTCCCCACTGCTGACTGAGGTCTGGGAGAGGACTTTGGCACTGGCCTGACCTATCTTGCCCTTAGAGAGTGCTGCCATGACAGACCAGAGTTTAATCCCTATGTACTGTGGACCACTGGCTTAACTTTGGCCAAATGTTTCCAAGAGTCTCAGAGTCCTTATGGGCTGTGTCATGAAGACCACCTAGTTTGAGTGAGGTGCTGCTTGGTGAGAAACAAAAGGTAGGCTCTGAAACGTTTAGAGAACTTCAGAAAAATAGTCTCCAATATGGTAGCTGCTCTGTCTGTGAAGTGGACTAGGATCTCTCATCCTCACTGCACCATGGGGTATAGTGAGTATTTAAGGACTCTGGCCAATATGGCTTTAGTTACTGAGCACCTCCTCCCTCTGTCCACCCTCCTTGCACATCAGCTCATACCAGACTGGCTGCTCTGGATCTGAGCTTGGAGTTAAGAGAGATGTTTCTGATTTTGTGGCCTGGCTCTTTGGGGATGAGCTAAGAGACAAGCTTAAAGCGGATCTACTCAGTAGCTATTGCCCATTCCATCAATTATATTTGTTTTTTAAAGATATAATTGGGTTGGGCTGGGGATTTAGCTCAGTGATTCGGTGGCCTGCCTCTCAAGCGCAAGTATCCAAGTTCGATCCCCAGTACCAAAAAAACAAAACAAAACAAAAAAAACCCAGCAAGATATAATTGGGTTGCTTTTTTTTTTTGAGCCCAAAGCACCAGGAAACCTTGGTCATAGGGTGGCCAATCCCAGCTTGGCTTAGACTAGAACTGAAAGTCTATTCCAGGGACCCCTCAGTCCTGGAGAACCTGGAGCAGTTGGTCACCTCATGAGTCAGTCAGAAGGGAGAGTCAGGAGCCTGGCAGCTCATCCTTACCACACCAGAGCTGCCGGTTGCTGCCTAACTCTCCCAGAGACAGCACAAGTCAATGGAAGACCCACATAGTAGGTGAAAGACTTGGGCCACAGATAGACCAAGTTCAAGTCTCTCTTTGGCTGCGTTAAGTGTGGGGTTTTAATAACCATATCATGGTGCAGTTTGGAGCTCACTGGCCTAATGCATGTACATAGTACAAGCATATGTAATATTGGTACATTGTAAGTGTTACACACAACAGGCTAAGACATTGTAGCCATTACTTTTATCTCCAGTGTCAGGGACAGCGTAGGTAGAAATACCCACTGTCATTCTGAGATAGGCTGGGTTGGAATAAGACTTCCCCAACTTCTCTGAATTAGCTGTATCTGGCCTGCTCTATGGTACCAGCATGGCCTGGCAACAGTTCTAGTGAGGGCCCTGGCAAGGACCCCCCTTTTTTGTAGAGAAAGAAATGAAGACAGCTAACCTGCTGTTCTCCCTGCCTTTAAGGTTGGGCTCATAGCCAGACCCTTGGGGCTTTGAATGTGTCTTTCCCCTTTCCCTGATTTGACTCCTGGAAAATAGGAAGGCTGGTTACTATTTGGAAACCATAAAACCTGAAAGAGAAACAGCGGGTTCTCTGGCTTTGTCTGGCCTTCTCTGAGGTAAGGGGCTAGAGGCCCAGTGCAGTGGTGACTTATCCAAGGTTCCAGCAAAGATCAGCACCCAGACTCTCCTGACCCTGGAGAGCACCTCCTGGTCCAGTAGCTGGGGAAGTCTTGTAAGCTCCATGGGGACACCACACATGATGGCTGGGGGTGTAGTAAATCTGTTTCCTGACAGTAGATTGTGGGCTTTGTGGACTGTTGGTGACACATGTTAAATTCCTGGCCAGCCACCTCTGTCACATTCTGGGTCACCTGTCCAAGTGGAGAGTGAGCTGTACAAATGAGACACTGATTCCAGAAAAAACAAAAAACCCGACAAAACCTTTTCTGCATCAACTCTTTGTAATGATCACGCTAAACCAAGAAGATAAACACCATGTCCAAACACATTCTAAAATTCACAAGAAGATTTTTTTCATGTCTGCTGTTTTCCTGGATTAGCCACAGCACAATTGACCTTAATGAGGCAGGGGCATCTGCAGATTCATTCATTCAGTGAATGGAGTGTTCATTAAGCTCCAGCGTGGGCAGGGACTGTTCCATCCAGAGTGGAGATCATGAATGGGCTATTACTCTGTGCTGAATGTGTTCAGTTTCCTGTGGGGTTTTCCTCTGTTGCCTGCAGACCCCCATTTGCCTCAAATATATTTTCAATTTATTTAGCACCCATGGTGTGTGAGCCACCATGGAGGGAGTTAGAAGCTGACAAGATTTGCTCTCTACATGAAAGAGCGTGCAGTTTGAGTGGGGAGATAAGGACGAAAAACAAAGAAAAGTTAAATCCTGTTGAAGGGGCTAAATAACATTGCATGAGAGTGGTTCCTCACAAAGATGTTACAGGAGAGAGAAGATTCATTACTGAATGGATGACATGAAGCAGAGTGATCCCTTAGAGCAGTGGTGGCGAACAGACGGCATGCGTACTGTAACGGGCTGTTTATTATTGAAAACTCTATAAGGCTCGCCATCACTGCCTTAGAGGAAGGAGAGACCAAGAGGGCTACAGGGCTCGGAGGAGTCTCCACAGGAGAGGAAGGTAGTGTGCCACGCTCTGGACATTCATGACCTTACAGCAGTCTTGGAACATGGGGAAAACTGTCCCCAGTTTTACATATGTCAGAGGCCCAGGTCACACAGCTAACAAGTTTGGGTTAGAATCAAGGCCCATCTGTTGCTAAATTTTTCTCATTAAAAACTGTCTCCCTTGGGTCCTGCTTTGGAGGTTGGGTAAGATCAAATAGACAGCATAATGAGGAAAATCCCTACTGTGTGGGGCGTGGTGAGCCTGGCAGCCCTGCAAGAAGCCAGCAGCCTGCTGCAAGGGAGCAGAGCCCGAAGACCTGACTCCTGGGCCTTGCTTTTCCGTGCTCCTCCCTCTGACTGGAGGCCTTGAGTTGGAGGCTTGTGAGACTGGCCAACTCCTAGTGGGTAGTGATGGTGCCAACACAACCCCACACCTGTGGAATGCTCTGCCATCTCTTCAGCTGAACCCTGGAACAAGCTTCACCATGGTGGAGCAAGGTTCAGGACTCTAGGCCACTATGGCTCAGACCTCAGAAGACAGACTAAGGACAACCCCCGTGCAGCTTACTCGTACGTACCACTGTGTACGCAGTGCCTGGCACACATACTGTCTTCCGTCTCCTTAATGCATTTTAGAAAAACTTGTGCCCTGCTGGTGGGCTCCTGATTCTAGCACTTCCGCGGGAAGTGAGATGAAGCCCTGGCCTCTGCTTCCTGTTTTTTTTCCCCTGTGTTCCTAGCCTCACAGCTCTGCATCCTGTGGCCCCACTCATCAGTCTGAGTAGAGGCCATTACAAAGACTGTGTACATTTACAGCTACTAGCAGGAAAACAGTGTAGTTTGTTTGACAAGGTTCTCAGGATTCAATTTAATTTTACATGAGAAATTAAATAATTCTTCCCTATTCTTTTTATTGTCCATTTTTGTGTTAAAACATGTTTATATATTTTATAATGTGAAAGTTGCTATTTTATCCATTTTACGTGTACAATAGTGGCATTGTATTATATTCACAATCAGCACAAACATCATCATAGCTATTGCCATAACATTTTCATCATCTCAAACAGATACTCTGTACCTACTAAGCAGTAGCTTCATATTCTACCCACTCCTCTGCCACTAGTAACTTCTAATCTGCTTTCTGCCTCTATGACTTTGACTACTCTAGATACTTCATATCAGTGAAAGCATACTATATTTTTCTGTTTGTATCTGGCTGTTTCATGGAGCATGATGTTTTAAAAAATTCATTTATACTGTAACATATATCAGAATTCTAATCATTTTTCATGGATGAGTAATATTCCATGTATGGATATACCACATTTTATCTGTTCATGCGTTAATAAACACTTGACTTTCTAACACATTTTGGTTATCCTTGATAGTGCCGTAGTGAACACTGGTGTACACTTTGAGTTCATGATTTCAGAGGGTTTTTGTTTTTTGTTTTGGTGTATACCTAGGGCTAGAATCTTCATTTTCTTGGCAATACTGTTTGACATTTTAAAGAACTACCAAACTGTATTCCATGGCAGCTACATCATTCTACGTTCCTATCAGCAGCACACAGGGTTCTAATTTTTCCACATTCTGACAAATATTGTGATTTTCTGTTTTTTGATTATAGTGTTCTATTAGGTATGAAGTGGTATCTCCTTATGAATTTGACTTGCTTTTCTCTAATGACTAATGATGTTGCACATCTCCTCATGTGCTCATCTTTACAGAAATATCTATTCAAGTCTTCTGACCATTTTTAAATTGGGTTGTTTGACTTTTTATTGTTGAATTGTGAGAGTTCCTTATATATATTTGATATTAAGCCGCCCTCAAATACATGATTTGCAAATATTTTCTTCCATTGTATAGATTGTCTTTTATTTATTGATTGATTGATACTGGCGATCAAACTTAGGACCTTGCACTTGCAAGGCAGGCGGCAGAACCACTGAACTAAATCCCTGGCCCCTGTTTTTCTTTTCTTTCTTTTTCTTTTTTTTTTTTTTTTTTTTGGTACTGGGGATTGAACTTGGGTCCTTGAGCTTGCGAGGCAGGCCACTGAACTGCTAAGCTAAATCCCCAGCCCTTTTATTTTCTTGATAATGACCTTTGCAATACAAAAGTTTTTAATTTTGATGAAGTCTGATTTATATAGTTTTGTTTTGTCGCTTATGGATTTGGTGAGGAATCTAAGAGTCACTGCTAAATTCAAGGTCACAAATAATTTATAAGAGTTTTATGTTTTGTTTTGTTTTGTTTTTTTTTGGTACTGGGGATTGAACTCGGGTCCTTGTGCTTGCAAGGCAGGCCACCGAACCACTGAGCTAAATCCCTGGCCCAAGAGTTTTATGTTTTTAATTCTTGTGTTTATGTTGTTGATCTGTTTTGAATTAAATTTTGCATGTTGTATGTGATAGGGGTCCAAGTTCATTCTTTTATAGAAATCCAGTTATCCAAGTATCATTTATTGACAAGACTATTCTTGTTCTATTGAATGGGCTTGGCACCTTTGTCAAAAGCAAATTGATTATGGGTGTATTCCTCTAGTCTGTATGTCCATCCTCATGTCAGTAGCACATTGTTTTGAGTGTTAGATAGATTTATGGTAAATTTTGAAGTGGAGAAGTATGAGATTTCCAACTTTGTTCTTCAAAGTTTTTAGAGCCGGATATGGTGCTGCATAACTGTGATCCCAACACTTGTGAGGCTGAGGCAGGAGGATCACATGAATCTGAGGCCAGCTTGGGCTACATAGTGAGTTCAAGACCAGCCTGGACTTCATAGTGAGATACTATCTCAAAAATCACAAAAATTTTTTCTTTGGCTATTTAGGGCCCCTTGCAATTTCATTTGAATATGATGATTGATTGGCTTTTCACTTTTTGAAGAAAAAAAAATGTTGAAACTTTGGTAGGAATTTCTTTGAATTGTATACTGCTTTGAGTGATATTGACATTTTAACTATTTTAAGACCTTTTTCCAGGAGCATTGGAAGTCTTTCCCTTTAATTAAGTCTTCTTTAATTTCAGCAGTGTTTTGTAGTTGTCAATATACAACTCTTTTGTCTTGTTGGTTAAACTTATTCCTAGGTATTTTATTCTTTTAGTTACCATTGTAAACAGGATTGTCTTCTTCATTTTCTTTTCAGATTACTTTTTGCTGATGTATAGAAACACAATAGACTTTTGTGTCTTCTTTAACCCTTCAACTTTGCTGAATTTGTTAATTTTAATAGCTTCCTTGTGAATTTGATTTTTTGTATATAGGACTGCGTCATCTACGAATACAAATAGTTTTCTTTTATCCTTTCCATCCATTTTGGATGTCTTTTATTTCTTTTTCCTGCCTAGTTGTTCTGGCCAGAATTTCCAGTCAGTGTTAAATAGCGGTAGTGAAAGTGGGCATCTTGTCTTATTCCTTACCTTAGGAAGGAAATTTTCATTCTATCACTATTGAATATGGTGTCAGTTGCCCAATGCCTCTTCGATGATTGGCCACTTAGAGGGGCTGAGTTGAGTGGGGATAGGAGCACTCATCTGCTTTTATTACCCAGCAAATAAGTTTCTTCTGACAGAATCATATTTGTAGTATTGTTCAGAAAAAAAGCCCTCTAATTAGAAAATACCAATTTCATGGTAGCACTAATCACACTGTTAAAATGTCAGATGAACTGAACCCCAGACATTTGTTAAGCTCCTACTATGTTGCAAGCACTTTTATTACCTCATTTGCTTCAACAATAGCCCTTGGAGGCAGGTTTTTTATTATTACCTCCCCCACATTAGCTGTAAGGAAATGAATGCTGAGAGGGGGGGATGTGAGTCACATAACTGGTGAGTGTCCCTAAGAATTCACTGTAACCAGTAAGTTTCCTGATTTGTAAGTTGACTTCTCTGTCCAGTAATTCTCGAAGGGAGAGACAGAGGACAGGCTTTCTATGTGGGGTGCATCAGAACTACTCCGGGTGCTGCAGTTCTGGGGAAGGCTTTCTCAAAGACAGTACCATTCTTCAGCCCTTTCTGACAGTTCAGATTGCTTCTGGAGTCATCCACTGCTGTTAGAGAACCATGGCTGCAAAGATCCACAGTGACTGATGAAAGCTTACTGACTGCAACCCTTAGGAGCATGCAGTGGCAAAAAGGTTCAGAGCCACTGCCAACGACAGCCTTTTCTTTATTGCATGATGTTGGCATTGCCAAATCAGCTACAGAGACTTGTGGAGTTGGTTTTGTGAGAAGGTTCCAGGAGGGATCTCTTCCTGAGGATGCACAGCACATGCTTGGCAATGTATAGAGACTGTTGGACCTGGCAACTTTTGTCCTTGCCCCAAACCCTTGTACTCTTAACTCTGCAGTAATCAACACTCTGAGAGATTAGCTTTATCAAGTAACTTCAGCCACAGACACCTGGATAATTCATAGCCAATGGTTAGTTTCTGCCTCAAATTTCTGGGTCGCTGGTGTTATGTAGAAGCCTATTCTGGACTTCATTATGAGACCCAACTAGTGGACTGTAGATCTCCAAATCTTTTTCGGACAAGTGTGAGCATGAGCCTGGAACAGAGCCTCAATTGAAGAGGGCAGCAGCCTGCAAGAAAGTTCTCGGGCTTTTTGAAGCCTTGAGCTGGGTGCTGATCTTCAGCATGGACAGAACATAAGCAGAAGTTGCTGAGGGGGTATGATTGGAAGACTTCTGTATGCAGAAGTCCCAATCAGTTCTGGGTGGGGGAAAGCTGCATTTTTACTCTCTTGATTTTTTTTTCAGGTTGACTTTTCCTCTTTCATCTGGCCTCATTTTTTGCATTAGTTGGGGACCATCATCTAGGTGAATTTTATTCCATGTTTCTTTTCTCATGCTCAGATAGGGTTTGCTGAACTTCCTTTGTCAGTGCTGGCCTTTTTAGTGCTCCATTTGTGTTTTTAGCTCACATTAGAGACATCATCCCATGATGAGACTTCCCTGGGATGCATATGGCCATGGGGACAGACTTACTGAGAAGTGCCTCTGTTGGAATTCAGAGCACACACTGGTAAGCAAATAAAACCAAAGGGAAAGGCGTGGCCTGGTCCCCTCCCACAGCGATCCATCCTCTCTAGATTAAACTTGGTGGGTCTGTGTTGGCTCAATTCAGTTTAACAAATGTCTGTGAAATAATTTAGGTAAAATGCAGTTTTCTTCAAAGAAATCAGAATCTGCTTGTCTACTCAATGGAAGTAAAAACTTTTCATCCCTTCTTTCTTGTGTTATTCCATGCCACTTTCTTCCACCATCCTCATATTTCCTTCTGTCGTTCAGGCTTGAAATCATGGAACTCCCTTCCCCTCCTTCAGCTTCATTCTTTGGATGATGTAGTAACCACCCATCCCTTTTTGCACAGGACAGTCCTGGTCTGTCATCCCAATGTGGTTGCTAATTCCTCCCTTTTCACTCACAAAAGTGTTCAAGTTCAGGCAATAAATGAAATGTCAGCTGGTCTTTAACCTATCAGAGTCCAAGGCTGCACCCTGTCCATGCCTGCCAATGCCACTACAGTCCACTGCCACCCCACCCTAGTTTAGGCACAATGGCTGGATTACTGCCATTATCCCCTCTCTGGTGTCCTTATTTGTGTGTCTCATTTCTCATCCACTCTGCAAATCATTGGTTAATTCTTTTAAAATATAGCAAGCACTTTGCTGTTCACTTCATTGGATCCTTACAAACATTTTACTCTGGCATTTGAAGCCCTTATTTGTGAACAGTGTTCGCTCTTCTGGTTTCTCAGCACAGAATATCATTTCCATACCAATTGGTCAATGCACTGTTCCCTGACCCTACCCTCCAGTGGCCACCTGGGAACATCTGTGCAACAGGTACACTGACCTGGGCCATCCACACAGACTCAAATCCATGCTCGCATCCTTTAAGCCCAGCATCAATTCCCATCTTGTAAGCACCATGGTCTGTGACCAGCCCACCCCTCAGTACTGTCTCTCCTCTTCTGAACTCCTTGGCCTAGAGCAATTATTGTCTGCACAATTCATTTGGCATCTAATCATGTACTGCCTCATGACTGTTCGTATATTGCTGTCTTGAACCAGGGCTGAAAAGATTTGCTGCAATTCCACTTCCTTTCTCACATGCCTGCCTCCTCTGTGAAGGCACAATTTCCTTTAAGACAGGAGCTTCTGTGTATTCTACATCTCTGTGCTCCTTAGAGCACTGAGTGTCTCGTAGTTATCAAATAAATACTCACAAGGTCTTCATTTAGAAATCTCAGACCAAAAAGGCCCTTCTAATCATGAAGCTCCAATTCTTGTTTTGCAGAAGAGAAAAAAAAAAAAAAAGAAATCAAGAGATTTTCTTAGAGCTCTAGCAATTTTGAATAACATTGCCAGGTCTCCAAGGCAGATCTTGTCATACTCAATCCAGGTACTTTCCAGTCACAAAGCTACCACCTATTTGTTGGTTTTGTTCTGAGTGAGTTGCATCCATTTTCAAGGATGAGCAGGAATTTAGAAAGTGGAAGAGAAGGAGATGAGGAAGCCAGGAGATGAGCAGTATGGGCTCAGCAAAGCTGCAGAGGTGGAAACGTGCTTGGCAAAGTTTTGGGGGAGATAGCCATTTGACTAAGATAATTGCAAGACAGTTGCAGGGGGATAGGTTTGAGTGAAATAGTTGTCACAGGGCCACCAACCAGCATTGTAGATGGAAGTTCCTTCTCTGGACTCCACTCTTTAGAAGTCATGGGGTGGGGTGGGGAGCACAGGGTGGCCAGCTCAGGGCCAGGAGAGGGCATGGGAAACGTCTGCCTCAGAGGTGGCTGGGTCATATTTGCTTTGGGCTGTAAGAAAACCCAACTTCAGTGGCATTGAAAAGCGCCACTGGTAATGCTGTTATATATAGCTTTCAACTTTAATAAGGTCTTGCAAAAAACTACGAAAATACGTATAACTGAAAACACATTTCACTGGAAGCTTGATCTCCAATCCCTTTCTACTGCTCCTGTGTGGTGCTTCGCGCTGTCAACAGAGCTGTTAAAACACAATGGAAAGTGGGTAATTGTGCATTATATGGCTTTTGTTTTCCATTATGAAATATTGACTCCAAAAAGAGAGTAAGTAAGTTTATGTGGCAGAGGAGGGCACTGTGAGATACTGGGAGTCGGAGGCTGAAGGTAGGAAGAGAGCAGGCGGTGGCAGTGCGGAAATCTGGCTGCTTCTGTCCCCGCGGGTTTCTCTGAATCTTGCTGTTTCTAACCAGGAACGTGGGGGATTCACACAGCAATCTGACACGAAGAGGCTCTGACTCATCGTGGGGGTGTGCAGAGGACTCTGGGGTTCCAGCATTGGGGTGCAAGGCAGGCAGGGCTATATACGCTGTCTCGGGTTCAGTGGCTGAGAAGTGTATCTGAAATCACCTCGAGTGAGATAAGGGCAAATTCAGTCAGGAAGTGGGTGCTGGAATCATTTCACGGGAAAGCCTGGCCAGCATGCAGCTTGTGTGCCGCTGGAGGAAGGATGGGGTCCCTTCAGCCTGAGATCCTGCAGGAGTTGGGCCTGGGGAGTATGGAGAATGGCTAAAGTGCTCTTTGCCTAGGGCAACTTGTTCTTCCTAAGTAATAATGACAATAAAATAATAATAGCTCCTCTTTATTGAGTGCTGTGTGGCAGGTGTTTTTGGTAGGTTTTCTTACTTGATTCTTTCAACAGCCCTGGAAGAGAGGTGTTAATTCATTTTCTGGATGGGGGACAGAGGCCAAGTGGGGGACCCTCTGCATTGTCTGCCAAATCTCCAGCCTCTCCCTGTTCCCAAGGGGCACAGGGAGGGAAGAACACATAGAAAGCACAGAGGCTGGGCGCAGCCAGGTTGAAGGGGTTTGGTTGTGCTTGTTTGGAGGAAGAAGTCAGCAGAAGCCAGTAGGAAAGTAGCTGTGAGTGGTTGGTGGGCCAAGGGCTTCGTGCATGAAAGAACTTGAGGACAGCCCAGGGTCATCTTGGATGGGTCCGGGCCTACACACAGGTGAGCCACTTGCTGAGGTAGGACCTTCCGAGTAATTTTTCTCAGCTGTGTGGCATTGCAGGGTCTGCCATTGGGTTTGAGGGACAGCCTGTCTCTCTAGATAGATTACATTTGGTTTGCTCAGAAGGCATTTATGGCTTTATAAAGCTCTTAAATTGGTCCCCCCCCAAAACATTTCTTCAAGCTTATAAGGCCAGTTTTAGAATAGCAATTACCAGTTCCAATATCCCCCAGCAAACTCATGCTGTGCTGTTGTATATAAACTGCTTGGGACATTTGTAATGCTGCCACACAGAGTATCTGCAGGCAGACCGCCCCCATCAGCCCTGTCTCTACCAAGGATTGCTGCAGAGGCCCTTTCTCAGCCCTAATTTATGGGCCACATAAAACTCTATGAAGTTGCCCTGCATCTTTCTGAGGCAAAGTTGAGGTTTTTTACTGTTTCAAGCTGCTAATTTTTTCCATTTAAAGCCAGCCTTCTGTCCATGCCAGTGTGCATGTGCGCATACAAGTTGGCCACTTTAATTTATGTGCCTCCTTCTCTCTGTAATGCTTATAACTTACAAATGTATGCATAATATACTGCCGGTTCCTCCTTGTAAGAGGCTCGGCTGCTTTGTCCTGTGGCTGGGATAACCCTGCAGCTCCACTCCTCAAACCCAGTGCAGAGAGGCAGGACAGGGGCCTGGAGCTATGTGAACCCAGGCTCAGGGTCCTTAAGACAAAGAATTTAACAAGAGGCAGCACAGTGGGGAACAAAATGCAGGAGGTTCAGAGTAGGAAATTGGGGATTAGGGCTGAAACAGAGCACAGTCCTCATGCACTACCTTGGGCAAGCTATGTAACGTTTCTATGCCTCAGTTTCTCCATTTGCAGGATAGGAGTAGGAGTATAAATTTCTCACCAGAGGGTTGTGAGTTTTAAGAATGCTAATGACCATGGGGCCCTTTATAAACTAAGGCAATATCCAAGGGCTGGTTGCAAGCTATTCCAGGCTCTCAACTGCTGGCAGGGCCCTCTAGGAGGGGGAACAGCCAAGAGCAATGTGATGTCTCAGGGCTTTCCAAAGTCAAATCTAAATGCCTTGGCATGAGCACCACCTCCCTGGTCTCTACTGAACCCTGACTGCAGCGCTGTTGTGTAATGAAGGTGGACAGGCAAGAGTCAGAGCTCTGCCTGCTCCTGTTTTCCCACCAGGGTCTTCTTGGCTCAGAGATTTCAGATCCTTCGATGAGAGCATGTTGGCACCCTCTTCCTCACCACAGGTGAGCTCCCACTCATTCCCTTTCTCAGGGTCAGTAACCCTCTCCTGGTCTCTGCTAAGGCTTCTTATGTGGAGATAACATAGGTGAGTCTTTTTAGGGTCTCCTGAGATTTTAGATGTTCAGTGGTGGGGGCTTCAATGGCAGGAAGTTTGTAGCTCCTGGGCCCATCTTGGTCCCCACAGGAGGGTCCTTACCACAGAGCAGAGCAACTTGGCTCTCTTGAACATCAGGTTGGGATTATACTGCTAATGGAAAGGATATTCAATGCTTCTTAGGGGTTGTTTCGGAGGGAGGTCCCTCAGTGTAGAGGACTCCTGGTCCCACTCTTGTTTTGGTGCTCCTGTGGCCTTATCCTTCCTCTTGAAAAACTGCTTGCTGCTAGAATGTTCCTACTTGGATGTTTTACCACTAATGCAAAACTCCAGGAGTTTAAAACAGACTCATTCAACACATTTTTAGTGAGGGGAAAGATGCTGTCATTTATTGAGCATCTACAATATGCCTGCCAACTGCTAAGGTGCATTGTATGGTCCTGGTAATGAAATACTCACCATAAACCTATCAGTCATAACCCCCTAGCATGTATTCGGCACTTACTACACACCAGGCACTGCTCTGAGCTCCTTTTGTGAATTCCACCCTCACCACACTCTTGTAGATAATGTACCAGAGGCATGGAGAAGCTAAGGAACTGGTCCAACCTCACACAGCTTTTAATTTGGGAAGATGGGATTAGTACCCCATGAGTTTGGGTGTGAGCCTGAACTCTTAATCACCACAAAGGAAATGTTCTCTGTTCAAAGAAGATTTTCATCATTACCCTGTTTCAATTTTACATTCAGATGTAAAGCAGGATGTTCAGATGGTTTGAGTTACTTGTCCAGTGACATACAACCAGCAGAGGCAGAGGCTGGGAAGTCCGAGGTCAAGGGGGCCACAAGAGGGCTTGCAAGTTGTCTTCTTGTTGCTTTATCCCATGGTAGAAGGTGAAGAATGACAAAGCATGCTCAGGGGAGAGTTAAAAAGGGAGAAGAATTCATTCATCCTTTGATCAGAAACCCACTCCTGAAATAATGGCATTTAGTCACATCATTACCTAACCACTACTTATAAGTCCTACCTCCCAACATTAATGCACTGGGGATTAAAATTCAAACACATGAACCCTGGGGAGACACATTTGAATAATAGCAGGTGATGGGATCCAGGTTAGGGTAGAGAGGATGGAAAGGAAAAGAGGTCTCAGAGCTATTCTGAAGAACCGATAGCATACCAGGTGTGGGAAATCCATCCTGAAGACTCAGTGGTCGACATATTGTTCTTTAAAATGAGGTAGAGCCCTTGTGGGAAAGGGTCTTACTTCTACAATGTTGAGTCCAGGGTGCTACAGAAACACCCAGTGGAGGAGTCCCATCAGCAGCTGGTGATTGGTGTTCTGATACTTTCAAAACTGATTCTGGGTATGTCAGGGTTCTTAAAGTGCCTGGATCATGACCTCTTTGAGGATCTGATAGCATAATTACCCCCAGGAAAATATCTCACAAGCACAATTTCTTGATAGTGTCCCAGGTGTGGAATTCCTGAGACAAAGTCTCCATGTTGGGAATGCTGGGTTTAGCCTTTGTCCTGGCTCAGCCTTTCCAGGTTCCAGCACTGTTTGGCCAGAACCCTGGGCCTATTTGGGAAGCTGGAAAGCTGATTCTGCATGACCTATCTCTGTCTCTGGGTATTGGGTTTGGAGATCTAGGCTAGGATCCTTGGAGGAGAGACTTTTCCATCCAAAGCAAGAGGGCGGGGGGGATTTCCTTTTGGCCTCAGCCCAGAGGAGGATAGGCAGGTTTGTTTTCCCTAAACCCTTGTCCTGTGTGTGCCCCACCCCTGGCCCTGAGGCATGTCTATTGCTCCTCTCAGTCACTTATTTCCAGAATGCCAACCGTGTGTCAGAGGCCCAGCTAGGCATTGAGCTAGCTTTCTGTGACCGACAGCCAGGACTGTATCTCAGAGTTTCCCTACAATGACCATGAAGTCAAGGGTCAGGCCCTCCAGATCCCTGAGTGAGGACCTCTCTTTCAGAATCCCTGTTTGACTGGGGACCCTGATGAATCAGTTCTTCTGTCTTATAGCTGCCTGACAGAAACACTGTGCCTCTGGCCTACCTTGGAATACTCAGCTGGGGCCTCTACTGTGAGGTTCTCATGCTGGTGACTCACTCATAACACTAGCTGTGCCTCAGAACCTTCCATGGCCCACACAAAGGAGTCACAGGCCACGGCTTTAGCAGGCCAGCAGCACGAGTTAGCTGAGAGCTCCTCAGTGTCCTGGGTTGCAGATGTCTGTGTACAGAGCTTGTGGGACTCCTGAAAAGATGTTGTGGTGATGATGGGGTGGGTCATCTTGACCTTCCCTCTATTCTTTCCTTCACATAAATGGTTGGAAGCCATCTCTGTGGGCTACTCAGCTGAAGAATGGCCAACTGGAGGCCTCTAGGACATCTGGCTGTTACTTCCTACAAACCATATTCCAGGTTTCAAAAACAAGAAAGAACTAGGCCAGCTTGCTGTCCTCCCTGCTGGGCCTCTGCCATCCACCCCATCTCGATGCACACCTGTTGGACTCACCAAGTTGCTGGAGCCAAAAGCCTGGGCATCATTCTTGACTTTGATTTTTCCCTCATTTCCTTATACCCCAATTTAGATTCTGTCAGTTTGAACTATGATGTAAGATCAGTCTTGACCCTGACCATGTTTTTCCATTCCTAGGCCACCCCCCATAGCTTTAGCCTCTTTCATTCCTTGCCTGGTCCACTGAAACGCCTCTAGTTTCCTGACTTCCCCTCTTGCTTGCCAACTCTTCTCTATACTCATCTTTCGTTCCCCACATTTCTCCTCCATTGAAGCTGTCACAGGTTTCAATTGCATATTTATTTGTGTGATTTGGAGTTTAATGTATAGCTTGCCTATTAGTCATGCTCTAGGAGATCAAGGTCAAGGTCTGGGTTGACTGGCATTGCATCACCAGTGCCCTTGATAAGGCCCTAACGAGCAAAGGAATGAATGACCCAAGCAGAGCCCTTGTGTGCGTGGACTCTTTTGATTGTACTCCCCTATCTTCCAAGGGGGACCCATTCTAGCATGTGTGCTCCTCATGGGCAAGGGTCTGTCTCTTTCATACGTAGACATCCCCCTAGAGCCCAGGACACCAGCCCATCTAAAGACTCTGTAAAGCTTTGTTGATTAAATTGAAATCTTTGAAGCAGAGGGCTCCACTGGGCTCTCCTAATCCAGACCACTGTCCTTGGATGCAACTCAGGTCATTCCTCATGTACTCTCCTGCTTACTAGTATCCTAGAGCTCTGGTCTCTATGAATCTGTTCTGACCTGAGAGCTTACAGCTTGATAATGTCCCTGATACTCCTGAAGGAGGAAGTGGGGTCTTTGCTGTCTTTTCCTAGTTTGGTTTGGGAGGTGAAGGAGGCAACTCAGGGCACCTGGCTGAAGCATCCTCTTTATTGTGCACATAGCTTTTGACCCAGTGAGCTCTTGGGAACCTCTGTGCCTTCTGGGGCTACAACCCATGCAGCTGAACTTTGCAGATATTGTTGGGGCTAAAGAAAAAAGCAGACCCCCCCTTTAAAGAGTCCTGGGAACAGCCAGAATATATGGAAAATGTCCATGGGGAATGGCTACAGAAGAGAGGGCAAACCCTGGGGTACAGGGTAGAAAGAAAGGTGCCTTGGTGCAGTGTGACTTGCTGTCTCTGTCCCTCTGAGCTGCAGTTTCCACCTGTGAAAGTGAGATTGTACCACCTGTGTGGTTGCCAAGTAAAAGCCATCTGACAGATTCACTGGAAGGAGGAAGTCCAACAGCTGGAAAATGGTCATTTTTCATCTTACACCATCAGCAATGCCCCAGACTTAGTCCCTTCCCTCTCTCCTGTTACTGATGGCCATGAGTACCAAATTCCTATCATTTGCTTCCTTACCGTGAACCCGGCCGTGGACACTCCAAGCTCCCTTTCAGTTTCTCCTGCTGCGTAGGCATTTCCCGCTCTAACCAAGCTACATTAGCCCAAGCCCAAGGTTGGGGAATAGTGTGTTTTGGGGGGGTGGGTTCGGCTGGGGGTTGGAGGTCATGAGCTGCCTTGTGGCTGCTCTGCAGGGTCTGGCAGAGCCCCAGCTTCTGGCTGTGACATACAGCCCCCTTCATGAAACCAGACAGAATTAAGCCTTTTGTTTCCTGTTTTCTAGGCCAGCTTAAAGAAAACACAGAGGGTCGGTGTGGCTAGGGCTCGCAACAAGACGGCCTTTGTATTCATTTAATTAATCAGTTAGTGGAGGGAAAGAGCAGAGGGAAGTTCGTGTTATAAATACATGTTTTTCTTTAGCTACCCCCCCAAAGACAGGGTCTGAATGGCATCCCCAAATGAGCCTCCTCATCTCGCCCTAGACATGCTGGGGGCTGCAGCAGGCCAGGCTGCAGCTGTGACCCTTCTTGCCTCCCACTCCCTGAAGGGGCTTTAGCCCTGATATCTGTGGCTTCTGGGGAGGTGTTAAATGCTGGTGGGGTGGAAGAGTTGCTGCTGGCCTCTGGATCCCATTTCTGAGCCTCATCCTCCTCTCCAGTGTTGCCCCTCCTCCCCGCTGCGTGGACAAAGACACGCACTGTCACATGGAGAACTGTCTGTTCCCCAAGGTCTGAGCAGTCTGCAGTTGTGTCATGGTGGCAGAGGTCCACACCTCGGCGCAGTGGTCCTGGCTGTCTCCGTGCTCATCCACCCGCACTCCAGGGGGAGGGGATGGAATGGGCACCAAGTGGCCAGAGCAGAGTGTGCTCAGACACTCAGGGGACTCCAAGGCCCTCCGCTGCTCTCCATCCCTTCCACTTGAGCCTTCATGGTGCAGGAGAAGAGTATGAGATCATACTGTTAGGGTTCTGGGCAGGGGGTCTGGGGAGGGGAGCTAGTCTTCTGGGTCAGATGTCCCTGTCTTCACTTCCGTGTTCATGGAGCTTCTTTAAAATAAAGCTTCGTTTAATGATGAAATGAAAATGTTAAAATATTTTTTTTCAGAGATAGGCGAATTTACTCCCCATTCGCCCACCCCTTCCCCACTCCCAGCTGCCAGGTGTTTTTGGTGTTAAAAAATCCTTTCATTATGAGGTAAAATATTTTCAGTCCCTAAATATATGACTCTCGTAATGGAATTTCACTATGGTAAGTTTTTCCTTATGTGCTCTTCATTTCAAGTCCTAGTAGGTATACTCTGGTATCTGGTAACCATCTGTCTAGGCCTTCTGAATTTACTGTGCAGAAAATTCCCGGACCTGGCCAAACAGTAGAGGGCCCAGGGCTTGGACCTCACCTCTGGCCTCTAAATATTTATTTAACTTTTTAGACTGTCAGGCCAACTGCAGGTGGCTTGAGGTCCCGGCTTCTTCCCACATCTCTCTCCCTGCCTTTCTTGGGTCTTTTGGAAACAGGAAAACAATAGAGTGCAGGAGGCTTACACAGCTTTTGGAATGCTCTGTGTGGACTGGACTGGAAGGCATTAGTCTTCTCTCTCCCTCCTTGATGCACGTTCTTTCCCTCTCAACCTGTGAGTGAGGCCCACAGTTTCAAACTGCAAACCCCAATGGCCTCACTGCAGGGATCCCTGGGAACATGGTGAAGCCAGGCTGTCTTTCCCTAATAAACAGCAAAATGCCTGCAGTTGTGTATGTCTTGGGTTAAATTTAGCTTACTGTGGCTGACTAGTGTGTGTCCATTGATTTAGGACACTCTAAAACAACAAGCAAAATTCCAAAATTTCATCTCCAGGTGATCTTGTACTGCTCCTTTTCTTTCCAACCTTCATTTCTTAAAACCAGTGTTCTACCTCTACCTCTGAGTAAGGAGAAGTACAGTCCTCATGTTCCTCTGCTCAGGGGGTAAATCATAAGTTCTGGGGGAAAACTCCATGCTACCTTTTGCTTGGGGATCTTGAGATTGTGTTTTGTCAGAGATCACGGAGAGGAGGATGGCAGGGAGAGAGCACGCAGATCTTGGAGAGTAAATTTCCTTTTTAGAATCATTTGAATCCTACAGACCCTGGAGTGGCAGGATGGGAAGAGCCTACTCCTTTTTGAGGAAAGTATAGCTTTTGGTGTGGTGGTCTTGAGGTAGGCATGGCCCTGGTTTTGGGAGTTGGATCTCTAGGGCAAAAAAAGCTATTAAAGCCATGTTTCTCAACCTTCATATACAAACAACTCACTTGGGGGATCTTGTTAAAATGCAACAGATTCTAACCCAGTAGGTCTGTGTGGGGCAGATAGTCTGTGTTTTTAATAGGCTTCTGGTGAGGTTGATGCTACTGGCCTATTGGCCACACTGTGGGAAGCTCACGTGACTAACGGATGTGTGGTGACGTGTTCACTCCTTGAGAGGGTGCTGGCCTGAGTATAGGTTGACCAACTTATCTCAGTTTGCCTAAGACTTTCCTGGGTTTATCAATGGAAGTTCCTGGAAAGGTTTATTGCCCTAATTCCAGACCTCCCTTTCTTAAAGGCATACATCTTATAGGTAAACTCCAGTCTTTTCTTGAGCCTTTCCTGTCAGCCCTGGTCCATTTTTAATATAAGTTGACCTCCCTCTCTGCTGCAACAGTGTAACTTTTGCCTTCCAGTGAATTTCCATTCTTACCACTCTGCTGACTCCTTTTCTCCACTCACGATACTCTGTGCCCCACTCCTGGGCCCGAATGAATCCTCCTTCTTTTTACCAGGCCGTGAGCACTTGGGGTACACCTGCGCTAGCATAGGCTGTCTGGCATAATGGGCTATCACATATAATAATGGCAACAATGAGACTATTAGACATCGTTTTAGTGCTATTGATTGAATCTAGAGCCTTGCACACAGTAGGCTGTCAGTCTATTACCCTAGTCCGCTATATGCCTTTTACACAAAAGATGTGTTTCCAGGCCTAGACTGTCCCCTCTGGGGCCCAGGGGCCATGTCTAATCTTTCCTGAATCCTCCTAGGTGTCTTGAACACAGTGGTTGTTAGTCTTCGGAAAGTATCAGCTCGTCCCTTGTGCTCCCCTATTCCCAGAACTCAGCATACTGCAGGACACTGAGCCTGCTGGTTATGTGTTTACACATTCATCATATGTTACTTTCTACAGGAGCAATTAGAAGATGCTCGTACATATTTTAATTGTAACTATGTTTTGAAGTCTGAGTTCTTGGCATTTTTTTTTTATTATTATTATTATGAAAGCACATTGTTGGGCACAGAATCTGTTCCCAGGAAGACAGGGAGAGGAGCCATTGGTAGGCCCAGTCTGAACACAGGCTCAGGTGGGCTCTCTACTGTGCTCTTTGTCCCCCATAGCCTGGCAGGAGGCCTCTTCATGCAGGACAGTGAGTGATATTTTTGGCTCTAAGCATACTTGTGACTCTGCTTTTAAATTCAGAGTTATAACTCTCTATTTTGTTACATCCATGTAAAAATTCATTTCAGAGCCATCAGATGATTCTCTTGCTGAAACAGAAATGGACAGGATAAGTAGAGACCGAATTATGCCTCTTTGCGCCCCAAATACTTTCCTTCTCTAAGTTCCTATGTTAAATCGAGAGCTTTTCCCTCTTCTGCCGTCCTACACCCTCCCTCAAACATATCACTATAACCCCACCTCAGCTCCCCACACTGCATGGAGTCGATCACAATGCATTTATCAAGCCCGTAAGGTATACAAGGCACTTAAGATAAAAATACAATTGACACCTAGCCTTCTTCAAGGAGTTTATTCTTTAATGGAGAGGCAGTCTGTGAAAAGAAAAGTAATACATAAAAGTTAAATAATAATGAAGATTACAATGCAGGAGATATCACACAATGGAATAAGATTAATTAATTACTAAACGAGTGGCACAGATAACCTTGCATTGAGGGAATTCCGGGAAGAGATGGCTGTGCACTGGGATGATCCAGAATGACTGTGGCCAGGGCCTTGGTGGGGGTGGAATGGGGCCCCCCAGGAGGTGGAGCTCAGCATAGCCCGTGCGTATTACTGAAGCATCCACTGTGTTTAGGGCACGGTGTCACATTCCACAGTGCAGAGACTCCCACCTTGAGGAGTCTGCAATCTAGGGGGACAACTGAAAAGGAAACTTCCAGGACAGGGGCTATGCATGTACCATAAAGGTATATTTAACTCAGGGTGATGACCACGGAGGAGGTTGGGAGGAGTTATATCTTGTGATTTCCAAGTTGACTTGATTAGAAAGTAATTAGGCCAAAATGTGGGCGAAAAGTGTTACACAAAGAGACTATCCTGCTCAAAGGCGTGTATGCATGTACCAGGTAGTGTGCATGTAAAAGGTAAACAGGTCAGGATTCTGCAGCAAAGGGCGTGATCCAGGGTGTAGCAGGAGATGAGTGGAGAAGAAGGCAGGGCCAGGTTGTAGAGACCCTTGAATGTCGTACTAAGGAGCTCAGAGTGCTGATGGGGAGCCTCTGAAGAGGCAGCAGAAAATGGCAGTTGAGAAGCGGGCTCTGTAGCCAGTTGCCCTGCCCTGCAATTTGCTACCTGTGCAGACTCAGGCAGATGGTTTACTCTCTTGGCCAAAAGGGTGAAATAATAATATTTACCTCACTGAAGTGTTGCGAGGACTGAATAAGCTAGATAATCAGCATGGAGTGCTAAGAACAGCCTTGGAGCAAGGAGAGTGCTCAATAAATTGTAGCCATTGTTAATATTAAAGATTTTAGGCTGGGGAAGGACCTGGACAGATTGCCTTTTAGAAAGATCACGTTGGCAGTACTGAGAAAGTGGATTCACACAGGTAAGCACAGATGCAGGAAGCCAGTAGAAACCTGTTGCAGGCAGGAAATGGTGGGGGCCTTGGGCAGAGGTGTTGGTGCTCAGTGGGAGAGGGAGTAGCTGGATTAGAAGAACTGGTCAGAAGGAAAAATCTGCCGGTGGTGGTGGTGATGGTGGCTGGGTAGTGGGGACTGATCTAGATGCAGGAGGGTAAGGACAAGGAAGAGCTCCCAGGAGACTCCAAGTTTTTACTTTATGTACTGTGTGGATGATGGTTGAAAAACTCTGGTAGGAAACATAGGATGAAAGATAGATCTTCCTGGGGACAGGTCCTCTCTCTCCTCTCTCCCTCTCCCCTTCCCTCCTTTCAATCCTTTCCTTCGTTCCTTTGTTCCTTCCTTCTTTCCTTCCACATTTAGTTCCAGTATCTGTGGGACACAGTTGGAGATGTCTATCAGGAAACTGAATATACACATTGGGTAACACAGCTGGACATGTAGGATCTGTTAGCACACGGTAGGGGTGGAAGCCATAAAGGTTTCTCACCTAGCAGGAGTATGTGGAATGGGCAATGCAGAATGAGGACCATACATTTAAAGGGTGGAGATAAGGAACACAAGGAGGCACAGAGAAGGCAAGAGAGTGAGGAGGAGAATGGAAAGAGAGCCATCCCTGAGCCAAAGGAGCAGAATGCTTTCTGAGTAGAGATCACAGGGTCAGATGTAACAAGAACGAAATGTCTATTAAGGAGAAGACTAAAGAGTATTCCTTAACTTTGTCAGTAGGAAAGCTATTAGCCCTCTGGGGAGAGAGGTTTTAGTGGCAGGCCTGGATTGAAGATATCAGAGCAGAGTGAGGGGAATGGGAGGTGAGGAAGAGGTGGAAATAAATAAGTATAGGGCATGGCTTCTGTCAGCCTGGCTTTACCACATCACTCCCGGACAGGAGGAGTTGAGCTAGTTGCTAACAGTGACCAAAGCTTGCATGTGGTGCTTGGATTGGGAACCATTGGAGAGATTTTATTCAGTCATTCAATTTTTTTATTCAGTAAGTATTTATTGGGCTGGGAGTGTGGCTCAGTAGTAGAGCACGTGTCTATCATGCACTAGGGCCTGTGTTTGATCCCCAGCTTCACAAAAAAATTAAAAATAAATATTTATTTATTGCATAACAACTATGGATATGAGATGCAGTGTAAAGGTGAAAAGAATCACATGCCATGAGTTTAGACAAAGAAACATTACCTCTACATGGGGTGATTGGGGGATATAGCATGGATGGAGTAACTCTTCAGCTAGGCTTGAAGGAGGGTACAGTTCTAATGGGCTCTGGTGGAAGACAGGCATTTTAACCAGAGTTGGTGTATGCAAAATCTCCAAGGCAGGTAAGTATGGGTCATCACCCAAGAACATTACTCCTATTTATTTAGACTGTGGGTAGCACAGGGGTAGATTGAAGTTGAGGCTGGAAATTTGGGATTGTAGTCATGTCACGGAGGCTCACCATGCCAATCCTAGGAATTTGTACTTTATTCCATAGTTCAGGAGGAGCCATTGAAAGTTTTGACATGAAGCGTAGCAAGAGAAGACTGTCTTAGAAAAGATCTCGCTGACACTAATAAGTAGGGTAGATCAGAGTAGAGAGGAATGAATTGGGAGACTACTGTGGTTAGGAATGACAAGTCATGAATTTAACAAGCACATTTCTGCTGAGCAAGGAGAAAGTGAATATGGGAGATGTATGTAAGAGTTGGGCTAGTTAAGATTTAATATGTGCCTATGTGGGCATTCACTGGGTCTGGGTTAGTTGGTGGTAAAGGGAAAAGGGGGAAGAGGGGTGTTGAGTGAGGGAGAAACCAGCAAGGATTCCAAGTGTTGTACATCTTAGATGGTTGAAATAAAAGTGGCACAGTTTACAGAAATAATACAGACCAGAAGGTGAGCAGCTTGAGGAAAGAGAGAAAGGGATCAAGTGTTGCATTCTGTGGACATATCAAGGAGGGCTGTGACTGAGAAAGAGCTATTTGACAGGTGAATAGGAATATTAGGCACCTCAAGAGCAGGGTCCCCGGGAGTTGTGGGGGCAGCAACCAGGTTGCAGAGGACAGAGATAATGAGAAGTGAGGAAGCGGTGGTCGTGAAAGCAGTTCTTTCTTTCAAAAGTCTGGGGTGACAATGATGAATGTAACTGTTGTATAACTAAAATGTACCAGTAAACTTAATGAAAAGAGTCTGGTAATGAAAGTGAAGGACAATGAGAGGGACATAACTCTAGAGGCCAAAGTAAATGATCTAAAAATTTTAAGTTCTGTGCATTTATGTTATAATTTAAAGTACTTCAAGTCTATTAGCTGATCTTCATAACATTTAAAGGAGTTTGCAGCAAGAGCTATTATACCCACTTTACAGATGAAGACGCCAAGACTCTGAAGTACACAGAGTTGATCAGTGTTGCAATTGGGATTCTGCCTTCTGAGCTGGTGCTATTTCCATGTCCCTGTAGTGCCTATGGATCTGGGGAGACTTAGTTGTAGGTCAATGTGGGTAGCTTGAGTGGAAGGAGAGATTGAAGATGCACACACACATGCACACACACTCACACACACACACACAGAGCCACAATTACTAGGTACCATAGGATGGAGGGTCAGCTCACAAATGGGGTCATTCATGAGACAGATGGGAGAGTTTGGCTTTGGAGGTGGGTGAAGAGGAGAGGGAGTGTAAAGTTACAGCACACTGAAGAAGAGAAGAAGGAAAGGGAAACCCAGAAGACACAGAACCAATGGACACTGGAGACAGCTGAAAAAAGTAAAAAAAAAAAAAAATAATAATAAAGTAACACGCAACAAAGAGTGATAAATGGTGGTGAGCTGGAGGATGGAAGAGGCAGGAGAGTGGACTGTTAGTCTCCGTACCTCCAGACAAGACACAAGTCAGAATCATCTTTGCTGTGGATAAATGACTGAACAAGGACCAAAAGGGCTTCTCTGCCAAAGCCCTCAAAACACAAATCTTGAAGGTGGGAGGGAGTTGGCTCTGAGGCAACCTCAGGCCCCACTCTAGTGTCATTCTTTACCCTTACTTTGACTAACATTTAGTTTCTTTCTGGGCTATTAATGCTCTTATTTTGACCTTGGCCTCAGAAAAAGAAGCAGGTCAGCAGCTACTCAGAGTCAGAGCGGTCCAACATGGTAACAGACCAACACTCAGGTAAAGCAAGGTGGTGTTGGGGGAGGGGAGGATGAACCCTGCACAGGGGAAGTGGATCCTGGGTGGGTCATCCCTCTGGAGGCAGGAGTACGGAGATGTGTGGTAAGGGTTCTGCCAGACCCTAGCCAGAGAATGAGAAGGATGGTTCTTGTATGGAAGGAGCATCCCCTAGAGTCCTTTCCAAATCCTTTGATCTGGGAATCCTTGGAGCCCTGTGGGACTTCTCAGTAACTTATTGCCTCAGTAACTTATTTTTCTCTTGGTGTTAGAGGAGGGGATTTGTCTAAAACCAAAGCCTCATTGACTAGAATTCCAGGAATCTGCCCCCCTTGCTTTGGGGAGGTCTCCTTGTTCTTGAGGGCAGAAGACCATGCTGTTCTTGCTCTGAGGCCAGAGATTGCATTCAGGGTACAGGAAGGCAATGATGACACCTCATAGCTCCTGCTTCTCCCTCTGGAAGTGTGTAGGCTCCAACTTGTGTGTCTCTGTGGACATCACACTGCCATGTGGCACAAGCACAGAGGGTCCTCCCATCTCCACCTGAGGGAGATGTGTGGGGAGTGCTGTCTCCCAGAGAGCCCCCTGGTCTTTGGCCAAAGAGTTTTCAAGGACTCAATCTGTGGCTGTAGCCCACCTAGGATGGTCAGCTGTTACTGTTTGCCTGGGATGGAGGGGTTGCCTGAGACAGGAGAGTTTAGTGCTGAAATCCAAGAAGTCATAGACAAACTAGAATGAGTTGGTCTCCCTAACTGTCCCTACCCCCTACTTCTAGAAAAGCAGGGTCTAGAATCTCTAAATTGCAGTGGGCACAGCCTGAGTTTTCTTCTCGGATGATGTAGCTTATACTCAGGTAAGAGATAAGCTGCAATGTAGTACTATCAGATTGTATAGAGGTAACCAAACCCACTGTCATTGCCAAGGTGTGCAAGTTTGGGTGAGTTAATTTATATCTCTGAGCATCAGTTTCCTTATCTGTAAGACAGGGACAGTAATACCAACCTCATGCAGTAGTGGTGAGAAATAAAATGAGACAATGCTCATCAGTAAGGTGCCTCACCCCATGCAAGGCACAGGTAGGAGAAAGTCGGTTTATTCTCCCCAATTCCTCCCTCTCCTGCCTTGTGCTGGACTGGTACCCATTCTGCAGATGGAGGAGAGGCTGAGGAGTAGGGATGGTTTATCTGGGTTAAAATGACAGAACCAGAGTCTAGGAGTAGTCATCTAGCTCACAACTGCATTAGACAAGGTTTCTCTATCTGAAATGTTTCTGGAATGAAAGGAAAGGAAGCATTTTATTTGTGTTTTTATTCATGCATTCCACAAATATTTGTTGAGCGCTTACTATGTGTCAAGTGCTGGAGATACAACTGTCAACAAAACCCATAAGAATTCAGCCTTCGTGAGGCTTACATACTGGTAAGAGAGGCACACAGTGAAATTCGATGTAATAGAATGCTAGGTAGTAAAACTTGCCATGGAGAGGAAAGAGAGCAGGTTAAGGTTGAGAGTGTCCGGGCATGTGAGTTACCCCATTGGGAGGTGGGTAGGAAAGGCCTCTCAGAGGCCGGCATGGAGCTGATGTCTGGGAGGCAGTTGGGTTTTCTGGGCCTCCCGCTCCTCTTGCAGCTCTCAGCTTAGGCCCAGCTGCCCCTTGGTGGAGACAGCTGCTGAGAAGAGACAGCCAGTCTCTGACTTGGGCTGATGGAGTAGGTGGGAAGGCAGCTGTTTTATCAGCTGTCCTTCCTTAGCATTGACCCCTCTGCTGGTCTGAGCCTTGGTGATGGGGGAGGAAGTCAAGATAATCCACACTGAGGGTCAGATTGCAGATCCAAATGACATAACTAAGCTGTCTTGCCCTATTTGGAGACATTCTGCATGTGGGTACAAATCATGGTGTATTCAGTTTCCTATATGGCTCTGTTTCTTTAGCATTGTCTTTTCCTTTAAGAAAAAAACACCCCTGTTTGGATTGCACACTAAATGATTTATGAGCATTATTCTCTGTTAGTTCTACCTGTAGGAACTCCAACCCTCGCAATCCTATTCATGTTGATTAAGTACATTTGAAAGCAAGGGGAGACTGTCTGAAATTGCTTCACAATACAGACTCTTGGCTCCCCTGGACCCAGGAGAGATTCTTCATCCTCCCTTTGAAAGAGCTCATTTGCAGCTGGTTAAACAGGAGATCAGACCAGAGGCCTAAAACCAGCCTTGTGTGTATCGAAGCTAGAAAGGGGAGAGCCTTCTCCCTGGAGCTGGCAGCCATGGACCTGAGACCCTGGAATCTGAGCAGGGACATCTTCTAGCAGCCATCTTTCTGGTCCTTTTGCTGCCCTCCTCATCCTGGTGTTACTGCACTCGGCTTGGCCATGGCAGATCAACACTGTTGAGGAGTGTCATTTGGAGTTCAGCTTCATAAGAGACCACTCTGAATTGGGCAGGGAGAAGAGGAAAGGTGAAGGAACATCACTGCTCATCTTCATAAGTCCCAGAGCAAACGGACAGCGTGTGTGGAGAGGAAGCACAATGCACAGAGCCAGCACCCCAGCTTAGAGTCTTCTCAGCTGCTCCTATAGTTGGGACAGGCCCCCTGGCCTCCCCTTTTCCTCCTTATCCTGGTCAATTTCGGTGTGATGGAGCTCGGTGGGCATATGGATAATTAAGGATCTCGATTTAGAGCTTGGCACAAGGTAATACAGAAAGTAGACTTCCATAAGTTATATTTGACTCAGTGCAAGTTAATCTGGAAAGTAAATGTCAATACTTTTCTCCCGTATGACCCAGGGTTCCCTCCCTCTGATCTCTGGGTCAAAGATGAAACAGGACATTTTTCCCTGCTCTCCTAGTCTAGCCATGAAAATGTATGAAACTGTCTTCTTGTCCCTGCCTGTTGGCCACACACACACCCCTACAAGTTGCCTTCAGCTTCTAGTCTTTCAAATCCAGGCTCGGAAATTTTACACTCTCCCATCTTCAAAAAGCTGCCTGTCTCACAAGCGCAAGGTCCCGAGTTCAATCCCTGGTACAAAAACAAAAACAAAAAGCTGTCCTTCTTTGTGGCTTCCCTTGCCTGGTATGCGAGCCCCAAGCTTCTTCACATTGTTGCCCCTCCCTGCCCTCTGCAGGGCACTTGGAGCTTGCACCTGCACAGACATCAGGCATTAGACTTTGCTTGGCTTCAGCGTCAACTTTTTGCTTACCTGTTGGGTAACAAAAAGTCATATCTCCTCGCCTGTTAAGCCTGTTAAATGGGAGCCAGACCATTTGAAGAAGGAACAACAAATGCTTTGTGAATTGTACTTATTGTCTCTTCACAATAAAGTGAAACTCTTAAATGTAAACATTTGCCTTCCTCCTGTCTGGCTACATGCAACCCCAGGAAAAGGTGAAATGGTGCACCCTGAGGAGAAAGTCTGAAACCATTTGTGTGGCAACCTAGAGACAGGACTAATTGTGCCAACTCAACCTCAGTCCTTGCAGCAGGAGCAGTGCGGGGGAGGGGAGGGGATGGCACACTTGTGGCATTTTGTAGCTGTTGTATTACTTCCTTGCACCAACCTGGGAATGTTGTTACCATCCCATGAGCAGATGATGGGAATGAGACCCAAAAAGGTCAAGTCACTTGCCCAGGGTCACCAAGCTAGCAGGTTATAGGATGGATAATCAAACCCTGCTCTACCTGGAACCAGTGTCTGTGTCCAGCGCCAGAATCTACTTCCTAGAAGGCAGCTTCCAGGAGGATCTGGCATCCCATCAGGGGGTGCTCCACATGCTGCCCCCTCTGAAGTTCCACGAAACCTTGAACATGTCATTTTACTGCCAACAGTGTATTCCACAGAACAATCTGTCTTCTGATTCTCTCTTGCTCTCTCTCCTTCAATGTACCTACCAGGGAGGGTTGCTCACAAAACATGAATTAGTGTTGTTTGCCAAGCCAAAGTAAAATCTCTGACCTGTGTACTGGGAAGAGCAGCTGGTCCTAAAAAGGGCAACAGACTTGTTCTTCAGACACAGGTTTTATCCTCTTTAAGTTCTGCATGGGCTGGCTCAGCCTCTGTGCAAGTTGAGCTACACTCCACGAAGAGCCTTGGAGATCTACCGCCTGCTGTCTACACACATAGTGAATGTCCCTGCTGCCTTGCACCTCAGCCCCTCTTGATGGATAGCTGGCCTGTGGTTGGGCCTTCCCTCTCCCTGCCTGCACCCAGGCCTGGTGTCCTCCCTCCGTGGTCCTCCTCTCTGGCTACTACTTTCTGTTCTCCCCACCTTGATGTGGAAGGTTCAGCCTTACCGAAGCTTCTGTCCGCTCCTAGGGCCCCCTCTCTCCAGAGTGGCTCAAAGGGCCTTTTGAGTGGGGTAGCAGGCAGCCTGTGGGCATGGAAAGAGAAATAAAGGCGGGAGATTCCTCCAGGGCCCCCAGGGCCCCCAGGGTCAGGGGCCCTGTATCTGGTGACTTCTGAATGGGAGCTCCAACAAAGAGAAATCTGTGGTGGGGAGCCTTGCGAAGGAAATAAAAGCTCCATGAAAACAAACTTTTGTTGGAAGCTTTCTCCTCTTGTTTTGGCAGTTGCTCTGTCCTGGGAGGGGAAGGCCCTGTCTTCCGGAGGAGGGGGCTGGCCCTCAGACTGTCCAAATATCAGCTCGCACCATGAGGACTGTTTTTCTCCCTCCAGGAAGCCAGATTTGGGAGGTAGAGCAGTAATCATGGTTTTCTAATCAAGGCTACACGAAGCAAAGGAAAATCTGGGGTCTGCACAGAATGCAAAAAGCTATGAGCTTGGCTGTGCGTTAGGTGACCTGGCCAACTCAGCGCGGTGTGGCAGTGTTCTGTGACTCAGCTGATCTTGTCAACATCCCCATGAGCCTTGCTTTTCGCACCTGCAAAATGGCTTCAACTTGCCCCTCAGTTATGCAGTCAGAAATATAGGGACCAATCCAGGGAACTGCTATTTCCCACTACCCTGAACTGATGGAAGCCAGAAGATGGAGGCAGAGGATCTTTGTAGGCATCATAAAGCCCTGGGAACCTTGGACGATTTTTTTTGTTTTCCTCTTCCCAGGGTTGGGTAGTACATACCACATGCAATTGTTTAGCTTCTGCATCTTGTTTTCCTAACTTCAAAGAAGCTTAAAGAAGGGCTTTTCGGGTCAGTCTTTGCTGCTAACTTGAATGGGTCAACTGTGCTGCCTCCCGCTAGACTGCTCTGGGGACACTGGGACCAAACAAGATTTGAAGAATGCAGAAAATGAGGCCTTCCCCAGCTGCAGAGTTGTTTTTATGTTAAATAAGTACGAGAATATTTTTTTCCTCCTGGAGCCCAGGGAAGGGGTAAGAATTTTGTCTTGGGCCAAAGCCCCAAAGATTGTCTCCATTTGTGCTGTTCAGGGAGAAAATCTTTGAGTCTGGCTGTCATTAACAGAGCTCAGAGGACTTGGACCAGTGGGTGGCCGAGACAGAGCTGGGAAGAGAAGGGTGAGCTGTGCCTTGAGTCCCTCTGCTTCTGACAGGCTGTGTGACCTTGGACAAGAATTACTTCTCTCTGATGTGATTTCTCTTCCCATAGATGGTGTCAAATGGGATAATCCTCCACAAAAGAGGGGAGAGGTCAACTGCAGGGCAGTCCTGGTGGATGGCAGGGGCCTGAGATGCCTGGCTGGGCTTGGTAAGGCTGGGAACCAAGCTTTTTCCCTCTGAGTTGCCACCCTTTATCCTTTCGCAGCTGTGTTGCCCAGACTGCTGTTGTTTCTCTTCTTCCAGAGATTTCTTGGATGCAGTGTGCTTGTTCCCCAGTGCCCAGGTGTCTGTGATAACTGAAAGGCAGGTGGAAAGCCTCTCCCAGAGCTCTCTCCTCCCAGGAGGGCCACAGTGCAGCTGGACCAGGAAGGCCTGTCTAGAAAGGGTGTACAAATTAGTGCAGTAGTGGCCTTACTCCCTCCTCCTCTCCACTGTCCATTTGGCAGTTTTGCTGGGTTAGTCAGAGGCTAATAACAGAGTGATGCCACTGGTGTCACATGGCTGGTCTGAGCTGCCTGCAGCAGGGGGCATTGTTGGAAACAAGCTAATAGGTGAGGTCTGCACTGCTGCCCACGTGTACAGTTTACATGGGTCATGTGCAGGCTCAGCTGGCCCAGCAGTGCCAGGGTGTGGAAGGAGGCAGGTGAGCTTTCCTGCGCCGCTCCTTTCAATACACACTCATCTGTGCACACACACACACACAAACACACACACAGAGTTGTACACACAGATGTACTACACATGCACATAGAACCGTGCACATGCAAATACGCATGCGTGCATGGCCACAGAGTCACATACACAGGCATGTGCACAGTTCACCATCAAACAAGATACTGGTGAGGGCCAGGGATTTGGCTCAGTAGTTCCATTGCCTTCCTCGCAAGCACAAGGACCCGAGTTCAATCCCTGGTACCAAAAACAAAAAAACAAAACAAAAACACCCGAGATACTGGTGATATGAAAGAAACCTTTTCTTTCTTTTTCTTTTTCCTTTCCTTTTCTTTTTTACTTCTTCCTTTTTCTTCAGTGCTGAGGATTATCCCAGGGCATCGTACATACAAAGCACATGCCACTAAACTATGCCTCTAGAACACAAGAAACCTTTTTAAGAGCTTCTCTCCTTAGTCTTCCCCTTGCCCTTTTTCCATCCCTGGTTCTCATCCTTCCACTGGCCTCCTTGGTCACCTTATCCTGAGCCAGCAGTGGACACAAGTCCTGGATTTGTCAGGCCAGCCCTCTATCCATGTAGTTTGGAAGCAACATGAGAGAAAAAAGAACTCAACTGAGAGAGATCGGTTGCAGTGGTAACAGGTGTGTACCACCTAGCCTAAGCTGACATGTAGCAGGTGTCAGCAGTGTCAGCTCACTCCTCTGTTCCCTCACCCCCACAAATATTGCTGCTGTGTGGTCCTTACATTGCTAGAAAAGAGGCCCATCCTAGTGAAAGATTTGGGGTCAGTTTTGCATAGACTTTTCCTCATTTTCTAAGCAGTTGGTTTTGACCCCAAGGGGGGGGTAATATATAACTATCATTGACAGAGCTTTCTGTGAGATAATTACACTCATCTTATGTTCACAGCAGATTTCTCCCACCCCTCATCAACAAGGAAGCTGAGGCATAGAGGGGTTAAGTCATCTGTCTGAGTTCACAAAGCTAATAAGTGCCCAAGAACCCAGCCCCTAACCTCGATTTTCTGTTGCACTAAATGATTTTAGTACAGCATCAGGGACACTGGCTTGAGTTCATGTGTTAACTTTCTGTTATTATAACAATCCCCAAGACAACCAACTTACAAAGAGAAAAGCTTTATTTGGCTCACACTTTTGGAAGGTCCAGTCCAGAAATGGTTGAATGTTGTTTTTAGGCCCATGGTGAGACAGCACATCATGGACCAGCAATGATGGAGCAGTCACTCTCTTCCTGGCCAGGAAATAGTAGAGGATGAAGAAAGGATCAGGGTTCCAGTATTCCCTTAAAGGGTACATGCCCAATAACCAGAAGACTTCCCACTAGTCCTAACTCTTAAAGGTTCCATCACCTCCCACACTGGGGACTACACCTTTAATATAAGGGCCTTTATGGACACTACTTTATGTGGCGATTCAATAGATTGTCTGCCTCTCCTCTAAAAGTAGACACATTTGGATAGAGCCTTTCTTTTTAACTTCTTTCCAAAGTGACATGGATTTGAGTGGCAAGGCTTTGGTTCTGAGGAGCTGGGCAGCAGGAGACCTGAGGGCACAGTTGTGGAGACAATTGGGCTGAGAGTTCGGAGCTCTGTTCAGATTTGCAAACATGGTGAACTTACCAGGGGACCCTGGTAGCAGGGCACTGAGATGGTTTGTAGGGATTAAGAAGCAAGTAGGACTTTGTCCCTGCCTTTAGGAGCTCATGGGGAAATCACTGGGTGAGGGCTTAGCCATGTAGAAAGATGTATGGACACTGAGATTCATCCAGCTGTAGAGTAGATGATATGTGCCCTCGGTTGGGGTGGGGACTGGCAATTGGTCTGACATTCTTTTGGAGAAGGTGATACCAGAGCAGTCTGTCCTGGGAATGAGACAGGAAAGGGAGGGAAATGCCTTCCAGGGAGGAGGGACAGAATGAGAAATGGCATGGAGGTGTAAGCAAGGAAGGGAGGAGTGGGTAGGAACAGGATGAGTGCTGAGACACTTGGGTTATATTTTGAAGGTGATGAGGAACTAGTGAATGTGTTTTAATTGGATTTTAACACTGTCAGGCTTATATTTTAAAACACTAGTCTGAGCAGCAGTGGGCATGGGTTATAGGGGACCAGACCTTTGCATGAAAGGCATTCAAAGTGTGTATCTGTTAGAAAGCTTATGACTGCCAGTAATAGCAAATCCAGCCCCAAATGGCTTAAACAGTAAGAATTAATTTTGTTGCGTATTATGAAGTTCAGGACCAGCACTTCCTCAGGGCTGGTTATGGGCAGGATTGCTCAGGGGCTCAATGACATCAATAAACACCCAGGTTCTTTCTGTCATCCTCTCTCTCTCTCTCTGGTACCAGGCATTGAACTCGGGACCTTGTGCTTTCGAGGCAGGCGGCGGCACCACTGAGCTAAATCCCTGTCTGTCATCCTCTGAATATGAACTCTGTTTTCAGATAAACTTTCTCCTGGATCACAAGATTGTGACAGCAGTTCCGAGCTTCTCACTGCTATCCAGGGTAGTGACTAAAAAGAGTAAATCAACTCGACTGCAAAACTGTGGAGTAGTAGAGGCTGAAGCGAATGGGAAAGTATTTGCTGTCTGCCTGTTGGCATTCAAATTGGAAATTGTGAAAAGCACTGGCAAAAGATTATAAGCAATGTTAAGACAAACAATAAACTGGAAAAAGATTCCTATAACTCCTATCACAGGGTTATTCTCCCTAATATACAAAGAACTCCTTGAAAATCAACAACAAAAATACAACCCGGTAGGAAAAACAATTCAAGGGTATGGACAAACTATTCCCAGGAAAGGAAAGATGAGTGGCTCTTGACATATGGAAGGAGAGTCAAGTTTGCACACAATAATAAGAGAAATGCAAACTAAAATTATCCTCAAATCATTGTTCATTCACCCTTTAAATGGGCAAGAATTTAAGAAGTTTTCACACTATGTTGACAAGACCCTTGGAAAACAGCCTGTTTCAAGGTGTAAATCAGTATAACCCTTTGTAAGGCAACTTGCAATGTTTATCTGATGATAAATCATATGCCTTTTGATCCAGTGCTCATACTGGGGACTTGTACATCTATGAAACAACATTTGTATAAGTATATTCTTTGCAACATCATTTGTAATAACAAGGCCTTGGAAAGAGCCCAAATGTACATTAACTGAGGATCATTAGTTAAATTATTGAATATCCTGACAATGGAATATCATGCATTTAATCAGAAGCTCTCTGGGCTGACATGGAAAGGTCTCCAAAAGTATATTATGTGTGAAGAGCAAAAAACCAAAGGCAAACAAAACACCAGAGTACCAAAAACTGTACGCGGAAAGAAAAAAACAAGAATGTGTATTTGTATTTACTTGATTTGGGGGGGGGTTGTTGTTGTGTTGTTGTTGTTGTTTGAGACAGGGTCTCACTATGTAGTTGAGACTGAGCTGGAATTCACTATGTAGCCCAGGTTGGTCTAGAACTCACATTGATCCTCCTGCCTCAGCCTCTCAAGTGCTGGGATTACAGGTGTGCGCCGCCACACCCAGCTTTATAAATTTACTTGATTTTTGAACTGTTACACATTACCTTTTTTAAAAAATACAAAACAGAAAAATGGCCAATTCCACAAAATGTCTGCCATCAGCTGCTAATTTTCTGTCCCTGGACTCAGAAGCATATAGTGGCTGTGGAGATGGAAGGAAATGGATTTGAAGAATATTTGGGGGAGCAAGATCCACATGGGTTGGGTGTGAGAGTCAGAGAAGATAGAGGCAAATGGGCTTGTGGAGGTGGCTGCCCCACTGTGAGATGGGAAGAGTAAAGCACACTGGGGGCGGGCAGGAGGCAACCTCTCACCGCAGTATAATCAGCCCTGAAGAATCACCTCACTGCTTGTCTCTGCTCTTCTCTTGTACCTCCATTTCTGGGACCAACCTGGTCGTGTTTCCCCATATTTCTATGTACCAAAGTGAAGGGAACATTCTTCTGACATTTCGCATTTTGTTAAATTCTGACCCACTGAACAATATAGGCTGCTGATTTGCTGGTAATGTTCCCTTGGCCAGCATAGCCCCTCAGGTCTGAATCCCACGACAGGTGTTGAGTCTGCAGGTACCTCTGGATAGGTGCCTGAGCACCAGGCCTTCCAGGGAACAGAGGTACTAAGAGTGTCTGCAGTTTTAGAGACAGGCAGGACAGCAGGAATCCACATATCCCCCTGGGTCAGTGTGTCTTAGAAAGCAGGCAGGATGCGGTGCTCTGTTCTATTCTTTTTGTCCATTTGCTGCTGGAGAGGATGCAGACCGTGGGCTGGGTGCTGGGGCATCCCAAGAGATGACAGCCTGTATTCTCCCAGGATTAGTCCTCCCAGGGGCACTTTGAAACTGACCATAGTAGAAAAGGTGGATGAGAAGGGGAAGCAAGGGGAACGGAACAGGAGGCAACACGGCCATGTGGTTGTGCTACTCCTACGACAAGTCAAGTAGGATGGGATGTGTTTTTGGACACACCTATCCCCCTTGATGGGAACGGCAGTCCCCTTCTTGCCCTTCCCCAAAGCCATTTGCAGGTTGAAGACCAGGATGAAAATGAACCAGACCACTAATAGCAGCCACACACCTGGGTGTGTGCTGGAGGCATTTTGAGCTGGTACATGAAATATAGCCACGGTCTTAGTTTTAGTTGTATCTGGAAAGAATTAGAAGACAATTAATAAATCATTTAGTGCCCCAAGTTTAAGTAACTTATTATTATGGGCTGCATATATTTATTATGCTTCACTGAGCAACACTGGCACATTTCCTTTGACTGTCACACAATTTGTATGCAATTGGTTTCCAAAGACTTCTTTAAAAATGCATCTATAAATTATTAACCTGCATTCTTCAGGACAGATTGCCAGCGTCACATCCCTCCCATCTCCTGTAAGTCTTGTAAAAATTTCTTGTCCACAGATGATGCTAATACTAAATCCCATGTCCACTGTCTGAAGGGCTGGGAAGGGCATGAGGGGTCACTGGCTCCTGGGTTGAAGACCTGGGGCAGAGACTTAATAAGGGCATGAAGAAAACAGACACATGACTTGGGGTGGTTGAATGGGACCTGGAAAGCAACTGTTGATCAAAATCCTGCCTTTCAAAAATGCGGCCCTTGAGTGAAACCCAGAATCCAGCTGACTTGGGAGCCACTGTATTTCAGGCCCAGATGGCCCCAAAAGGCCTCAGCCATCCATTGTGCTGATGAGGAAGCTGGGCCTGCAGGGTCACCTTAGCCTTATGACCCCTTATCACTCTGTCTTAGTTACTTTCTTGTTGCTAGGTCAAAATGCCTAGCATTCACAAGTTAAAGGAGGAAAGGTTTATTTTAGCTCACTGTCTGTAGAGGTTTCAGTCTGTAGTCTTCTTCTGGCTCCAGAGCAGAGCAGCATGGTATAGGAGAAACAGTTCATGACCTGGCAGGCACAAAACTGCGAGACTTCCTTCTTCTTTTCCTTTTTATTCCACCTAGGCTACAAGCCTATTGGTTGGTGCCATCCACTGAGAGTGAGTCTTCTCTCTTCAGTAAATCCATCATCCATACCTAGAACTATGATAAACCAATCAGTGGACTAAGCCAGCATCACACACTCATATTCCAGCCACTCCCAAAAGCCCCACCTAGGAGTGCACGAGGCTTTCAGCAGACATCTAAATATGTCATAACACCCTCTTAGCTAGGATGTTTAACCACTCCCCATTTTTACCTTTCTTTCGGATGCACTAGGAGATCTTGTCTACAGTTTTTCAGGAACAAATCTTGTCTTTTGTATTTTTTCCTGTGGTAGAACAGTTTGAAGTTTTTAGTAATGTGGCATTTTTAGTTTTATCCTGAATTATTATAGCTCTCCCTCACAAAAGTTCTCACCTAAGTACCTACAGTCTGGTTAGAGGACAGACTGACTGGCTCATTGCTCCTTTTCCCAGATGCCTTTTCTAGCATCTGCATAACACATCTGTCAATCACTTAATATGTAGTCTGTGCACCTGGGGTGTGTGTGTGTGTGTGTGTGTGTGTGTGTGTGTGTGTGTGCGTGCGCATGCACGTGTGTGTCTGCATGTTTGCGGGCAGTGTGTCTGTGATGCACAGAAGACATCAATGCCTTCATTTCTTCCTGCTTGTTGGGGTGACTTAGCATCCATAGAGCTCAGTGTCTGTTGAGTGGATGAATGACCCAACTAAAAATGACCACAAGTAACTTGTGAGCTAGCCTAGAAGAGCAACGAGCACCCTGGAACCATCAAGGAGATTCATTTGGGGTTTTCTAGATGGCTACAGGGTTATTCTTAAAGTACTCCAAGGATATTTTGCACCTTATACGTGGGCATCTTTCCTGTCTTCCTAAGTCAGTCATCCTGAGTATGGCTAAGGCTTATCGGGTGGCTCGCTGGGTAGCCCCTTAGCTCTCTCCTTGGCCAACCCTCCAGGCCCTCAGTTTGCATTTTGAGGAAGCCCAAGCCCTGTCCTCTTTTATGTCTTCTAATCAGCTGAGGCCTGAGATACTAGAAAACATAGCCTGTTAGAAATGTGTAGAGAAGCCCTGAGCAAGGGCTTGCGAGCTCTTCTAAATAAGGTTCATAAACTCTAATGTAAAGACTTTGCAACAGGTATTTCAATGACTCAAAGGTTTTTAAAAAATTGTTCCCTTTCCAGTCCTTTTGTACTATGTTAGATTTATAAGGTTATTGAATAGCTAAATTGTAGGCCAGCGAGGCCTGCATTTTTGTCATAGAACCCGTGACACATCTGCTGGCAGGTTGTGAGTAAAAGCTGTGAGAGTTGGTTCTGTCTGCTTGTTTGCCTTCAAGAGGGTCACCCTGAAAGTTCTCCACTTAGTTATTTTAAGCCATAAAAGGCAATTTAGCTGCAAGAAGGGCTTCTTGTACCCTGGAAGTCTTGCACATTTGTCTTGAGAAAGCAGCTGAGGGGCAGCCTTGCTCACCAGCTCTTTCCCTTTGCCCCTGGAGGGTGCTAGCTCTTCAGTCTCCCAGAAACAGAGCCTCACTTGTGTCTCCTCCTGATAGGCACCTCAAGCTCACCTTACTGTAGCCTAACAGCAGGCCCTCTGAGCAAGCCTTGCCTGGAGAGGGGCTTCATGGTCCCTTCTATGTGTGCTCAGGATCACCTGCAGCAGACCCTGACACCTGCAAGTTCTCTTGCTGACAGGTGCCAGGTGGCAACTGTCAGCTACGCAGGAGAGAAATTGTTCTGGGTAGTTACTGCTAGCGAGGGACCCCATTTTATCTACCTGTGATCAGAATAATCTGTCCTCTGCTGGAGGCACCTCCAAGGAGCAATGAACAGGTTCGGCTCGGCAGATGGCAGTGCAGCCAGGGCAATTCCCAGGGCTGGAAAGTTGGAAAGCAGAGCTCTCAACCTTGCAGGACCTGCCTCAGTGCCTGGAGGCCAAGGACCTGTTTGTGAACTCAGGAAACCTCCTGGCCCCTCCCCTGTTTATGGTAAAATTGGGCCTCTTTAGGAAAGGCACAGTTTTCCTACTCCGTTTGTTTTCAGATTGGTGTTATACCCTGGAGCCAAATTAGTGGCTAAGAACAATTGGAAACAAATGCTCTTTCAGCATCCCGCTGTGATCCAGGGATCCAGGTGGGGACACCAGCCACGTGGTTGCCTTCTGCACTGAGCCACCCCTCCACAGAGAATCAGCATCTTAGAACCATTCACCACAGCCAAATTCCCTCATAATCAGCCAGCACTGTGCACATCTGTCTCACCTCAGCTGAACAAGCTGGAGCCCTGTTAAGTTATTTATGAAACAATATTCAGGACCAGCCCTTGGAGAAGAGTTAGGAAATAATGCATGGGAAGTGCCATGATGCCATTTGGAGAGGGGACCAGCTGTCTCTACAGTGCTGGGCACCCTGAAGCTCCCTCTGATGACTCAAGGTGGGCACCTTCCCAGAGTTGTGGATGACTTTTGGCTTGTCTTGGACTTGATACCCAAATTCTTCCTATTCAGTTCAGCATTGGAGAAAAGTGGCCAAGCCCACCCTTCCCCCATCTGGATATAATTATCCCAAAGAGCAGCTGTTAATAGGAATCCCAGGACACACTCCATGGGGAGAACCCACCATACTCCCTATATAGCTGCAAGATTGTACTGAATCTCCCAATCGGTGGGTGGTCTGGTCCCCCATTAGAATGTGAGCTCCATCAGGTCAGGGAACTGGATTTGTTGTTCATATTTGATCCCAGCCTAGTAAATGAATGAAGGAAATTCCTGGTATGGCTTCCAATTCTAGATTCCCTGTCGAGACTCCCTACTGCATGCCTAACCATGTCCTCAGATGTGAAATGAAATCAGGACAGATGATCTGCATGACTGTTCAGGCCCAGCCATGCTCTGTTCTAATGCTGGCTACTGCACTGAGCTAGGTCCAAGCTTCTGCTCTCTCTCTCTGCCTCTGGCTGGCTCCCTCTGGCCTGGTAAATGTTCCCTTTGCCCTAGTGATCCTGGCTGAGTCATTATGCAGGCTATCAGTCTGGGTCTTGCTTTCTGGTGGCCAAATACTGTCCTCTGCCTGAGATGTTTTCCCTGAGGGATCCTGACTGTCGCTTTCCTCTGTCACACAAATAAGAATTCTCACTAAAGCAAAGCCAGATGCCGAATGAGAGCTTGTTATACAAAGAGAAGTATCTTTCTGCCTGGCGTACTCCTGAGGAGGCTATATTTACTTATCTTTAGGAGCTGGACTCCTCCACTAGGGGAAATAAGGGCCTCTTCATTTCTAACCAAATGAGGAAAGCCAAAGGTCACCCTGTAGCAGATGCACCTCCTGTTAACATGTTGCTTTTGTTCTAGAAAAATAGGAGCCAGCTTCTTCCCTCCTCCTAGAAGTCTGCTCTAGCATTTCTCTTGCTTTCTAGAAAGCAACCACAACAAGAGTATTAGTTATGTGGGAGAGATAACCTTAACTTTTCAACATATATAGTTATTTCATTACATTTCTGTATCTCTGTGTTGACAGCAAGGCAGGAATAAACATCTAGGTTTATTTGAGGCCCAAGGATTTATTGGTATTTAATCCAAGATTTCTTGGAAATTTAAGATTTTCTGGCTGAATAGGAACCTAGTAAATATCTTTTCCATTGGTTCCCAACCTCTCTGAGAATGTGGACAGCTTCAGAATCTTGGTACAATTTTTAAATCTTTCCCCAGAAAAATGTATGCATAATACCATTCTGGAAAAAATTTTGAGAGGCTTGCAGACCCTTAGAACCTTAAGGTTCTTTTTGCTCTGTTCTAGCCACTTGGCTCAATAGGTGAAGAAGTTGAGGTCCATGGAATTAGGATGACAGGTGTTAGGTCCTAAGATTGTGGAGATAAAGACCATTCCCTTGGTCCTGGCTGAATTCTTTCTAACGTACCAAGTTGCTCATAGCTGCGTCAGATCAGAAGCCCAAATCCTCTCATCTTTTTCTTAGCCTTCTATTCCCTTCTCCTTTTAGATTTCTTGCACAGTGTTTATTGCTATGGGTGCGTTCCTAGACTTTCATGTCAGACTAATGACTTGGTTCCTCTTGCTTTTCCCTACCAAGTTGTTTTCCTTTTTTGTTTGTTTTGTTTTGTTTTTGGTACCAGGGATTGAACTCAGGATCTTGTGCTTGCAAGGTAGGCGGCAGAACCACTGAGCTAAATCCCTGGCCCCTGTTTTTTGTTTTTGATCCTATGTCATTTCTCATTTTTCAAATAGCAATCCTCTGGAATCACCTTGGCTCAGATTGGTGCTCCCAGGAAAGTCGCCCTCACTGTGCAGGCCTGCCTGGCCAGTTTTCATCCTAGGGAGAAGTTGACCCAGGAGCCCCGTCCCATTCTTCCTTGCAGCTGCAAGACTCCAGGCTTCCTGTTTTCTCTGGCAATAATCCTTGGCTCCTTATCCCCCTCTTTAGGCTGATAAGCTGCTCTTTTCTTACTCTTTAAAGCCAGGATCCTTAAAACAATTTTTTTCCTAATAGAAATTGGGAGAAATTAGGGTTGGTACATATATTTTAAATTGTGGTAAAATATACACAACCATCTTAACCAATTTTTTGTCAGTGTCGTGAAGTTCATTGACACTGTCATGCAACATTACCACCATCCATCTGCAGAACTCTATCTGGCAAAATTGAAACTCTCTTCCTATATTAAATAACTCTCCATCCACCTCACCCCACTTTTACCCTGGCAATCACCATTCTATTTTCTGTCTCTGTGTATTTGACTACTCTAGGTACCTTATATAAGAGGAATCAAACAGTATATGCCCCTGTGTGACTGGTTTATTTCACTTAGGATAATGTCCTTAGGATTCATTCATGCTATAGCATCAGAATTTCCTTCCTTTTAAAGGCTGAATAAGATTCTATGCATGTTTATACCACTATGTTGGTCAACTTTCTGTCCCTGTGACAAAATACCTGAGAAACTTGATTTATTAAAGGAAGAGATTTTTTTGGCTTATGGTTTCAGAAGTTTCAGTCCATGGTTGCTTGGCCCTGTTGCTTTGGGTTTGTAGCAGTACACCAGGGCATGGATGCTTGGAAGCAAAAGAAGGAAGGGGGCCAGGGTCCCAATATTCCCTTTAGAGTACACCAGCAGGGACCTAACTTTCTTCTACTAGGCTCCACCTCCTAATGGCTACACTACCTCCAGGAGCCCCACAGGCTGGTGACCAAGCTTTCTACACATGGGCCTTTGGGGCATGTTTTAGACCCAAACCCAGCTGCAATATTTTGCTTATCCATTTGTCATCAGTGGCCCTTTGAGTTGCTTCTGCTTTTGGCTCTTGTAGCTAATGCTGCTGTGAACATGGATGTACAAGTATATGAATGCCTGCTTCCAGTTCTTTTGGGTATATGGCTTGTCCCCAGAAGTGAAGGCACGTTTTTACAGTGTTTTAGTTATTCTGTACCTTTCTTCAAGTCTATTTTTATTTTTAATTAATTGATTTATTTATTAATTTTTGTGTTACCTGGGCTAGAACCCAGGGCATTCCCACTGAACTACATACTCAGTCCTTTATTTTTTATTTTGGACCTCACTAATTCAATAAATTGCCCATACTGAGCTTGAACTTGTGATAATCCTGCTTCAGCCTCCCAGAGTGCTGGGACTATTTTTATTTTTTATTTATTTATTTTTTTTTTGGTACCAGGAATTGAACTCAGGATATTGTGCTTTCCAGGCAGGTGGATTATCACAAGTTCATATACTTTTGTTTCGGATACATTTTCAAGTTAGGTTTTGTGTTGGTTACTTCTCTCTCCTTGCTGAGACAAAATACCCAACACCCAGAGTTAGAGGGGGAGCGGTTTATTAGGCTTACAGTTCATAGAGGTTTCAGTCCATGATCAGCTGACTCCAAGTTAGGGACGACAAACAGGTACGGCAGAGCAGGAACTGCACAACGTGCGCAAGGTAGCAAAGGTAAGAAGAGAGTTTAACAGCATCTTTCTTCCCCCTTTATCTTACTCGGACTACCGGGATTAGAGCAGTGCCAAACTAATCACTCACATGTAGTGCTTCAGTAATCACGTGCCCTTAATCCTAGCATCACACATTCTAGATTTAACTACCTCTGAAAAAGAAAGTCCCACCTCATCCAAATGAGGCTTTAGGGGGACATCTGAACACAAACCATAACAAGGTCGCTCAGTATATGTTTATTTATTTACTTACTTATTTATTTTTGAGACAGAGTCTAGCTAAGTAATTCAGGCTCATCTTGAACTCACAATGTAGCCCGGGCTGGCCACAAACTTGCAGCAATCCTCTTGCCTCAGCCTTGAGTGCTGGGATTACAGGCGTGCAACACCATGCCTAGCTGTTTAATGTATTTTTAATTGTAATATATTCCACTTTAGTGTCTTGCCAAAAGGCAGTGGAATCAAATATCATACAGACCCTCACTTCGTCTCTCCGGATTTTCCTCAGAGCTCTGTCCTCTGGCTCAACCCCCCATCTGACCAGACTCAGGACTCTTCCAGGAGGCTGCAGGGACAGCTCTTCCTTCTCACATACCGCATGCGGGCCTGGGCGTGGCTCCGTTCTCTGGTCAGGGGATCTGGATTATAGTCCCAAACACTGTCACTAACTACCTCTTTGACCTTGGCCAAGCCACCGAATCTTTCTGTGCGTTGTTTTCCCTGTTCGAACTGGAAGGTAGTTAGTCGTCCAGCGTGACAGCCACTATCCACGTGTGGTTGTCGAGCACTTGAAATGTGGCTAGTGCAACAAGAGACTGAATTTTACATTTTATTTCATTTTAATTAATTAGAATTTAAATGTAAAGAGCCACATGTGGCTAGTGGCTACCCTATGGCACCATGTGGCAATGGAGGAGAATGAGAATGGATGTGCCCAGTGTCTGGCACATAGTAAACACTCAATAAATGCTTGCTATTATTAGGTGTTCTGTGTCTGGCTTTCTGGCCCACTACACCTGACAGCCCTCAATGATGCCCCACGCTGGTTGTCCTGGAGTCACCTGGGGGAGGGAGGGAGGAAGGTGGTGCTGCTGCAGTGCATGTCAGTAATGAGCTTCGCACTGAATGTTTCTGGTCTGCTACTTTCCCTGGAGGGTCATGTGAGCCAGAGTGGTATGTGGCCTGCTTTGCAAGTGATTAACATGGTGTAAGCAATCTGCATAGAGAGAAAAAACCCTCAGTTGGTATTCCATTATTCTATTAGAGTTTCAGAGCTGGGATTAAGTGGACATGATTTCTTCCTATGGGCCATTAATTTTGTTTTATTGCTGGTCTGATGGCCATTACCCTTTTTTGCCAATGCATTCCCCCATTAGGTTTGTACAATTAGCAAAATATGTGCTGTTAGGGCTTTGATAGGAAGAGTGGGATGGAAATAAAGGGAGGGGTGCAGCTTCCACAGAGGTGGGGGTGGGGAGAGGCTAGAGCAGGGGTAGATCTTCAGGAATCAAGTGGGGATGGGTCTCTTCAGCACCTGCCTGCTGTCACAGGCAACCCTGAAGAAGTGCAGAAAGGTCTTTCTGGCTGTGCCCAGTGAGACGTGGAGGAGGTGTCCAGGTGACAGGATGGAATACATAGTGGGTCCAGGTGGGAGTGGTGTTGGCTGTCCTCTCTTGGCCTGCAGTGGGTTACAGCAGAGGTGAGAACATACTGTGCCACCCCCCAACCGCCCCGTGCTGTCACCTTGAACAGGAAACTCCAACAGGCAATGAGAATCAGCCTCTCAAGAGTCTGGACCCTGGACAGGAGAGATTTCCAGGGTGCCACCTGCTTTCTACCCAAGGAGCAAAGAGGAGGACTTCCACCCAAGTCAAAGGAGGTGGTGATCTCCAGTGTCTTCCAGTGAGTAGCATGTGGAAATGTAGGGTTGGCATACTTAAGTCTTTTTTTGGTAGAAAGAGAAATTTCCCAAATGTTTAGATATTGGCAGAATTTATAAAAACACCAGACAGCAAGAGTCAACACAGGGGCTGCCAGTTGGCAGCCTCTGCCAGGAATTGAGGAGTCTTGGAAGGATTTTAAGGAGGGGTGGGCATCATCTAGTTTGTATTTCAGTAAGATCTTGGGGCAGTAAGTAAGGGGGTATATGGGCAAGAGAGGGTTAGGCTTGAGGCCAGGAGACCTATCAGGGGCCCTTGCACCATTCTAGAGAAAGAAAGCAAGCCCACCTAGTCAGGTCAGTGACCATGGCATGAATGGAGGAACAGTGATATTCCTGATGAAGAGTTGGTAGGGCCTGGGTCTTAATATGTGCACTGCAAAGGATGTCCCCAGGCCAGGGAGGCCTGCTCTACCAGTGAATTCCCAATCCATCTGCCTGGGCAGAGGCCACCTCTCTGTGAACTCCCACCACTGTGTGTCTCTGGTCTTCACTTCCTGGGCTTGGAGGGTAAATCATTTTCACCCAGTATAAAGAGAGCTAAGCATCTCCAATTCCTTCTCCCATGTAGGGAAATCATTAGGTTTAACCTACCAGCGTTAAGATTCCTTACAGGGTTTCATATTCATACCTAGACTTACAGGTACAGACCAAAGATCAGAGGGAGTATGACAGAGGGAACTTTTGCAGGTCCCCTGCAACTGAGCCCTCAGACTGGCCATGATTCAGAGGGCTGAGAATGGATGTAGAATTAGAACTTATTTCTACCAGACTTAGAGGAAGGGCATGCCAGTGGGTAGGAGTCTCAGACCCCAAGTGTTTAGGACCAGGTAATTATCTCTTTATCCAATTACTCAGTTATTATGCATTTAAAGCCTGATGGTCATAGGCTACCATACGTGACTGACAAATTCACGGACAAATTTAAGCAACTACAGGGACTGTCGGTGGAACAACATGGGAACATGGATACTCTGATGGTGAGATACAAGACAAACTGTCTGAAGGGATGGAGAAATAACCTGAAAATACTTTCTGGAGTGGGCTGTCTGACTAAGATCTTTCCTTTCAAGTTCTGTGAATTTTTTCCATATGCCTACACAGGGCCTTTCAGAGAACAGGAACATCCAGAGAGACTATGGTGCCCAAGAAGAGATTGTCACAGTTTGGTTCTCATCTTAAAGGTCTGGCTTGAGCAAGCACAGTGAAACTTGTCACAGGCTGTGGGTTGAATGTAGAAGTTCTTAATCTTCTCTATTTGCCCTTCTTTTTCCCACTCGGTTGTTGCCAACCCTTATTTTATAACACTAAATAACGCTAGTCTCATTGCTTGAGTTATTGGTATGTTCTAGGCAGTGCAATAAATACTGTGCATACATTATCACATTAAAAATGTTTCTGTTATCTGTCTCAGAAGTGAGAAAATTGAAGTTCATAGAGGTTAAGGTTAGATAAGTGATGGGCCCCGGCTTGAACACAGAGATGTCTGTCTCCAGCTTCTTTACTCATCACCACCATGACATACGTACTGTTCTACCTTAGCAAGACACTTACTTCTGTCCCTGGAGATTAATCTGGACAACCTTAGAGATCATGTAGAGGTCAGATGGAATTCTGCTTTAAGAATCATCTAATCTATCATTTTCAGATGGGAAAACGGAGGCTTAAAGAGATTAAAGGCCTTTGTCCAAATCCAAACAGCAAAGCCATACATGGTGGTGCACACCTATAATCCTAATTCTGGGGAGGCTGAGACAAGAGGATTGCCACAAGTGTGAGGCCAGCCTGGGCTACATAGTGAGCTCAAGGCCAACCTGAACTACATAGTGAAACCTTGTCTCAAAAAAATAAAAAACAAAAACAAATTCAAACAGTAAGTTAGCAACAGGGTCAGGGCATGACCCATGTCTGGCTGACACTTTTGATCTAGTGCTCTCTGTATTATGCCATGGCTTGCTTAAACCCAAGCTCAGCTCCTTCATCCTTTCAGCCTGCCTGACTGTATGAATTCCTCACTGAGGAATGCACAGCTGTCTTTAGGATGCCAAGTCCATCCTAATGTACTACATCCTGTGGGAAGATTTCTTCTAATCCCGGTTCCCGACTCTTTTTCATATAAACATGGCTATTCAACAATTTCCTCCTTGTTTATTACTTCACAGATTCCCCTAGAGTTTATAAATGGGACATGGTCAATCTCATGTATGATTCCAGATTATCTTCACGGTGAATAAAGACTCAAGTTCTAATTCTGGTTGCATTGGTATATGGCTGAAGGCTTTTGACATGATGTTTGCTTGCCAGGGTAAAATGTCCTGCACATGATAGTTTCCATGTGCACCATGGGCTAGAACTGGTTGGGGAAGACTACACTGGTATGTGTGAGGAATGAAAGACAAGCACAATGTGGAAATGTTCTGTGTACATGAGGAGGGGGGAGGGTTTCTATGATACTGCATGTTCAGTTCTAGCGATGACTTTATTGTGAGGGTTTGCCCTTCTTTGGTGCATTGAATTACTTTGAAATGATGATGAAAGAAAACACTATTAGTATGTTTTCAAAATGTAAGTTATTGATCTTATCAGCCTTGTAATTTCTTACAAACATTTTTACAAATGGCTGAAATCCAAGGGAAACTGCTCTGGAGCTGTTTCTCACCCAGTGTAGGAGTCTCCCTCTGGAGTTTGGGATTCACTGCCTTCAGAGAAAATCTGGCTCGCTTGTGAAGGGTTCTCATAGCTTTCTCATGTTGAACTGAAGATCATCTTCCTCTAACATCTACAGTTAGTCTTAATCCTACGTTCTAGTATTATTCAGCTCTTTCATGTAGTTTCTTTCGACATTTATAGGACCACCCTGAGGGAGAGGGAACATGTTGTTTTACTTAGTAAAATTAGGACCAATGGGTAATATTAGATGGGGTATATGAAGATATTGCTCTGATTCCTTCCTCCATGACTTCTGTCTCATAGCCTCCTTATAATAATGAAAACAACAACAACAATAGCTCCCATTCACTGAGTGCTTCTTTTGTGTGAGGAGCTGCCCTATGCACCTTGGGTTACATCAAGTCCTGCAGTGCTCACAGCCACAGAGGAAGATCTGTTATTATCCCTATTTTATAAACAAAAAATTAAGGCAAGGAGGAGGAGATAAGGAACTCACCCGTGGTTAAGTTGAGATCACTACTTGCACATAGAGTGTGATTCTAGAACGTGTACTTTTAATCACTAGACTTTTAACCCACAATTTAACTGCATGATGTCTTCTTTCTTTTCTACTCATCACTATTAAAATTCTTAAAATATGATGCCAGAATTATGCATAGAACTGATGGGCTGGTAAGTTCAGAGTGGAGGCTGTCCAGATCTTAGTTGGACACTGTATGATTATAACTGTAGCCTAAGATCACATTTGGTGAATCTGGCAGCAACACCATATCCTGAACTTGCATTTGACTCAAATAACTCAGGTCATTTTTTTACACTGGGTCACATAGTTCTGTTTTTGAAATTGATTTTGAAATATAGGAGACAGGTGTGTATATACTTGTCAAATTTTTAATCAATAATTCTTTTAAAAAAGGAAAACATGCAGGTCACAGAGTATAATTTGATGGTGTAGAGTAATGAGATCATGGACAATTTTACCTTATTTTTGAAATTATTTCTTTTGTGGTTATCATGATTCTCTTATGCAAGAAATGATCAGTAAAGCAAAAATGGACTTTTTAGTTTGACCTGTCCTTTTTGCTTGTTATGCATTGTGACAGTCTTGACTCTGTCCCTCCAGCACAGCAGCTCTCTATTGTGACAGATGGAAAGTCTGCCATATCTTCTTCCAAGTGGAGTATCTCAGATGGATTTCTCAGAGGGCAGGGATAGAGCACGAAGCTCCATGTAATTTAATCTAGGGACTTCATGTACTGACTTCATATAATGGACTGAGCTCAGTAGTGACCTGTAAGTACTTTAACAAAACACAACTTAGAGCCATTTGTCAACCAAGGGCTGGTTCTGAGGTGCTGGTTACAGATTCAGGGTTCACCATTCAACATTTCAAGAGCTATTTCTGAGAACCTCAATGATACTGGGCACTCTTCTAGGTTCTATAAATGTAAAGATGCGTAAAACAGCATCATATTCCTCAGTGGCTGGCAGTCTAGTGTCCCTGTCTCATAAACTAAAAACTGTGATCATGCAGATATAGTTGGAAACACCCAGAGGAAGACCTTTTGGCTAGAGGATATCATTGTGAACAAGAGGAACCATGTATTTTCACGAGCATATCTCTCTATAGCTGATACCTGAATCTTCTAACTGAAATCCCACTTTTTTCTAAGATTCCTCTCCTGTCTTAATTAAAGGGAAAATACTAAAGGAATGCTGTAGTAGCAGTGCTACCTCCTACCATTTCCTCATTGGGAACCTTCAGTTGTTCTAGAAGCTCACAGTACAAACCTGATTCCTCCTGCCTGATGCTCAAAGCCTGGATGCTGTGGCCCATCCTGATTAGTTGACATGCTTCTGTCCTTTTGTTTCCTTCAGTCACACCAACCACTGTGCTGTCTCAGGTCCTCCATACTCCCCCTTCTTTGCTCTTGGTGAGATTGCCCCCTGATTTGACATGCCCTCTATTTGACAAACCCATGTCACTTAGCTTCCTGTCACTGTAACAAAATACCCAAGACAATATACATATAAAGAGAAAAGGTTCAGTTTGGCTCACATCTTGGAGGCTGCAGCCCACCATCAATTGTCCTCATTGCTTGGGGTCTGTGGTTAGGTAGCATATCACAACAGGGAAGTGTGGCAGAGCAAAATTGTTCACACCATGACTTGGAAACAGAAGAAAAAGAGGAAGGGGCCACAGTGCCACCATCCCCCTCTAGAGCACACCCTAGTGACTTAAAGACCTCCCACGGGTTCCCACTTCTGAATGATTCTTCCACCTCCGACTAATGTCATGTTGGAAACTAAGTCTTTAACAGGTGACCATTTGAGGATATTAAATACCCAACCTATAGGACCCTCTCTCCCCTTCCACCAGCCAGATCTTGCCTGTCCAGTCTTCTGAGATCCCACTTGCATTCTTTTCCCACAACAGAACTCCCTCGAGTGTCCCAGCTCCTGCTAATTTCTGCTCTTCATGGAGAGAGTATGATGGTCTCTATTATACAGTATAGTGTAACTGCTTGTGTAGTCGTGTTTTCTCTGGTGCTGCTTCCTATGGGCAATCTTATTTCTTATTTATAACAGGACCCATGGATATTATTCCAGCTGTACCCAGCAAGTGTAGATCATGGACACCAGATAAATATGTGCTGTTTTAGAAAGTTGTTTTATTCCAGAAAGAGAATTAAAAGTAATTAGGGTTTTGATTTTTCTATCTTGTCTTTATCATCCTTTTCCATGTATATTTTCCTTCCTACCCATCTGAACTTCTTCACTTTATTTGAAAGTTCCCCCTGTAGCAAGACTTTCATTTTCCCACCATAAACAACACGGGCAGTTTTGTTGTCTGCTTGTATGTGCAGCTTTCCCCGTCTGCAAGCTTTCACAGGAGGCCCTGAGCTCCATCCCTGCTCAGAATTTTCCACCAGGAGAGAGGCTCCAGTAAATGATTACTCTTTGGTCAGCTTGAGTTATTGGACAGCTAAGAGCCCTTTTTTCTCTGGGGCTCGTATATAGAAAGGGCCAAAACTCAAAAGAAATGGAGGCACCCAGCAGGCACAGATGGGTATGATCCCACATCTGTGTCCTGCTTAGCTCTTAAAATCATTACCATTTTGCACCAGGATGCCTTTGCTAGGATACTTTCCCACTCAGCACTATGGGTACAGAGCTGCCAGCCCCTACTTTGCTCCCAAGGAAATCCCTCACTGGGCCCTACCCAACTCTATTCTGCTGCACAACCCTATCACAACTTTACATGATCTATAAAGATGTTTTCTTTCATTGGCAGGTGAAGTCTGGAGCAAGACTCTGAGGACTCTGTCCTCCATGCGGCTCACTAGAAAAGGGGCTGTAAACTGTAAGTAATTTTGATTGACGTTTTCCACACTGACTCAATAAGGTTATGGGTTCAAGACCAGTCCTGAACCTGATCTTTAGCAGCTATGCATTGTACAAGAGAAATGTTCAACAATAAGTTAGCCAGCATGTAAAACACAGTGGAGCTCTAATTAGATTATGTCTGAATGTGACAAAGCAGCCTTGTAATATGACATGCTATTTAATGAGATTGTATTGATTGGGCATTAAGGTGGACTTGATGTGTTATGTGTAACATGAATGCTGGGGAAGGAAGATCTTCAGTCTGCAAGGCTGACCCAGGCCTCAGCTACTGCTGTGCATAGGGCTAAGTATGGAGGACAAGAGGAAGTGGCAACACCGTGAGTTCCCGAACAAGGTCAAATTCATAGCCTGCACTTAACATTTAAACATCTAGTTATTTCTGGGGAGTCAAAAGGAAATACTGCTGACCACTTCCCTTCCTTCTACCCAGTAAGAGCTCTACTTCATACAATATGAACCTAAGTATGGGCTCATATGGCCCCTTCCCACTTGGCAAGAGTCTGCCCACCTGTAGGAGTTGGCTGAAGTCCAGCCTGAACTGTGGAGCCTTTTTTGGAAGCCTAGCTAGAAATGAGTTCTTCCTCTTCTGAGATTTGTAGCATTTACATGCTGCCCTCTCCTCTAGCAGGCCCTTTTTGTGCTCTCACCAATGCGGGCATGAGCTCCCAGAGGATACAGTCTGGGATCCCCACAAGTTTGCACACTGTACCTTAAGTCCAGTTACAGTTGGTGATTGTCAGCCAGATGACTGGGCTGCCCTGGGCTGGCAGGGCTCCTCCACTCTGCTCTGGGGATGCCCGAGACCAGGTTGCTGCTGCTGCTACGGCTTTGATAGTACATTGGCTTCCAACCAGTCCATGGAATTATAAATGATTAACTGTTATCAGCGCACATCTTCACCTCTGTGTAAAAATAGATTGACTGTAATGAGTATTTGAATAAATCATAAGAATGGCTGCCCTGCAATCGGCTAACATCCTGCCTATGGCTGCCCGGTGAGTGAGCAGGGCGCCGGCCCTCCCGCCTAATGGCCTGAGATTCAGTGCTGGTCGCCTCTGTGATTGATGGTCCTGGGCTCCCAAGGCACCTCATCTGCAGCCCGGGCTCAGGAGTGGTTGGATCCCCAGGCCAAGGGGGTAGAGAAGGGAGCCTCCCTCCCTCCATCCTGTTCCAGGAAAGCCTGCCTGGAGATGGGGCTTGGGGTGGGCTGGGGAGCCAGAGTAGAAGGCAATAACCTTTGTGGGAATCGATGTCTCCTTGCACCGGAGGTTACAGGAACCTCATAAGTCAAGTCAAGCATGAACCTTAATGACAGTGGAGCATAGGGGAGACATCCATCTGCACCTTCCTTCCCAGTCCTGGAGTGCAGCCGAGCATCTCAGCACTGAGCCACCCACACCCAGGGAGAAAGTTCCCTTGCGGGGACACTTGGACCTCAGTAAAGACTTGGGAAGAGCAAATTTCTTCAGGTCCCAGGACTCTGAAATGGGAAGGGTTCAAATGATCTCTCAGGCAGTGTTTTGCCAAATCCATCTCAGGAATGAAGAGCCTGCCTTCTGGAGAGGGAGGAAGAAGAGGAGAGAAGGCAGGCTCAGAGTGATGGGAACCAGGTAAGGAGGAAGAAGTCTGAAGGTCTGAAGTTTCAGAGAGAAGACCAATGAGGCCTGAGTTCTAGTGGGAAATAATAAACATTTTAATTTCATTCCAGTGGCATTCAGTTACTAGGCTGTACTACAAATCACCTCCAAAACAGAGTGAGCTGAACATTTATTGTGTTCATATAAGTCAGGAATTTAGATAAAGCAGTGTGAGGACAACCTGTCTCCACTTTATCAGGTCTGGGATTTCATCTGGGTCAGCTGAAAAGCTGGTGCTGGAGTCATCCACAAGTTCCTTCATTCTGGACTTTGAGGCGAGCTGTTGGCTAAGATATTAGCTGGGGTTGTCATCTAGGCCCAAGTGACCTCTCCATGTGGCTTTCTAAGAGGAACATCTTGAGAAAGAGCAAAAGCTAGGTGGAAGCTATATTGCCATTGGAGGGCCAGCTTATGTTGCTGCAGTAATCTTTGGAGAAGATAACCTACTACAACTAGTATTTTCCAAGTGTTTGCTAGCAGTCCGGTATAACTAGTCTCATATGTTTTCCATAAAGAGTGAAATGAAGTCTTCTATAAGGGGGAGATGGGTTACTTCTAGAAAGACAGACTGTCTTAGATGAAACAATATCTGAATTTCAAGAGCTCCTCAAGGCCAAGCTAGACTTCCTTCCTGGACAGGACATGGTGATTCTGGGAGTTCCTGTGGCTGGTAGAAACCTCACCCTCACGGGCCATCTCCACAAGAGTTCGTCCGGCATGCAAGTTGTAGCATGAAGTGTCCAGTCTAGAGGTGTCTTAGACCTGTCTTGTATCCACAAGGCATGCCCTTTTTGGCATCCAGATTGCCTGCATATCTATCAGTGTAGCCTTCCAGCCTGGGGTGGTTTTCAGCTGAAGATCAAGGTCGTAATGTCGACAGGGAGCTGTCTTGCCAGGGATAGGGAGTTCTGAGCAGCCCTTGCTTCCTGGCCTGTCAGGTCTTCTGCTGTACTCTGATCTGGGGAGGGACAGCCCTTTAGGAACCAGGTTTTCTTCTCTTTTCCATGTTCATGATGCAAATCCAGTTGAAATTTGGAAGAGAATCTGAGTGCTCTGGCTGCCTTGTTATAATTTATGGAGACAGAAGCAAAATCCAAACAGCCAAAGGGTAGGTAGGAACCAAGCCAATCCATCCCTGACCACCACCCCACCCCAACACACACACACAAAGGGCTGAGATTTGAGAAAGGCTAATGGGGGGGGAGGGGCAAGTGGTTTTGGTTTTGATGAAAAGGTGCTGGAGTTTGGTAAGAAAATCTGGGGTTTGTCCTTATCAGCTTAATATGAACATTAGTAACCAACATTTGCTGAGTACTTCTGCATTCTAGGCACTGCACTAAGCACTTGGGTGCTTTGTGAGGTATAATTTGATTGGCCCCTGGTTTACAGGATCCTATTATTATCTCTGAATTATTATCACAGAAGTGAAGGCCCAGCACATAAGAGAAATACACTAAAAAGTAACAGTAAGCTGGCAGCAGCATTGAAATCAACTTACAACTCTATTCTTGACTTAAACTACTTCATTATTTGATCAGTGCACAGTGGATGCATATATTAAAGTTATCATACTGAATCCTGTTAATGTGTGCAATGAATATGTTAATAAAAATTAAAAGTCACTGAAGTTTTTTAAAAGATTATTAAAAGAGCTTCAGTTTACTTTTCTGCAAAATGGGGGTTCTGATGATATCATCATTGAAATGTCACCTTTAGTTCAGAGATTCTAAATACACATAAGATTCCAGAAACTTGTTTAAAGTGGGCCCTCTTTATGGAGATGGATAGGTTGGTATTGAAGTACGGAATGATTTTCTGTTCTTTCCCCTGCCAGGAAAGTAATGCTTAATTTGGGCAGGTGAAGGAAACAGATAAAAACATACAGGTCATTTAGATTTTCGAGGCTCCACATTGGAGGGAAATATGAATCCCAGCCTTGTGACTTAGCACCTTTGTGATCCTTGGCACATGACTTTGGTCTTGAGATTCCTCATTTCTAGAAAGGAAATGAGATTGTATAAACTTCCCAGAAGTGCTGTGGGAACTCAATAAAACCCAGCATGTGAACACACTTAGAGCCATTCCTGGCCCACAGTAGGTGCTTAATAATGGTTTAGTGACTCTGAGCCAGTAAAAAAATAAAAAGTGGAGTTTGATAGAAAGATTATTCCTTTCCATCGCTTCTCACAGAGATGGTCAAGAATTTTGCCTTTAACTGTACTCTCCATAAAAGTTCATTCATACACTATTGATATTTTAATAATACACATTAGCATCTTGCCCTTTGACAAATGAATATTGAATGAGCAATAAAGAGGCAAAAGAGTAACCAGGTCTACCGCTTTGTAGAAGCTGGAGTCTTAGGTGGTTATCCGAGGGAATGCCCTTTTGCAGAAGCCTTGTGACTCACCCTGCTCCCCAGTTGACCCCTGGAAACAGCTCTTAAAAGGAGCTCAGAGTGCAGCCAGCCTGGCCCAGTCTGAGCAGGATTTGTCCTTCTTGTTCCTTTCTCTTGGCTGGAGGGGACTTGGGGAGAGGAGAGAAGGTCATTAAAGTGGGGCTAAAGGGGTAGAGATTTTGCACCGCAACAAATACGTTGGATCTCACCCATTAGTTTTGCAAAAGGTGTAGGTTTCACACTCATGCTCTCTCGGGCTCTGTAAGTTAAAAGTCTACAGACAGCCAGACAGTGTGCCCAGGTGGTGGTGGGAGCCAGTGCTAGGGGCGGGGAGTGCTCAGGTTTGTAAGACAAAGTTCCCTGCCTCTTCAGGCATCTGTTTCCAGCCCCACTGCCACAGCCTCCGATATCTTGTGGCCTCCATCTGGGCTGGGAGTCCTTGAGTGTACAGAGAGCAGTGACTGGGGCTCTTTGAGGGTCCAGCTTAATTGGTGTGATTTAATGACATTTCTGGCAGATTCAGATTTATATGGCTTTCTGAGCTGCAAATCTGCTTTCTAAATGTAGAATTTTTGTGGAGTGGTAAAAAATAATGGCTGTTCTGTGATTCCTGCCTCCCGAGCTAGGAGATTGCAATTTACATTATGCAAATAGACATTATGCAATCAAGGCACTTTAGCAGGAATCTGGCGGCAGCGAGGCCGCTGATGAGAAGCCGAGGTCTGCAGCCCTGACTGGAGGGCCCCGGAAGAGGAGAGAGAAGTGGGAGGAGGTGGGCCAGGCAGGGAGGAGGCCGAGAGTCTGTTCCCCTGGCCCGCGGAGGCAGAGTGGAGCCTGCCCGGAGATGAGCGCATCCCAGAAGCTGCCAAAGCGAGTCTCTCAATTAATGGCTTTGTTTAATCATACCCCCTGTCCAGAAGAGTATTGTCTTACGGATAATTTCGTTTGCCTAACGAGAGTTTGCTAATTAAATCTCCTTTCAGTTGGTGTGACTATGCCTGCAGGAGAGGGGCTATTTGGAGTCTTCTTCATAAACCTTTCTGGAGAGGGGCTTGAAAGAAGGGATGGGGGAGGGGAGAGACTGGGAGGAAGGGAGCACTAGGCCTGCTGTGAGGGCTCTGAGCCGGTTTGGCAGGATGGTGCCCCCTGCCCCTGCCCAACTCCCTTTCCCCTGTGCAAGGGGAATGAAGATGCTCATGCGTCCTTGTCCAGAGGAAGGGATCTCCCGCGTGGCTCCTGACACCCCAAGTTCATGCACAGGAGGAGGTTCCGCAGGATTTTCAAGGGCTGCTTTCAGCATCCCTGGCTGTGGGGATGCGGTGGCATTGAGGACCCCTACCCTTGCCTTCACCATTATCCAGCCAGTCTGGCTCTTCAGAGAGGAAAAATTGCTCCAGAACTGGCCATTTCTCCAGGGATAGTTAGCTGCACAAATCAAAGAGAAGATTCCAGGTCAGATTCACTTATCATCAGAGGACAAGGAACGGCTCCTGTATGCATAAGAGCCCAGCACTGTGCCCAGTTAACACTGTGGTGCAGCAGTCCCTTTATCTGCTATTTTGCTTTCTGTGGTTTCAGTTACCCTCATTCATCAGTTGTCCAAAGCTATTAAATGAAAAACTCCGGAATTAACAACTTATAAGTTTTGAATAACTTATAATTGTTCTAGTTTATTTTTGTTGTTAACCTCTTACTGTGCAGAATCTATAAACTATACTTTATCATAAATCTGTATGTATAGGGAAAAACACAGTGCATGTGTACTGTACATATTGGGTTCCATAGTACTTGCTGCTTCAGGTGTCCACTGGGGTTTTAGGAGTGCATTTCCTGAGGGTAAAGCAGCACTTCTGTATGTGACTGTGTCACTCTTGGCTGGGCCACTCCCAAGTGCTCCTTTACTGTTGGCAGGCTAAGGTCATCTTCCTCAGGGCTACACAATTCAGCCCTGCTATACTTTCCCAGCTTTGTCTCCGGCGCTTCCTCCTTGCACTTACAGACACACACAAGCTCCTACACTTGAGACCCCAAGCAGTCTGGATTGCAGTTTCCCCTGTTACTCTGTACACTTTCACCCCTCTGTGCCTTTGCATGTGCTGTGTCTTTGGAATATTCTCTGCCTAGGAGGCCCCTGTTCCTCCCATAACGTCTCCTCTGTGGCTGTTCTCTGATGGGTCTCCTTTGCCTCCCCCAGCCTTACACTGCTGCTTTCACTTGCTCTTTCCCTGTAGGCCATCACAGGATTTCCAGCGCAGTTATCCCAATTAAGGACTGATGGCATTCTTCTCTTGGTATCAGTGCCTAGAATTGTGCCTGGCCTGCACGGCGGGTTAGGTGATAAGATGAGTGGATGAGGCAAGGGGAAGAGGGTGGCATAATGGAGGGAGGCTGTCTAGTGAGCATCCTTCACACGCACGCACGCACACAGAAGCCCCAGGCTGGTTGATGGAGGGGGTCAGGCTGATTTCTGTCACCTGCCCCTCTGTCACCTTTATTTCACACGTGCAAAGGCATTTCCATTGTCTGGCCCCGTGCACACTGTACAGCAATGTCTCATTTCACCCTGTGAGGTATTACTTTAGCAGATGGAATGGAGGTGAGTCGTCCTCATCAGAAGGGCAATGAAAATTCTTACCACCCCCATCTTCCGCTACCTTGGATGTGGCACTTCTTCACTGCTTATGATGCCAGGGCTCATGTGTGCTGGGTGGCCCGTGTGTGCCTGTGGGTCTGTGTCTGTGTGTCTCCAGTCTGGGACTGGAGAGAAGCACAGCCCCCAGGGTTGGCCTCTGGCTGCAAGTTCTGGGATCTTCTGGGCTGTTGCCTAGCTGGCAGCCAGGATGTCATGGTAGAGGAGTCTGCCTTCCGTGCTGGGGAGGGAGCATCCCTGGAGATGTGGCTTAGATCTTCTTGTATTATGTGTGAGTGTGTGTGTGTGTGTGTGTGTGCGTGTGTGTGTGTGTTTGAAGAGAGGAACTTGTGTCTTTCTTGGTTCCTGAGTTTTCGTGCTCCACTTGTTGCCTTCTGCTCCAGGGATGTCTGATGTCTGTCCAGGAGCTGTCCTCTCATCCAGGATTTCTATTATCTGAATTCCCAACTAGGTTATTCTTTCTAGATACACAGTAAGTGCTCAACAAATGCTTGGCAAATGCACCAATGAAGGGTTGTGTGTAGTTTGGTGTCAGACTGGGTGTGAGCATGGTTCCTTTATGCACTGAGCTGAAGCTTGAGATTAAATGTACTCATCTCAAAAGCAAGAGTAATGATAGCCCTTCTTCTATCTTCCCAGAAAGTTTGTGGTAAAGGATTGGAAGAAATATGTGAAGGTGTTTTATAAACTATAAAACACTGCACAAGTATAAGAGCTTATTATTATAATGGCTGCTACACTTGAAGTGAGCATAGTGTTTGAAAATTAGCAATTCTATTTTCAGGAATATAAAATCAGCCAGGGCTGATTTGAACTCTGAAACTTATGGAGCAATCACTTAGAATCTGATTCTAGACTTGCCAATTGTGGAGATTTTTAGGTATTAGAGCCCTGGCCACAGAACCCTGCCCCTCCCTTTCTTGGCCATCAATTGGGTGGGGAGAGGAATCTGAGGAAAGTGGATCGTCTTCATTTATGCCACCTGTCCCCCAGTGACATGAGAATCTGTTACTAATCTGAGTCCTGCCATTGCCTATGCTCCATGCAGCATTATCTTAGCAGATGCTGTTCCCCCTGCCAGGAAAGCCTTTCAGCTTCCCCCACTGGTCTTTTGACCTTCTTAGGCAAGCTACTACCCTGTCTCCAGCTCCCAGGTTACCAAGTATATATATGGTTTAGGGCACTTATCACAGTGTGCCTGTGACTGTTGATTATTAATGCCTGTCCCTCTTACCACAGAAAATACCACCAGGGTGGGTACTGGGAATTCTGCTCCCACAAATGTAAGGGACTGTCCTCAGCTCACTGGGCAGAGGTCTTCAGGTTGTAGCTGTGTCCTGTGGATGGGAAGCACCTGCCTGTTGCTGACCCGTACAAGTAAGCAGCTGCCCACTGAAGATGCATATGCTACCTACAACATCCTCAGCTCTTCCAGATTCCATCTCTTGGGGGCGGGATGGGCCCCAGCTGGTGGCTGATCTGCTGGAAGCCCTCCCAGGGGCCTGGCATCCTGGCCTTCTCCTCAGATTCAAGGCATCTTGTCTCCTGCCTGCTCTGGGCTTCTTTCCCCAGGCTTTCCACTCCCAGCCCCAGGCAGCCTCAGCAAAGTGCCGTGGGGCTGGGAGGCTTTTCATTACCAAATGCACTGAACCTATTTGTGAGTGTTTTGCAAAGTGTTTAATCCAAGGTGTTCCCTCAATTAAATTAGTGCAAACATCTGTGTCCCACATCCACCTCCATTTGCATTCTGTGCCATTTATTACAGCGGGAAATTGGAAGGCACCTTAGGAATACTTAGGACTGAATTAGGCTAGGTAGGGGTGGGTATCTGGGAGAAGACGAGGGACCTGTGAAGTTGGCCCACAAGGCAGATCTGGCTCTAGCCTAGGACCTGTGAGGAGTCACTCTGGTTCAGGAGACCACAAGGAGGGGAGGGGGATAGTTTCTAGTCTTGAGGAGATGGGGTGAGCTTTGTTAGTGCCCCTGATTCCCATCTGGGGCCAAGAATGTGCAGAGGCAGGAAGAGTTTACTGCCATTATCTTACGACTTTAAACCCAATTTAAAGAAAAAACTGTGTCACACTCAAGTGTGACAGGGGAGCCCCTCCCTGTTGGAAGGTGGGGGTTTTCCTTTATCCAACTGCTCAGCCTTGGTGACTGGTTAAGTGTGGGTGGCAGCTTCTCCTCCCTTTCATGTAATTCCTGTACTGTCAAGTACTTGAGGAGACCTACCATTACACTAATCTAGGAAGGACCGAAGAAGAATAATTTCTCTGACAGGTGCTGTGATAACAGTATCTGTTGTAATCCTCCCACCAGACCTCTGAGACAAGGATGAACCAGAGAGCCAGGCTGCAAAAGGTAGAGCTGTGCATTCGCCAGTTCACAGCTAGAAGGTAGAGTAGACAGGATTTGAACTCAGATCTGCGTGACTCCAGAGGCTCCCTGCCCATTGGGGATGGATCTGAATCAGGGTCCTTGGTGCCTCCCCGGACATCCCACCCCATGTTATAGCCAGGTGATAGAGAGGCCTAGGTCCTAGCCTGGCCCCTCTTGGGATTCCAGGGGACCTTGTGCTGGCCAGGCTTGACCCATACCCAACTAACCAGAGGGGAGAAACTCTGGCTTGTGGGTGCCAGAGCAGGGAGAAAAGGACAGGAAGTCTGTCTGGGGAGTGAGGAGCAGGCTCATGTGTTTCTGAAGAAGCTTTAGAGATAACCAAATTTCTCAGCATTAGTGGAAAAATTTCCTAAGCAACGGAAGGTTTAGTGGACAAGGCAAGGGTCCACACCTGGGAGGTCTCTGAGGGGTTTTAGGAAGGATGCTGCCTTTCTTAGAGGCAAAGTATGAAAACAGATGGGAGCTAGGGACCGGGGTGAGAAGGGGATGGGAGGCTGCTGTGGACTTAGCTACCCAGGATGAACTTAACACAGAACCATGCAGGCCCCATCTCTAGGCTGGACCTGGGGCACGCAGACCTCTGGGAAAGGTCCACGTGTGTTACTGGGGTTTCACCTACAGAAGTCTAGGAGCAGCAGAACACCCCGGAGGTACTCAGGAGCTGGGCTGGACACTTCCTCCTGGTAACCTCATACCAGCTTTTGCTCTGTCTTAGCCTTACCTTCAGCATCTGTTGAAGCGTACTGATAAGAATTAGAATTGTTGGAATATTAAGGGAAATGATAGATATGCTTGTTGGTGGTTAGGGACTCAAGACGTCCATCTATGTCTTTGTTTCCCCATCATGCCATTGCTCCTGTGCACCTTCTCGTCTAAGACCCTGGGCTTTGGTCCTGGGTATGGGATGCTATGGAGTGCTATGGAGATGAGGGTGGCCTTCCCTGTTTCAGCTCCCCCTCCTACTTTTCCTCTTCTCTCCCCTCCCTCTCTCATCAAAAGACTTTAATAAATGCACCTCAGCATGTGGCACTGCCTGGGGCTTTATAAGAATGAATGGCTTATCCCAGCCTTTGCTTCGCAGAAATGACAATCTACAATCCAAACACATTTATTAATCACTGACTGTGCATGGTACCCAGTGCTAGGCACAGTGGGGTCAGCTCAGGTCCTCCTATCTCCTCCCAGCAGTTTTTTTTTTTTAATTGCTAGATCCCAGTACCATCTGCCTTTCCCAGCAGGATTTTTGGCTTCTGTGCTTTTCTGTTTTACACATGAGGATCTCTTTGCCTAGAATGTTCTCTGACCCCCCCTGTTTATCTTGTTAGAACTCCAGTTTCTCTGCAATGGGTGATAAGTACGTGGGGACAGGGTTTATTTTCTGTGAGCACCCAGTGCACACTGGGCAACCTTCTGTAACTTTATCACATCAGTTTTTAATTATGTCTACCCCAGAAATGCTTTAGCTCTAGTAAAGGGTTCTGTAGGCCAGAGGATAGAATATCAGAGCCAGCATGGGCCTAGGGTCATCTCTTCTGTTCAGCCTGCAGAATATATCATGCCTCGTTCCTCCCTAGACAAGGAGAACCCTCACTCTGTTATTAGAGTGCCTTTCTCTCTCCTTAGCCTTTGGCACACAATAAAAGCTTATTTTGTTGGACAGCCTCAGTGGCCTCCATCATCACTGGCCAGGCTGAAAGGCAGAGAAGAAGCCTCAATCTCTAGTTTCCGGGTTGTTCAGCTATTCTATGAAGTATTGGTTCTCTCCTGCCCAGCGTCCTACCCAGCCTCAGGGTTTGGGATCTCCAGCTGGAACCAGGGTAAGCACAGAAGAAACACTCCTTAATGTATTGTTCCTTTTGCCAAGGATATTTTCTTTTCTCAAAGTCTTTCTTTTCTATCTGGATGGCCAAATCCTTTCCATCTTCACTAGCTCCCAGGCCACCTCTTCCACAAAGTTTTAGATCTTTCATGGGGGAGCAGTTTCTTCCTTCTGCAGCCCCTGGCTTGAACTCACCCACGCCGACCAGTGTCACCTACCTCCCAGGTAGCTTTGCGCCTATCCTTTCCCACTGAGCTGGGTCAATATGGGGGCCATGGCTGATGCTTCCGGTAGCCCTTGTTTCAATTGGTGTGGTGCCTGACACATTCTGGTTGAAAATACATGATCCCTGAACATAAGAATTAACTGTTCTGCTGCTTCTGGCTTATTTGTGAAGGAGGCATCTCCTCTCTTCCTTGACTTTGAGTCTTCTGCCCTGAGTTTCTAATAAGACCTATGGACACATTTGTCACCAGTTGCTGGAAACTGGACTCTATGGCCAGCAAAAGAAAAACAAGTGTTGAGTTCTGCTTGGTGTCCAGAATGGACTGGAATTACTTCAGCATAGGAGGACTGTCAGGTCCCAGGACACCGACACTATATAGGTAAATTAAGTAAAATGAACTGTTCAAACAAGAGAAGAAAATAGTTCAACTTTGTTTATATTTTTAAAAATTTCATCCTTTAGACAAGAGAAAGAAATAAAAGGAATAAAGATAGGGAAACAAGAAGCTAAACTGTCATTATTTGCTGGCGAAATGGTACTCTACATAGAAGACCTAAAAATTTCATCCTGTCTAGACTTATGTTTTTTCAATGTGTTCCATAAGACAAGTCATATATTGGTAGTGTGTTTAGTATGTTGTGTGTATATCTATATCCATGGGCACACACACATGCATGTATGCGTATATGTATATATCTTGAGGGTATCGTGATATTTTTGCTGATAGAGTTGTGAAAATGGCTTGGGCCCTCAGTCCATCAGGCCACTGTCTAGGAGATGAGTCTTTTGCACATTTGCTAATGTCTCTGGACAAATGCCTCCTGTTATGGCCTCACCTCATGCCTAACCCTTTACAACCTGAATCTTACCAAATGGCAAATCCCTTAAGAAAAGGAACCCGAAGATTTATTCCCCTGTGAATCTCCAAAATCTGGCACATAGCTGGCCCCTCGAGAAGTATGTCTGGAATGACACTGGTATGAATTGATGAAGGCTGTTGTTGGAGATGGCTGAAGATATGGCTCAGTGGTAGAGCCCTGATTTGAGCCCTTGAAGGGAAGAAGAAAATAAAAGTCTATGGGAGAATCATTCAAAGTGTTTGTATTTTACTTTGGTTTTATCTTCCACTATTTATTTCTAAACAGTATCCTTGGTGAATTTACTGGGAAAGTATCATGCAACAAATAAACAAGTACAGTACATGAACAGGTTCCGGCTGGGTCCTGGGGTGACAGGCTTGATCTCAACTTCTTTACATTTTTTTAAAACAACAAACACATAAGAAAAATTCCTAATGTGAAATTTCTCTTTCCAGAAAATAGATCAAACAATACATCATGAACTCTAAATGCACATTACCCAGCTTTAGCAATTTTTGGTCCTTCCTTATTCAACCGGGTCATTTGAAAGAAAAAAGAAAAAAATCCCGGACCTCATATCATTTCCTCTGCAAATGCTGCAGTATTCCATCAGCTTTAGCAATTTTTGGTCCTTCCTTATTCAACCGGGTCATTTGAAAGAAAAAAGAAAAAAAAATCCCGGACCTCATATCATTTCCTCTGCAAATGCTGCAGTATTCCGTCTTTGGGAAGCAGCCAGCCCTCTGAAAATACAATTGTGTTGTAGGAACTGCAGTGAGCCCCACTGGGCACTGCCAGGGCCCAGAACAAGGCAGGAGGGTTGGAAATCCCTGGAGAAAGGAGAGAGGGAGGGCTTAGGGATGATTTTTGCATTGATGATGCTCAGGCTAGGTTTCTAAGCTTAACTTTTTAGGCTGCCGTATTGAAATTTCAGAACCAGAGAGTGGATCTAACAGATAAGGAGGGAACAGGAGAGGAAGACAGGCCCCTAGAGAGAGCCAGGAGCACACCAAGATGAGAAAACAGAGGCCCAGAAAGCGAGGGCCTCTTGCCAGCGGCTGCACCCCCAGAGATCCACAGCCGTGATATCAGGCTGGGACCTCACAGCATATGCAGGACCCCTGGCCGTGCCAGGCTGTGCCTGCTTTTTCATGTACCCAGATTTCTTTTGCCAGGAATAGAGCACTCCTGAGCCCCCAATAGGCTGTGGGCGGTGAGCTGTGGGCAACCCCTTGGTCCTCTAGCAGCTTCCAGGAGGGGGCCAGAGCTTGTAGCCCCTGAATCATGGTCGGTGGCATGTGACTTCTTCTTTCTTCCTGTACAAGTTGAGCACTTGCCACCCTGCTGTCTGTTTTTCCTTGCTAAGGTTCAGTTCTAATTATGTTGATTTTCTTCATCCCACCCCCTCCTGGAAGCTTATTAGGTTGAATATTTTTATTTATTATCATTTCGCCCAACTCCTGCCAGCATTTCCAATTACTCTCCCCGCTTCCTTGTAATTGTCTTTCTGTAATGGCTCTGAAACAATTGCGCTAAATGAGGTGTCTCCTGCAAGATGAGAGTCTCACTTCATTAAAGGCTAATGTATTCTCAGCTCCAGCTCTGTGGGGCTAGCTTGGAAAGAAGACATTTAAACAGCTTCTTTTATTTTATAGAGAGCAACTTTTCAGCGACAAAGATGTCTGTGGGTTATATGTGTATGTGTGTGTGTGTTGCCTGGATTTTAATTTAAAGAAAGTTTATGAAATAGTCCTCTTATCGATAAGATTGTGTTCTCAGGTAGTTGGGATTTGTGTAAATGAGGCACAAGGGTGTGGGGTGGAAAGGGGCCCTCAATACACAGGTCCCCTCTGCCTTTCTACTAGTTCCCACCCCTTCCTCTCTTTTTCTCTGTCTGCTGGATTAACTCCCAAACATCTTCTTGCCTCCATTCTATCTCTATCTACCTCCTGCCCAATGAGCTCAGATTCCACTGTAGGATGCCCTTCTGTTATGCATTGTTTTGTATGAATCAAGTCTTTTTTGGTTTATATGTCCTGATTCATGCATTCATTTATTCATTTTGTGTTGCTTATTCATTTGTACTTTTGTCACTCATTCAGCACATGCTTTTTGCCCACTGTGTGCAGGCACTATTCAGGCTGGGGATGTGCCCTTTTAGAGAAATAGAGGCTGTTGATTCGTAAGCAGGCGCCTCTGCTACAATATGTTAAGTGCTGTAATCAGGCAGAGGCAGACACTGTGTGAGTAGCCAGGAGGGCACCTCAGAAAATCTCATGGGACCAGGGTAGGCTCCTAGAGGCAGGGTGGTCCAGGCTGATACCTGGAGGCTGTGGAGTTAGCCAAGCGGTGAGGGGGTAGGTGGAAGAACTCCAGCAGCAGGAACTTTGTGAATCAAGTCCTGGTAGCCAGAGAGCGTGGCAGGTGAGGAGGAATGCAGAATTGTCCATCTGGCAGGTGCATTGCATGGGATAATGGCTAGGATGAGAGGTGGGGCTGGAGATCAGAGAGTCACAAGGGACCACATTCCCAAGGGACCAGAGGTAGGGTATCCAAGAGTTCTAAGCAGGAGATCCATTTGGCCAGATCTGTGTTGGCCAGTATGTACAATGGATTGGAAGGTGTTTGTTGTTTTGTTTTGTTTTAAGAGACTAAGAGAATTTATAGGCAGCTGTCACAAGATAAAGTGATGACCTGACTGAAGGTATGGCTGTAGAATCAGGGAGAGCTGTACATGTTTGCAGGATGCCCACATGGAGAAATAACAAGCTTGGGGTGCAGGGTCGTGGGAGGGAGATGGGACACGGAGGACAAGATATAGGTTTCTGGCTCAAGCAACTGGCTGGATGTGTGAGAAGGCCTGGGAAACCAGATAAGGTGTGACTCAATGAGAGGTCTATGCAGTCCCTGGAGGTTGTGGGTCTACCATGCACAAATCCTAGCAGACACTGGCACCTTGATCACTATCATGGATAATAGACAAGGACTGGGAGCACCTCCCCTAGCAGGGGCTGTGGGTTTTATAAGGGTTCATTTCTTTATTCTTTTTTTTTTTGTTGGGGGGGTAACCAGGGATCAAACTTGGTTCCTTGCGTTTGCGAGGCAGGTGCAAGGATTCATTTCTTAAAGGGCCGTGGATAGACGCTGCCGAGAGTTCCTAAAGTCAGTTTGCTGAGCTAAGCCCTGAGCTGAACAAGGTCACCTATTGGCTCCGGCTTCTACCCTCAGAGCATGACCTGTGCCATGCCTTGGCATGTTGCCCAGGCAGCTCCTGTGCCAAAGGACTGCCTCTTCTAATGGAGATTTTAGTTCATAGTCAAGAAAGAGTAGGAAGGCCCATCAAGACTGAGTTGGAAGTGGAGAATTTATGCCTCTGAAGCATTTTCCTTAAGGTCCTTGAAAGCATGCCCATGGCAGTGGTATAATGGCAGTAAGAATCACAATAATACTTTGTCACACTTACTGAGTCTTGATGTTTCCCAGGCACTTTTTCATGCATTTACCTGTACATATCTCATGTAGTTCTCATGTCAGTTCTATCATGTAGATATTATTACTATTGTCATTATGACAAAAAGGAGGCAAGAAGAGAAACAAGCAGACCACCAGGTCACCCCAGCTTGCACTTTCCTTCTCAAAATAAAGGAGGGAGTCCGGCCAGGCCAGAGCCAGCTTGAGTATATGCAAGGCCCAAGAGAAGGGCTTGGCCCTGTCCCTTCTTGCTGATTCCCTTGCTGTTCTTCATGCCCCCAGGTCCTTCAGGGCCCTGTGCAAATGTCACCGACTCTTCCAGGCACAGCTAGTATTTCCTTCTTCTGTGGTTCTCAGAATATGTACATTGCTCAGTTATAGCCCTGTTTGCAGTTATTTCTTTGCATGTCTGTCACCTCAGCTCTACTTTGGGTTTTCCTAAAGAAGAGATCTTGTGCACCCAGCATAGGAGTTGATCCATAGTAAGTGATAAATAAGTGCTATCAGGCAGGCATGATGGTTTTGGGGGGAAGTCTGTGGTCAAAATAAAAGATCCCTGCTCCCCTCACTGTCACTGAAGAAGCAAGCTGCCCAGATAGGCTCCAGGTTGGATTCCACACCACTGGGGACCTGCCTGGTAATAAGGGGCAGCTGCCAGGAACAAACTCTCTGCACTCCGAGAACGTGTGTGGGCCGAGGCAAGTGCTCCTCCTGGGTGGGAGGACAGAGGAAGCAGAGTCTGGCTCGCTGTTTAGTCTGATGAGGTTCTTATGTAACACCAGGCTCTCTCCGGCTCCCAGGGACTGAAGAGAGCGCACACCAAGGAAACCAACAAACGGAGACACACACTGCTTGTGCTGTTGGACAACTGGAGTGAAGAGGTGTGCACATCTGATGTCTTCAGCAAAAATTTAGCACCAGGGCAGTTTCCAAACTACTTTTTACAAAGAAAATGTGCCTTTAAATAGCCAAGTTTAAAAAGTTGCCAATAGTCTTCCACTTCCCCAAATGTTAAATCGTGCTCTTGATTGCTTGATTACAAGGCTCTGTGGGGTGCTGGAAGGTTCTGCCCTCCAGAATCACCTCTTCTGCAGCTGTGGAATCAGGGCTCTCTGGTCACAGGCTGAAGACAGCCAGTGAGGGGAGAAAACCAGGAGGAAGGAAGTACAGTTGCCTCCTGTATCGCTGGGCTCTCCATCTACAAATTCAACTAATGGAGGACGGAAAGTACTTTGAAAAAAATTGAGCCTGTCCCGAACATGTCAGACATTTTTCTCTTGTGATTATTTCCTAAACAATATAATATGACAACTATTTACATAGTATTTACATTGTAAGTATTATCAACAATCTATAGATCATTAAAAATATATGGGAACACTGGTATAGGTTCTACACAACTACTAGGCCATTTTATTCCTGTGAGGTACTTGAACATTTGGAGGTTTTGATATCCTTGAAGGATCCTGGAACCAATCTCCCAGGGATACCAAGGGACAACATATTGTTCTAATTCTGAGAGCCAAAGATCTAAGTTTTGAAGTGTGGTCATTAAAGTGTGACTTTGGACAAGAAGCCTCCCCTTTCTGAGTTTCAGTTGCCACATCTGTAAAATGAAGAAAAAAGTCAATTCTGTCCTGCTTAGCTCACAGGCTTGTTTGGAATATCTGTATCCTGTGCTATGCAGGAGATCACCATCACTTGGTGGCACTGCCTCTCATCTAGGTTGGGTCACAGTTGAAAGGAAGAGCTGTTTATTCTGATCAAGTTAGTGCTTTGGTCAACTCTCTCTTCCTCCTGCTCTGGAGCTGAACCCTACCTGTGCCCTATTTTCTATAGCACTGAGGGCAATGTCAGGTGAATGCTAAATCTGAAGTCCCATGGACTTCTTAGATCCAGCGGGAAAGATCTCCCGAGCACAAGTGAAGTGGGAAACTTGCCTGTCCTCTGAAGGACAACAGGTGGTTTAAGGTAAGAAGTCTTAGACTCCTGGAATGGAGCTACACAGAATGTTCCCCTGTTGGGCTGGGTGGTGGAGCACTTGTCTAGCATGTGCCAAGGTCTGAGTTTCATTCCCAGTATGGAAAAAAAAAAAAAAGCAAAATATCACTTTGTTCATTTCACTAACATTTATGAATATGTAGTCCTAACCTTTCAGAGTTTGTAGTACAGCAAAGATACCAATTTAGTATCCACTTGTCTCCATTTTGTAGATGAAAAAATAAGGCCATCCTGGAGGGAAAGTGACACACAGCCACTTAGTAGACCTAACAGGATCCAAAACCTGCACTATAGAGATGCAGTGAGCTAATACATGCTCAAGAAGTCAGAGCCATGCCTGGTATCACCAAATGAGGTTTCTAGGTAGACACGCTTCCATTACCTTCCAGACTCCAGGAGTGTTTCCTTGATCTCACATAAATCCTCATTGGCCATGAATCCTAGCCTTGTTCATAACTTGAAGTAAGCCCAGCCCACCTCCAGGATGAGGTTGACATTGAGAGGACAGGAATCACAGTGATCCTCAGCTGTTGGTCCTGGCTCTATGGGAGCATCCTGGGCATTTTATTCTTTCATTGAACTGAAGTTTATGGAGCATGTGCCACATATTAGTTCCAGGGCTAGATTGCAGAAAAGGACCTGATCCCTCAGGAAAGTTATATTTCAGTATGATCAGGATGGGGTGTTAGGGGGTGGACAATGAATAATAAAAATACATGGACTTTCCAGATATAAGGAGATAAAAGCTGGAGAAGAAGAGGAGGGTTGGGTGTGGCATGCAAAAAGGGGATAGGTTATATTGACTTCTGGAAATTGTCCTGCCAAATGAGGCAGGATTTTGGTGAGCCTCTGCTCAGCGCTAACAGTCCAGGGTCTCTAAATCTCAGTATTCCCAACAAATGTTATTAGTACTTAAGATTGTTCCTGCTCTATCCAGCCCCTACCCACAGCTAGGAATAATGCGTCTCAGCACCAACTCAATTTTCACCAGTATCCCCTTGGAGGGCTCAGTGACCTTCCTCTGGAATCAGGGGCAAAGAAAATATACAAAGACTAGGACTATTCCCCTGATACTCCTTGAGCTGAGTTTTCCTATTTGAAAGGGGAAACCTAACCTGCCCGGAAATATGGAGGGATGGGTTCCAGGCTCACTGGCTGTGGTGAAGCTTCCAGCCCTGAACAACTGGGGACACACTTCATTCCAGGGCAGGGGCAACAGCAGGGAAACTGCAGCAGCATCCCCATCTATGTGCAGGGAAAAAGCCATGTCTCCCTTCGCTGGAAACGGTATTGATATCGGCCCCTAGCCCTACCCCAGCAACATGGCTACCTGTGTAATTGGTTTTCTTCTGGAAATCAAAGATGTCCTTTGAACTTCTGTGACTCTACCCCCCTCAACAAGTGGGCCCCGGGACTGGGACCCTAGGATACCATTATAAGGGACTGGTGTCTTCTAGATCACCTCATAATTCAGGAGCAACTGGACTTGATTTTGATTGCACTTTGTGCCCAAATAAATAGCCAGAGCCCCACTTAAAGGATGGCCCAAGCAGAAATGTGAAGGTGAAGACCTGAGGAAACTTAGATGTAGAGACCACATGATCTACAATTCTTCTCAAATTTATGAGTATGCCTGGGATCCTAAGAGGTCATCTTGTTCATTCCCCAATCTGTAGGAAGGCCTGCACTTAACCAGCCAACCAACCATGAAAGCCCACCTAGTCCTGAGAATGTGAACTCACTAAGAGTAAAAGGGGAGCCCCAGAGAAGGAAATTGACTTGTGGCTGTGGGGGCGGGGAGGAGGAAATGAACCAGGCCCTGGGAGCTTCAGAGACTGGGCTTCTGGATCTGGCATCACTGACTATGTTTCTTGAGAAGTCTGTCCGAAGCATCCTTAAAAAGACCTAGGACTCAGAATCAAGTGTAAACCTTCCTCTTGGTCCCTTGCCCACTGCACCAGGCAAAACAGGAATAAGCAGAAACAGTCCCAACCAGGTGGCACTCACTGTGTGTGTGTGTTTAGGGTGGGAGCAGTACTCAGATTCCATCCAAGAAAGCACCCCGGTGCTGGTAAGTCAGCACTGTGATTGACAGGCCCAGGCTTTCCTGGAGGACCTCTCCACCTAGCTCTGGGAACTGGTGGTCAGCTGAGCCTCCCCTGGCCACATCTTCATCCTTGGGCTCCTGGCCCTCAAATCTCCCTTTTTGTTCACCACCCCTGCTAGCTACCCAAGAGATGCTTTATTCCTAGGGAATTGGCCACTTCCTAATTTCTCAGCCAATCAATCCTGTTGTTTTTCTCTGGCTCAGTTGCTGTCGTGGTTGCAGATTTCTTAGTAATGATCTTCCTCCAGGAGCGAGGGAGAGACATGCTGCTGCTGCTGCTGTTGCTACTCTGGCTGCCAACATTAAAGCTTTCTGTGTGGCTTTGGTAGAATGTTAAGAATTGGAAGATAATTAAGTTGCATTTCTGTGCATTGTTTACTGTTGCTCTCAACCAGTCACTATTCCATAGGGGCTAATCTGTGTAGGGTTTTTTTTTTATTATTATTATTTGCAGTGCCTGTTTGTACCACATTCTTCATTATGCTTCAGTTACAATTTTAATTTTACTATTATTAAATCTTCCCCAAAGCTGTATTATTCTGTGCCTCTGAGCTGGAATTCCTGATTTGGGGACTGTTTGCATCTGGGCCTGTTCACAAATGATTGTTCTTGTTTACAAAAGAACATACATTAAAACTTAGCACTAGAGGAATCCTGGTTCCCTTCTTTCCTCCTTGCCCCTGGCTCACCTGGCTGTGGGAGGAGGGGAAGAGGAGAAACAGGGAGCAGAAAGGATATATTTGTAGAGATGCTGTTGTTGAAAGGATCTTTATGTCTTCCAGGGGCCAACCACTGGAGAGGCAGTGAACCAGAGACTTAGAAGTGTAGGTTTTGGAATCAGACAGATCTCAGTTTGAAACCCAACTTCTTCACTTAATAAGTTTCTGACATAGAGTCATTATGTAACTTTTCTCAGCTTCAGTTTTCTTGATGCAAAAATGAGGAAGTGATGAGATACTAGCATCCCATGGGTTAGAATAAAAGGAGATAACATTTTAGAATGGTGCCTGCCACATGGTAAGGACTTAATAAAGTGCAATGCATTAGTCTGTTTTCCATTTCTATAACAAAATACCTGAGGCTGAGTATTTTACACAGAAAAGAGGTTTATTTAGCTCACAGTTTCTGAAATTCACATTCATAGTACTGGCATCTACTCAGCTCTGGTGAGGACCTCATGGAAGATGACATCACAACAGTAGCATAGGAAGCAAGAGAGACCCAGATGCTAGGCATGCTCTTTATATAAATTCACTTTCCTGTTTAGAGAGCAATAACCTAACCACCTTCACCTAGGCCCTACCTCTTAAAGGTGCCACATCTTCTCAACACCATCACAGTGGGGTCCAAACTCCAGCACAAGGACGCCTAGGAGCCATCCTTAGACCATAGCAGTAGGTAGAGTGCTGTTGGCTGTTATCATCGTGATCGTGATTCCAGCACTCTGTTTCCTGTCCATTTTGCTTCCTGGTAGCCCATCTGGCATTTTCCTGTTCACTCACTTGGCTTTGCATGACAGCTCTGGAGCCCAGTCCTGCTTTTAGTCTCATCAGTAAGCCAGTGGAGTGAAGTAGAATGAACCTTCCATATGCTCCTGATGGCTTTTAATGGTTGGAATTAGTTACCTGCCTTCCCAAGAAGGACAGAATGGCAGACTCCAGAGCCTGCAGAAAGAATCCAGCCTTGTACCAGCTAAAGGAGGCTGACCTTGGGATTTGGGGAGCTTAGAGCCCGCAGAACCAGTGAAGATATTACAGCCCAGCTGCACCCATCCCAGAATCTCTGCAGCCACAACTTCCTCCTAGACTTCCTTTAGCTTCTTTCTCTCTGTGTCACCCTGTCCCCCCATGCTGCCATGCACACACTAAAACTATAACTTTTTCCCCCCTTTCCCATTATCTCTAACCCATATACTCTGGGAAGTTTAATTTGTTCTCGGTAGTAATCACCATTAACTAGAAATTGTCTTTCTCTGTGTAAACACGTCATTAGTGAAGCTGGTTTTCTGCAGGGTCCAGATTTCATTTTTATTAAAATGAAACACTTTCAGGCGCCTCACTGTGTCCAAGGAAAGAGAGTATAATTTTAACCCATTGGGTTGGCCACAGATAATTGGGCTGGCATTTGATTGGACGATTAGGGAAATATCTTCTTTGCATGCAGTATAATTTGCATTTTTTTCCCACTTATATGAAGCTAAGTCATGCTTTCGTACACAGGCAGTTTTAATGAGCATTATAAATCCTAATGAATATATTTTCATGTTCATTTTATTGGCTTGTTTTTATTACTAGAGGTCTGAAAAACAGGGCCAGTGAGGGAGCTGCAGAGGAAATGGCAGGGGAAAGAGGCACTGTGGCAGGCTCCCCACCCCTCCCCTTCTGCCACTAGGTTGCCAGGGATGGAAGGATGGGCAGGAGGGGTTCATCAGGTCCTCTTTAACCAAGCCATAAGTTGCTCGGGTCCCCAGGTGATACAGGGAGTGTGTCCCTGGCCTTGGTGCCAGCAGATCTCCTGCTGTGCCCTCAGTCTCAGCTGCAGTAGCAGTAACAGCAGAAGCCTGGAAGGTAGCAAACCCTACTTCATCATGGTCTGCAGTGGAAGAGGAAGGGAAGTATTTTTGTACAGTGTCAGGCATAAAGTAAGATCTCAGTGCAGATTGATCAAATAGAACCAGACTGAGTTCTGATGCCCAAAGGAGCTGCCACATACTGAGCACCATTTTCAAGCTCAACACTGAAAAGCAGTTCATCAGTCCAGGGCAGTTTTCTCCTGTGTGATTTGGGAGGTTTGTAGGTATCTGGACGTTGTAGCACATCATTACATGTATCACTTACAGCCCTCATAGTTCTGCTTATCTCTAAAATGAGAGGACACTTTTTCTTCATTCAACAAACATTTTGGGTCACCTACAGTCTTCTAGGCACTAGACATATATATATGAACACATGAGTTGGTCCTAATTTTCTGCCAGCCCATTTTTAAAAATTCTGTAATAAGTGAACAATAAAAATAATCTTTTGCTTCTAGTTTGTAGCTCTCATTCTAAAATCATTCCATATATACCAAGAGTTTGGTCTCTTTTCCTTGGGTTCCACAAGTCCCGCTCTGAGCCCTGGCCCTCCTGCAACAGCACATTAGCACCCCAGGCCTCTGAACAGACCAGGCTTCTTTTCCCTGCACTTGCTTAGACCCTGGCCTGTGGGATTCGGCTTCACTCTTTACTCCTTGCCTCCAGCAAAAGGGCATCCTTCATACTTCCCCCTCTCAGAGTGCTGGGGTACCCACAGGCCTTTGCTCTGGGGAGCCTGGCTGGGAGTGTTCTGGCTCATGTCATCCACCCACTGACCCACTGCTTGTCTGACCACCTTTCCCATCACATTCCTGCCCATTTTTTTTTTTTTAACTTAGAAAGGTATGTGCTGCTCATATAGGTTAGGGATCCTGGGGATGTTTTAGAAGTTAATTTCAACCAAAAAGTAGTCCAGTTGCTTTTGGTACTCTTAAAATGATAGCTCATTTGAGGGTGACCCCCCCATAACTGATGACTCCTATGGGCTCTTGCTACAACTCCCCCTCCCCTCCACACACATACACCACTGAACACATCTTCCTGTGGACCTCAGAACAATTTTATGTCTTTTTTTTTTTTTTTTTTTTTTTTTTTTTGGTACTGGGGATTGAATTTAGGACCTTCTACTTGCCACTGAGCTAACTCCCCACCCAACTTTATGTCTTCTTGCTGTACATGAATGTTTTCATATGTGCTAGAGTCTCTGAGGACAGGCAAAATTAACTGAGTGTCCTTGTGCTGAAGGGGAGGGGTGCTGGCCCACAGAGGGAGCCTTGGTTCCATCAGACTCGACTAATTCCCACTGTTGTGATCTTAGCACACATTTCACTTCCCAAAGGCCACTTTCTCCTTCCTGTCACATGGGAATAAAAATCGCAGCCTGAGACGCCCCTCCGGATGGCACAAGAGGTGGTAGGGATTTAAGTGAGATAGTGATTATGGATGGGATTTAGAAACTGTAAATGCTGGTCATCTGGTAGGATTCAACCAAGTCCCAGAGTGATTTGGCCCATGGTCTTAGCTCATTTCTCATCTTGGGAGGGGAGGGCTGATGAAGGGCACAGTGATGCTTGATGTCGGATGGGACGTTGCTGCTTCCTAGAGTTGAATATTTATGGATCTGCTTTTGCAAGGAGGAGGCAAGAGAAGGGAAGCTCTGCCTAGAGTTTGCCCCTAGGATCTGGTTTCACCATCACCTCCACACTTAAAGTCAAGTGGGCACTGGACTTTGCCTTAAGAAATGGGCAGAGCATCTCCTTTCTGTGATGGTGCAGTACCCTGACTGCTATCCTATCAACCTCAGACTACTCAGCTGCTGAGTCCTGTATTCCTTTAAGACTGCGAACTACTTCTGATTAGGGATCCTTGACCAAGGTGTCTTCCATGTGTCCCCTAACCATCAGCAGACTCACATTGCCTGGAGGTGGGGTTGGGTGCCATTTGTTCAACAAATGCCTCTGATGACCTTGCTGGCCAGAGGTGGGGGAACCTGCGATCCTCTCAGCTAGCTCATCTCTGCTCCAAATGGAGACAGGGGGCCTACAACTGACCAAATGGTCACATTCAGAGTACAGAAAGGTGGCCAGAGGAGTGGGGCATCAGCTCCAATGCTGTCCTTATCAGATCTGAAAAACATAATACAAATAACTCATGATACCAGATTTTGTTCAAAAAGTAAAAAAGGTAATATAAGTGCAAAAGCAATCTTCCTGCCCATCGCAGAGCCAGGTCACAACCAGGGAGTGGAGTAGTGTGAGCACATTCCTGAGCGGATTCCTAGTCCCGGTATCCTTGGAACAGAGCCTTCTTAAGGAACACAACTCCTCCCACCCCACACCTGGCTCAGAAGAGCAAGAGGCACACAACAGTCCTTAAGGCACCAGCAAGCAACTAGTTTAGGATGGAGGAGAGAGTTAAAAGGGCCTTAATTCATGATGAACAGCAAGGGAATCGCCTTCTGTAGGAAAGGAGGGCCACTTGCTCAGAGAGGCCTTGGATGTTAGACCCAGTCCTAGATGAGGAGGAGAGGTGGATGAGGGCTACAGTGAGGAGATGGAGAAGACCCTGGAGGACTTTCTATGGCATCTTCCCTCCTGCTGGGGGAGCCAGGGGCCCAGATGAGGGTCAGAACCGGAGGAGGCTGTGTTGGCACAGGAGGATGGCTGGCTGATAGGCCGCCCAGGGAGGAAAAGTTATCTCACCCCTGGCTGAGGAGGTGTTTGTTTAGCGTCCCCACGGAGATTAGCCTGGTCTGAGTCAGAAGCTTCGCCCTGTGGTGGGGAGGCTGGCGTGTTTGCTTTAGGCCTCAGGCCCAGGGGACTCCAGGGAGATGGGATGGCTGGAGGAGGCTCCCGGAACCCACTTCCTTGCCCTCCGCCTCTGTCTCCTCGCGCTATCTCCCCTCTCCTTCTGTTGCAACCCGAGGCCAGAACCAAGCTAGGGGAGGGGCGACTTGGCCAATCCCCTTCCACTCTTCCATCTCCTCACCTCTCTCTCTCTCTCTCTCTCTCTCTC
>NW_022900928.1:73174711-73175450 GCF_012274545.1 Fukomys damarensis
CTCTCTCTCTCTCTCTCTCTCTCTCTCTCTCTCTCTCTCTCTCTCTCTCCCCTCCAACTCTCCCTGCCTCTCCTGCTCCTTACTCCCGCTTGCAAACTCACACCCCCTCTTCTCTTCTTTGTGTGTCCCTCATTCTACTTCTGCGATCAATCCGTTTTCCGGTGCTACTTTTATTCCTTCGTTGATGCGCCCTCCCTTCGTCGGTGGTGTCCGGGAGTGATGCGAGTTGGCTCCGAGGGATTTTGGCTCGGTGGCAAGCGCTGCGTTTTGCGGAGGGCCCAGTTCCTCCTCCTCCTCCTTGGGCCTCAGTTTCCCCGGAAATAAAATGGGAGGACATACTCTTCAAGGATGTGCTGTGCTTCGTGAAAGAGAACTGCTCTCCGAAGTCGAGGCAGCTCTGCACCCCACCCCCATCCTGCCCGGGCAGCGGGAGCTGCCTTCCCGGCTGGAGGAGGGGACGAGGCTCAGGGTAGGAGCACCTGGAGCGGCTCTGCTGCAGGCCTAGTTTAGGCAAACAGCAGGGACTGCTGGCGGCGGCTCCAGCCCCCACTTAGGCTGTAACAGCTGCAGTCCAGCTGCTGGCATCCCTGCTGGGGGAGCGTGCTAAACCTCTCCGGGGTCAGCGCTGTGGTATGTCGGTTTCCATAGCAACCAGCCAACGGGCCACTTTCTCAGAACAATTCCCCTACTCAGCCGGGTTCTGGACTTAACTCAGCCCGAGGGCATGTGGCTCAGGAGC
>NW_022900928.1:73175585-73233745 GCF_012274545.1 Fukomys damarensis
CCCGGTCGGCCCCCCCCCCCCGCCCCATCCATCCATCTACAGACCGCCCTGCTAGGCGTAGTTGCAGGTCTTTGTCTGGATCTGGACAACAGCTGTTTGGCTTGGCTTGGAAGAGTGTGGGATGGTGAGAGGTAGTGGGGTTTTCCCTGGCTTCCACCTCTGCATCCTTCCAGGACCATCTGAATGGTCTAGTGACCTCAGAGGAAGCTGAGGATAGCTGGCTCCCCATTTTTTACAGATAGGAACTAGTCACCGTATAATAAACTCCCTGATCTGAGCATGTTGGTACCTTTCTTGATACTGTTGGGAAAAGAGGTAAAGATTTATTCTGGTAGCTACAAAGAACTTTGATCCGTTTTCTGCATAAGGCAGATGTCCAGTGGAAAATGGAAGCCTAAGGGCGGGAGTAGGGGCATCATGACCTGTTCCTACCCAAGGGCACTCACTTTGTGCCTACAGGAAGCTGTGAGTGGTGTCAGATCTCCTGCCCCCAGTCCCTTAAAATGCAGCTTTGGCTTCTGTGAAAAGGACTCAGTAGCAAACGAGGAAACTGAGGTCAGGGACAGTCTCTCAGTCTGCCTAATACTGCAGGGCTGAATGTAGACTCAGCTGCCTGAGAAGCCACCTGTGTGGCCCCTGCTAAGACCTGGGAGGACTAGAGTTTTCTTGGGGAGGGAAGTCTGTCCAGCTGCCTTCATCTTCTAATCTCTTAAATGGTTCCTCACTTTCAAGGAACATAGTTCTTCTTTCTACATCCCCCTACCAATTTACCATCCTCACTCCCTTAAAATGAGGGGTCAGATGTCTTTTTTTTCTATGCACCACAGCTGCAGCCAGACACAATTTCTCTAAGCCCTGGAAACAGGTGTGGATTAATTCTCAGTGCCCCAGGGACACACCAGGGGCAGGGGGGATTCAAGAGGTGGTCAATTTTAGAAGCTGCCTTGGTTCCCTCCTCCTCTTGCCCCACCTGTGAAATGGCAGGAATGCTCTAGATTAGCAGTTCCTAACTCGGGGCTCTGCAGTAGAAAGGTGTCCTTTGGGTAAAAAAAGGGCTATAAAGCCAAGAGATCTTGGAAGTACAGTAGAGACATGTGTACTTGAAAGGCTACAGGGCTCACTATAACCCTTCAACACTTTAAGAAGTACAGCACTAAAGAAAACTCAGTTCTACCTTTGGCTTCCTCAACCCAAGCAACCGTGGCACCTTTCCTTCAAATCCTATGGCAAATACCAGCCTCTACAAAAGAATCTGAGGGTTTCTCTTCCCTGTCTATATTCCTTACAGCCCCACTCCTTACCCCAAATGTCCTTGTAGGTTTATAGGTCATCTGTGGATGTTCTGCTTCCAAAGGGGGGCAATGTCACTAGAGCAAGAGAAGAGAACATTCTGGGTGAGAAGTGTCTACTCAGAGAATCCCAAATGGAGAGCATAAAAGGGAAAAGTACTTCTCTCCACCGTACAAACTGTCAGCAGAATAGTTCCTCACACTCTCCAGCTCTTAAACTTTCCAAAGGCCTGTGCATCCAGGATCCTGTCAGGAGACGGCTATAGTATGGTGGCAAGTGCATCATCCCTGGAGACACTCTGTCCGGCTCCATGGATGTCTTGGTCTCTGGCCCAGGTGTGTCACTTCACCCTTCTGTACTGTCATAAGCTCATCTCTCTGAAAGTAAGAGTAGTTCCTTTCTCACAGGGTCTTGGCAGGATTGAATGATGAGATATATGTGACAATGGCTGGCAAGAATAAGGGGTTCTGAGTGTGTGCTGAAGAGAATGAAGCTCCCCATGAGGCAGGATTGCTCCTGTTTCAAAAGATAGAAAGTCAAGACACTCATTCAAAGTCAGTCACTTTGCTCTTCCTTTGCCTCATTTCCAGGAAGATGCTTCTGAGGTGGGTATTTGTCTTACTGTCTTTTAGCACTTAGCAAGTCTTATTTCCTTGAGTCTGGACTCTTTCACTCCCCGCCCCAAGCAAGTAAAACATTTGAAAGGGAGAGGTTGGAGGAACAGTGTGTGGTATGTAGAGGTGGGAGGGGGGGTATTAGTTTTTTTAAGATAGATTTTAAAAAATAATAGGCATATGAATTTAAATGATCCCATTTTAGTTTGCAAAGAGCTCCTCTCCTAGCAAAGGAGAGCATTTTTCCTTGTAGTAGACCCTTTCCCATGCTGGGGGCTACACTGCAAGACTGCAAATGGATATTGCAAACCATGGATAGTCCCAAGCCCTGTATTGACTACGTTTTCTCTTGCACATGCATATCTAGGATGGTTTAATTTATAAATTAGGCACAGTAAGAGATTAGTAACAACAATAATAAAATGGAACAATTATAACAATATACTATAATGAAACTGCCAACATCGCTGCTCTTGCACTTTGGAACTAATATTAAGTAAAATAAGGATTACTTGAACATAAGCACTGCAATACTGCAGCAGTTGATATGAAAACTGAGACAGCTACTAAGTGCCTAGTGGGCAGGTAGCGTATATAGATAGCATGGATACCCTAGACAAAGGGACAATTAATGACCTGGATGGGAAAGAGTGAGCTAGCACAAAACTTTATCATTCAACTCAGAACAGAGTGTAATGCAAAACTTATGAATTGTTTATTTCTGTAATTTTCCACGTACTATTCTGAGACCAAAGCAGTAGAGTAACTGAAGCTACAGAAAGTGACACTGTGCACGAGGAACTGTACTCATAATTTTCCACGTACTATTCTGAGACCAAAGCAGTAGAGTAACTGAAGCTACAGAAAGTGACACTGTGCACGAGGATAACTGTACTCAGAGGCTTCTCGTGGCATCATCTGTGAGGCTGGGAATTGGCGAGTGCATCCTGTGGACACTGTACTTTCTCTTTCCTGATCACTTAGGCCCTGGTCTCTGCCATTAAGCGTCTCTTACCCTGTGTGTGGGCCACAGCATGCTGAATCACCATCCCCGAGCTTCTTTCCCTACACTGCAGAGTCAATCTACAAGAGAGGTCTGTGCTCTGGAACAGGACTCACTGCTTTCTTCCTACCTCTGACTTAGGTTTTAAAGCCATTCTATTGCCCACAAAGAAGCAAGGAAAGAATAGAGGGAAACAAAGAGAAAAATCTAAGAATGTCTACAATATGCTATGGACTGTGCTAGGGTCCCGAGAATGACCCTTCTGCAAGCATCCTATCTCCTTTTTTGTTTTGTTTTGTTTTTTTTATGTAGGTGAGACAGAAGCCATTTAAAGCCCCAGGGAGAGGGTCCGGGTTTGGCTCAGTGATTCTGCCTTCTGCCTTGCAAGCGCAAGGACCCGAGTTCGATCTCCCTACCAAAAAAAAAAGCCCTAGGGAGGAAGGAATTTTATCCCTGAAAGATGTGAGCAGTGAGATTGTTCTCCCTATGCCTGTTACCATCATCAGCTGCAGCACAGAGCAGGTGATGCAGTACCTTCATTTATCTAAATCATCTCTTCTTCTGCTACGTCCTTTCCTCCCTCCATCATCTGAAAATGTCACAACCAGTGAGGCTGGGGAGACCAAGTAGACTTGTTTGATGAAGCTTGAACAACTAGGCTACCAAACTTATCTCCATGTGATATGTGCGCGCTCCAGCACCCATGTGGATCAAACTTCTGTCCTGGATGGTGAAAACGGAAAGGTCAAAAAGGATGTGCAGGAAAGGAGCGGTATAGCCAAAGCTGGTCCTTTTGAGCTCATCCAGTGTGCACTCTGACTGGTTGGGTGCTCTTCCCTGCCCTTTCAGCGGAAGGTTGTCTTAATTGTGTGAGTGAGAGAAAGAAGGTGCTTTTTAGAGGGATTCTGCTTTCCAGACCCTGAGCTGGTATGATGCCTATCTCTACTCATCACATTGAGAGGGATAAGCTGACTCTAGCACTCATCTAAGAGTAAAGACAACAAACAACGCCAGACATCTCCCAGCACCAGATTGATAGTTCAGATTCCCACCATCAGTGAGATTTCCTGCCCAGAGCTCTGTTGGAAGGAGTCTCTCTCCATCTTTCTGTCTGTCTGTCTGTCTCTCTCTGTATGTGCATGCATGCTCATGAGCGCGCGCGCGTGCGTGCGTGCGTGCATCTTTCTGTCTGTCTGTCTGTCTCTCTCTGTATGTGCATGCATGCTCATGAGCGCGCGCGCGCGCGCGCGTGCGTGCGTGCGTGTGTGTGTGTTCTCTGCCGAATTATAGGCACTTTGTGGATATCAGTACTCTGGAGGAATAGTGGGTTGGGCGCGGGGAATTGCTGTGATCAGGGGCCCTGATTAGAACAAGGACCTAATCAGCACAATTTATGAAGGTATTTTGTGCAGGAATTTGTGGTAAGCGATTTAGGGTGGGAAGTGCTTTGAGAGAGAGAGGAGGGAGAAAAGGCCACATTGGTGTCTGACAGCTTACAGCCAGGGTCTTTGGAGAGATGTTAGATCTTGGAAACAGCTTTGTCAACAGTGCCCCTCAGAGGGAGTCTGGCCTGAGGGTCACGGAGGGGCTCAGAGGGAAGACAGGAGCAAGGACACAGCAGCCCATGGTGGCCCTGACTGTGTGGGTCCCTGCATGAAGACAGACCACTCAGAAGCTAGGGAGTATGCTCAAAAACCATCTGTAAGCCCAGTTCCCCTTCTCCTTTTGCGCCCAGTGTTTTGGGAATCATATGCTGTAGAAACTGCATTATGACAGTATAAAGAATTCTAATTTAAAATAGGAAGACCTCAAGTGAGTCATGTGACCATCTGGGTTTTATCATACTCAAAATGTAGGCTGGTAACAACTCCTTGACTATTTCACAGGACTCTAGGGTCTGATGTGGTGTGGAAAAGTGGTTTGTAAAGCAATGCAGATGTACATTTTGTTGCTATTACATGGCAGTTTGCTCACTTGCTTAATGTTGAGTGGGGATAGGGGCCAAAGCTTGGAGCTGGGGTTGGTGTGAAAGTTATGACATTACTGAAAGCCCATAAAGCTGATTTGGTGGCTTTAGAATAAAAGCTCCTGAGTGCAGAGGGGCCTGGGGCTGTTGTTACAGAAATCCCTTGATTTGAGGAAATATCAGTTCAGTGTGTATTTTGCCTGTGCCTGTGAGCACTTTTTTTGTTTGTTTTTTTGTGATACTGGAGATTGATACTCACATTGCCCTCAGCCCTTTTTAATTTTGAGACAAGATCTCACTAAGTTGCCCTGGCTGGGCTTGAACTTGCAGTCCTGCTCAGCCTCCCAGAGTGCTGGGAAATACAGGTATGTACCACCATGCCCAGGTTGGTTAAACTGCAACTTGGCTGTGTCATCTCTGAGAATTCCATGGCCTTCTCTAGAGAGGGCCGAAAAGGCCAGGAAATGGGCTCTAGGCCCATCTTTATTCTGGAGCCAGAAACTCAAAAACAATGGCCTTGAGAGGGGACTTGGGGAAAGTGTCAGTTTCAGGGAAGGTACCACTGGGGTGGAGGAGAGGCAGGAGCTACTGTTTTCTGAGCCTTTATGACCCAGATGCTTCCAGAGATGGTCCCTTGCCCAGTGACCGCTAAGTGCCCTATGGGAGGAGAAGGATGAAAGAGATGAGATTCTCGTAAATTTTTAATCTGAAAAATAAAGAAAGTGTGAATTAGAATTAATGCAGGTATTAAATATTTAAACTTTCTGTACTCACTTTCATTTTTAACATATTCCTCCCTCAAAAGCTTCCATAACGCTTGTCAGATTTGTTATCAAGATGTCCCTGTCTCTCTGCCTCCCCCCAGGCCCAGCCCCAAAGTCAGAAAGCAGGTATTCATCATCCTGATGGAAATTTTCATTTTATTTCTCCTACAGGAACAGTCTGATCTCTCGCTCTCTCTCTCTCTCACTCGTTCTCTTTATATTTATGCATTCTCTATATGGCAGCATAAATAATTAATGCCATTATAAACACATCCTATGCAAAATATTTATTAGAAAAAATAACTCTTTAATTTGGCATGTCATTTAATTCCAATCATAGCACACAGGCTACAATTAGTGCCAGGGCTGGGGAGCCCAGTCTGACTGCTAAAACTGGCAGAAGTATGGAAGTCTCCCACACTGAAGCCTCCTTGGGCCCTTCACCATTTATTATTTGCGCGTGTTTGGTTGATGGCAGCAGATGGCACCCACTGTCCAGTGTGGGGCTGGGAGTGAGTTTGGAAACAAGATAGGAAAACTCAGTTCTCTCTTTGGTGGTATGAGGGTAGGGGTGTTCCATGTCCCTTCAAGTACATTTGGTAGCATTTTTTCAAAAGGCTACTGGGATAGTTACATACAGGGTATTTGTTACATCTTCATGGTGATGGGGGTCATTGTCATTGTCATTGGAATTCTGATGAGTTCTCACAAAAGCCTGGCTTGGGGCATAGTAGCAAAGGTTCCTAGAGGTTGGGTTTCACAGATGTGTCATTCAGCAAATATTTGAATGTTCTATATGTGTTGCACATATCGGTGGGTACTGGAGATACACACTAAAGAAGACAGGATGGAGATAAGAATATCCAGCTTCTGAATATTCTGCCATTGCCTCTGCTTGTTCCCTTTCACTGTTAAATAAACTTTCTGGCTAGTTTAAGGAATCTATCTTTCCGAACATCTCCACCCCTCAGGTTTTAAAGACATGGGGCTAATTTCTAGTAACATGGTGCTCCTGGAATTATTAATTCCCATGAGTTTAGCTTGCCTTGCAAACAAGACTGCAACTACCACTTTCCACTCTCTTCTGGAAGGGATCTTGAAAACTACATGATGCATCAGCGTTCTTCTCTCCTGCACTCCAGAGTGAGCATCCCTCTTTGTTTAGGGGAGGAGCTCTTTTGGGAGACTGCTGATCCTGCTGTGACGTACTTTAGCCTGTGTCACCTCCAGAGCCAGACTTCGAGCTAAAGCCTTGGAGGCTTTCGTTCCAGCTTGAATGTGGCATTTGTTAGTCTTTCCTTCGATCAAATATTTGTGTTACTGTCCCTGTATCTGGCATTACTCAGTGTGTGTTCCCAAGCTTTTAATCTCCCATTCATTTGTGGGCCAGATTCCTGTCAATTCCTTCATGGGGTACAGAATAATGAGGGTACAACTAATGACCTGGAAAAAAATTGTTATTTTTTCAGTTAGCAGTTTGCCACTCTGGAAGGTCGGTGTGTCCTCCTCAGTTTGTAACTTAACTGAGGAGAAAATAGAAACAAATGGCACCCAGCTCCCAGCACACCTTTCCAGAGAGACATCCATACTTCTGCATTTTGTGACTCCCAAAATAGGATGATGGCAAGAAACATGGAAATCATAACTGGCACCCTATTCTCTTCCCCACATTGGGGTCCTACCTCACTCTAATTCAGGAGACTGATGTCTGATCTGAGAGACTTCCAGGTGTATCAAGGGTCTCTTGTTTGTCTGGAACCAACATGGCTGAACATTGGCTGCCTTGGAAATGACACAGAAGCTCCACAGGGAAAAACCCTGTAATTCAACTTATGCACTTTTCAAGGTGGCTGATGAACCTGTCTAGAGATTCAGAACAAGTAAGTTTGAATAACTTCTTAGTTCCCTGGCCTTACTATCCTTTACTCTCTATAAAGACAGCCATAGGCCTAGGTGTTACCCATGACCCAGTATACATTATGGCCTCCTTTATTAGTGTGTCAGTCAGCTATCCTGTCATTGAGACACAATACCCGACACCAACAACTTAAAGGAGAATTCTAATTTGAATCACAGTTCAGGGGATGCAGTCCACGGTTGATGGCTCCAAGGCAGAAATATCGTGGTGGAAGCATGTGTAGCAAAGCGAAGCTACTGAGTTCATGGTGGCTGTGAAGGGGACCAGCACCAGAGAATGAGCAAAAGTGAGCAAGGGACCAAGTATAGTACCCAAGGTTGCATATCCAAGACCCACCCAGACACACCCAGGAGCATGCTTTACTAATCTGCTAGGCAGTTCTTAATCCAAAAAAATGGACATATCAGCATTAGTGGTCACATTAATGGGAAAAAAGGCTATATGTTAGTCCCCAGACCTTCCTACAAATGCAACTGAGCCATTTTGCCCTTCTTTATGGTCTTACTTCTAAGACCAAGTTCCTATTTGTACACTTTTTCCAATCAGACACTCAGAATCTCTTTCTGGACTCCCCCAAAGCTGAATGCTGCCTGGACACAGTGCTGCATGTTCTTCCTCTTTAAATGGTCCTTCTTTCATATTTGCACCTGGGTTGCTTCCCAGCCCCTGCCCCTCTCCAGGCCAGAGTGCATATGGTTGAGCCCTCTGCCACACTGTACTCTTCAATCATTCCTTCCACACTGACTTTGCAGACACTGTATCCCAGAACACTCTGCTGGGCACTTGGGTTTCAGAGGAGACTCAGTCATTACCTTCCAGAGGCTCTGATTTCAGTTTGACTTAGTCCTTCAGTCTGCATCCTGTTGTTAAATAGCAGTTAAGGGAAGGATGGCATTCCTTCCCTTGTCAAAACTGACAGGTTTTTCTAGGAAACAACAGCAACAAGAAAATCACAAGCAGAGTTAAAAGACAGCCAACAGTGTGGGAAAAAATTTGTACTAGCTATTCCTCAGACAAAGGTCAACTATCTAGAATATATAAAGAACTCAAAAAAATCAGACCTCCCCAATTATAAAGACCCAATTCAAAAATGGGCACCGGAAATGAACAGACATTTCTCAAATAAAGAAGTAAAAGCAGCAAATAAACATATGAAAAAATGTTCAGCACCGCTGGTCATTCGAGAGATGCAGATGAAAACAACACTGAGATTCCATCTCACCCCAGTAAAAATGGCTGCTATCAAGAAATCAACCAGTAACAAATGCTGGTGGGGTTGTGGGGAGAAAGGAACCCTTCTTTATTGCTGGTGGGAGTGCAGACTGGTGCAACCATTGTGGAAATCAATATGAAGATACCTCAAACAACCATTTGACCCAGCTATCCCTCTGCTGGGTATCTTCCCAGAAGAATTAAAAGAATCATACCCCAGTGATATATGCTCACCCATGTTTATAGCAGCACAGTTTGTAATAGCTAAAATTTGGAAACAGCCCAATTGCTCATCAACTAGAGACTGGATAAAGATGTGTTTAAAAAAAATAAATAAATAAAACGGAGTACTACTCAGCCATAAAGAATGAGAAACTAGAGAGATTTATAGCTAAGTAGACACACATTGAGACTATACTCTTAAGTGAAATTAATAAATCACACGTGTAAATACTGATAGTTTCTTTGGTGTGAAAAATTAAAAGTAAAAAAGGATCAAAAATGATATTGTGTAATGGGAAGAAAAGGTCTAAAAGAGTAGAGGAAGTGGGAGGGGTAGGGGAAAGGTAAAAAGGCAAAAAATATGTGAAAAAGAAAAACATGCAAACAATGTCTTTGTAAACTGGGAATGGTGCAGAAGCTGAAGGGAAGGCTGGGGAATGGGGAAAAATAAGAACCAAGATACATCATATAAAGGTACAAGAGCCTAATGATGAAAGTAACTGTACTGTATACCTAAAAAATTACCATTAAACTTAATAAAGATAAGAGAGAAAAAGTAAAAGAAAATCCCACAAGTCCTTTGTGGACCTTGGTCCAGCTCATGGCCCAAAGCCTTTTCCTGGCTCTAATCAGGCCACGGTGGCCAGAAATGACAGGACTCCAAGTAGAGCCATGAAGGGGCCTTACTTTCTAATGAGGAAGATGCTTCTGCCCACTCCCTGAGACAGACACACCATTGGACCCCTCAGCTCAGTTAATAAAACTTGCTCTTGTTTTCCTAATGTCCAGTGCCTGCAGTGGCAAGGCCATGGCCAATAAGTGCTCTAGTAACAAACCGGAGAACACAAGGTGCCTAGAGCTACTCCATGCCTTTTATTGAATTTGACAAATATCCAATAACCCAGGTTTCTTGCCTACTCTACTAGAACATTTGATACAAATTGCATGGAGGCTTGAAGGGAAGAATATTTCAAAAGAGAAATGCTAGTAATGGTGGTGCCTCCTGGCCTCCAAGAGCAGTGGAGTGTGAGCGTGAGGAAAGCTTCCAGGTGCTTTTCTGTCTCAGTGTGACCGATCCCAGATCCTTAGACGATCAATCCACTGATAGAATATCTGACTCTGGGTAAATAAAGATAACTGTCACTCAGGAAGCATTTTACCAGTTTCCAAACACTTGCACACATGTCATCTCAGGGGATGCTCGTATCAACTCTGAGATGATTCCCCGTTTTACAGTTGAGGTGACTGATACACGGAAAGTTTAAGACATTATCAAGGTCACATGACATATATGGGACAACTGAGGCTCAAGCTCAGATCTGGAGTTTATATCTCATGGTCTTTTGACTTTCCGTTTCCTCCAGTGTCCTCTGTCCATAATGTTTAGAGGGTTTCAGGCCTTGTTGTGTCCTAGCATTAAAGAGATGTGCTTTGGGTTTTGATCATGTCAAGTAAAGATATTTGGGGACAGGCCTTCTTTATGGTGTGTCCCCTCCTTTATTGTTCTCACTGATTCCCAGTGCTGTCAGCATGAGGTCTGATGTGTACAGCAAAGGATTAGCAAAGAATTAATGCTTTCTGGAAGCTGTTTTATAGGAGTGAGGGAATTTTCTGTGCTAGCTGTGTCGGTGTTCTTTGTTTTGCGGGGCGATGGGAGCACCATTTAGACGCGCTGTCTGGACAGGCTGCAGTGCAAGGAGGACGGACATTCTACAACTAGAGGCAGAACCAAAGGTTCCAGATGTCATTGTCTGTCACTCAAAATCTTACACAAGCCATCCTGCTACATTCTTCTTGGATGTGAGAAAGGCTGCAGCCCATATGCCTAAAAGCACACCCAGCTCCCCAGGGGCCTAGGGCAAAAGGCAAACCAGCGAGGAGAGTGTGGCTGTGCAGGCCGAGAGGGCAGCTGATCAGGTGAACAAATTCCCCAGGCAAGGTTCAGAGGGTCATGGGTAGATGTTTATCTTTGCAGCCCAGTGTGCTTCTCACCACTTGAAATTCTCCTAAAAACCCAGGAGAACAGTTGAAAAATCCCAAGTAATATGAAAATGAATAAAAGCTCGGCAAACAGAGCCCAGTTTCTGAGCAAACAGCTAAAAAGGCAAGCAGGCAGAACAGTAGAGAGGAGAATGCAAAAGGAGAACTGTGGATAGGAGGGGGCAAGGATAGGTGGGTCAGGGCAGAGTGTAGCTTTCATTGTTCTCTCTGATGGAGACACTCACTACACTACCCATCTCCCTAGGGGTGAGGAAATTAGTGCAAAGAAAACATTCTTCTCAACTTTAGGATGGATGGGGAGATTTTGGTGGAAAATGCCTCATGGTCTGGTATTTTTCCATAGTGAAAGGGAATTTTGAAACGAGGGTGCATGCACACCAGCCCTGAACCTTCCTACAAATTAGGAGGCCTGATTTCCAAACCTAGCTGTCACTGTGTGACCTTGGGTATGGCCCTACTTTTGTGGGCTACAGTTTCCTTGTTAACAAAGTGAGAAGACTGGATCAGATGCCTTCAAGGGGGATCCTTTCCACTGTAATGATCTATAGTTTTTATTTTACCTTCACCAACAAATACTTGGATAGGTGCTAGCTCATTGGGCTTTGCCAAAACCCTTTGGAAGCCTTTTCCCTGAGACACATATGTGACAGAGACTATGACGTGGGCTACTCACATGTGAGCAGGAACTGGCAGAAAATGTATTCTTGGATATTCTGCGTTAGACCAGGGTGGGACCAAACGGAGAGCTGCTTTCTTCTAATGGTGATGAATGTGACTTTGGAGGCTCTAATGTTTATAATAGTGACCGTTTCCTTAGTGTTTATCTTGGAGAGCTCAGGTAATTTGCCCGTGGTCATGTAACTCGGGCTTCACCTAGATCTGAGTGATGCAGGACCCACCTCCATAACCACTGTCCACATAGACTTCTATGACCTGTGATACGGGGGAAAAGAACCATGGATGTTTAGTAGCAGTAGACAAAAACCTAGCAGCCTACCTCTTGGAACGGAGGCATCTATTCCCTCCCTGGAACACAGAATGAAGACACACTGTGGGGCGTGCACTGAAGCATTGCCAGCTTATGCAGAGCATAAAAAGCATGCCCTTTACTTGTTTGTTTGCAATTTTTTAATAAACTAGCAAGCAGGCAAGTTGTGAAGCAACCATTGTGCCAAGAAGGTAGACAAGAATGTGCAAACAAGGGCACAGTGGGGATGCACAGCGTGGTCTGCAATAGAGGGGACTTGGATCAGGCCCTGGTCAGGACTCTGTGGGAAATGGCCCCTGGTGGCTCTGTTAGTTGTGACACTCCTCACCAAATATTCTAGGACCTTGGAAGACTAAACTGACCACCTGTCAGGGATGTTAGCATAAATAGAAACTCTTGCTTTAGGTGGAAGTTCAGAGCATGGGTGCTAAGAAAATGCTCAAACCCATGTGCATTTTCTATGCACTGATTATGGGCCAGGTCCAGCCTGGGGTATAGAGATAAGTAAGACAGCACAGCTAGTGACAAATTGCTTCCTTCCAGCAGGCAGTCAACAAACACTAAGTGCCTACTGTGTGCAAGGCTTTCTATTAGGGGCAAGTTTTAGAGATAGACAAGGCAAAGTCCTTGCCTTCAGAGCTTTCATATTCTAAATGGAGATGGGAGAATGAACAAACAAGGAAGCAAATATAGAAAAAAGAAAATGTTAGGTCTTTCTATATGTGGTGAGAAAGATAAAACAGAGTCCCTTGGGAGAGTGCCTGGGCAAGGTGTGGAGGGAAGGCCGTCTAAGGATAAGATGTTTGGATTGAAAGTGAAGGATAAAAAGGTGACAGCCATGTATGGATAGAAGGAAAGAGAATCTAAGCAAAAGGAAAAGCAAGAGAAAGTCTCTGGAAGCGGCCCAGAGTGTGCCTGGGAATTAGTAGGCAAGAGGCAGAATGAAGAGAAATGAGGCTGAGAGACAGGAAAAGGCCTCTAAGACAGCATTAGAAAGCCACACGTAGGTATCTGGATCTTACCTGACTTGCAGTGGGAAGATATTGTAGAGCTATAATGGGGAGACTAAGGAGAGCTAAGTGCTTTAGAAACCACTGTGGCTACTGTGTGAGTCTAGGAGAACGGACAGGAGGCTCTCATGGGTTGATCTTGGTCATGGCAATGAAGATAAAGCAACACTGCTGAATTCCATTCACTATGGGAGTAGAAGCAGGAGAAGCTTCTGATGTGTAGGATGTGGTTGAGGAAAAGGAAGGAACCAAAACTGATTGTAGGTTTTCAGCAACTGAGTGAAGAGTGCACTTTTTACTTAGGTGGGGGAAGGTTTGGCAGGAGTGAGTATATGGGTTTGAGGGGGGAAATTAACCTTCTGAATATGTTAAGTCTAGGATGCCTTTGAGACACTCAAGTCAAGATGTTGAGTGGACAGTTGAATACAGATGTCTGTGGATCTGAGAAGAGTAACAGCTGTCAATCTGAGAGGCCTGAGTGTGTGTGGAGGTATTTATAGCTACAAGATAGATAAGTTCACACAGGGAAATGGGGGAGAGACCATACGAGAAGGAAAAATATTTTTAGAAAATGCCAACAGGGGAGATTGAGAAGGAGTGCTAGGGAAGTATGAGAAAATTCAGATGAGTGAAGTATCAGAACCTGGAGGAGAAAGTGTTTTTGAGAGGCAGTAACTGACTGTGCCAGTTGTTGCTGGGAAGCAAAGATGAGAACAGAGAATGGGCTGTTTGCTGTGGCATAACGTGGTTACCAGCCATATTGGTAATTGGTTGGCAGTGGAATGGTAGATAGTAAAGCCTTATTGGAATAGGTGGAGGGAAGAATGGAAGATGAGAGAGTGAGCATATGCTCCTTTGAACAGACTTTCTGGGAAGGAGAGCCCTGAAAGAGGTAGAGAATGGAGCAAGAAGTGGGAACAAGAGAGGACTTATTTAAAGGAGGATTATATGGAGGTTTATTTCTGTGCCAATGAGAGGATCCAGTAAAGAGGAAGAAAATGATAATACAAGAAGAAATAAAAGAGTTGAGATCCCCGTGAAGGTAATGGTCTTAGGACCCAGGGCTCTTTCTCTAGTGTAGCTGGGGGGCGAGATGGCCAGAGTATCTTGGTTTTGAGGCAGATACAATAAAGGACTTATTGATGGGAGGATGAGGTAGTTCTCATCTCATAGAAATCTATTTTGTCTATGAAATATACTGCAGGGTCATCAGCCAGGAATGAGGTAGGAGAGTGGGTGCTCTGGACTTGAGGAGAGAAAAGGAAGTGTGATAGCTTCCCCAGAGATTGGGAAATTGAATTTTTCTAAGTGTAGTAGGTTTTTCTGACAGGACTGAGTGAGATTTGTGGTCATATTTGTTATGAGTCTAGTCAGCATACTTGTGTCATTTTTCTCTAGCAGTGTTCAGTGGCTCTGGTCCAGGTCCTGAATACGTGGGTAGGATTCCAGGGCTGGAGTTCTGTGAGGCTAGGGAAGTGGAAGGATTGCAAGGTTACATTATAGGCAAGCGAGGAGTTCAAGGGTTGGATTATCTAGTCAGAACCAGATAGGGAGAAGGGAACACATGCAGGGACCCTCAGAAATGGATAACAAAAAACTGATGTTAATGAAACGAGGTTAGAGAATCGCTGCAGTAGTGATGGAAGAGTACACTGGCTCTTAGGAAGGCAGTGATGTTCAGAAAGTAGGAGGTTGGAAATCTCCATTTCACAGATGATGGTGGAAGAATTAGTATTCAGGTGCTAAAGTCATCCATAGATGAGGAGGAGCAACCAGAAGTTTGGTAGAATGGCATCATTATAAATGTAGGAGAGGTCATGAGGTCTGATAGTAAATGTGTCAAGGGAGCTTGGGCTTTGGAAGAAGAAAGAGAGACAATTTAGAAACTATACTAGGGAGCAAGGGAGACACATACCTACGTCCCTGCCCTGACACACATGGGACGTGGAAGATGGCCTCCATGAGAAAGGGCTTCTGAAGAGAATTTGTAGTGGAAACTGGGTTTCACGTAAAGCAAAAAGCAAAGAAAACATTCAGGACCAAGATCCCCAGAGGGCCAAGAATGCAGGGAGCAGCATGGAGCTGAGTATCTATACTGTGGTGTATAATCTGGAAGGGTTAGACTCTGGATGGCAACTCAGGAGAGTGAGAAGCAGTGGTGTGATGGGTCAGTGCTGAAGACACAACGGTCCATGACTGAGAATACTGTATTGGGGTGGCTGGTCTTGGCTTATGAAGGGGATGTGGGGCCTTCAGTTGAAGGCTGGGGGGAACAAAAGATGACCCACTGAAATTAGTTTGAACAGTTACTAAGGAAATGGGTGGCCCATCTCTGTAGGTATGTTAGCTGTTTACAGATGTAATGGAAAGTTTGAATCATATCTGGAGAATGTCAAAGAAGAAAAACATTTCAGATAGCCCCCAACCAACTCTGACTTTTCAGATGAAGACACTGGGCTCAGAGGAATAAGATAACTTAAGGTCATTAAACTAGTAAGTTTTATTTAGAACAGAGGTATGTGTATTATTTGTGTATTCCGCTGGGCTATGGCTGCATGGAAGGAATGAGAATCTTGGGGAAATCAGTTAGCCCACCCTGGCTGAGCTGGGAGAACACTCTGGCTATGCCTATTCTCTTTTTGTGGTCACCATGGTTGCTCCCAACAGGGATATGTGGCTTGGAAGGACCACTAGAAACTGTTTGCTCCCTCCCTGCTACCCGCCATGACACCTTGGTCAAGTGCCCTATCTTGTCTGGTTTTAGGCTCTTCACTGTGATTGTGGACATACCTGGGTAGCAATAAGTAGGTGTAGTGGACTGTGAAGTACCATGGGTGAGGCTGTGCCCAAACCTCTCAGACTGGGATCTTCATGGGATTCCCTGGAGCTGCCGTCTGTGTGAGAAAATGAATGAATAATTTATTGAGTACTTCTCCTGCACCCAGTACCCAGCACCGCTTCCATGAAGGTCAAAACTTGGTTGATGACAGCAGACTTGTACCTGGGGACTCACCAGCTTGGTGGTAGAATGGACTCGAGCAGTCTTTGGATTGAGTTGCTTCAGATTTCAGATGAGGGAATAGAGACCGTGGAAGCAGCAGCAGCAGCAGCAGCAGCAGCAGCACAGAGTTCTCTTTAAGTCTGTGAACTCAGGGTCCAAAGCTCAAGGGTGGGGATGTAGCTCAGTGGCACCATGCTCACCTGGCAAGCACAAGATCTTGAGTTCAATCCCTGGTTCCAAGAAAAGAAAAGAAAAAAAAGCGCCTATGTTGCCTTTTCCTTTGCTTGGCAATGTCTGACCCAAGAGGTCCCCTGAGATGTGGGGACTTACCCATCTCTTACTGACGAATTCCTTGGCGGTAGAACCAGGGAGAGCTGACCCCCACCCTAGGGCAGGAGGAGGCACTCAGGGCATTGCAGTGTCTAGGGAGTCTCTTGGCTGTTCAGAATAGGATGCCAGTGAACATGGCCTGATGAGCCAGCTCCTGCCTTTCAGCCCCTCTCTGCTCTCAGCCTGTGCAGGCGTTAAATACAGCATCAAATTAAGCAAAATTAAATACATTTCCATGCAGCATTTTTCTCTTGACGGAATCAAACAATGCAGTTGCCTTAGCAACAGCCTCTTCTGAAAAGGTCACCTGCAAGAAACCGTGTTTTAGGTACAACTCAAGAAGATTATGGGGGATTAACTCATTTTATACATATATATTAAATATAATTTTTTCTTTAAAGGGACTGTTACGAAGGACTAATATCCAACTGAGCAGGAAGATACCCAAAGAAAAAAAAATTTAAGTCCCTGATAAAGGATGTTTCTTTCTTTCTTTCCTTTTTTTTTTTTAACCAGCATGCAGTGGGGTGATATCTGAAATGGCGACTTTGTGTTTTTACTTGGCTTTAATTAAACCTCAGTCAGGGCTGAGAAATGTGGTGAAGCGAGATAATTGCACTATTCCCAATACAGTTTTTAAACTCCGGCTTTGATATGCACCTCGTGACAGCCTGAACCTGCACCCAGACTCTTGGGGCTGCTTGAAGCTCAGCTTATAACCGCCCCTCTTAACCTGTGGGCATCTGGGAGACAGCCATGGGTATCCCGAGCGGGAAATGAAGAAGACGGGAATAGTGAGGGCCCATCTGCACCAAGGCAAGGACAGGCCTTGTCTCCCTAAAAAGTTCATGTCTGGCACTGGGGACTTCTCTCTCTATTGGACTTTCAGGGAAGGACGAGCATGGGCCCATCTAGTCAGAAGTGGTGGGATAGGTCTTCTCCAGCTTTTCCATACCAGGCTGCATGGTGTAAACTCCTTTGTAAGTGGCACAGTGACATGAAGAGTAATACATGTTTCTTCTCTGTGTCCTCTGAATGGAGCTTGTGCAGAGCCCCCACCCCCACCCCACAGAAAGCCTCCCTGTGTCCCACATCACCCCTCACACGACCTGCCCAACCATCTCATAGTGGCCAGGTGGGGCTATCTTTGGGTCAGCTGTACAAAGAGTTTTCCTGGCCCCTTATCATCTACCTACTTGGTAGATATTTGCTTTCTAGGAGGGTGCAGGGTGTAGCCCAGGAGGCTGAGTGTTAGAATAGATGAGGAAAGAAAGACCTGTGCCTGCTTTCTGGGCACTTGCTGGACAGCTTCTCTGGAACCTGATGTTGATCTCATTCTAGAGACAATCTAGAGCTTCCAGGCCTCTGCTGACCACCATTGTCCCCTGCTAGGGTCTCATGACATTCAGTTTTCCCTGGAGCTCAGAGCCATGCTAGAGCCATGGTTCCCTCTGGGCCTATAAGAGTGTGTTATGATTTAAGTCTAGATGTCCTCCCAAACTTCATGTAGTCATAAGTGGAGCTTTTTCAGAGGTGGCTGAATCTAGAGTGTGTGATTACTAAATCAGTCCAATCACTGGTTTGGCAAGGCCCTGATTCTGGTAGTCTGGATAAGATAAAAGGATAAGATAAGAATGTCGCTGTCAAGGTTCCCTTGTTGCTTTTGCTATGTTCCACCACTGTGGACTGTTGCCCCTCTGCCAAGCCACCCTGCCTTGGAGCCAGCCAATGATGGACTGAAACTCCTACAGACTGTGAGCTAAATAAACTTCTCCTCCTTTAACTTTGGGTGTCGGATATTTTGTCTCAGCGATGAGAGCAAAGTAACAAAGAATTTATGGCCAGCACCACTTGAATGATAGCAGAAGGAAAGGGGTTGAAATCCTCAGATGGATACATGTGATTCAGCCACATAAGACTCCAGGCATGCCTAGAGCAGCTCCAATTTATACAAATACTCTCAGAAATGTTTCCTCAACACCATTCTAATGGCTGATCTGCGAAAACCTAGAACTTCTTTCCCTTTTTGTCCCAGACTCTAATCCCCTCTTTTAATTGACCCTAGTGCTGAACAAGGTAGGCTTGTGTGATGTAGTTAAGAGAAAATGCTTGGGAGATAGGCAGATCTGGATTTGAACTCTGGCTGGCCACTAACCAGTTGAATGCCTCTCTTCCCTTATCCATCAAGTGGGAGTAATAAGAGTCACTGTCTTAACTCATAGGTCCTTATAGGATTGTTCTGAAGATTAAATGAAATGACCTGAGGGAAAGTGGCTGGATAACACAGTTGCTCAGTGGATGTTTGTTGACTATTTCAAGAACATGACTTTTGTACAAAACAAACCATGTGTTTCCTTTCCTGTGAAATCCAGCCTTCCAGCCTGGGGACCACTGCAGAGATTAAAGAAGAAACAGCAATTTCTGTCTCTAATCCCCTAATACAATCACTAGAGGTTTTCTTGAACTCTTAAGAAAAGCAAATCTACAGTTGTCCAGGAAAGAATTTTATTTTTAGTGCAACGTAGCCCTTGGAACTCATATGCAACATTAGAACAAGATCCCTGAGTGCCTAGCCAGACTAGAGGAACCTAGGTGAACATGACTGTCCCAAGTAGAGAAGTCACGGCCTTTGAGTGACCCAAATCCAGCTTGTTTCTCCATTTTGGACAAGCTGGCACTGTATCACCATGATAATGTGTTGTCCTGGTTGTTTGATTGGTTGCCCTGTCTTGGGCTCCAAGGCTGAGCTTGTCAAGTGAGATCTCTCAAGTCCCTTCAGAAGATATGTGGCAAGGAGAAGCTCTCTGCCAGCAGTGTTAGTATGTGGGCTTTGTAGACACAAAATTGGGCTTGAAACCTGCTTCTGCCAACTTTTAGCTGTGTGTCCTTGAGTTAGTCACTTCCTACTGAGAACCTCAGTTCTTGATCTGTAAAATAGGAATATGCTTTTCATCTCACCGTGTCATTGCTAGGTTTAAATGAGGTGACGTGTGTCATTTGTGAAATGCTCGCCACCATGACTGACACATAGCAGCCTCAATCTGTGGCAGTCTATAGCAGATTGAAGGGCTTGCTTTTTTTTCTTTGTTTTTTTGTTTCTTTCTTCCCTTTCTTCCCTTTCTTTCTCTTCTCTTTTCTTTTCTTTTTCTTTTCTTCTTGTAGTTCTGGGGATCAAATCCAGAGCTTTTGCGCCCAGACTTGGCTCAAACTTGTGATCTTCCTGCCTCAGCTTCCTAGAATACTAGGATTACAAGTGTGTCTCACTACCGAGGCTGGAGAGTTTCAAAAAGCACAAACTGTTGATTGCTAAATTGGGAAGTCTGAAATGGTACCTAAAACATTGTGCTTCAAACAAGGTGTAGGACCAAACTCTGAAAAACACAGTCCTCTATAATCAGTGAGAGAAATATCTATTACATTTAAGCTTTACAGGTGTCTGGCTTTGTTTCTGAAGGGTTCCAAGCAGGTTACGAGGACTGAATTCAGACTACTGCTGTCCAGGAGAGTTTTCCATATCTGTGCTGGTCAATTTAATAGCCACTCACTGCATGTGACAATGAAACATTTGAGATGAAGCTAGTGCAACTTAAGAACTGAATCTTACATTTAAATTTAAATAGCCACATGTAGCTAATGGCTACCATATTGCATGATGCAAAATAGATTCTCATGGGCATAGCTTAGGGAAGGCGTATCCATTGATCAGGAAAATGAATAGTTAAGTGCATGCCACCTCAAGAACTCAGCCTGGGGTCAAGGCACAATGTTGCAGTCACCTGCTCCCTCTGCCTAACTAAGGACCTTCTCTGATAACCTTAGGGGCCAACTAATGAAGCTTCACCTTTCCCTCATATAACTGGATATCTAGGTATGCTTCTCAATGGAAGAAGCAAGAAAAATTAAAATATGGAAAACAGGGTTTGAACATCAAGTGGAATAAATAGTGATAAACATCTTAGAGGCCACAGCGTCTCCTCTCAAAGGACACGTACCAATGCCATAGCCTATTTTTTCAGGGGTAGAGTGAAATAAAGACAATTTCTGGAGGGCAGTAGGAATCAGAAAGTAGTGTGACCTGTTCAGGTTAGTGGATAGAAAGATCAGTGAAAAGGAAAACTTTTTGTGACCCCAGGTAAGACAGTAGTAACAATCTGAAGGCGAGGAACTAATTCTTCATGCTGGTGGAGAATAGGGAAGAAGACAATGGTATCTGTGGTCAAGACAGAGAGGTGTTTGTCAATTAAGGACATTTCTGTGAGTGGGAAACTGACAAAATGTTGCTATTCCAGAGTCACACTGACAGTGTTTGCCCTAAAATCTCTCATCTCTGGCTGTGTCTAATGCTATAACGTGGCGTTCAAGATCACTGCTCCTGAGAGTTACGAAGGTGTGACTCAACTGCCACTTAGGAGTGGCAGGTCCTTAGACAAATTATGTGATGTCTCTAGCCTTGGTCTTTAATCTTTTAATCTTGAAATAATAATGGTACATACCTGTAGGGCTGTTTTAAAAACTAAATGAGACAGTATATCTCAAGAGCTTTATACAGTGCCTGGCACATGGCGAGTACTCTTCAGACAGTTGCTATTATTATATTACCTACATGCACATCACTCATCTCCCTCCTACTTTCTGCAGCTAGTCCCCCTTGGGTTGTCATGTATGGGCAATAGGAAGGCTCAAACCCTGGGAGTCCTTCCTAAGTGTGTCTTATCCTGGACCCCTCACCTGGGTAGAGGTGACTTCTCTGCTTCCAGCCTTCAGCAGGGTATGCCTCTCTTCCACAACAGCCTTGATGGATTATGGTGCCTGATAGCGCCAAGACGCAAGAAATAACATCACCAGAAAACCAACTTAAGCCTGGCCTGATTTAGTACAGAGAAAATGACAGCTGTTGTGCTCGGCTGGCTTCCACCCAGCAGAAGGCTATTTTTTGCAAATAAAATGGTAAGTTGCTAATCAGAAAGATAAATTAAGAAGCATTAAGATAATGATGGTCTAATCACCGTCCACACAGAGAATTGCTAGAGCGAATATCCAGGCTACCAAGTGCTTGAGCACATTTGGTGATTATTTGTATTATGAAGGGAATGATGGATTCCAGGCATGGAATCAATCTAGCTCAGGAAACCCACAAGACCAGCCTCTACCAGGGACTTCTGGAGGTCATCTGCTTCCCTGCCAGAGGCTCCACTTCCAAGCTCTAACAGCCTACCTCAAATTGCTCTTCATCTCAGGCTGTTTCACTAATGAGATTCCCCAATTTCTTTGAGGACTCCTCTTGGTCCAGCTGTTTAGGTACCCAACATGCTTTTGCTTGGGACCAAATTGGAAGGATACACCCTAGTTGAGTAATAGGATCCCCATCTGGGAGTGAGCCAACCATATATGATAGCAGAGAATGGAATCTGGCTGTCCCCTTGCCCTTATGTGCTGTGTTGGGCAGATGTGCTGACCCATGGGATAATAGAGGCTGGAGCCATCAGGGCTACAGAGACTCTCACGCTTTTGCTGAGGACACAGGGCTTAGGGAGGGTGGTTTGTCTGCTATCTGAGAGACAGAGCCAAAATGGGGCCTTATACAGGCTCTTCTGCTTGAAAAGTACTCTAATGCTAAACTGAGAAGGAATGTTGAAAAATCACACCCCAGACTCCCAGTTCCCTCCTGTTGCCTCAATGGAGATAAGAGTATTGATGGGTGCTAGAAATGGAATTGACTAGAGAACTCTCTGTTCTGGAGACTCTTGACATGCTAAGGAATTTCAACTTGATCTAACATTGGACTTTAAATCATTTAAGTTGTTCTAAGCTTCAGTACTGCCCTTCTGGATCATGACCTAGTCCACAGGTCTGCCTGGAGGCTTCCATAGAAGGCTGCATTTCACACACTAAGCTTGGCGTCGTTCCTGTTGCTGTGAGTCCATGGGCACCAGAGTAGATGAGGTGCCCCAGCTGGGTTCTGAACAGTGGTATGCTGGCATGAGACTGCAAGAGCTGGTTGTTCAATTGTCAGAAATTAACTTAGTGTTAAATAAATTATATTAAAAACAAAGTTAATAAATACTCAAGTCCCATGGCTTCCTAAGCATTCTATCAGTTATGCTCTTGAGGTTACTTCTATGAGATCTGAAGGAAATAGTAGGTGAAATTGTGTTACTCCGCATCTCTTCCCAACTTTGTGTCCAGTAACACCATACTGGCACTTGAATTTGGCCATGGTGAGCATATTCTTCCAGAGAGCTAGTTGTTAAGTATTTCTCAGCACAGCACTGTCTGGATGTGTGCTGTAAGTGAGTGATGAGACACAGACTCTGAGGAAAACCCCAGCCCTGGGCTGGGCATACAGTGCATGCTTGGTTCATAATGGAAATCTCTGCCAGGGCACAGAGAAAAGGCATGATAAAGGCCAGATGTGGGGCCAGGGCTCTGATACATAAGGCAGGTTAAACATTGCAGCCAGAAACTAAAGGGAATCTTAGGGCTTCACCTGCATTTAAAAAAACTGAAATCAAAAGGTACAAGATCCCAATGCTAAATGCAACTGTACTGTATACCTAAAAAGTACCAATAAACTTAATGGAAAAAAAAACTCAAATCATATCTTAAAACTTTTAAAGTGTCATTGAGAAATCTCCTGATAAGAAATATAGTAAAGAATCCTTGTGGAACATAAAGAATCCCTCTCACCCAGGGTAAAAATGGATTTCTACTCACTTTCTTCAAAGTGAGTTTCACCAGCTTATACACATGAAATGAGCCTGATTTAATGGTAGACACTGAGCCACCTCTGTCTACTAGGCTGGCCCTATCCATCCCCTGGCCGTCCACCGAGGCTGTGGGGAGAATGGGTGCTGAGCACCTGTTCCGCACTCCCAGGCTTGTGTCACCCACCCGAGCCATGCTGGACTCCCAGATTTGCACTGCTGGGCTGGGTGGAGCAACAGCTAGACAGTGCTTTGCCTTTTTCTCTTTCCTCCCTACCTCTTATTCCCTTGAGTGTCTGGCCTTGGGTTCTGACTACAGGGACATCTGCAGGCATGGAGCTTGGTCCATCCTGTTCCAGGACTGACCCTGCCATTTGGACACCGCCTCCCAGGAACAACTTGGCCAGAATGCGTGGGAAGGACATCGCGTGCTGTCCGTGTGCAGGCAGGCCACGGCCAGGCTCTTCTAGTCTCGTCCCAGGAGGGTGGGTGTTATTCTGCTTTTGTCTCCAAACACACATGCGTGGGTGTGAGCGCCTCTGGAGCAAGCACTTTTTTTTGTTTTAACAATAATCACACGTGTGTTTTTTTATTAGTACATGTCTGTGATGCACAATTTTACATTCCTTGTGTGGAGTTGGTACATGTACATAACACATGATTCCCTGCAGGCTGTGAGCTGGCCTGCCAAGGAGGCCATCTTTGTTGTTGGCCTAATTCTGCCTCAGGCGTGTGGTATTAGTAATCTTATCACATTAATCTTCTTGAGGCTGGTATTTTATTATCTCCATTTTATAGATGAAAAAACAAGGGCACAAAGAGGCTCAGATCGATTCAAGGTCACGTATCTGGGACTCAGCTCCGGGACCTTCTAACCACAGAGCCCAGGCCCAACAGGATTCTGTGCTCCTGCTCGGGAGAGTCCTGTAGTTGAAGGAAAACAGCAAGACTTGGGGAGGGATTAGTCCCAATGCAGGGCACCCCAACCCCACCAGCCTGATTAGCAATTGTGAAAATGGTGGGGCAACTCAGCAAAGCTCAGTGCCCCTCACAAAGCCACTGTGGCTGCCGTCCTGGGCAGAGCCATGTTAGTAGTCTAAGGCTCTGGGATCCTTGTCGAGCAGAGCCTGACTCCTCCAGCCCATGTCTGGGGGAAAGAAGGGATGCCCAGGGACTGACCCTTTCCCCTTCCATTTTCAGTCTGTGGCAGTCACTCCCTCCCAGCCCCCTCTAAAACCTGGGCATCTCCAGGCAGACCCTGGAGCAACATGTGGCTGTGAGCTAGTTCCTGGCTGTGTGAGTAGGAGAGCAAGAGGCCTGGAAATTCCTAAAGACTCCGTCTTCTGGGGAACAAATGAATCTTCTTCCTCCTAGGCCTCCTCGGCAGCTGCTGAGCTGCAGGATTTATTGAAGCCCTTCACCCCCTGTGACAGGCTGCTAATGAAAGGGAGACCAGGCTTCTGTGTCCGCCGCCTTTGGTTTCTTATTTGTTGGGGGGTTCTATCCCCAAGAGGGGACAAGTGACTAGAAGCTAGGAGGGCCCCACAGAGTCCTACAGCCTGTCAGCAGGGCTTGGCTTGAAAGGTCCCTGCCGAGGGCCACCCAGGGGGCTGTTCCCAGCTCCAAGTACCTGCAGGCGATGTGAAACATGCCCCGGGATTAATGGGAACCAGATGGGCAGGGCAGCCCCTCCACCTGGCTTTCTGCACAGAACCGCTAGAGTTCTGGCTTGGTGGAGAAGCTTTCCTCAGGAGCTCTCTGATTCCGTTTTTAGCTCCAAGCCGCATGCCCAGGAATATAAGCCAGGAGGCTTGATACCTCTCAGTTCAGATGAAAGGATGAGGAAAGTTAGGCAGGACCTTGGAAGCTGTCTGGGGCAATGCAGTGGTTTTCAAGCCCAGGCTACACATGAGAGCCACAGGAGAGCTTTATAAAGCTACCTAGGCTTGTGCCCTACCCCAGATCACTAGCTACGGAAAAAATCACTTGGAAAGAGGGCCAGGCCCTATTTTTTAAAACTTCCCAGATGTTCTAATGTGCTGCCCAGGTTGAAAACTGCTACATTCCTCACTTATAAACACTTCTGCATTGAGGAAGTGACCACCTCAAGGTCACAATGTGAGGATCAGTGACTGTCTCCAACTCCCCACTAAGAGTTTGCTCTCCCATGCCATGGTGGCATTCTCTTAAGACGAAGAATTGCAGGTGACTTTTTCTCCTGCATTGCTTATTTTACTTGCCAATTCATGCTCCTCCCTTCCTCAAACATGCATACACACAGCTTCTCTGTGAAGGCACTGCCTGGCCACACAAGCTCCTCTGAGATCTCCCAGTCTGGCTGGTCCATGGCCTTGCTATGAAAAGTGTGGTGAAATCAATTCAAAACTTGTATGTTTCATAGTCATTTTGACTTTGGGGAAGAGCAAGAAGCCATGCGGTGTCAGATCTGGTGAATAAGGTGGACAAGGACACACTACAATGTTTTTATTTGACAGAAATTGCCATAAATGATACGATATGATTGACAATATCAAGGCAGCCATGACAGCACAACTAAAGACACTCACAAGGGAGACTTCCAGAACGGCTTCAGAAAGTGGTGAGACTGATGGGATAAGTATGTTCAGAGTGAGGAGGAGTATTTTGAGGGGCAGTGTATCTTTTACTGTAATAAAAATTTAATTTAAATATTCACCACATTGTTTTATCACACTGAATACCTTGGTTTCTTTAACACATGTGGTCATTTTCTTATTTTCCCATTTTCTGGATGAGCAAACTGAGGCTTCTTTTCAGCCCTGAGCTTTCAGGTTCAGGGTCAGATTTGAGCAGAAACAGGTACCCTGGTGCTGTCTCAGTGGAAGAAAGGTGTGCTCACAAAAGGGCGATCAGATGCTATGCCGGCCAGAGCAGGGACTTAGCTGGGCCAGGTCTTAAGTGAAGAGGGGCTGAAGGTGGGACAGAAGACTAGAACCTTAAATCACTTTCTTAAAACACCTGCCGCTCACCCCTAGTGTGTCGCCTGGCACTCATGAAATGTGTAAACACCTTCACCAGCGGCCTCTGCTGTCTGGGTGCTTTATCTTTTGCCCAATAACCGTTAATCAGTCTGTAGCAGCAGCACAAGCCCTGTGAGGGCTGGGTCTTGCCTGGAAACCACAATCTGTTCCTATTTCATCTAAAACAATAAAATGGACAGGATGTTGCATTGCTCCCCTACTCCCAGCATGAGAGAGTGGAGGATCAGAGCTCTCTCCCCACCCCCACCCCCACCCCTTGATGAAAAATTAACCAGCTGTGCAGAGTGAATGACTCCCTAAAGGGGAATGAGGTCTCTGATGTGAGCTGGGCTGGGTTCTGGGAGCTCCAAACACCCTCATGGTCGTTAATTCTCCAGCCCCTGGATCCTTGGAGCAGCCGTGAACAGGTGTGTGCAGCATGCTAATTGGCCACTCCTCCCGCAGCCAGCTGTGCCTAGCAACTGGTGGAGCCGAGACAGCTTTTGATGTGATGCAAGTCCCTGTATGCTTTTGGTGAAATGGAGTGGCTTGGACCTCAGTTCTTGTTTACCTCTGCCTCCGTCAACTCTTCCATGTTTCCTGAAGACAGAAGCTGGGGCTTATTTGCATCTGAACCCCAGGCCCTAACAGAGACTCACACATAGCAGTGACTGTACTAAATGAATGAATAAATGAATAAGTGCGCTCACTTATTCATGAGGGCTTGGCTCTAAGCCGGAGTCTACTCCATAGGCTCATCTCAGTCCTTGGGATACCATTCATTCATCCACCCATTCATAGTTGGTCAATAAACATTCACTAAGCTGCATGGTTAATTAATTCTTTATTCTCACTCATACATTCACTCAACCAACACTAGGTACTGGCCTTATCCTGGAGCTAGCGATACAAAGACAAAATGCTCATTCTCCGTCCTCAGTATGCTCACTCTGTGGTGGGGGATGGGTCATTAACCTGAAAGCAACAAGAAGTAGGCAAAAGGATTGACAGTACATCCCTGGGGTGCTGTAGGAGCAGAGGAGAGCACACAAGCCCACTGAGGAACAGGGTGTAGTGTGTGTGGAGGGGGTGACAAAATGATATCTGAGCTAAGTCCAGAAGGGTGACAGCCTAGCTCTGGCAGCATAGCACAGCAGAAAGAACAAGGGACTGTGTTGGGAGACTTAAATCAGGTGCCATTAGCCTTCTTGGCTCACCTGCCAGGACATGTGAGGGACCCTAAGGGTCACTGACACCAAAGTGTGGTTTACAGTGGGCCCTAGCTGCACATCTCTGGGTGCAGCTTGTGGGGGACAGGCCAACAATGCTTTCCTCTAACACCCTCGGCTCTGAACTGGTGCTCTTTCTTCCCACTCCAAGCCCTGAATGTGCTGTGTGGCCTCTCAGGACCAAGGCGCATGGACAGCCATGCCCTGGGCTGGAACTGCATGGATCTACGAAATCTTAGCTCACCACTGCAGGAAATGTCGATGGTTCCTCAAAGAAACTAACCATAGAGTTACCATTTGCGTCAGCCATTCCACTCCTACATGTAAACCCAGAAGAATTGAAATCAGAGACTCAATCACATTTGTACACCCATATTCAGAGCAGCATTATCACTATAGCTAAAAAGTATAAATAACCCAAGTTTTCACCAACTGATGAATGGATAAACAAAGTGTGGCTTATCCATTCAATGAGATAGTTTTCAACCATAAAAAGGACTGAAGTTCTGATTCATGCTACAGCATGGATAAGCATTGTGCCAGAGAAATAAAGCAAACAAAAAAGGACAAATATTGTGTGATCCAGGTTATGAAATATCCATAACAGGCAAATTCATCAAGAAGGAAGTAAATTAGAATTTCCAAAGGGCTGGGATAAGATGCTGCTCTAAAAGGTGATGGTGTGATAAAAATGTTTTAAGTTAAGCTTGCACAACAATGTGAATATAACTGTGCCACTGAACCACTTAAAAAGTGGTTAAAACAGAATATTTTAGTTATAGATGTTACCGCAATTTACAAAATCCTCAGCTGGCTTTTGCAGAAAACCCAGCAGTCAATACTTTATCTGATGGCCCTCTCTGGCCTGCCTCCCCAGCAGGCTTTGCTCCCCCCTTAGGACTTCTCTCAGCATTGAGTTCTGCCAGGCGGGTGTGTTTCATTTTTGTTTTTATTTCCTGCATCTGCATCTGCTACCACCAGAATCTATTATTGCTCTCTGGGGCTTGTGCCCCTGACAGCGATTATCTGTACATGTAAATCAGAGAACCAGGGACAAAGCTTTAATGACAGGCTCTTTGGGGGTGGGGGTGGCAGCAGCAGCAGCAGACGAGTGAGTGCCTCCCCCAGTGGGGCCCCCTTTGGTCCTGTCTCAGGGGCCTGTGGGCATGAAGGTGCTGACCCTATCTGGTCCAGGTTCAAGGACCTCTTTCTGGCAGCTATTTTTGTTCTGGATTCTGCGGGCACTGGCTCTGTGTCCTTTAAAGATGGGATTCGGTGTGAATCTTCAGCTCTGACTCCAGGTCTGGGTGCATAGTGGCATAGTTAGGACTAGCACTGCTTAGCATGTATGGGAAGGCAGCTTTCATTCATGAGGTTAGTGGCAGCAATCCCTTCCTTTCTCTCTTCCTTTTGTTGCCTACCAGGAATTTTGCAGTCCTCGAGAGCAGGCTTTGGTTTCCCTTGGAACAAATCCACATACCATATGCCTGAGAAGTGTTTATCTTAAAAGAGAGGAAATGTATCAGTTCAAGACTGGGGATGTTGGATGGGGTGTGTGTGTGTGTGTGTGTGTGTGTGTGTGTGTGTGTGTGTGGCATAGTGGTAGACTGTAGAGTTTGTATGTATGAAGACCTAGGTTTGATCCACAGCAAAACACACACATGTGCATTGTGGATTTGAGGTTCAAGGTGAATCAGAACCTGGGAGAATGGGTGTTACTTGGTTTGGATTTTTTGAGTGAAAAGAATGTACTCAGCCCAGACCACCTAAGCTTGTTTGCAGGACAACAAGAAAAAGTAAGATGCAGAACAGCATTGTAGAGTATACTGTCATTTTTGTTAAAAACAGATGTTTTTATATGCATAGAATATCCCAGGGAAGTAGACATAAAAAGTGTAACAGTAATTGCCTTTTGGAGAGAAGTGGAGGAATGGGGGACTCAGAGTCAGAAGCAAGAGGAATAAGTATGTAGTGTGTGTATATGTGCATGTATATATTATTTTCTTACATATATACACTATACTGACACACACACATATACATATAATTTTATACTGCATAAATTATTTACCATGTGCTTTTAGTTGCCTAATGACACAAAAAAACACACCACATTTTCTCAGCCCAAATTCGTGCTGCAAGTGAGGGGGTAGACTGCTAATAGGACAAGTGAGTGACATTTAGCCCTTGTCTCCTTCCTTCTGATTTCTCTCAGTGAGTATTTCTCAGAAAGAGATTGGAAAAGTAGAGAGGTTCTTCTGTCCCTGGGGCATCCAGCCAAATGCTAGGTGTTTCTTGAAATTTTGGCGGGGAGAAGTGTTTCGTATTCAGCCAAATGCTAGGTGTTTCTTGAAATTTTGGCGGGGAGAGAAGTATTCCATTTTCAATAGCCTCTTTTCTTGTTTTCCTAGACAAACATCTTGAATCTTGAATCTGCAGACTTCATCCTCTCACCCTTTTACCCTCTGGGCATCTAATTGTTGCTCAGGACTCTCCAGAAAATATCTTTTGCTTGTCTTTTGCAAATCTGTGCCTTTAAACTCTGGGAAGAATCTGTCCTCATCCCTGGTCAGCCTCAGGTAAAGTTCCTTGGTAGGAGTACAGTAGTTGTCTCATGCGCGCACACATACACACACACACACACACACACACACACACAGAGCTGGTGCAGGTTGGAGGAACACACCTCCCAACTCTCCTGCCTCTTACTCAAATATGTTCAAAATGGCTGTGGATATTTCCTTTAATCTCATTTTCTCTGACTATTAAAGCAGAGTGTTTCAGAACATTTTGAGCAATGGAAAAACTGCATGTTAGGAAGGAAGCTGCCTCCTCAGCTGAACTCTGTAGTTCACTGCCACTAATGTTATAATAATATTTTTCTTAAATCACAAAGCTTCCTAACCTCCCTATTTGACTTGTAATTTCAGACAATTATTTCTATGCTAACTAGAGGAAATTAACACATTAAATACAAATATAAATGATTCCTGCTTGAAATTGTTTTGACTGTACTTTCTAAGAAACAGGTTGTTTTCTTATTTCATTACCGTAAGTATTTATGGATATTGTCTCTGGACTATCAGTGAAATGTGAAATACTCAGAAACCTAAGATAAACTTCTGATCTTTTGTTTTAGTCTGATTAATGGATTGATTGATTACTTTTGAGACAGAATCCCTCGTTGCCCAAACTGACCTCTAACTCCTGGGTCTCAGGAACCTCCTGCCTCAGCCTCTGTAGTTCCATAGCTGGGATTGTGGGTGGTGAGATGGAGAAGATGTGGGCTTAAAACAAGGCCTGAGCATCGTGCCCTGGTCTGTTACTCACCAGCTCTGTGACTTCCAGGGTGTCACACTTACCATGAGCCTACCTGTTAATCTGCAAAACCAGCAATTCTAAGTCTACCTTGCAATACTGCAAGGTAAGATAAGGACTGACATACAGTCTCCCACCCACCCCCACACACAGATAGGACAGTGAAGAGGAACAAATTTCCCATCCTCTCCTACCTTTTACTCACTAGAAGGCCAGCAGTTGCTGGCTGTTCGACCATTTTCTCTGAGCGCAGAACCGGGACTCCCTACATATGAGGTGTGAGGATAAGGAGAGAAAGAAACACCAATGTAAAGAACCAGGACTCTGCCTGGTCAGCTGTGAGAATTCACATAGGCTTTTGAGCTTTTGAGTAAAAGAGTGGATGGGGAGGTTATACTTAGCGTGATTGATCTGGCAGTGGCCTGCAGGAAGACTTACCAGACAGCAAAGACAGGCAGGGCCACGATGGTGCAGCTATTTAGCCATGAGTTATAAAGAAAGAGCCACAGGTGATTCTAGAGTTGGGGCAACCATAATGCCACCCACAAATAAGCATGGCAGGAAGAAAAACTGGCAGTAGGAGAACTGAGAAGAGCTTACACATGAAGTGACAGCAGGACATCAAGAGGCAGTGTCCCACTGGAATAAAAGCCCTTGTTGGGGGATGGTCAGTTAGGCAGATTGAAATCTAAGAGTCAAATGCGCACAGGGGTCAGATCTGCAGTGCATGCATCTGTGTGTGCGTGTGTGTGCGTGTGTGTGTGTGTGTGTGTGTGCGCGTGCATACGCATGCTGCGCTCAGAGTCAGAGAGCAGAGCAAGGACACAGGAGTGGCCTTTGGTGGATGCGAATGGGTGGAGGACAAAGACACAGTGTACTGGAGGACAGAGCAGGACCAGGTGAAGCAAGGGAGTATATTGCAAGGAAGTCATACAGAATATGGTGGATCCTAGCATCAGAAAGTGACAGTGTTCAAAGGAAAATGAGGTCTGAAATAAGCCTACAGGATCTGCAAGAAGATGACTGTGAAAGACGATGATTTTTGCCTGAGCCAACATGAACTACTCCTTCCTGAAAATCTATCCCCTTACTTGCTCTCTCCCCCTTCTTCTTCTTTTTTGTTTGTTTGTTGGTACCACAGATTGAACTCAGGACCTCATGCTCGCCAGTTGTCCTTCTTTGTTGAGACATTGTGTAACCCAAGCTGTCCTCAAACGCTGGATCTTCCTGCCTCAGCTTCCGGAATGCTAAGATTACAGACGTGGGCCACCATGCTCAGCTTTTCTTCTTTTCTTTCTCTGTGTTTGTGGTGATGGGGCACGGGGTATTGGACAGGACACTGCACCTGCTAGGCAAGTGCTCTACTGCTGAGCTACATCCCCAGCTCCAGCCCCGCTCTCATCAGCAGCTCCTTGGCACTAGGCTTCTGCTCGGTTTATTCTTTCATAGATGGCTTTCTTGTGTTCTTCCCTCATTATGCACCATGGGCAGCTCTCCCTGCCCAATATGTTTAAAAGCAATCTGAGAATGTTCTTTTGTTCTCTCCACCCCCATGCTACTCAGCACGCAGAAGGCAGCCTTAACCATCTCAGTAAAGGGCAAATCCGTTCTTCCGGCTGCTCAGGTCAAATCCGCCGGGATCATCCAGACTCCTCTTTTCCCCACACTCTCTCCACTAGTGTCTTCCACAGGCTGACTCCTCTCCACCTCCCTGCTCCCACCCTAGCCGAAGCATCTGGCTACCTCCAGGATTACTGTGGCAGCCTCCTAACCCCTCACCCTACTCCCACCCTTTTCTCCTTCCAGTCTGTGCTCAACCTAACTACCAGAGCCTTCATTTAAAATGACAATCAGATCGTGTCACTGGCTGCTCGGATGCCTCGGAGGGCTTCTCGCCTCATTCAGAGAACATTCAAAGTCTTCCCCATGGCCCACTGGCCCTTGCTGATCTGGATTTCTGTCTGCTATGCCAATCTCCTGCTCCCTCTGCTTCAGCCACACTGGTCTCCTTGTTGTATCCCGGCACGTGACCCTGCCTTAGATATGCTTGCTTCAGGTGGCTACACAGGTCACCCATCTGCTGCACTGCTCAGCCGTCATCTAACCAACAAGATTCCCTAATAGTCTTTTATAAAGCAGTAAGCCCGTCCCCTACTCTGACTTAGTTTTCTCTATATCTGGCATACTATGCATTTCCTTACTATCTACATCAACCAATTAGAAGTATTACCTGTGAAGACTGGTTGTTTGATTTACACTTTGAACTCAGTGCCTAGGACAGTGCCTGGCGGAATGCAAGAGATTGATAAATATGAGCTGAATGAAAGAGAAGGGAAACTAACATTTACAAGGTGTTTATTATGTGCTAAGTTGTGCTTTAAACATTTGCACCTATGTTTTATCATTTACTCCTCACAGCAATCCTTGAAGCACAGGTGGCCCTCAGAATCCATGGGGGACTGGTTCCAGGACCTTTCTCGGGTACCACAATCCATGGGTGCTCAACTCCCTTGTGTAAAGTAGTGTAGTGTTTGCATTGAACCTTCACAATCCTCCAGTGTACTCTTTTCCTCCAGTATACTTTAAATGATTTCCAGGTTGCTTATAATACTTAATGCAATGTGAGTGCTGTGGAAAGTTGCTATGCCCCGTAGTTTAGGGAATAATGACAAGAAAAAGAAATCTCATCTAGTGCCACACCTTCATTTTAAAGACAAACTTATTATTTCCTACTATGCATGCTCTTTCCTACTCTTCTAAACTCTGTTTCCTCTCCCTGGCACACTCTCTCCTCACCTCCACCAGTTTTTATTTGTTGAGGTTTAGCTCACAGTCATATCCTCTGCAGGAGGAACCTTGTGCTGTCTGTCCCACATTACCTTCCCAACAAAGCAGCTGGTAGCCACTTTTCCATAACCCCCTGCAGACCAGAGCACTTCTGAGGACAGTCTCCATCACCTTTGTGCCTGCTGGTGTGTGACATCATGGGATCTGTCACAGAGCGGGCACAGGACATTGGATGATTAGACAGTACTGAGTCTATGTCAGAAGGGAGATGAAGGCATCCTGGGCCTGCGGAGCACTGCTTAGAGTGAGGGCATTTGGGGCCCAGTCGGTCAAGCAGGCTGGATAAGCTGCAGTGAGCAGCTGCTCAGGCCCCTTAAGTGGTGGTGCTAAGGAAACAGGTGGAGGAGCACCTGGGGCAGTGGAGAAGCAAAGTCTCCCACCAAGTGACAAGCTCCTGGCCATTTGTTCAAGTCGCCTGGGCTGGAGGCCACAAGGGGCCCTGGAGGGCAGCAGATTGTTCATGGAGTTGTGAGCACATTACTGGACCCTTTCCCACATACCCGGGCTGGCCTGTCCCTCTCTGCCCAGGTGTGCACCTGAATTAGAGGGCTCTTCCTAAAACATCTGAGCTCCAAAGTAACAGCTGGAGGGGCTCACCCTGACTCTAAGGTGGAAAAAACACAGCCACTGGAAACATACAGCTCCCTGGGAGGGAGCATGAGCCTGTGCTGTATGCAAGCAGGTCTCCAGCTCCTGAGCTTGGAGCGGCTGGGAGAGCAGTGTAGTACCCAGTACTAAGTAAACATTTGGGATGGATGGATGGATGGACAGATGGTTGAATGGTGGATGGGTGGACAGAAGTTAAGGGTCAAGGCTGTCAGAAGAGTCCAAACCTTGGCCTTCAAATGTGGCTTCTGATCTTCGATGCATCCTCAAGATGTGTTCAACCTATGTGGCATGCCTGTGGGTCAGGCTCTGCTTGTTCCTCTAAGCCTCCCTTGGGGAAGGTGAGAAGGGACAAGGTCCAGGTAAGAGTAGGGTGGTGCAAAGGTAGCCTCAACTAGGAATCAGAATGTGTGGACTTGGACCCCAACACACCACTTATTCATGACCTTGGGCAAGTCATTCAGCATCTCTGGGTCTCAATGTATTTATTGATTAAATGCAGTTAATAATATCTACCGTTAATCTCAAAAGATTCTTGGGCTCAATTAAATAATGGGTTTCTTTCTAATGCTACTGGTACAAGTCAGGTTTCTGACCTGAAGACCTCCTATTTCCCCACCTGCACAGTGAGGATCCTCTCACCTGGGTGCTCTGCTCCCCAGGCTCAGGTTCTGGACCCAAAGTGGCTGTGAGATTCCCCCAAAGCTGTGGAACATACCCAGAAGGACCAGAAACAACTGGTCTCCTCCCCATCTTTCCATCTGTTCTGTGACTCCCCCTCTGCCTTCCTCATTTCTGTGCTGTGCTGGAGGTGACCTGGCCTTGGTAGGAGATGATGACTCCCTCCATAAAAGGTGACACTGTGTTGTCCCTGCCCTGACTGCCCAGGTTTGGGGGCACCATCCTCTGCTCCTGGCCCAGACTCTCCAAGGGAGACAGAGGGACTCAGCTGGAAGCTGAGTTCTGGGCTGTGAGGCATCCTGAACAGCAGAGAAGAGTAAGATGGGGACCGCAAGGTGGGTCAAGTGAGTGACGCACACCCTGATTGCGGAATGACACCTTTGGAGGGAGCGGAACTGGGCAAGCTGAAGATGGGAGATCTCTCCATGGAGTCCTCTTTATTCCCTTTTTGGCCACTCCACATCAGATAATGATAGGGCTGGGGTATAGCTCAATGGTAGAGCACTTGCCTCATGTGTGTAAATTGTAACAGCAAAGCAGCTAGCATTTTTTTTTTTGACCCATATACTTAGCACTGTGTTAGCTATGTTACTGTATTATGCCATTTAATCCTATCTAGGAGTGTTATAATTAGTGTCCCCATTTTCCAGATGAGGCCATGGAGGTACAGAGAGGTTAAGCAACTCCAGCCAACAAATAATAGAACCAAGATTTTAAACCCTAGTATTTCAGTCAAGTCCACACTGTTAACCACTATTAAAAGGAAAAGGAAGAAATGATACAGGCTTGGGGTGCTCAGTATGTTTCAGGGTGACTAGAGGACAGGTGAGTATGTGCATGGGTGGGAGACATATGCAGAGGAGGGAAAGAGGGGGAACCCTGCATTTTGCTCTATGGTGAAACCTAAAACCTGAGCTCCCCTCTTAGAGAGAAAGCTACCTGTGGCCTGAACACAGTACCTGGCATGTCACAGGCATTGAACATTTATTGGAGATTCAGGGTGCAGATGAACAAACCAGTACATTTCTGGCCTAGTGACGGGAAGAGAAATTTCAAGCTCCAGCAAGACTGCAGTGTGTGGCCTAGGGCAAACCTTGGCCTCTATCCCCAGTGCCCCCATCCAGGAAGCGAAGGTGCTAGTAATATGCCCCAGGCTGAAATGTGCTGCTTGTGTTGAGAATCTGAGCTTGAAGGCATTGCCGCCTCTGCTAGCCTCCAGGGCCTTGGTCTGGCTCTGGCTTGGGAAGCACTGTCTTCAGCAGATCAGAGGCTGCCAAACGCTGCTGGGCCCTGTCTAGGAAAAAGGCAGTGTCTCAGGTGCGCAAGCTCTTCCAGTCTTTAACCCGAGGGCAGGTAGGGCCAAACTGTCCTTTGTCTTAGATAAATCAAAAATAGAGTCCAAAATTCTTAGCTCCAGACAGAGCTGCCCAGGCAGGACAGACTTCCCCTGCATGTAAGAAAAATGTGGCATCTGATATCACTTTCCACAGCTGGCACCATCAAGTCGGTATTTTTCTGTGGTGCAGACAGAGTAAAGAGAGAATAAAGTGTTGAATTGTTTGGCATTATCAAGGATTTCAGCTCCCCAGGACTTCTGCATAAAGAGATGGAAATTTTGGCTGCCAGAGCCAAGAAACACACAGAAGTATATGAATTTATTACATATTATCTTTCCTTCTTCCAAACAGCCATGAAAATGTCAAAAGATCATCTATTGTCTCATCGTTGTTAATAATAATAAAAAGAAAAAGCAGTTTGAGTTTGGTGGGCTTAGAGTTTGGCCTTGGGCACAAGGCAGGCAGTGAGAGGCCATGGGGAGTAAGGCAGTGATTTCCAAGGGCAAGCTTTTGGAGGGCTGGCCATCCTGCCGGCTCTCCCTTGCTGAGTGTTGATTTCACAGATGGCATTTAAGCCAGGAAAAGCATGCAATTATTTAGTCACATTGACTAAATCATTTTGGCCACCATTTTACTAAGCACCTACTGTGTGCAAGTTCTCGGCATGTCATGGGAGTATGTGTTGGTGAACTACTTGCTGCAAGTCCTGATGCTTGGGTCCTGATGCTCATCCAACTGGGAGCTAAGAGTAATCCTGGCATTCCAGATCCAACTCCTCTGCCTGCCTGGAGGGTCCAGAGCCAGAGGTAGCTCTGCTGCCTACAGGAGGTCAGGGAAGCCTCACAGAGAAAGTGCTAGACCTTAAAAGACAAGTAGATGTGCTATTGGCAGAGAAGGAAGCAAAGGCTTTGCAGCAAAGAGAACTGCATGAATGACACAAACTTAAAGACCGCATGCAGCCATCAGACCTGGAAGTTGGGCCTGGAGAGGTGATGAGGACTTGAGTCACTTCTCTGGTTCTGAGCTGCCCTAGGCTTTGGCCATCTACTGATCAGAGATTTGCTACCTGCGCTGTTCTCTGATGCTCCCAGAGCCGTGAATGTGATGTTTCTGCTGACCGCTGCTCTCTTGTGGCCTTCCATAGGCTGAGCTGTACTGCAGTGGGGCCCACAGTCCTCCAGGGAGGAAGCCAGCCTCTGACTTGCTTTCCTGCCACCTCCTTCAGCTACAGAGAGGCTGGCCATTGGGAGGTGTTGGCCCTTCCCTGCACTGGTGGTGCCATGGGCCCAAGAAGATCAAGTTGGACCCTCCAGAGCATTGTGGGGTGTGTAAAACAAGGTTGTCTCCAACTCCACCTCATTTTGAGAAGCTGTCTTATGTTCATCTTCACGTGTGATGAGGAAGTAGATAGATGCAGGTTCTGCTGCCAGCCTGAGCCTGTGTGGGCAAATGGCCAAGAGCCTACACAGCTTTCCCTCTTCGACTGGCCCTCCCAAAGGAAGGCTCTGTATCCCCTCTTCCGTGCCCTTGGTGCCTCTCTTCCCAGGAGGGCCTGGGAAGTCAGATAAAGCAGGGAATATCTGAGCTGTGGAAACCCTGGGGAATGCAGAATTCACCAATGCAACTGCAATCTGAATCCCCGGCTCCAGCCCAGCTCAGTCCCAACACAGACAGCATCTCAGCATGAGTCTCTTCTTCCTGAAACTCCCCCTGCCTTGGGATCCCTGAAAGGTAGACCTAGAGAGGATGCCCTGCCTCAGAGCTCCAGCTGCAGCTCTTCTTGCCACCCATAGCCTGGATGCCACAGCCAGGTGGGAAACTCCCTGTCAACCCAATAGTTGTCTCAGAATCTTCTAGCTCTTTGATGTCAGCTGGCTAAGAGGGACTCAAGCCCTGAAAATAACCTCAACCCCTTACTTTTGAATTGCACTTTGCAGTTTTCCCAGGCTTTTCACCTTTATGTTTTTGAGGCCCCTCCAGCCACCCTGAGGGAGCAGCAAAGCAAGCTCTGCATCTTGGCAAAAGAGCAGATGGGGGTACAGACTGAGTGATGTGCCTGGGTCTAATCAGTCGCAGAGCTGGCTCTGGGGCCCTGTCTCCAAGCTTCTGGTCACAGTCCCAGCATCCCTGCCACCGCCCTGGGGAACAGTGCCGGTGCAGGTGCGTCCTCACTGACAAGGGAATGTGGGCAGTGAGCCCCCTGGCCCTGCCCCAGCTTCTTCCGGCAAGAATCATGGTCCTAAAGATTCCTTCCAACTCAATATGACCCAACCCCACAACTCCAACTTATATGCCTCCTTCATCAGGAAACTGCCACTTCAACATTTCTCCTTCTACTTTTTTGGGGGAATATGGACAGAAATGAAGGACATTCATCTGCATCATAGAACTGGTGAAAGAATTGGGCCTATGTGGAGGCACAGGCATTAGGAAAATGACACAGGAGTCTAATGGGAAAGACTGGAAGAGCACAGAGGGATGCTGATGTTCTCCTGTCCACTACAGAACTCTCACCTTCTTCATTGCCACTCCTGTCCTCACTTCTCTAGATAGCTGCTGACCCATCTGAGCCAAGAGGCAGTGATGGGGCACAGTATAAGCTGGTGCCAAGGGGTTTCTTTGAGGATACAGGGATGTTGCAGGAATCTGGAAGGAGCAAGGGACTTGGTTGGAAAGCACCCTCCACAATGCAGGGAGCCTCAGCAGCCTGCTGGATCCAGGACACACCCCAGGACCTCTGCAGAGAAGGCTGTTCAGGTAGGGCTGCTTTGAAATGTATTCACTTGGGTAGAGGCCAGGCAGACCCCAAACCCTGGATGGCAGCCCCAGCCCCAGGACACCATCTTACCGAGCTCTGGCCCTGAAAGAAAGACTTTCCATTCCCCTTTCTTGGAAACCCCCTGGCTTATGGGAAGCTGGGTGTTATCTTAAGGTCTGTAAACGGCCTGCCTGCTTTTCCAGCTGGAGCTGTTCTTCAGAACAATTAGCATGCAGTTTAGAGCTAGAATGGAACATATGGCAGGGGGTCCCCAGGAGCCAGCGTGTGGCAACCCAAGGAGGGGAGCAGGCTAGGAGGCGCAGAGCGGGTGTATGAAGACAGGGCTCAGAGCCTGCTGTCAGGACCAGGCACACGTGCTTTTAGTATCGCAGGGAACAGAAGTAAGGGCTGGTGCCAGCACCTTATTCATCAGGCCACAAATGGCATTAAATGTGCCCTAAATCAGCATTTTATGTTAAGAGGCTTGAAAAGTCCCATATACCTTGGCAATGTCCTTCCTTGGAAAGCTTCAGGGAAAATACCTAGGGATCATCCAAGGTTAGGGTGGGGAAACTGAGAAACTAATATCTACTTAGGTGCTCTTGGGCATTCATTCACTAAATATTAACAGAAGGTCTGATGTGTGCCAAGTGCTGTCCTGGGCCTTAGAGTCTAACCGTGAAGAAAACAAACCGAGATCCCTGCCTGCCTGGCGTTTTCATTCTAGCGTGGCACATCTGTGAACATACTAGTGTAGAGCTGTACACTTGTAGCATCGTGTGGGTGCTCAGCATGTTTGGGATTTTTCTCATTACAGATTTTGGATTTTTGGCTTACGGATGGTACACTTTGATTTCCTTTTTATATACAAGGCTATGGAAACCCAAAAAAAAAAAAAGGATTTGGATTTTTGGCTTACGGATGGTACACTTTGATTTCCTTTTTAAATACAAGGATATGGAAACCCAAAAAAAAAAAAAAAGGCTGAAAAGCTTGCTCAAGTTCTGTGTGATACAGTCTAGATGTAAACCCATCTGGCCCACTGCGTGTGGCACTCACCTTGCTTCAAAGATGGACAAAGTGCCCACCCAGACAAGCTCAAGTTTAGGGCTGATGGTCTGACAGCTATCAACTCAGAGACTCCTGGGGCAAAACAAGCTCTCAGAGATTCACCTCTACCCTTAGCCTTTTACTAGAAGCCTAATGATCTGTCTCAGGTCACACAGCCAATCAAACTTAGAACTAGAACCTGGAGGTCTGATCTATACATGAAAGATCTCTCTGTCAAACCATGCTAACTTGCCTGGGTCTTCTCCACAGACCCACAGAGGGTTTCTCCAAAAGAACTGGCCTCCTGCTGACTTCTTGTATCTTTCTGTATTTCAGAGACCAACCATATACACACACATTCTACACCCCCACCTGGCCTAGATCAGAAGCCTTCAGGGTCTGGGTAGTGGCTGGTTTCTTAGAGCCCACTGTGGGCAGCAGATGGGCATAACTAGAGAGGGGGCTGCTGAATAGATACCCCTACCTCCCAGCCATGGTCCACATCTTAAGGTGCTCAAAGGAATGTCTATAAACAGGGTCTGCAGGGGCAGGAGCTAAGGAACAGCCTGTCTGGAAGAAAAATTGCAGCAGCAGCACTGGGGGCAGCCACCAAAGTGGGAGGGGAGGGGAGAGAAGAGACAAGATGATCAAAAGGAGGTGGCTATGAGACTTAAATTTGAGCCCAAGGCAGGTAAAGAACATAGCTATAAATCCAGCCTCTTGAAAGAGTATTCTGGAGGCAGGAGACACAAGCTCACTTAAAATATGTCTGCGATGAGAGCCAAAGATCGTTATTTTTGAGCAAGGATATAAAATGCTAAACACTGCCTTTATTGGTCCTATTTAAAAGCCAGGTGTAAAATCCTGCCATTCCCAAGATTGTGTTTTTCCTTTTTGTCTTTAATGGCAGAAATTAAAATCTTCTTAAGCCATTAACCATCACTCCCCAAGGTGAGGCCCCAATGCAGCTCTGCCATGGACCCCTCCTCTCACCCCAAGATATGGGTGCCACCCCGCCAAGCCTCTCACACCCCTTCCTACCTCTCTGTCAATCACCACTGGCACCAAATGCTGGCCCAGTGACAGGTGGCTGAAAAGGCTGAAAAGTTTTATGGGCCTGCCCCTGCAGACCGTGTCTCCCACCAGTTGCCAATTTGGCCGGTTGCTCCCCACTCACAAATATCTAATGCTAAAGATATTCAACTCACTGGCGAGCTGCCAGGGCAGGCCTGCCCCCAGGGGGATGCGACTCAGTGACTCAGCCTTCGGTGCTATCAAATGCCACTTTTGCTCACAGGGCTGCCTCCCCTGGGCTGGCTTTTCTTTCTCCCTTCCCATACTTTCTTTCTTTTTTCTTTTTCTTTCCTTCTAAGCCTGGTGCTACCACAGAAAAAGTTCATAAAAATGTTATGTCCACCATAAAACCCCTAATGTGGCATTCTGCATGATCCATGCATTAACATTAACATTTCCCAGACAGTTATTGTGAGATAATGGTCCCAGCTATAATTCAGCGGTAACGTTCCTTCGAGCAAATGTTATGGAGGAATAAATGACTTGCCGAGTGCTGCTGCAGTGGGGGCTGGGGAGAGGCGGACAGCTTGAAAATGCAGGCTCTGGACCTCAGAGACCTCAGCATGCTGTGCAGTGGGCTGGGGCTCAGTCTAGGCCCCGCCCCTGGCTCTCTGGGGACCATGAGATTAGGCCTCTCTGCCCCTCTGCTTCCAGTTTACACAAATTCTTTGCTTTCCCTCTGCTATATTGGGAGGATTCTCCAAGAGAAAGGATTCAAGGCCTTGGGAGAATAGGGTAGGGCTGAGAAGGTGATCAGGAGCTTTAATATTTTAAACAGCATCCTTCTCGGCATTCCTCCTTCTCTGTGGGCCCAGCACACTTTACACTCACCTCTAATACAGCACCTATCACCTTATACTTTTGTTAATTGTTGTTCATGCCCATGTCCCCTGCAGGGATGGTGACCTCTTTACAGCGGTATATACATCATAGGCTTTTTGGTGACCTAGCCCCAAACAGATATTCAATAAATTCTGGCTGTAAGTAAGGATAGGTGGATGACTGAAAGAAGGAGAGAGGGAGGGAGGAAGGAAAGGAAGGAGAGAGGGAGAAAGAAAGGAGGAAGAGAAGGAGAGAGGAAAAGGAGGGAGGGAGCTTTGGAAGGATGGATGGGAGGATGGATGGTTGGGTAACAACAGAAAAACATTCAAAATGAAAGCAGATAATAAGATAAACAGGATAGGGAAAAATACCGTAAAAACATTTCTGGACAAAATCATAATAAGACTGTGACCCTGAATAGATCTTAGGGTTCTGCTGCTGTATTCATTTTACTCTTCAGAAACAAAAGACCTAGAGGAGTTGGTGTCCACGCCAAGGCTAAAACTGAATCACCAGGTCAGTGTGTACCTGGCTGTCATCTGGCTGCCATCTTGCCACTAATATGCAAGGCCAATAATATGCAAAAAAAAAAAAACAAAATAAAACCTTTTACCTCAAGGAGGTTGCTTCTCAGTGGAGGAATCACATCAGGCATGAACCCAGGCATGAACCATAGCTGAGGAAGAACACAATGAGTGCTGTAGGAGGTATGTCTTCAACTTGAGGACTAACATGTTATCACAAAGGATGAGAGCCTGGCAGGATGATGGAGACCCAGAAATGTAACCACAGAGGGGCAGTGTGGGCAAAGGCACAGAGAGGACCAGAAGCACTTTCCTCAGATACAACACTATGTACCTGTGGATTTCAAGGACTTCTTACAGTGCACCCCATTTTTGCTGCTTGTATCTCCGTCCTTGTGGGTCATGCCAGGGACCATGAGGGTCAGTTCTGGCTTGTGCCTAGGCTGGACACAAGGGAAGACTAGGTGGAGTCACATTCTTCCAGAAATGCTGGGAGGGAGAGAAATCTCTGTGAAAAGCAAGAGGGAAAATGCTGGCTCCTTTCCAAATGTCACATGTCATGGCCACCACGATTTCTCCCAAGAGCAGTTCCCTAGAAGGCAGAGAGAGATTTATGACACTGTCCAAGGAGATGGCGACCTCTGCGCTGTATTCAAGGGACTCTGGGGAGGCTTTGTCCCAATCAGAAACATCTTCTTCACTCAGGGGTCTCATAACATCCTAGAGCAGAGCTGGAAGGGGCCTTGGAGGTCAAGTGGTTTAACCTGTCACACTGGGAAGTTGTCTCCAACCGACAGGCTCTCATTCTTTTCCTAAGGATTCCTAGGAAAGGCAGCTCTTTGCTCTGAAGGCAGCTCTCACTGGTAAAACTTCCTCATATGAGGGGAACATCTGAGTCTTTGTCACATCCACCCTTCTCTCCTAGACCTGTTCTTTGGGCAGCACAAGGTAAGAGCCAGACCTCCTCTGCACAATGGTTAAATTCTGCAGATGACAATCAAGCCCCTCCCCAGCCTTTCCATTCTGCAGGTGTGTTCCTTTCCCCAGCACCCTAGCCTTCCTCTGAGGATGCAGTCCATACCATCAGGATCCCTCTTCTGAAGTAAATATTTTCCTCCAGAGGTGGGGACGGAGGCAGAGGTCGATGGTAGGGTACTGAGTTATAGTTAGGAATAAGACGCTCTGCAGCACTACCTCCTGTAGGGTGATGAAGACCTAATGTATGGTATATTTCAAAAAGCCAAAAGAAAGGATGTTTGATGTTTCCACCATAAAGAAATGGTACATGGCTGGGCAAAGTGGCACATGCCTCTAATCCCAAGTACTTAGGAGGCTAAGGCAGGAGAACCACAAATTTGAGGCCAGCCTGGGAGATGAAGCAAAACGTGTCTCAAAATAAAACTATAAAATGGCCTGGGCATGTGGAGCATCGGTAAAGCTCTTACCTAGCATATATAAGGCCCTAGGTTTAATCCCCAGCTCTAGGGGAAGTGAGCGTGTGTGTGTGCGTGTGTGTGTGCGCGAGCGCGCACATGCGCACGCGCACGCATGCTTGCGTTTGAGCGCGTTTAAGGAAATAGATATGTATAACCTGATTTAAACAATACACAAGGTATACATATGACTAAGCATCATGTCATACTCAATAAATATGTCCAATTTTTATATATCAGTTAAAATAAATATAAAAAGAACTATATATTTATATCCCATTTTGAACAATCAGTAATAAAAAAACAAGTTCCTCTAGTGTGGTCTGAACTAAAGTCTGCTTCACCCGACACAGGCCTGTGTCATGTAATCTAAGATTGCAATTTCTCTTTCTTTTCCTTTTCCTTTTTTTTCCTTTTGGCAAGTAATCTCAACCAGTGTTTTACGGGTACCTGCCACATTTTTAGTCGAACTTCTCTTCATTTCTTTTCCCATCCGAAATGCGTTTAAGTTCTGCCTCTTTCACTGTACGCTTTGCTTTTGCTGTAATGTATAGATGCATATTTATCTCTATTCAACATCATCTCTCTCCTTGCTTCCCGCTTCGCAAACTCTTTCTCAGTCTCGTTTTTCTCTTTAAGCACACGAACTGTCCCCTCCAGTGTGTGGAATGAATGAAAAGTGTACCTTCTACTATGTTGTGCAGGTCTTTGGTAAATTGCTCAGTGATACGGAGCTGGCTACTTGAACATGAAAACTTCCTTCCCTACTGAATCTACTCCTCAATATTGATTGAGGACAATCACTCTTAATCACTCTAGCTTTAAAAAATCACCTACCTGTTTTCTCATTTTATTCAGGATGTCATGGAAGATTTTCCTTGTGTGTCTTGCTGAAATCAAGCTACTCTGCAGTATTTTCTTTATCTACCAAGCTAGAGATTCTATTTTTAGGGGTGATAAAGTTAGTTTGACAGGACCGTTTTTCAATAAAGCCATTCCGGGTTTTGATCATTCCTTCTTCATTTTATAAACAAATCAATGTAGAATTTTTTTTGTTGTTGGCAGTTAATGTCAAGCACTGTGAGGTAGCTTCCAGAATCTGATGTTTGCCACGCTATGAAAATAGTCGACTTTTGCCTATTTCTGTTTCTAAACACTACTTGTTTCTTTTTGTTCACAGACAGCTAACAGTGGTTCTGAAAATCTCACCTTTAAGTTCATTGCACACTCTAAGGTGCAATTTGCTGCTATCTCAGCCTGGAGTTTACCATCCCCTCACCTGTCTCAAATTTGAACTGTTTTAAAAATCATCTCTGGTTTCATGATCATTGTCCTTGAAAAACACAAAGCAAAGTGGGAGTTAAATCATTGGCTTCCCTTCTGCCATCTAGTAAACTCATGTCTGCCCCAGGAAGTAGCTGCCTCGATCCCTTATTATTTTTTTTTTCTTCTCATTTTGCTGCAAGTATTGCTTTGTAAGAGAGAGAGAGGAGAAAGGGAGTGTGTGTGCGTGTGTGGGTGTGGAGCAGGAGGTATTCTCAGACTTTGGTTTTCCCACCACACTTCCAACAGGTTTTAGCTGCTCTTTTGTGTTATTCTTATTTGTAACCCCTCCTTCCGTCTTTTGTAAATGTGCTTTTAGATCATCACAAAGTTCCGGTTTGGAAGTGGAGATTCCAACAAAGACGGGATGCTCACTACATTTCTCATTTCCCATTAGGAAGACATGGGTTAAACCTTACTTTACAGCCCTCCTTGGAGACATAATTCAGCACAACTTTTTCTTTTTCTTTTTTCTTTTTGGTATTGGGAATTGAACCCAGAACCTTTGCATTGAGCTATATCCCCAGGGTCTCCCTAAGTCACAGGTTGCTCAGGCTGATCTCAAACTTGCAGTCCTCCTGCCTCAGCCTCCCAGAGTGGTAGGATTACAGGCATGTGCAAGCATGGCCTAACCCAATCAATTTTTTAAATCATTTCTTATGTCCAAGGTGTGATACTAGACACTTTGAGTGACACAAAAGCGAACCAGAATTATCCCTGCTTTAGATACTATGGATAAGGCCAAAATTACTCTAGCCATAAGATCCAGAGAAGGTTTATGAAGGAAGTAACATTCGAAGTGGCTCTGAAGTCTTGGCAGAAGAGCAGAAGTCCCTGGTGTGAAGAAGTCTGGGGCTGGGGATTTAGCCCAGTGGTGCTGGTGCTTACCTTACAAGTGCAAGGTCCTGAGTTCAATCCCCAGTACCAAAATTTTTTTAATAACAAAAAAAAATTAAATAAAGGGAAGAAGTCTGTGAAGCCCTCACAAGGCAATAGAGAAATGAGATGGTATTAGGGAACAACAGGTGTGGAAAGACTACATGGTAGACTGGGAGTGCGGTATATCACTGAACACTCCTTTCAAGCTTTTCCTATGCAGGCAGGGTCCCATCAAAACTTCAAACGCAATGCATTCTCAAATAGACACATCAGCACCTTCTCCAAGCATTTTCTTCCTCTGTAACACTTTTTAAATTAAAAAAATTTTTTTGATAATCTGTTCTCCCAGTAAATTGAGCATTGAGCTTACAATAAAAATTCTGAATCTAAGTGTGAGTCTAGGACCAAATATTTTAGGTAGGATGAGTTCCTTAATTTCTCTGCTCCTCCATTCATTGTCTGTAAAATGGGAGTTGTCCCTGGCTCCCTTCAATCTGTACGGGAGTGGTATGGATCGGATGAGAACATGTGTAAAGCCCTGCTCTGTAAATGGGGAAGTAGGAGTGGAGGTGAGGAAGATGGTAACATAGTCTGGCCCCTAGATCCATGCACCATGCAGTAACTGCCTTGCTGTGGAACTGAGGTTTGTGAGGTGCAGTGCCTGACGGTCATGGTTAATAATGTACCTGGTGGAGGTCAGGATTGGGGAGGCCCACAGTACAGGGAGAGGGCAATTTGGAGGTTACTGAGCTGATCCATTGGGCTAGGGACTGAAGCAGGCTGCTTCTGAGTCTGTCTTGGACACCCGCCATACCTTGGGAGGGCAGTCTGTGAGGTGATGTGGGAATGTTCTCAGGTGCCTTTCTCTGCAAGCCACTCCATGCAGAGCAGAGTCCTGTGTGGAGGCGTGAGGGAGTAGAGGGCAGAAGGTGGTGGGCCTGCACAGATAAATGCAGTGCAGACAAACTTACACACTCCCTGCCTCCTACACACACTCAGGCACGCTGAGCACAAGAATGACAAAGCCACCATCTGACCTCAAAGAATGTCTTCGAGTAGGAGACACACACATGCCCATAATTACAGTTCAGTGGGGTAAGTGGCATCGTAGAGCTGTGCTCAGGGGTGTAGGAGGGCACAGCTGGTGGTCCCCATCTGTCACAGGCATAGGCTGCTCAGGAAAGGCTTCCAAGGGAAGGTCGCTTGAGCCGAGTCCATAGGAATGGGTGGAGATCCCAGGAGATTAGGCAGGATTGGGTGTTCCAGGAAGGGGCGCAGCAGAGGCCAAACACAGAGGCACAAGAAAGCACCTTGAGCTCTGGGGGAGGCCAAGAGCAGATGGCAGTGAGAAGGAGGCACAGGAGGCCAGGGCCCCAGTAGGCCTGTGTGCAGCCATCCACCCAGTAGTGGGGAACACAGACAGCAGGATGGGATGAAGGGAGTGTTTAATGTACATTTAGGAAGAACGAGCATGGTGTTGCTGTGGTACAAGGAAAAAAGGAGGAAGGGAAAAAGAGGTTGAAGGCTTCACCAATTTCCTTATTGAACTCCTGCAAAATGGCAGCACCACTCTTCTAAAGAGAGGAAAGCAGGAGAAACCAAGCCCGGGAAGGGTGGGTGTGATGGACAGAATGGACCCTGTAGCTGGGCAGGGTTGAGTTGGGAGCGGGTGCTGTGGGACACCAGCTGGTATCCTACTCCTTCAGTTTTGCACTTGAACTCCTCTGCCCAAATCAAATTTAATTTTTCCTCCAATAGGATTGGAAGCACCTGGAAGATAGAGATGGAGTCTTATTCATCATTGTTCCCCTCAATGTTCCCTCCCATCCTCACAGACCTAGTGTTAGATGGCAACACAGGAGCCCCGCAGACATGCCGTCCTTACCCTGTCCATCCCTGTCCTTACCTTCGTTTCTGCAGGCACTTGATGACAGTGCCTCAGAGTCCGGCATCATGGAAAAGCTGACAAAGCTAGTCTGAATCCCAGCCATGCTCTTTGCTAACTACTTGGAACTGAGTGCATTGTCTGCACAAGTCCTCTGAACCTGTGCTGTCTAACACAGGACCACTACCAACCAATGTACTTAGATAGCTAATTAAACTAAAAGTTCAGTGACTCAGTCATACTGGGCATGATTCAAGTGCCCCATGGCCACGTGGAGTCTTCAGTGTCAGCAGGTGCTGGTAGGACACTTCCGTCATTGCAGAATGTTCTGCAGTAACAGCAGTAGGCCACAGCGCAGATGTGTGTTATGCTGCCTCAGAGGCCTGGGTGCAGGCCCCTGGGATCTGGTGCATGGAGCACTGGGCACAGTGAGCAGCACGTGGCAATCCCTCGGCAGACGCTGGCTGTGTCATTCTGAATAAATGAGGATGGCTGAGGTTCTGGTACGCAGCACAGTTTGTAAATCCCCAGAGAACCCAGGGCCACAAGGGTGTGAAGAGGATGGTGACCCTCCTTGCGGAGAACTGATAAAGGGACCTCAGGATGCAGTTTGAGAATTTGGGGTTGAGAGGTGGGCATGTCTCAGGAACCTCCAGAGGGGTGCATTTTAGGGACTTCGGTGACCCTGAGATGATCTTAACACCGCTGCAGTGTGATGTTTTGGCCGTCATGTCACTTGTTCATGATGTCACCGTGGCAGGTTTGGAGCCGGCTGTGGACTGCAGCAGATGGGCTGGGGACCAGAGTGGGCAGGGGTGTGGGGAGCTTGTGCTCAGATGTCCATCTGCGTTGTGATGTGGGGAAGACTCGGAGCATGTGTCCAGATGGCCTGGCAACTTCTCTCCCTGAGAACGGAAAAGCTGCTTCTCCAGGGCTTTTGCCCCTCTGTTGTGCCCTCCATGTCAGGCCAGAGGAGTAGGATCTATCGCTAAACTGGAGTCAGCCGGAGGGAGAGGGGGTTGCATGAGGCCCTGCCAGTGGGAGCTGATGGTCTCATGCTTCAGCTGATTCAGAGCCAGGGACCAGGGAAGCAGTGCTGCTCCTGATCTGGGGGTTCTGCTGAGAAGCCATCGCTTTCCTTATTGCTTTGCCATCCTTGGGCTGCCCTGCCTTGCCCTGGGCAAATTACCTGGGCCAAAAGCAGAGTTTTCCAGCAAGGATGCCTCTTGGTCCCCAGCCCCAAGGACAGCTCTGGCTGGACAATGGATTAACCCAGATCTGCAGCCTCCCTCAGGGAAAGTAAGGGTATTCACTTTGGGTTGGGGAACAGAGAGTGTGGGAAGGGAGCTACTCCTCTCTGTAGTGAGTCACACCTCTCTGGTCTCCCAAACCAGGGGCTGGACCAGTCCTCTCTGGGCCTTTATCAGCTCCTGGTTCTGCTGCATTGTGTAAAGGTGGGCTGAGGGGAGGTAGGCTGGTAGGCTACAGTTTTCCTCAGGCTGAAACCTGCTCAAAGACAGGAGGATCCTCTCTTCCCAGCCTCTCTGTGCAGTGCCCCCCACCCCTCCCTTCCTGTTCTCTCTGGGAGGATGGATTGAGGCAGTGTGAAGAAATTCGAATAACTAATCAGAGTCCTCATTAACCCCCTGCCAGGATGCTCAAACATTCACTTTGCTGTTTGTGAAGCAGAAAAAAAACCCTCTCCTTGCATTAAAATTGATGCGTTATTAATCCCTGTGCTCCTGACCTGGTGGGCTGTTCCGCCAGCCTGCCCACAGCTCAGCGGCATGAGTACGTTACCTTGGGCCTTGGACTTTCTATTATTTATTGGCCCAGGGCAGAGAGGTCTCCTCACAGTGAGTAGGCTTGGTGCCAGCACAGGGGCAACTGTTGTGCTTTTTCTCTGGTCAGAGCCTTGTGGTGGTGGGGATCTCCTGCTCAGCCCCACCCAGGGGTGCAGCTGCCACCTGTGGCTGGGCTAGCATGAGTCCAGCTGAGTGAACACCAGGCCCAGGGTGTGTCTCTCTGCAGACCTGAGAGGGGGAGCCGGTCTGCTTTGGGCTCCTGGCAGCAGCTTCAGGCCATCAGTGGCTGGGCATGGAAGGCCTTACTCTTCAGTCAAGAGACAGCTGACTCCCTGCACACCCCATGGCCTCCCTGCAGCACCCTGGTCCCAGGGCCTAAAGCTCTTCTCTGGCTCTGCACCCCAGGCCGGCGCCCCTACACGGACCACCCTCTGCATAAGATCAGGAAGTGTCAGTCGTGGTTGTGTGTTGACCCAGTACTTCGGCTGTGGGAGCGCAAGGACATGGAAGGCACAGCCCCCATCCTAGAGGAAATGGCTTCGTAATGGGGCAAGCTGTCCGTGCAGAGAGCCCTACTGCAACAGCAAATTGGGGGGGGGGTCCTTAGTCCTTTTTTTTGCTGCTGCAGTAGAACACCACAGACTAGATACTTTATAAAAATAGAAGTTTGTTTGGTTCACAGTTCTAGAGGCTGGGAAGTCCAAGAGAGGGAGGACACATCTAGTGAAGGCGTTGTGATGTGCCATGCATTACGTGGCAGAGGGCAAGGGAGCATGTTCAGGACAGAGAGAAATCAGCTACTGATCTCCTCCTTTATCAGGAACCCACTCTCACGATGACAAATCCACTCCCAAGATACCAGCGCTAATCCACTCCTGAGAGCAGAGCACACATGGACCAACCACCCCTGGAGGCCTCCCCTCCTAATACTGCTACAGTGGCAGTTTAATTCCAACATGAGTTGGGAAAGGGAACATTCAAGCCATAGCAGGAAGGGGCGGAGAGAGAACCTCAGGTGTTAATGGGCTCCTTTGGGCTTCTGTTGAGCCTAATATGAGAAAGGCTGGTGGAGGATGCAAGGCCACTCACCCCCAGCTGGTCCTGGCTCGGGCTCTTTATTGGTTGTCCTCCTGCCCTAACGCTGGCCTGTCTGCATTTGCTGCCTGTGTTGACCTGGGCCTGGGCCTGTGCGACCTTCATCATGTGACCTTCCCTGTACTGGGCCTCTAAAGACATTTTTTCGGGGCTGGGGATTTAGCTCAGTGGTTTCGCCACTTGCTCGGCAAGCAGAGGGGCCAGAATTTGATCCCTGGTACCAAAAAAAAAAGAGAGAGAGAGAGAGAGACATTTTTGCAAGAAGGATGAGGAGAAAGCTGCAAGTGTAGGGTGAGAAGAAAGTGGAATTTAACCCCTAGATTTTACTTCCAATCACTTTATTTTACCAGGTCAGAAGTTACCTTTCCAGCCTTTGGCTTAGGTTGGTAAAGATGAGCTTTCAACCAATATATCTGAAAGACTGGGCTGGGGATTTAGCTCAGTGGTTCTACCGCCTGCCTCGCAAGCATAAGGACCTGAGTTCAATTCCTGGTACAAAAAAAAAAGTGAAAGGCTACCGCCCTGGGGATTCAGGATAAGCAAAGCCAGCCTGGGTCCTTGTACATGTGGAGCATACACCCTAATGAGGAAAGCTGGCATTACGCAAATAATCATAAATGAATATATAATTGCAGACTTAACCAAATGCTCAGGAAACACAATGTAACAAAACAGTCTTACTTGGTCAGACAGTTCAGTACAGTTCTCTGAGGAAGTCTTCAGTCAAGATGTGAAAACAGGGCCAGGGATTTAGCTCAGTGGTTCTTCCACCTGCCTCACAAGCACAAGATCCTGAGTTCAATCCCTGGTACAAAAACAAAAAACAAAAAAACAACAAAAAAAGTGAAAACAAAGCAGGCTGCAGGCTGCTACTAGTTGAAAGTAGATGAGGGAAGAGTATCTGCCAGGGATCTGCGATAGCTTGTGCAAAAGCCCTGTGGTAGGAAGAAGCAAGGCCTTGGTGGCTGGAATGCAAAGAGCGAGCCAAAAGAGCTGCAGAGTTTGAAAGGGCCAGACTTCATCTGAGCTTTGTGGCCACTGTACAGATCTGGGTGCTGATCTCCAGAGGAATGGGAAACTATGGGAAACTAGTGATATGTCTGAAACATGGCCTAGAATGATATTTGCACTTCAAATCCGGCTGTTTAGTGGAGAGCAGATGGGGAATGCTGAGAATGTTAAATGGGTCATTTGTCCCTTGCTGCTTCCCATCTCCGCTTTAGTGAGCTGAAGTCTATAGAATGTGCTGGAGCCATGTAAAAGAGAGATGCATACTTAAATTCTGGTCATGGTATTCAGCCTCTACTAAAAACTCACAAACATAGGCTATGATCCTTGAGTTGGCGTCCTTCTTTTCCTACCTAACACAGCAGAGATTCAGGCTGTCATGACCGCCTTGGCCATTCTAAACCAGGATCTGGGTGCATGGGGAACCCGGCAGAACAGCAGACATGGCCCAGCCTCATAAGACCAGACGTCAGAAGGGCAAGTCCTGAGAGAATGGGTTCGCAGGGCTGGGAGCAGGAAGGTGGTGGCTGCAGGGAACCAGAAAGGTGAAATCACCTCAGATGTCACAGGCCCATGACGGCCCATGGAGCTGGCCACACAAGCATTATGACAAAACCCAACTATACACCCTCCATGACTGCAAGTCTCTCCTCTCTATCAACCTGCCGGCTCATTGGTCCTTCATGATTCCACCTTGGCACTCTTAAAGTGCTTAAGACCAGAGCCTTGCCTTCTTTTCTTTCAAGCAATATTAACTGATCATATTTTTGGCACAAGGACACTCTGCAGACTGAAAACTCCCCAACCTGTCCTGGCCCCTCAGCATGCTGCCAGCTAAGGCAAGCTAAAGAAGTAAGCAGAAAGAAGTAAAGAAAAGGCAGAAGGAAACAGGCACCAGGACTGGAGGCCCTTGGGAATTGCCGGGCCAGGGATGGTTGCAGTTGAACCTGGAGTTGCTGTGGGGTTTGGAATCACTCTCTCTCCATTGTCCTTCTCTCGGTTATTCCAGTGTATGATAAATCAGGTGATCACTCTAAGAATGAATGCACATGCTAGAAAGAGATAGGAATGAGTCTTTTTAGGAATTGAGGGACTCACAAAATGAGTAATATTTGAGCTGAGCCCTTGAGGAATGAGCTGTATTTCAGCTATAAGAGTGTAGGTTCCCAGCCTAGGAACAAGCAAAGGCCTGGGGGGACCAGGGAAGAGGTGGAGTGTAGGAGACAGACAGTGTGTAGCTGAACATAACCTAGACTAGGGTCAGCAGACTTTCTGTATTTCTATTCAACTATGCTGCAACTATTCAACTGTGCTACTGTAAAACTACTTTACTGAATGGTGCCAGGAAAATGGTCAGGCAATAGTCAATGAGTAGGTGTGGCTGGGTGCCAATAAAACTTTATTTACAAGAACAAGCAGACTCAAATTTGGTTCATGAGTGTATGCCTTTGCCCATTTGGGCTGATATAACAAAATACCTTAGACTGGGTGGCTTTTAAATAACAGGAATATATTTTTCTCAGTTCTGGAGGTGGGATCAAGGTATCAGCAGATTCCATGTCTGGTGAGGGCTTGTTCCTCATAGATGGTGCCCTCTGTGTTTCCTGACATGGTGGAAGGCCAGGAAGCTCCCTTCAACCTTTCATAAGGGCAGAACTTTCAGACTTAATCACTCCCTGAATTGAGGAGGGGCACACTCAGACCACAGCAGTGCAGTCTGCCAGTCCCTACCCTTTAGGAACTGAAGCAGAGACATAAGAGATAACCCTGGAAAGTTAGGTAGGAATCGTGTCATGAAAGTTCTCAACTACAAGTGCCAAAGATGTTGTATTTTTAAAAAATAGTATGACATTTGAGCATAGAAATGGGTCAAATGAAGTCCTAGGATTTATTGTCAGGGTTGCAGGGTTCTGGAGAAAAGCGGGGAGCCACAGTAAGTAAGGACAGAGAACTGGCTTAGCCTCTGGACCCTCCCTTGGTGGCCCAGAGAGCCGGTATTCATCCTTCCAGAATCTTCCCTTTTGTTCTACATTAACCCCCACACCCTGGCCTGTCATTAAGGGTGCTGAGGGGCCTCACCTTTTTCTTGGCAGACACAGTAACAAGGAGCTGTTCTTTGCCTTTCCCATGGAGTAAAAGCAATTAATGATCAACTTCCCCACCCCACTCCACCCCAACCAGAGCAGGGCAGATGCTTTTGGAGATTTAATGCTTTGAAGCCCAGAGCTCACTCCCAGAGCTCCGCATGGCCTCTGGCACCTTCGCAGCTTACTTATTACAGGGTGCTCGTCTGCAGGGCTGGAATGGGTGAGCAGTAGCCACCTGCCATCACTCTCATAGCCCCCAACCCCTCAAGAGAGAGCAGTCACCTTCCCACTGAACACCCTAATGGATCAGCTTGGGATTTCCTTCCACACTGCAGAAAGCCCACAGGTTCCAGGGGAGGCAGGGTGCTTACATTCCTCTGGTCACATCCTGGGAAGACGTCCTGCTCACCCTCCTCTGTCTTGCTTGCAGGACCTCCTTTTTGCTACTTGCATGGATTTTCCATTCAGGGACTTGGCCTCTTGTCTTCTTCCCACTGCACAGCCACTTGAATGTCCAGCGTTTACTGGAGACAGGCAGCTAGGTCTGCTAGGACTCACTTACCTTGGGCAAAAATTTAAGGATTAAGGGGGACCCCCAGAATCTCAGTAATAGAGTGAAATAATATTTTAATGCAATAGCCATTAAAATCAAAATTAATAGCAAAACTGCATGATAAGTAAAATTTAAAGGAATTTTATTGACCCATAATAATTGCACAGACCTATAGGATACAGGAGATATTTCCATAAGTGTACACATGAGGACAGGGCAGTGTTATTGATCTTTAATCTCAGGCCACAGTGTGCCTTGGCAAGGTAGCCTCCATTGTTGTTTTTGTCTACATTCTTGAGGTTTTGGCACCTCTTAAAACTTTGTGCCTGAAGCAAGTGGCTCCTCACCTCTCTCTAGTCCAAGCCAGGGGAGCTAACAAGGGAGACTTGGCATGGATCAAGAAGAAGGCAATCTCTACACGCCAGAGAACCTTTTACCCTTCCCCTCTTAGCCCCAGGACAAGGAGTTTCCCGTTGCCCAATTTCTCCTGCAGTCTTGCCTCCACCTTTCCCTGGGGCCTGCTTCCCAACCAAAACCTTTTTGTCTCCTTTCTGCCCTGAGTTTTATACTCATCCATCTTTGAGACCTTGGCCTGTTTTCCCCAGGAAGCTAGTAGGGGTACTTTAAACTCCCTTTCATTTACCTTTTGTCCTTTGCTCTTAACATCTTTTGGCACTCTGCATTTTATTTATATAACTTGTTTATTGTTTTGTTACCAGTCAGAATTCAAGCCTTATGCATACTGGGGGGTTTTATCTCTTCAATTCAGAAGTATGAACAGTTTCTTGCACATAGCAGACACTCAATAAGCACATGTTGAATGAATGAATGAATGAATAACAATTTGGTTCCTTTCCTTTCATCTTTCTAATTTCAGACTACACCTCTCTTTTTAATAGACAAAAGAGAGTTATATCTTTTTCTTAAACAAAAGGGTCGTCTGCCCTGGGCCTCCACTCTAAACCAAGAGAAAAGCCAAGGTTTAAAATTGCAGTTATTATTTAACACATCTGACCTTGGCAATAGAAAAAAATACATATATTTCAGAAACTCCAGGATTTTCAAGGTGTGTTTTGCTGCAGTTTGTTTTTAAATAGGGAGCGAAGCTACTGCATATCATTTAAATCAATAGTGAGTCTTTTTGTAACTTTAACCAAGACATTTAAAATCCAGCTTTGATTATTCTGTCTGTACATTGGGTGCCCCACTAACCTCACAGTGGTTGTGAAGTTTAAACAAAGAGCTAATGGATGTGCCTGGACATGTTTGAGGATATATAATTCGTCCTACAAATTCAGAGGTGTGTAAAGTCTTATTAACCAAGGCAGAACAAGGTGGACCCTAATACAGACCATGGTGGAAGTGACCATCCAGTCCTAACTTTCTCATTTTACAGATGTAAAATCTGAGGCCCAGCGCAACCAGAGTTGTGAATAGAAGCCAGCTGCCCCCAGTTCCCATGGAGTTTCTGGCCTCTGAATTTTCAAGTGCCAGCTGCATAGGTACAGGGATCCTGGACTCTGCTTTGAGTCCAAGTCAAAATCAGTATGGCTAGGAGGGAATTCCTGACCCAAATATCCTTGCAAATCCCAACCCTTTTCAAACAGCCTGGGGAAGATGTTTTGAATGAAATCCTCTTACTGTCCCTTCCATTGCTGAGATACATTTCTGAGTGGCATCTGAACAAGAATTTTATGAACATTTCATTTTCCTTCCTTGTTATCCTTCTTCTGTTTTCCTCAGAGCAGGTTGCTGCTGTGCCTGCTAGAGGCACAGGGTATAAATCTTCCTGAGTGGGAGCTGTGCCTTGGCCAGCAGGTCATTGGGTTGGCACCATCTCCACATGAAGTGGATCACAGGGAGGAAGCAGGACCCTGAGAAACACAGGGGCACACAGAGAGCAATTTCTTCAATGTCATGCTTCCTCTAACTTCCTTAATGACTGCAATTTACATGTGTGGGGGAAATTGCAATTTCCCCTGGAAGGCAAGGAAAGGAAAGTCAGGGCCGTCAGACTGTGTTGTAGGTGGGTATATGTGTGGGCTGTGTATTCCTTTGACTTGGAATCTTTTGGCTTGTCACTGTGTGTGCAGGCAAGACCGCAGACATGCACCAGAACCTGTGCCCTTGAGGATCTGGGGTTTTCTGTGTGTGTGTGTGTGTGTGTGTGTGTGTGTGTGTGTGTGTTGTCCTTACTGCTATCTTTGTGACTGTGTGTAGATCAATGTGTGTTTCTTTAAAAAAATATATGTTTCCTATTTCCTGCATAAATTACTTCGCGTAAAAGGCCATCCAGAGCTCAGTTCCTAGCATCCCTTTTCAATAAAGCAATATTATCAGAGCTTGGTCCCAAAACTAGTCCCAGGAGAGGCTTTTCCTAGACTCTTTGTCAAACGAAATGTCACTGACTCACCAAATGATGAGAAGAAAAATTTTTCTTGTTTATTTCCCTAGTGAGACAGAACAGCTCGGCCTCTTGACACCTTTTTCCTGGCTAGGCGGAGAGGTGGGCAGGTGGGCAGGTGGGCAGGTGCCATGGAGCTGCTGCAGGGAGGCCACAATAAAACCCTTGGACTCCTGACTGGCTTTATGGCTTCAGGCAAGCTACTTAACCTTTCTAACCAGTTTCCCCTTTATAAAAATGGGACTGATAATGCCTACTTCCTAGACTTATTCCAAGAATTTAATGCTAAGTTTGATAAAATTATCCCTGATCGAGGAGATCAGCACAGGGTGTGTTATATGCCTTGTCCATCCTCTGCTGAAGATGTACTTATATATACCTCTTCATCCAACAAATCTTTATTGATCACTTGGTATATACAAAATACATATAAAAATACATGGGTTTGAGATACATATAAAAATACAGTGGGGTCGACAGAGCGTACACTGACAACCACAGTTTGGCAAGATAAATGCTAAGAAAACTGCATAGGATGCACTAAGTTGCTGGAGCCATCCTGTGGCAGCCATGCAGAGGACGGGCCAAGTATCAGGAGATGGTTAGGAGGTATTCCTGAGCTACATTGCGGTAGTGGAGATGGAGAGGAGAGAGTTGTGGCTCACTCAGCTGGGGAGGGGCCAGAAAAGAATTTTTTGTTGTTGTTGTTGTTTGAGACGGGGTCTCACTATATAGTTGAGACTGACCTGGAACTCACTATGCAGCCCAGGCTGGTCTCAAACTCACCGTGATCCTCCTGCCTCAGCCTCCTAAATTCTGGGATTACAGGCGTGCACCACCATGCCCGGCAGGAAAAGAAATGTTTAGCTGGTACCAAGATGCACTTCTGGAGCAGACTGCCTCAGCACCCAAGGTCATCCAGAAGCCTTGTTGAACAGAGTTTTGGATTTTGGTTTTTTGGGTTTTTTTTTTTTGGTACCTGGGGTCGAACCCCAGACCTTTCACTTGCAAGGAAGGTGGTAGAACCACTGAGCTAAATCCCCAGCCCATTAGCCTTGTTAAGAGAAGGATTAGTATTTACACATGTGTGCCTTATTTATTTCACTTAGGAGTATATCTTCAATATGTATCCATTTTCCTATGAATGAATCTATTTTCTCATTCTTTATGGCTGAGTAATATTCCATTTTATAGAATAGCTTCTCTGGTGTGAATAATCTGCAATAATACAGAAGATCCTAATAATATTATTGACATTGAGAATTGGGAAGAAAGGAGCTAAAGGTCTGGGGAAGGGTAAAAAGGGAAAAGAAAAAAATGTGAGATAATGAAAAGATGGAAATAAAGTGGTTGTAGATGGGGAGGGGAGGAGGGGGTGAAGGGAGGGCAGGGACAAGGGGAAAAAATGAGAATCAAGACC
>NW_022900928.1:73233814-73241225 GCF_012274545.1 Fukomys damarensis
AGAGAGAGAGAGAGAGAGAGAGAGAGAGAGAGAGAGAGAGAGAGAGGGAACAGGGGGTGGGGTGGGGCCAGTCCTGACTGCTAGGGAAAGGAATGGCAGGGAAGAGTGGGAGAGAGAGACTGGGCTGAAGGAGGGTGGTAACAGGCAGAGCTTGGCAGATTTTCAAGGTCAGAGTCTTCCGGAGGGACTGAGAATTCCCCCCCGCAGGGAGAAAATCCCCCAGGGCGTAAAGGACTTCTTTGAAGTTGGAGACTGATGCTGGTTGAGTTCAAAGGCACAGTCACTTTCCCTGATAATTTCCCAGTCCTCCTAACCTATTTCTCCAGAGAGAGAAAATCTGCATCTGGTTGAACTCTAGCCATTTCTCTTAACTGCTTTCGCCATCCCTGCTTATCCTTCCCCTCCGTTTCATAAACACTCATTGAGTAGTCCAGAGACGGAAGCAAAGTAGAGGATACTTAGTCCTTGGCTCCGGAAGCTCAGAGCTTCACAGAAGGACACGTATAAGAACAAATGGTAATAATTCCATGATATGGCTGAGAACTTTGGGCTTTATTTTAGATGATGGTCCAAGTTGTTGGGTGAACAGAGAAGAGAGGATTCCCAGCCTTTTATCGGGAAGGCTGGCCTTGAGAAAGGAAACTTTGGAGAGCTGAATCTTGAAGGATTGGGGTTTTACTAAGTAAGATCTAAACATACTATTACTAGCACTATTATCATGAATGATAATAGTCACCATCTATTAAAGCTTAATCTATGTCACTGCAAGGCCCTTTACTGTCTACAATGAGCACATTGTGTTTGTGGTACAGTATAAAATCCTAAGAAAGCCCTTGTGAATTAGGTATCACTGTTCCCATTTTACACAAATAGGAAAACAATCACTGTGAGACTTACAGAGATCACACACTGAGGCATAGATAGACCTGGCATCTGAATCCCAGTTTGATCTCACTCCACTGTATAATCTCTCCCACATTCACTTAAGATTAGTGCAGGAAGCATATGAAGTAATCCACAGTTCAGGCAAATGCTTTCAACTCAGGGGCATATGAAGTATTGAATTATGGAGAATTGTAAAGCCTTTGGCTATGAATATAATAAATAAATAGGAAAACTCTTGACTAAAGTGATTCACGTTGATCTGAGTTAATATTTTCTAGTAATGGCTCCTCTCCAAGTGACATGGATACTTCTGATGATCTTTGTGGGCACAGTACTAACCTATGTATATATGGAGGGAATAAGAGAAATAGAGACACAGGTCATTCTCAAAAGTTTGTGATGCCATTGAGGAGACTTGTTTTAACACAAAGAGCAGAAGTTCGGAAAAGAGAGTGAGATTAAGGCCCATAAAGTGGAGACACAGAGGCAGATCTTTCATCTGCAGAGAGGTAGGAATATAGCTGGCCTTTGGGGTGGGTAGGAAGTGGATGCCAAGAGGAGGGGTGAGCATCCGGTCCTCCAGAAGGGGGACAGAGACTCAGACTGGGTGTGCACTTGGTGTTGGGACAGTGGCAGCTTGACTATAGGAGAAGAGATTCAGATTCAAAAGCAGCAGGTGATTAGGTAAGAGATGAAGGTCAAGGATGGTTATGAAGGACAAGCACAGAGGCTAAGAAATTTGTTTTTTTGGGCCCTGGCAAGCTGTTGTAGGCTTCCACATAGGGAAGAAACTGTGAAAACAAGTCTGTGGGCTATTTTAGCCTCTCAAGAGCCTCTCTCCGGGACGACAGTTGAGTTCAGTAGCTCATGAAGTGTCCTCACAGAACAGAATGGGAGAATGTCACCCTGTTGGACCCAGCTTCTTGTTTACAGATGACAGTGATGAAGGTCAGTGATAAGGGTGATAATGGAACAGAATTCAGACCGGGAAGGTCCAAGGTCACAGAATACACTTGTGGCAGGCAGAATTGGCACTAGCTGGCCTCCTTAGCTTGCTCACCCCAGCAGGGGTGGGAGGAGGCTAAAGACTCTCAAGAGATATCTGCCTTGGGAAGAGCTGGAGGGTCCTTAAAGGCAAACCACACTGCCATTGCTGCACCTGCAGAAGAAAAAGCCCTTGGGTGGGCTCCAGAGTGAGGACAGACCCTTTCAAAAGGCTCTTGGGCCAACCAGGGAAAGGACCTTGGTGCTTTTTGCCCCTGGGATAAATCCCAGGGTAGAGCATCTCCCCTAGAGTTTGTTTGTTTGTTTGTTTGTTTTTGTTTTTGTTTTTGTTTTTAAGGCCTTTGGTTTGGGCCTCTGGCCAGAGATTCTAGAATCTGTCCTACTTGTCTGCAAATGGTCCTAGGATAAGTTGGCAGAAGAGATGAAGGCATTTCCTGAAGAATCCTGTGAATCCCCATGAGAGGGTGCCCAGGTAAAATGAACTTTGGCAGGCAGAAAGGAGCCTAATGGAAACTAAAGAGATAGAGTAGAGACATTTCTTGTGGAAGGAGGGGGGACCCAAGGAGCATTATTTTCAGCCTGAAGCACTTGCTTCCTTCCTTGTTCCCTAAACATCTGAACTGTCACATCAAGTCACACAGGGTCAAGTTTCTTTGCGTCTTTCTCTGCCTCTATGTCCTGGCCCTGCCTATTACGATGTCTGCTGGTGGGGCTCATTCCCAGCCCAGGATTGGGCAATATTTTTGCAGGCTCCCTCATAGACCTCAGAGGATGCAGTGATGCACAGGATGTGCTAGGCTCTCTGCCACTGGTATAAGAAAGTGCACAAGATGCCCTCTTCCAGGGCCAGGCAGGGTGGCTCCCAGAGGAGCGCTGGGTTAGGAAGGATAGCCACCACCTATCAGCAGTTTCTTTCTCCTTGCCAGCCCCAGACTGTCTTTCATTCTCCCCCATGCTTTCTGACATGAGAGTCACTCTCCTGCTCAGAAGAATTGCTGGCAGCGACAGAAAGGAGATTACAGGCAAAATTTCTGCCTCGAAGCTTTCTCCAGGCAGTAGGGAAACAAGTAGAACTAGCTGGCTGTCAGTTCCAGGAAAGGAGAAACCCAGGTAGATTGTAGCCCTGAAGCAGCACCCCGCATGGGGCACGCTGGTGTCACCTCTGATCGTCCTTCTTCTTGCTGATGTGCATTTTATTAATCCCTGGGTGGGAAGCCAGCTGACTTCTCTTTGACACTGGTGTGATTCCTCTCCAGGAGTCCAGTTCCTCCGTGCAGTCTCAGGGGTTGGGTTGGGAAGAGGTGTGGCCAGAGGAGAAAGAGGAGGAGCACCTCACTGCTGCAGGACTTGGGTGGGGCACCTCTGGGCCTGCAGGGCCAGAAAGGGTATGATGAGATACAGAAGCTGAAGGGGATACAAAAAGCAGACAGGGCTTCCTCCCTTCCCCAGCACTGAACCTGACCCTGCTCCCCACCCTCCACTGTAGGCTTTCCCAAAGGAGGGGATGGTGAAGTCAAGTGCCAAGAACAGCATCATTTACACTTGGAGGTGACAATGACTTCTTCTCTAGCTGTCTTCCGCACTTGACTATGAGCCCCTTGAAGACAAGGAGAACCGGTGTGTGTGTGTGTGTGTGGTGTGTGTGTCATCTTTGGATGGTCAAGCCTGGACACATGGTAGATGCTTAATACGCTACAGCTGAACTGAAGCAATTTGCATCTTCCCAGAAAAGGAAAAGAGAGAATAGCACAAACCTACCTTGAACAGCCAGTCTGCCATGTTGGCCTCAGACATCCCGAAAGTGACATTAGCAAAGTTCCCAGGAATGGCCCACAGCACTGCTCAGGGCACATCCACTTCTGCCTTCCCCTTCTAAGACCCCAACATTGACTCAGCACTGCTCTTTCTGGATTTGTAAGAAATATTAGAACAGGGATGGGGATTTAGCTCAGTGATTCTGCTGCCTGCCTCACAAACACAAGGTCCTGAGTTCAAACCCCAGTACCAAAAAAAAAAAAAAGAAAGAAATATTAGAAAAAAGTCAGGAGTGGGTGACAATATATCTAAAGTCAGAAGATATCACTTGCTGGCCATGTTCCCAGTCAAGACCTGTGCTTGACTTTCTTAAACCTCATTGTCCACATATATAAAATGGGAACAATGGGCCTGGCAAGAAAAAGGCATTTCTCACATCCTGTTAACAGGATATAAAGGAATGCGACCTTTCTGTGTGTTATTTGTAAAATCTGTTTAAAATAAATCTGGATTTGGCCAGTCCAAATCTAAAAATGTGCCCAATAGATTTCTATTTGTCCTAGAAAAATGATCAAGTCTGGTGCAAAAGTTAGCTACAAGAATGGTTATTATTTTTTTCTAACTGTAAAAACTGTAAATAATCTAACATATAAAATTTGGCTGAAAAATTATAGTACATCCATAAATACAATGCTATATAGCCATTAAATTAGAGTGTATAGCTGGGCGTGGTGGCGCACGTCTGTAATCACAGCACTTGGGAGGCTGAGGCAGGAGGATCACTGTGAGTTTGAGACCAGCCTGCTACATCGTTCACTGTGAGTTTGAGACCAGCCTGGGCTACATCGTGAGTTCCAGGTTAGTCTCAACTATGTAGTGAGACCATGTCTCAAAAAACAAAAAAAAAAAAAAAAAAAAAAAAAAAAAAAAAAAAAAAGAAAGAGTGTATATTTCCCTTATGTGAAAAGATTTTTATGATACGTTGGTGAATATAGAAGGCTGGTTACTGAAGTATATACATAGTGTGGTACTATTTTCAGGAAAGAACCAGTTCACTCCCAATATTGGCTGTAGTCATCTTTGTATCGTAGGATTGCATCTAACTTTTAGTCTCTTGTTTGTCTATTTTCTACAATCACCATGTGTTGTTTTGTAAAGATTACATTAAAATGCCTTCTCCTAAAGTTTGTTTTAAAACTAAAGGAGATATTATGCATAAAGGTACTTTGCAAACTGAAAAATCAAGCAGATATATGTTTCTGTCCATGAGAAACTTACCGGAAAGAGGTGACAAATATATAAGATGACTGCAGCATGAGACAGAATGTGACAAGACCTTTCACGGGACAAACAGCCTGTTAACTTGGAAACACAGAAGAGGAAACATTACTGCTGGCCACAGAGGCAGCTGCAGAGTATTTGAGTTGACGACTGAAGAAGGGCTACAGCAGTGATGGCGAACCTTTTAGAGTTTCAACGATAGGGACAGCGATCTGTGGCACACATGCCGTAGGTTTGCCACCACTGGCCTCGGGTCTCGTGGGGTGGAAATACAGAATTGGAGGTGCAGAGAATGTGGAGAGAGCGATCGTGTTTAGGAGCGTGGTGGGAGATGAGCCCAAAAGGCAGCTGAGGTAGCTGCAGGCTCCCAGAGGGCTGTGTACAGTCTGATGCACCCCAGAGATGTTTGCTAAGTGCCTTCTATGAACCAGGAAATTGGAAATCCTGGGGAAGGTGGTGCCCCAGCTGTGAAGTCCAGGAAGGGCAGCGAGTACTCACTGCTGCACTGGGCACATCTGGCATGGCATGGACAGGGCCCCTGGTGAGTCTGGGAGGAGTCACCTGTCTGGGAAACTCGGCTTGGACGCTGTGGTGCATCGGTGTGCTGGGAGGCTGATGGTGGGGACGAAGAGGGGTGGTGACTGGCAAGGCCAGGGGCCTCTCTTGGTTGACCCACTGAAAATGGGAAAGAGGAAAGACGATCTTCACCCTGACTAGAAAGGGACGAGAAGTGACAGTGATAGTGACAGGGAGTGAGAATTCCATGGGGCTTAGAGGAGGGAAAACACGGACAGTCTCCAGGGTTTGCAGCCTGTATGGCCAGAGACATGGGAGTTGGCACAGAGTGTACCAATGTGATCGCACCGAGGAAGAGCAGGGTGCAGGGAGTGAGAGGAGTCATTCGGCTCTCATGAAACCACCCACTCTCTGGTTGGTCCCAGTCCTCGGGCTCCTTGGCATGGGTCCTGCAAATGTGGCTCTATCTTTATCCTTCCCTTCTTGGAAAGAGTCCAGGTTGAGGATACAGGACCGGGTAAGTTGTTAATGGGAATGCATGAGCCCCCTTGTTTACCCTAGGCAGGCCCATCCTCCTCGCTCTCCCGGCCTTCTCTTTCCTGCATCTGGGACTTCAAAGCCCCCATCATCCCAGGTGCCATCTCTTTGCCACCCCCGCCTCCCAGCAGTGTGCACAAGGTGCGTGTGCAAGGGCTTGTGCACAGATGGGCACATGTGGGAGGTGGGAGAGCCTTGCTGCAAGTGTCTACCTTTCCATTTCCCCACCGCAGCTCCCAGCCTGGGCTACTGCTTCGCTCCTCCTGTTGTCATGTCACTAGTTAATTACATTCCTTACTGAGGCGCAAATGTGTTTTTATGGAGAGACCAAGATGGTGTTAACTAGGAAGAAACTGTTAATGTTAAAGATGTATTTACCTCTGTCTGGTGCAGGGCTGGGGCCCCTGGCTGGAGGTGCTACCCAGTGTTACCCTGAGAGTGCAGCTCCCACCCCATCACCCTGCTACCCTGGCTCCAGGTACAGCCTCCCAGAGTCAAATTAACAACTCATCCACTAAGAGAAACTGATGGGACTGCTTAGGAGAGTATCCAGCCGTGACCACCCAGCCTCCATGTGCAGACACCTTGGTTCATTTCAGATATTGAGAAGCAAAATTAATTCACTTTAATCCAAAGTTAAATAAATAAGTTGTTCAGCCAAAGCCACCTGCAGGCTGCAGGTTGTCCTTCACGGCTGTTGGTCCAGTCCCCTCCTGACTTTTCCTCCCTGTGGCCCTTAGTCACCTTTGCATCTCCCATCCCATCCATGTCCCTCCAGAACCCCCGCCCAGGCCTCCTCATCGGCAACCCCCAAAGAGGCATGGCTTCCGGCCCTCCCTTGGACTTGTGCTCCAGTCCCAGAACAGCAAGTCGGCTGGTCTTCCCAGCACCCAGAACTCAGTGGCAAAGACAGCATGCTGGGGGACAAGGCTGCAGGTACACCTGGAGTCAAGGATCCAAACAGGCAGCAAGCAGCAGGGGAAAATTTTGGGCTCCAAAATGGACGGTGGCGAGGGGGCTGCTCTATAACCGTGCTGGGGAGAGTCAAACGGCAAATATGGTAGGGACATATGGAGAGGAAACAGGATATACTGGGGAGAGTAGGGATAAGCAGAGCTGGGAGCCCCTTGGTTCTCCAATGCCCTAGCTGAGTGCTGCTCTGCCCTCCCACAGGTGCTCAGGCTGTAGCAACCAGGAAGCGATTCTAGCCCACCTGGAAGTAAGAAGAAGGGAGTGAGCCTCCTGAAGACCATCGCAGAGGCCGGGATCACCCAAGAGTAAGAAATGCTTTTCTGTCCTTGAACACACACTTCAATCTTCCAGGCAAGTTTCCTTCCCTTCTGAAAGCTTTTAAGGCCAGCTGATCTTTAAACTGACAGCACAGCAACCTTAGATAGCAAAACCCTGCTTTTTTTTTTTTTTTTTTTTTTTT
>NW_022900928.1:73241305-73285943 GCF_012274545.1 Fukomys damarensis
TTTTTTTTTTTTTTTTTTTTTTTCATGTTACCTGCTTAGCTCTGTCAGGGCTAAGGCCAGGCCTTGTCCCTGTACTTCTGTTCTTCTACATGTTCCGCGAGCAATAAACTGCCGGTAGGGATGGATAGAGTCATACTTACATACGTGATAGTCATTGCACTTATACAACTCTCTGGAGCAAGTATTGTCACCTGAGAATTATCTGGGGGTGCTGGTAGTGAATGCGGTTCCTGGGCCCCAGAGCCAGACTCTGATTGTCAGTTGGTGTGAAAACCCAATGAATCTATACCCTGAGGGTTTATGAGGAACATGCATCCCAGGTGTATCTGATGAACTTGGAGAATAGTTCTTTAGAATATATTAAGTATTTTGAATAGAGAATCTCATTCAATCTTATCAGACAGGGATATAAATCCTCTAAAATAACTTCATGATCTCACAAACTTAAGTACCAGCAAAAGGCAGGATTTGGAGAGCCAATTATCCAGAACCACCCTTTTTTGCTTCCTAGTATGCCATATGTAAGGGCTGCATCTGTTATGGTGAGATTGGGCCCCAACTCCAAAGGCCCCTGCCCAAGATTTGGTAAATTTCCCTGATATCCTAGGGCCACCATGACCTTACAGTTTATGAGTTTCCCTTTTGGGGATGGTAATCATGGCCACGTTCCGCACAAAAGCTGGTTTCTCTGCAGAGAGGGAGAGGAAGAGAGAAAGAGCTAGCCATAAAGGTGAATGGTGTGGTCCTGGCCAGCTCACCAAGCAGGTGGCTAGTAAAGCCACAGATGTTCATAGCAGACCCCACACCCCAGAGTGACAGAATTGGCAGCAGGGACTGTCCTGCTTCCTGTCTGGGCAACTCCGTGCCATAGGTGTATGAAGGGATGGTCAGTGTGCTGGAGCACTCTGTGGCTCCTGAGGGAAGGCTATCTTCAGAGAGTCAAGACTGCACTAAGTGTCATCTGGACAGTCCCACTTGGGAAACATTAGGTCCTGTGTGTACAGTGGTCTGGCATAAAGTTTACCGTGCAGAACTTGAGGAAGATGACAAGTATGTAAAAAAGAGAGACAGACAGACAGACAGACAAGGGTTATACGCCTAGTGAACCAGTACAAGTGTGTAATGCCTGAGTCCACTGACTTTCTGTGGGACTGAAACTGAAGGTCTTCCTTGGTAGAGCCCCACTGTCTCTAGGCTGAGGCCGTGGTTGCTGGTCCAAACAAGCCAGCTTGTACCTGGGAGAGGACTTGCCCACTACGACCACGTACATGTCAGAAAATGGGGAAAGGGGTCGTCTGGCTGCTGACTCTTGGCATGAACTGTGTCTTTCTGGAGAATGAAAGGCTCTACAGATGAGACAGAGCAAAGTCACATATCACCCTTGACCTCCACCTTCTGCATTCCCCCGCATGCTCATGCGCGCGCGCACACACACACACACACACACACACACACACACACACACGTGCACGCGCACACTGACCACTGAACTATCTTTCCAAATGAATGACACTATGGTCTGTCATGAGGCCTAAATACAGTTGAACTATTGCTTGAATGGGTGCAACTGGCAAGGAAAATTTTTGCAGCTAATGCTGGAAGTGTGGCAATCAGAGAAGCTGCCAGCTGTCTCACTTAAATTCTTAGCTCTCTTGCTCTCTTTTTTTAAAAATCATTTTGCTTACATAATCCACCCCCTTTTTATTTTCTAATTCTCTCCTTGCAAAGCTGGCACCAGAGGGGAAGGGCTGGCGTGGGGAGGGGTAGCAATTACACATTAGTTTGCGGAGCATTTACATTTTGCAATTACAATTTAAAAATAAGTCCTGTTAATGATCTCCACATGTAATGACAAACCTTAACTTACACACACTCTCCTGGGCCTGCCTGCTGCTTACCCCTGAAGCCAGAGGCTCAGTGGAGGGAGAAGTTCCCAAGGAGGTACTGCAGGAGGTGGGGACAACTCAGATCAGAGGGACAGCCAGGGAAATTCATATGCCTTTGAGGACAGAGATCAGGCTGAGAACATGGACACTGAGCCTTCGGGTCTGTAGCTTCTCTCCTCCCTGTGCTCAGGCAGGATCCTGATCCACCCACTGAGCCCTGGTATGGTCAATCTCTACTCTGAGGAAGCAGCGTCAGTGCTCAGAACTGTATCAAAAAACCCCAACTTGCTGATGTTCTCCTAGATAGGAATTCTTGTCCCATTGAGCAGAGATGGATCCCAATCAAAAGCCAGTCAACCTGCCACCAGAGGACCCCCGCTGAGGATTGGGGCTGCCTGAAGCCATCAGTGCGACCCCTCCCCTACCAGGCCCCGCCCACTAACGGAGCAGCCTCCCTGCCACCATCCCACCCTGTCCTCAAGGACTGTTCAACGTATGTAAATCAATAAATGTAATACACTATATTAACAGAATCAAGGACAAAAACTGTATGATCCTCTCAATAGATGCAGAAAAAGCATTTTACAAAATTCAACACCCATTCATAATTTAAAAAGAAATTCCTACAGAAAATTGGAATAGATGGTCTCTGTCTCAACCTGATAAAGGCTATGTATGAAAAAGCCGACAGCCAACATCATACTAAATGGTCAAAAACTAAAATCCTTCACACAAAAATCAGGAATGAGACAAGGATGTCCACTATCACCACTCCCGTTCAATATAGTTTTAAAAACATTAGCCACAGCAATTAGACAAGAGAAAGAAATGATAGCAATAAAGATAGGAAAGGAAGAAGTGAAACGGTCATTATTTGCTGATGATATGATACTCTACATAAAAGACTGAAAGAACTCTGCCAAAAGACTTTTAGACTTGATTGACAGATTCAGTAGAGTAGTTTATACAAGGTAAATACTCAGAAATCAATAACCTTGTTGTACACAAATAACGGTCTCACTGAGAGTCAAATTAGGGAAACAATCCCTTTCACAATAGCACCCAAAAAAATGAAATATCTAGGAATCAATCTAACAAAGAAGACAAAAGACCTCTACACTGAAAACTACAGCACTCTTAAAAAAGAGATTGAAGAGGCTATAAGAAAATGGAAAAACATCCCTTGTTCCTGGGTAAGAAGAATCAATATAGTGAAAATGGCCATACTTCCAAAACTGCTATACAGATTCTATGCAATACCTATTGAAATCCCAATGGTATATTTCATAGAACTAGAGAAAACAATCCAAAAATTCATTTGGAATCAGAAGAGACCTAGAACAGCAAAAGCCATCCTAGGCAACAGAGACATGGCAGGGGGTATCACAATCCCCAATTTGAAAATACTATAAAGCCACTGTGATAAAAACAGCACCGAACTGGCAAAGAAACAGACCCAAGGATCACTGGAATAGATTAGAAGATGTAGAAATATCTCCTGACGTACTCAACTACCTCCTCTTTGACAAAGGAACCTAACAACCTCTCTGGAGGAAAGATAGCCTCTTTAATAAATGGTGTTAGAAAAACTGGATTTCAACCTTTCAAAGATTAAAACTAGACCCGTAGGGCCAGGGATTTAGCTCAGTGGTTCTGCTGACTGCCTCGCAAGTACAAGGACCCAAGATCGACCCCTGGTACAAAAAAACCAAACAAACAAAAAAACTAGACCGGTATCTTTCACCATGCACTAAAGTGGATTAAAGATATAATATTAAAACAGAAATACTAAACTCGCTGGAAGATAAGTTATGTAGAACTCCTGAAGATAGCAGCATAGGAAAAGACTTTATGAACAAATCCTCAGCAGCACAGGAACTAGCACTAAGAATCAACAATTGGGATCTCATCTTTTTAAAAAGCTTCTGCACTGCCAGAGAACTCACAGGGCTAAGAGACAACCCACAATATGGGAAAATATTTTTACCAGCTGTTCTGCAGACAAAGGTCTACTATCTAGAATATATAAAGAACTAAAAAAAAAAAATTAGACCACCCAATATAAAGACCCAATTCAAAAATAGGCATCTGAAATAAACAGACATTTCTCTGAAAAAGAAGTAAAAGCAGCAAATAATCATATGAAAAATATGTTCAGCATCACTGGTCATTTGAGAGATGTAGATGAAAACAAAACTGAGATTCCATCTCATCCCAGTAAGAATGGCTGCTATCAAGAAATCAAGCAATAACAAATGCTGGTTTGGGTTGTAGGGAGATAGGAACCCCTCTTCATTGTTGGCAGTGCAGACTGCAACCACTGTGGAAATCAATATGGAGATACCTCACAAACAACTAGGATTCGAAGTCCCATTTGACCCAGCTATTCCCCTGCTGGGAATCTTCCCAAAAGAATTAAAACAATCATGCCACAATGATATATGCTTATCCATGTTTATAGCAGCACAGTTTGTAAAAGCTAAAACTTGGAAACAGCCCAATTGCCCATCAAGTGGAGACTGGATAAAGATGTGTTTTGTTTTGTTTTAATAAAATGGAGTACTACTCAGCCATAAGGAACAAGAAACTAGAGAGATTTATAGCTAATAGATGCACATTGACGCCATACTCTTAAGTGAAATTAATAAGTTACACATATGTAAATACCAAATAGTTTCTCTGGTGTGAAAAAGTAAAAGTGTAAATAGGATTAAAATGTATAATTGATATTGTGTAATAGGAAGAAATGTCTAAAAGAGTAAGGAATTAGGAGGGGTAGGGGAAAGGTAAAAATGAAAAGAAAAAAATATGTGAAAGGAAAAATGTGGAAACAATGGCTTTGTAAACAGGGAAGGGTGGAGGGGCTGAGGGGAGGGCTGGTGAATGGGGAAAAACAAGAACCTGATAAGTCATGTAAAGGTACAAGATCCCAAAGACGAATGTAACTGTATTGTATACTTAATATGTATCAATAAATTTAATAAAGATTATAAAAAAGAGCCAGTCAAGGCACTTGGACACCCATAGATTGTGTAAAGGGGATGATTCCTTACTCAGAGCTCAGAAAAGGAAGAACATTCATTGATTTGCCAAGTGGGAAAGTCACTTCTCTTCTTATGAGTTATCCCATGTTTATTGGAGGCCTTTGATACCTATGGAACTTGGGTTTTGAATGCAGACCAACTAAGCTTAGATTGTAGTTCTGCTATTTGCTGGCTGTGGGACTTGGGCAAGTCAAAGAGCTGGAGCCTTTTCCCATCAGTGTCATCATGTAATCGGGATAATCATAGTCCCTCCTAGGGCTTCTGTGACAGTGACATCACACAACATCTAGCGCATGGGAAATGCTCAATAAGGGTGGCTCCTGCCCTGGGATCTCCCCAGCAGCCCCCAGGTGCTTTCTCCTCCTCAACATATAAGCTGCTCCTTTCTGGGTACAAGGGACATTCAGGAAGGGTGATGTGGTCTGGCCTCTCTAGGTTTCACCTTAGAGTCGAGCCATCTGCATCCTAAGCAGCTCCTGAATACACCTCCGAACTGGATTCTCTGCAGACTTCAAACCAGGCTTTTAGTCTAGTCTTCTACTTCTTATTAGGTCTCTACCTGACTGGATTCTCTCCAGCTCGCAACTCTCTTTTCTGGACGCTACTTCAGTGGGGTAATATTTTTTCACAACCCACCAGCCAAGGCCCTATGAGTATTTCTTATCAGTGAATGAGGGCGGTGAAGCAGGAGCTCTCTGAGGAGCCTTTCTTCCTGACACCCACAGCCTCAGAGCCTCACTTCCCCTCCAGCAAATACTGGTGGAGAAAAAGCTGTCTGTCTTGTGGGCAGCTTCTCCCATGCCGGTCTTCAGACTGACACAGTCAAGAGCCCACAGCTGCTGCTTGAAATACAGTATGCACAAGATTGCCCTGACCGATTGCAAAAAAGAGGTACCTGTCTTACAAAGATCTGGAAGGAGAGAAACTTCCCGAAGCAGAACATATGGCCTGGGGCAGAGAATACAGTAGGGGCTGTGGTCAGGGAACTCCTTGAAGGCAGGGTCTATGCCTTCATTTGGGGGGGCTATTTTTTCACAGTAAAATGTTATGTTTTGAAAGTGATGTGGCTCAGTGTACAGCACGGGGCTAGCATGCACAAATCCCTGGGTTAGCAAAGGAAAGTAAGAAGGGAGAAAGGGGGGGTAATGAAATTAAATACTGTCCTGACAAGTTGCATTTTTTAAAAAATTGACACATAATAATTGCACATACTTATGAGGTAGAATGTGAGAAATCTACGCATGTATACAATGTGTAATGATTAAATTAGGGTAATTAGCACTTGCTTCTCCTTAAATATTTATCATTTCTTTGTGCAAAACTTGCTTTTTAAGCCTAGATTATATGTTGGGCTGCTTCCCAGGTCAAAATAAGTAGATCTATCACTGTTATTCCCAATTGTTGTATCTCTTTTTATTCACATGGGTGTTTAAATTTTTGTAAAATTAGTATTAAAGTATGTATGAGTAGAAGGCAAATAGTATAAAAGATACAAAATAAGAGTTCTTCCTTCTTTCCTCCACCTTTTTAACCACAATGAACAACTTCTGATTTTGTTTGCTAAATAATACACTTAAGTTGCTCTTTCTTAACTTATCTAACCATCAGCTCCCTGCTATAAAAGGTGAATTACCACCCATTCTCTGCCTTCCAGTTTGCACAAGTTTGACAGCTTTTTATCCAATTATATTTAAGTTTATTTTAGTACATGATATATATTACATATGCCATGTTATTATGCAATACATACACTACAATTAATATAAATATAAATCTTTTAAGTCTTAATGTAAAAAATATATACTAAGTCACATACAGTAAATATAACACAAAATACTATACTATATACTATATATTTAAAGAATACATATAATGATATATAGTATACTGTGTTCCACTATATAATATATAGTATATACTATTCTATAGTATTATACTTATTTTAATCTACTATTTTTATGTTGTTAAGATTTGTAAGACTCATATTCTCTTATATAACTGTACTTCCACATTTTGAACTACAGATCAAAATATACAGAAATATGTTAAAAAGCATTTAACCCAGTATGGGTATGGAAATATCGTTCAAACACATAACCACACAGTGTGATTTGACTGTGAAGAATGAAATGAATCCTGTCATTACGATCCTGGCTGCCACAGTTGAATCTCCTGACTGCCACGGTGCAATAACCTCTCATCTCTGCGCCAATCCCCTCCCTTTTTGTGTTTTGTTTTGTTTTGTTTTTGCAGTGCTGGGAATTGAACCCAGGACCTCTTGCATCCTAGGCAAGGGTTCTACCACTTAGCTTCACCCCCAGCCATCTCTCCAAGGACTTGACTATTGATGATGCTGCTCTACCTTGTTCTTTCTTCTCCTTTTCTCCTCCTCTTTCTTCTTCCTCTCCTTCTCTTCCTCCTCCTCCTTCTTTTTTTTTTTTTTTCTATGGTACTAGGATTAGGTTCCAGGCCTCACACCTGTTAGGTAAGTGTTCTACCACAGAGCTATATTCCCTAGCCTTTTAAAAATTTTATTTTGAGATATTTTGCTAGACCTCTCAAACTTGTGATCCTCTCACCTCAGCCCCTACAGTTGGACCCACTGACTTCTTATTTCCCATCTTGCAATGAGCATCATGGGAACTTTTGGTTTCCTTTTATTTTTTCTTGAAAATTCTGAAAGTTCACCATTACATGATAGAGCTTGAGGTTTGTTTCGTTTTCTTTCTTTTCACTTCTTGTGGCCCTTGGGATCCTCTTAAATATGGTCAGGCTTCAGCTCCAGGAAAATTTTATGCTGCTGTGTTCTCACTCCTTCTCCACTAGTCTCTGCTTCTTTCCTTCTGTCACATCCACTGCCCAGAGCAGTATGCGGTACACAGTAAGTGATTACTGACTAAGCCTGCTACTTGGAGACCGGGTTCTAGTGAGGACCATCGCCAACTCACTGCATGAAGTAGGGCAAGTTTCCTCTGTTGTCCAGGGAAGCAGTCAGACCCAGTTCCCACTCAGGATCCTTCCAGCACCGCTGTCCTTTTGGCAATCATCTTTGGAGCCTTGTGTTCCTACCACTCCTGTGTAGGGAAGCAGCAGTCAGTTTCTGAGTAGAGAGATCAGGGCAGCGACAGCAGCAGCCTCCCACCGTGGCCTGGCCCATGCACCCTCCATCTCTCCAGCATCCTGTCTGGCCCCTTGGGAACCACTCTCCTCAACCTTCCCAGTCATTCTGAAGTGGTCCCCCTCACCTCTTCCTCTCCCTCTGCCCACCACCCCTATCCCCACACTTCTCAGCTCACCACACACACAGCTTCTGTTAGGAATAATCTTGGGCTGGGATTTAGCACAGTGGTTCTGCTGCCTGCCTTGCAAGCACAAGGACCCGAGTTCAATCCCCGGTACCAAAAAAAAAAAAAAAAAAAGGAATAATCTTGACCATGCATGTGGCCCATTAAGTGAGATCCTTTTCTCCCATTCATGAACTCCAGGACAAAGAGACAGCAAACTGCTCTTCCTATTGGCCCAAAGCAGAGACAGCCAAGTCCTCAAAAGAGAAGAAACCATACAGCAGCCTGAAGAGCACAGGGATCTGCCCCACCCTTGGCAAATTTGGGCCTTGGGGGAGTCATCTCGGATGAGGAGCTCATCCTGGAGACATCTGCCACGAAACCCACCTACCTACCTGGATCAACCCACTCTAGTCAGAACCTGCAGGTCTAGGATTCAAGATTCTATGTTCCTTTTCCCTGGGCAGCCTGACCCTGGAAGATCCAAAGTAACAAGCGCTCAGATCCCGGGAGATGAGTGGCTGTTCTAAGTCAGAGCATCCTAATTGGTCCTTGAGGACCACTGTGCAAAACTGTCTTCTCTGTCATCTACGCCTGGTCCTTTCCCTGGTGTGATGTCAGGTCCATCTTATAGGAGAAAGAAGAGGGGAAGCAGGGGCACAACCTTGAGCTTCAAGTTCTCAAAGACTGTGATGAAGGCAAGGCACTTTCTTTTCCACCCATAATAAAGGGAGATAAACTGTCATTGAAAAAGTCGGGGTTAAGGTTCCATGGCAGTTACACTTTTTAGACAAGTTGCTAGTCCTCAAATATTCTGTCACTGATGTGAAACACTTCTCCTTTGTGTCTGAGTATAGCGGAAAGGGCCAGCATGTGATTCAAGCTTTTCCTAATAGGGGTAAGATAACTATAGACCCAGTCCCAAGGCTGGAGGTAGAAGGAGTGAGAGACAGCCAGGAGCCAGTGGAGGTGGAACACAGCCCCGGAGCCCTGTTCTTCTGTCTAATTGCTGCCTGCTCTGGAGGCTCTGAGTAATAACCCTTTTGCTTACCTGCAAAGATGTCCTCTTTGGCTGCCCATGCAGCCTGCTGCCTGGATCTCTCTGGGCTGTGAGAGGAAGGAGAAGGTTCTGAAAGAAAGGTGTTGAGGAAGGGGCTTCTGCAAAAAGAGAAAGCTAGATCTTAGGAAGATATGACTAGAAGGGGACACTGCCAAAGAATGGAAATACCCTGCCTTGAACAAATGACTATTGCTCAACTGGACAGGCTTTCTGAAGAGACAGCCAGGTGCCTCTTCTCCTGTGAGTCATAGAGGATTTTATTCTAGGACAGGGACTTCTTTGCAGCTGTGGGTGTTTGCCGGACAGTCAGGGGTGGGGTGGGGAATAAAGCCATGTGGAGACAGCCACAGAGAGCAGGCTGACTGCATGCTTTCTCCTACCCCCACCCTCTGAGCACCCATAGGTCACCTCGGTCCAGGCCAACAAGGAGACACTAGCAGTTCGTGGTCAGTGTGAGGCAGAGCCCTGGCCCCAAAGAGCTGAGTGCAGGTCAGGGAGAGGCAGCTGAGTCCACTCTGGCAGCGCGTGTGCACAGAGTTCTTCTCCCACACAGCGAAAACACATGATTGGGTTGGGTTCCCAAGTACACATCGCCTTTGAGATGCAATCTCCAACCAGACATTTCCATCATTTCGTGTCCATTTTTCAAATTTGTTCTTTCCTTTCCTAATTGAACACACAGTCCAGTGTGTCTGTGAGAGACTCGAGATTCGCCACTTTCAGCGTGCTCAACATTTCCATCTTTGTCTTGGTCAGGGTATGTTTCCAAAACCCTTACTTTTTATTGCTGCTATCAGCACTTTCATTTTTCCATCTCTCACTCACTCACTTCTTATAAAATAATAAGAAAAAATGCAGTAAGATTTTTAGATAAATTTGGACCAGCACAGGACCAACATAATGGAATGGTAGCTGCACCTTGCTATAAGGCTGGGTGGGGAGGAAAGTGAAGGAAGGCTTCAGGGAACAGCAGGGTTTGGAGCACACTTTTGACGAGGGAAAGAGCATGGTCATGAAATATGCCTCACCACACTCATGGACAAGAACAAGGACAGCAAAGGTTGGAGGTCAGAGAGGGAGTGTCTGCCCAGCTGGAGTGAGTCTGGGGTCCTGGGGGGGGACTTGCTACCCCATATCACTCCCTCTCCCACCAAGGCTGTCATCCTGCTTTGCCTGGGAGACGACTTTCAGCAGATCAGGAGCACAGAGCCTCTGCATTTGCCCTTATCCCAGCAGTGGGGAGGCCGAGGTCAGAATGCCTTTCCTCCTCCAGCTGATCATGTGGGTGGCTCCACCCCAGCCTCTCCTTTTTCTTATAAGCAACACCACCACAAAAACCCCAGAGAAGGTCACCCGTTGCCTGAGGACAAGCAGATTTTCGGTGACAAAGTGACCCAATCCAGAGACCTCTTGCTTCCATAACGCTGACTCTTGGTTGGCTGATTCTTCCCTGGAGCCCGGTTTAAAACATTGGGATAGGGTATTTTCCAGCCAGAGAATATGGTTCCATCCTTCGCAGAGAAGAGAGGGCTCTGGCTGGGCTTCAGGGTCCCTTGCTTCTGTGAACCACCGCTACCTAGCTCCTCTCCACTTCCACCTTCCTGGCCCCCAAGTCTGTTTTCCCTCCTCTCCCCTGCTCCCTGGGAGCACCCTTTGCCAGTGCAGGGAAGAGAAACCCATGCAGGGGAGGGAGGCAGGCAGGGCGGCAGGGCCGGCGCTGCCTGGCTCCTCTCCTCCAGGATCCCCAGTGTCGGAGCTGTTTGTCTGTCTCTGTTGAGTTTCAAGCCTCAGGGGCCGGATCTGTGTTGTTTTCTCAGCTCGGTCCAGAGTAGTGGCTGCTGTCAGCTCTCGACAAATAATAATAAACCTGGGAATCAGGCTTGTCGAGGGGGACTTCAGTCCCTGGGTTCATTTTTAGATTTGTTTCTCTCTGTGTATGTGCAGACAAGGGAGCACATGACAGTCTCTCAGGGGATCGGACTGGGGCTCCCAGGAGCCCCAGAATCCACCCTGACTGCCACCCTATGGAAAAGCTGGCAGGCCCTCCTCTGTCCCTGATCACTGGAGCTGTCTGGATGTTTAAAAGAACAGACAAATAATCGAATCAAAGACCCAAGCTCTCTCCTCTGCCTGTGCCTCCCACCTCTCCCAATCGTGTTGCTTGGAAAGCTAGGAAGGGGGCTGAGGACAAGAAGAAACTGGAGCAGCCGATCCCAAAGGCAAATAGCAGCTGGGGACCCCCCCCCCAGTCTCTGGTTCTGGGAGCCTCTTGCAAGGGAAAAATACTGTAAGTTGAACTTTTTGCAAAAGCAGAACCCAACTGTGGGTGAGCATAAGTTTAAGACATTAATGACGCCCTTTTGGGACAGAGCAGGGCCCAATTTTCAGCAGATTGAGCCCATCAAAGGTCCCCGCTACCACCTGGTCCCTGGCAGGGAACAGTGCAGATCACCTCTCTGCAAGAAGGATTTGCTTCCCCTTACAGCCAAGAAGCTTTTATTTTTCCTGTTTGTTTTATTTTGTTTAAAGGAACCAAAGGGGGAAAAATTGCCAAGTTATAAAGTGCTTAAGGAAGAGATGAGAATCTTCATCAAAATGCTAAAAGCTGGAGGGGGAGAATAATGTGAAAACTCTTGCCTGCTATTTATGGGATTGATTCTCAGATCAAGAAGAAGCAAGCGGTTGGATAAAAGGAATTATTGTTAAGCTCCTCGGTAGGAAGATCTAATGGACAATTGCCACTATCAGGGGGAATTAAATTGCTGTTTCAGTTTGTAAAATATATCAGCAGCTTTTTGAAGCCAACAAAGGTGTGACAGCTAGGTAGGGAGGCAAGTGGGGCTCTACCACTCTCTGTTCCTGGTGTGGAGAAGCAGGAAGCCAGGGAAAAGGCTCAGGACTAGTCCATGTTTTTACGACAAACTGCAGAAGAGCTGAGCTGGAGGAGTCAAGAAGGAAAGCAATAGCCCTAGAACTGCAGGTGCTGAGGTGCCTAGGCTCCCATGAATCAGCACTGCAAGCCAGTCAGCAACCAGGCAAGATGGTAGGGTCCCTCTCTGGGACATCCAGCCAGGCTGGAGTTCAAGGAAGACAAGTTCTGCCCTTGCAGGAATGAGGGGCTGAGGATGGAGATGGAGTCTGTGATTTCCAGCAGCCCTGCTCATAACCGGAACTAAAATTCTGTCCCCAAACACTGCATAGTCAGATTCTTCAACTTCCTATGGCCACAAAGCCTCCCCCTGCACAAACACACACTAAACTGCAGACCCAGAGGAGCCTGAGGTGGCTGACCACCACCACACCCCACACACCCGTGGGCTTATCTCTAGGCAGCATCGTAAATGAGTATGCATAAATGACCTCTCTGCTAGCTACATAGGAACGTATTATTCCAGATAAAAGTGCATGCAATAAAACAGCCTTGGGGATGGAAAAAGGCAAAGAGGAGGAAGGAGGTCCTTGAAAATGGGACCACAGGAGGTTTTTGAGCAAGCTCTCGCTCATCTCTAGGCTGGGTCATAAATGAGTGTGCATAAATGACCCGTGTGCTCATCCACACAGGGACATGCTATTCCAGATAAAGAGCAAACAGTAAAACAGCCTTGAGGTTGGAGAAAGAGGAGGAGTGGAAGCCCTTGGAAGCAGGGCCACCGGTCACTCCTCGGGTTAGGGAGCAGGGAGGAGTGCGTGTTACCCCTCCAAACCCCGTTCCCTCCACGTGGCAGTCCAGAGCTGATGAAGGAGCGAGGAAGGGAGATTTTCACATCTCTCAAGGGAGTTCTAGCCAAAACTCAGGCTGGCGTCCACTCTGTCCCCGTGCTGTTCCCTGGAGACCAATGTCATCCTACTGGGGCATGACCTGGCATCACCTTCCAAGTAGGCGTCTCAGAAAGGCAGCAAATGACAGTTGGTCTAGAGAGCTGAGTGGACAAAGGACCCAGTCATCTTGGTTGTCATCTCCACTTCTTGATGAAGTCGGGAGAGACTTATCTTCCACTGACCGTTCCAGACAGGAGCCAGAGGGACACCAGGGGAGTGGCCCTCCTAGATGTGACATCCTGGGCAGCATGTCTTGGGACCCAGTAATTGTGAAGGGGAGCCTTGGTCAGGCTAAGAACACACACAGTATGAGCATGGGGATGAGACCTGAGTGAAAATCCTGTGCAGTTCCTTCCCCAGCTCTTTCCTTGATGACCCAGACGTAACACAGGTCCAGTCTCTGGCTCCCAGGGCCCGTTCGAGCCCTACCTGACCACAGTGGACGATTTTGATGTAGTCCTAAAATGGGGGCAGGGAGAGAACACAGTATCTTCTGGGCCCTACATTCCTGCCACCTGAAGTCCCAGGCTATTGCGCTTTCTCCTGCCCACCAACACTGGCATCGTGTCTGCTGAGCTGTGAGGTACAGCAGGTTTTTGGGGTGCCTGGCTATCTTCTTACCCTCCCTTAGTCCCCACCCCCAAGGACCTTTCACTTCTCCCTCCTTTTAAAACATTTCCACCAGAAAAACTGACTTGGGGGTAAAATTCCTCCACATATTTGACGCCTTCCCAGCCCCTCAGTGTATCCTCTCTCTGCTCCACCCTTCTCCATTCCAACCCTCAAATTGGCCTCATCCAACACCCAGTTCAAAGCATTGACTTCAGCACCCAGCTTCAGGGGGACCTTGAAGTTCCTGTAGACATTCAGCTTTCAGCCTGTGAATTCCAGCCCTTCCTGGGTGCTCTGAAGAGACCTGTGTGGTGTGCGTGTGTGTGTGTGTGTGTGTGTGTGTGTGTGTGTGTGTGTACCCATACGCCTGCATTTATTGAGATAAATCCACAGAGTCACATGAAATCAGTGACAGGTTGACACCGTTATTTCAAGATTCATCGCTCTGAGTTGCCAGCAGAGGAGACCTAGCCAACTCCTTCCCACCAACAACACTTTTTTTCCAGGCACAATTTATAGCACTGGGGTGAATTTGTTTCCAAAAGATGAATATCACACTATCAGCAACAGCTGCCTCTCATTTTTATTTGTTTTTAAATTTGACTCAAAGTCCAATTCTCCATACACATCTGAAGCTGTAAATCCTAAAGCGACTGATTACATGATTTAGTAAACAGGTTATATTATATAATGCAATTAAAGAGGGGCCCTGCAACACCCCCTACAGGTCGCTTCTGGGAAGGGCGCTGCATAAGGTTTGCTGGGGAAGGAAAAGAAAGGGGATTTCACCTGGGTTGAGGTGACTGCCCCAGAGGGAGTTGAAGTCAGCCAGGTTACTTAATGCAGCTTTCCGCCCCTCCTGCCGAGTTCACTGTGTTATTTCAGCCTCCTGCAAGTTTGTCTAGACGTCAGAACCTCAGCCTGGGCAGCTGTGCGGAGGGGATGGGAGACCCCTCCCCACTTCCAAACAAGACAAGACGGGAGGAGTAGAGAGGGGGTGGTTGGCCCTTGGAAAGAAGCTACATCTAACTGTTGGCATTCGATTCAACAAGCACGTGTGGAGTGGTAACAGTGGGCAAAGACTTCCAGGGTATGCTGGGGAAACCCTTTCGTTCTGCAGCCCAGGAAGGAAAGTGACTTGCAGGAGGCCCAGCTAAGTTGCAGATTCTACTGGCTGTGGAATCCAGCTTTTGGGACCCTAAACACATCCTGGGGATTGAAAGCTGGAGTTCCTAGATGCTGAACTGAGACCCAATCCAGTGTTGTAGGGTAGAGGAGAAGGGCTCCAAGAAGACAGAAAGAGAAAGAGCAAGAAGAAAAGAGTAAGGGAGGGCTGGGGATTTAGCTCAGTGTTTCTGGTGCCTGCCTCACAAGGGCAAGGACCCAAGTTTGATCCCCAGTAGCAAAAAAAAAGAAAAGAGGAAGGGAGACCTGGGACTATCCTCCCTCCCCCCTCCCTGAACTTCAGTACTACTGGGACACGCTGGGCTCTGAAGACTCAAGAATTCCAGATTTTCCAGAGTTTTTTGTTTGTTTGTTTTTGTTTTTAAGAGTGGATAACATTGCAGAAAACCAGTCCCTGGAGACAGGAGACTCACTTCCTAGGGTCTACGAAAGAAACCGGACAAGAAACGAGGAGGAGAGAGTCCCTGGATGAAGAACACGGGACTGAGCCCTAGAGGGTCCTTAACCATTAGCCCAGTCTCCAGTTTGGAGCAGGCAGTGAGGCAGTAGAAAGCTGGGCCCTTCTTGTCCTCTCCTACCCCAGCTCCAGATATAGTTTAGTCCCAGCTAGGGTCAGGGGCCAAGAACAAACGCTGTTGGGCCAGCTGTCCAGACAGTTGCCAATTAGACTTTGTTTCTCATCCTTAAGGCCCTGAGCCCCCAACCCCTGCACCCTGGCCCAATTACTGCCCAGCAGCATTAACCCCTTGGTGCCCTAGGCTGTTAATGGAATGTTAATTGGTCTAATGGGTTTCATGTCAACAAGTCCTAATGAGCTCCTTCTAACGAGCTTGGCATTTTTTTTTCTAAGCCTGTTTGTCAACACTGGCGTTTAGACTCCAGTCTGAGGGCCTCATGGAGCAGAATGGGGGGAGGTGGAGCTGAGGAGACAGAGGGGTGTGGATGCCCCTGGACTGTATGTGGCTTGTTTCCTACAGGGTTGTCCTCTTGTGCCCCCCATCCACCTCCAGGCCCCTAAGACCTCACCTGGCTCTTGAGCTCTTTAAAATGTCATTTTCAGCTTCTTTTAATGATAATATCAGTGACACAAATTATATCCTCTTGGATATCATTGTGGAGTTGGGCATTGCATTACTTTCTTTTTTCTTTCTCACAGTTGTCATATAATAAACAACAACTCCCAACATAAGCCTGTCCTAGACAGGGGATTTCCTCATAGTAAATGTACCTTCTGTGCCCTCCATTTCTAGCCTTGGCTTTGCTCCCGTGAATGCCCTGGTGTCTGGTGACAGAAGCACAGGGCCCCTGGCCATGGCCACGGCCTCTTAGGACCCCTGACAGAAGCTCAGATCAGTCTGGTCCTTCTTTCTCTGCTCCCAAAGCAAGTGCACGAAGGGCAGGTCTCCCCAAAGGGCCGGAACCCCCACACCCAGGCCTCAGAGCCATCTGCAGCCAAGTCCCTGACAGGATCATCAGATCCCCAGATTCCTCTCCAGGATATTGCACGAGCTCCCAACGGAGGACTGGATGGGATGGGGGCTCACCTGTGGGTGGAGCATGTGAGGACACAGCTTGCTTCCAGGATGGGTGCAGCTGATCTCTCCAGTGTCAAGTTGCCAGAGGCTTCCATGCCCCACTGAAAAGAGAAAAAAAAACCTAAGCCAGAGTTGAAAAGGCCTCCTATTCTCCTGCAGGAGAAGCCCTCGGAGGGCAATGGGGCAGTGGCCCTGTGGCCTGTAGTGGCCCTGAGGGGAGGGGCAGGGACCATCTATGTCTAGAAAATTGCTTTCACTTCCTCTGTCAGGTGGAGCTGGATCTGGCCCCATCATGGCCCAGCAGGCTGGGGGCCAACACATGTCTCAGCCTCGTGGATGGTTCTCTGGGAGCAGACCACACTGCAGTCCCTGCTTTCCTCTGACAGGGCAGTCTGACCATGCCAAAGGGCAGCCTCTAAACTGACCCTGCCTCCCATTCATTTGACAGTGAACAAAAGGATGTGGATTAAAGACTACTCTGTTTAGTCCCAATCCTCCCCACCGTGTTTTCTTTGCTTTGCTTTCATTATGAAATTCTCATTTAAGGAATGAGTTAAGTTACCAAAAGACCCAAACCCAGGGTTTAAGGGAACCAGTTACCCTTACAAGTGGGGGGAGGTGGAAATAAAACCTTCCTAAATGCAGCTCCAGCCCTAACTCTGCCCCCAAGCTCCCTCTTCTGGGAGCTTCCAGAACTGCAGCCCTTCACTTTTCCTAGCCAATGAGCCTCTAGGATTGGTGTTCCCAAGAAGGCAACTGAGTCCCCTAACCCTTAGTCTCCATTCAAAGTTCTTTATCTACTAGAGCTCAAAAGGCCATGCCTAACTCACTGCCAAAATATCCCTAGTCCCTCTATTCTCTCAGGATCCAAAAGGGAGAGATTCCACATCAATTTTAATATCTCAAAAGTCTTAAGTCCTCAAGTTCCTTCTAATGACTCAAGAAATCTATGTCTGGGCTGGTGGAGAGGTAGCTCAGTGGTGGGACACTTGCCTCGCAGGCTTAGGGAGACCCTGGGTACAGTCCCTGGCACTGCAAAAACAAACAAACTAGCAACAAAAAACAAAACTCTATCCTTTTCTTCCAGTGTGGAAGCCCCTGCATGAAAATAAGCCTTCATACGGGTCATTCCCCTACCTGCAGGGAGAGACTCCCCTCTCCCTTTATGGTTCTCCACTGAGGCCCCATGTGAGAGGAAGAGTCTGAATCTCGGTGCCCACACTGTGTGAGATGGGTGGGATCCTGCCTGCTTCTGTCACAGGATATCCTGCCAGCCTATCTCCGAGGTCAGGCCAGTGTGGTGAGAGGCACAGGCCAATGCCAACAGGACTGCCCCCCCACAGGAAAGCTACCACACCTTGCAACAAGCCCACCTTACTTTCTTTCCTGCCAGATTATCACCTCCCTCTCCCAACCACACTCTCTGGAGAGAAGACCCAGTTTCATTCAACCATCCTGCCTCAGTCCCTCCAACCGTCCTGCACACAGCTAATATGTGATGAACATCTACTGGATAAAACATGAACTTCCACTGCTTTCATGGGCACTTAAGATAGAAGTGGGCCGAAGGCTTTGGAGACTCAGGTCAGGCCAGGGTGGCTATTTCCTCACCTCCCTGAAAGACAAGAGAACAACACACACACACACACACACACACACACGACTGCACCTGGACATTGACTTATTTAGTGGCAGCCCTAAAACACCCTCAACCTCCCCAGTGTTGGGGTATATGGACCTTTTGAAAGTCCCTGGGGAGGATCAGGTTGATGGAGGCCCCAAGTGCCCTAAGGGAGAGGAGGAGAGGGAGTTCCGAGCAGCGCCTACTCCCAAAGGCTTCTAGCTCTTGAGCACCTCACCACGGGAGACAGGTCCTGCACCCCAGTGGTTCTTAGGACTCTCCCACCGTGATGGACCTCCCTGTATCAGCAAGTAGCTATGGTTTCTGGTTCTAACCATGTCATGGTGTCCTCTATAGCTCAGTAGCTCTCAGGGCATTCTGTTTCCTTGGATGGTACTGCCAGACTGTCTCCACTTACCACACCACATTCTGGTTCACGAAACTTCCAGGCCCCATGAGGGTGGCTCAATTACTGATTGTGGGTGGGATGCAATGCAGTGGAGCAGATGTGGAACACACGAACTCCCAGGCATGCGCGCGCGCGCACACACACACACACACACACACACACTCCACTAATAGCCTCCGTCTCCTCGGTAAAGGGTGAGCCAACCACTTGGCTCTGACAGCTCTTCAGGCCCCACCTGCCTGTGTTTCTATACTGGAGCCACGTTAAAGGAATTTCTGGAGTTGTAGCCTCCACCTAAAAACCCAGGAGGTGCTTAGGATCCCCATGACCCTTGCCCTCCCACAAGCCCTTCTCCGGCCCCTCTGGACCCTCTTGGGCTGCAGTCAGAGAGCCAAGCCACCACATCCCTTGCCACCACTAGGGGGTGTGATGAGTACACAGGCGGAAGGATCCTGGCGCTAGGAGACCCTAGGGTGGGGAAGTTGGAGTCCTGAGGGCTTACTGCTCCTTTGCGTGCTGGTGATCTCTCCAGACACCTGAGAAATGGTGTGCCAAGGAAAGCCTTGTCATGAGGGGTCAGGATGAGGCTCAGGGCTCTCTCAGGCTGGGCCAGGAAGGAGGGTATCCAAATAGCCTCCAGTTCTACCAGGCTGCCACAGGCCTACCCACTTTCCCCAGCCCCGGGCCCCCACACAGACCAAGCTGGAGCCCATGCTGATACCGAACAAAGCCTCGCTGCAGGGGCACAGGTTGTTTTACATATGATTTGAATATCGTTTCTTTCAAGTCAAAATAGCACAGCAAGCCCCTCCCCAACAGGCCTCTCCCCTGAGCTCTCATTTGTTCCCCTGCAGGGCCTCCTGCCCTTGCTGTATCCTGTCAGTCCAGGTGACCGAGGCAGAAAAAATGTGGAGCTGGTTGGTCCCAGGGCTCGCCTGCGCTTGCTCGGTGGCATTAACAGTGCGGCCCCTCTCTCCTGCCTGCAGATCCTCGATGTGAATCAATCCCATGATGCAACATGCCTCCCCAGCCCCAGCTCTGACAATGATGGCCACGCAGAATGTCCCTCCCCCACCCTACCAGGACAGCCCACAGGTGAGTGTGCCAGGGAAGAAGCTGGGAGGGAGTGTGACAGCCTTGGGAATCCCATGGAGGGGGGCAAGGGTGTTCCAGTGCAATGGACAGGGCCAGGCCTGCCCCTGGGAGACTATTCTGCAGGGAGGCCTATGAGCACAGACCCCTGAAGGGTCTCACTGCCTTTCGACAAAACAAACAAACAAAAAAACAAAAAAACTACTGGGGTAATCTGTTGCCAGTCCCATAAACTGGAGTAGTGGTCATAGACTCGCCCACCTGCCTCTACCCTGTACATCTCAGAAAGTGTAGCTGGGCCCCTTTGTCATGGTCAGGGTAAAATCCACATTTGAGACACAGGTACAAGTTGTAAGTAGGGTCCGCCTTTGAAAATTTGAGAACTCCCTGCTCCTATTCACCAGCCTGGAAGAGTCTCTTTTCTTAACTGGGACTCTGCAGGGCTTCTACCTAGAAACGTCCAGGTTCTTTTTCTGCACACTCCAACTCCTTCCCAGCTCCCATCCCTCAGCTCAGCTGTCAAGTTCCTGTGAGATTCCTCCCTGGTTGCAAGTCCTGCAAAGGGCACCAGCCCCTCCTGGGCATTGTCTTCACACTGTCACCCTGTCCTGTCCTTTGCCTCTCCTGGAAGCTGCCTGCCTTTTCTGGGTGGGCTCCTGCAGTCCTGCCATCCTAGAGAGCAATCCCTTTTCATCTCTACTTCCCCTGGGGCACCCCACCCACCCTCCAATCTTTGAGAGCCTGAGTTGTGCAGCTGATCCTTTGTCCAAGGCTCTGTTCTCTGACCTTTATCTTCATGTTCTCTTTTCTCTCTACCCTGGTCTCTCGGGTCAATATTAATTCAATAATTATTTATTGAGCACCTGTCATTGAAATATGACCACTGGAATCCTCACTCATTCATTTAACCCCTGAAAGCGCCTACTGTGAGTCAGAACTCCCCTCTCTTCTCCAGCAGCCTTTCTCTGCCCTCCTAGTCCACTCATTACCATTTCAAATGCAGCCCTTCTCACAGACCATGCAGAAGATCTGTGTAGCGTGAAGAGGGAGTTAAGATGCAGGCAAAAGGGGGAGACTTGCCCCATGGCACCCTCTTGTTCCAATGAAATCACCAGATGATGTGGGGTCACGCTATGGAGTGACCACCTTGACTTCTCTTCCCTGAAGGTACAAAGGTACTGACTGTTCCGCACATACCCTCGAATCCCCAGCCTTGCTCCACATAGCAACCTCACACTCTTTCCCCAAACAAGTCTCACATTCAGCAGACCCTCTGCTCACATCAGCACCTTCCCACCAGTGACTGTAGGGTTGGACTTGGCCTTTATACCAGCTCTTCTATTTGGACACTTTTAGACATCTGACTCTCATTCTGGACCCTTCCATCTATGCCTCAGATCCAAGAGTTGAAGTTCAGAAGGAGCCCTCATTTGGTGGAAACGAAAAGATAACAACGAGGAGAGGAAGCTCTGGGGACAAAATCCCAACCTTCTCCGTAGATGCAGACCCATTTGCCTATCTGCTTAGCCAGTTAGGAACCCACTCCCCTTGTGTATTAAGAGGCAGAAACTTTGGCTTCATTTCTCCTGTAACTGGATACAGCTTTCCAAACTCTAGCGGGAATGGGGAACAGAGTGGGGATGCTTCCTCTGTTCAACAGGTGATGAGTGTGAAACTAAGGTTCAAGGACATATGAGGGCAGGCCTAGAGGTCAGGGAGTTCTGGCTGGGCACAGCTGCAAGCCACTGCTTCCTCCCTCCCATCCGTCTCTGCTTCGCCTGCCTGGCAGCCGGGAGAAGTTCTGGCTCCATGGGATTAGCAGGAGAGCTGCAGCAAGGGCCTGTGTCCTCCAAGAATGCTGATCCAGGAGCCTAATTTAATTCTCAGCATACAGCTGGATGAGTAAATCCCAGCTGCTGAGGGAGAGAATGGAGGTGGGGCTAAACTGCTCTGGCCTTTGGGGCAGGGAGGGAGCCGGATGCCAGGAACCAGATGTAGGGACTATCCTGAGACTCCTTTGTGAGATCTGCCAGGTCTTCACTACTGCAAGTGTTCTCATTTATAGCAGAGGGGTAATTTGGCCTCAGGAAGCTGTGTATCTGCTTGTAACTCCAGAGATCCAAGAATGAAGTGTCTACCAGGAAGTGACCAATGCAAGGTCTTGAGGCCTTTCACCCTTGTCTAGACTAGGAGACTGTGACTAAATTGCCACTGGCCCTTCCTGGGCCAGGCTGACTCCCAAGAAAGGGGATCAGGAGGAAGAGCTGCAAGAGAGGAGTTAGAGCAGGGGTAGAATGGGTGAGAGAGAGGAAAGAGTGAGGCTACAGAACAAAGGCTCCTGACTCAGGCACGCCTGGGAAAGGCTCTTTTCTCTGGGAGCGATACCTTTCAGGCCACCTGGCTCTAAGAGTCTCTCTCCTATTCTTTCAGACCAGAAGGGGCTCTCCCTTGGGAGTGTCTCTTCGTGTGCCATGGGTCTCTGACCTTTGATATAGGAGAACTTGGGAACCTGCACTGGTCCTCCTTCCTTTTCCCGCTCCCCTTTCAAGAGCTGACCCCAGCTCCTCAGGGGAAAGCTCTGTTCCATTCCCCTCCTAATGCCATTATCCTAAGGAACCAGTTGCTCTTGGACACTCGGCTTCTTTCAGGAAAGCACAGACTAATAGGAACATGGGTCAGGGACACAGGGAATCGCACCCTAAATGGGCCCTCTGGAAAGGAGATCCACTCCCTCTTCACACCTTCAGGTCCAATCTCACGACTTCTGGCTCCTGTGTGACTGACTTGTTTTCTCGAGGCCTGCACAGCTGAACACATCTGTGTATCACCTCTTCAGAAAACCAGTTTCTGCCACAGACGAGACACGGACAGTCTCTGATATGAAGTCCCCAAAATGAAAAAGGAAGAGAGAAGCAGAGCCCTTCCTCTGAGACCCATGCAACCGTTTTAATAATGTTCCCATTGTGCTAAGGGCTAGCAATACTGAGCATAATCTATTCAAATGCACAGGAGAGTGTCACTTTGGAAAATTAGGAATCTGCATTAAAAAATTCCCCCAAGTCCCATTGTGCTAAGGGCTAGCAATACTGAGCATAATCTATTCAAATGCACAGGAGAGTGTCACTTTGGAAAATTAGGAATCTGCATTAAAAAAAATTCCCAAGCCCCGGACCTTCTTAATAATAAATTAGAATTTTTTTTTCGAGGCAAGTTCTTAACTTGGCAATTTCATTTTTGAAGTTTTGGGAATAAAGTTATTAAAAATGAGGGAGACTTTTTTTCTTCCCATTTTAGTAGAGAAGCATTAATGGTTATGGCCTCATGCTATTTGGGCATAAGCCAAGTGGCACGATGGCTAATGGCTTCTACCCCTCAGTTCTGTTTCAGTCCATCCAGGGGAAATTCTGTGATTATGCATAAGGACACCACTCTGTGTTTATTGTGCAATGAAGACCAATTGTGCATTTAGAAAGTGCAGAAGCAACAACCCACTGGGACCCTTCCTGTAGACTACTTCCTCCTTCTGGTGGCTTCCTGTTAAATTCTGATAAGGTAGCAGCGCCCTCTACTGTCTTAACTAAAACACCTCAATTCCAGCATAGGGGAGCTGAGTCCTCAAAGTCAACCCCAACCCTCAGTTGAAGCCCTAAATAAGTAGAAATGAGTCACCAAAGATCATGCAATTCTACAACAACTATTTAATGAAACAGTGTCTTCAAGAGACCTGGAGATGAGCTGGGTTCGTATGACTCTTATTTCAATGCACTGTGTTAATTCTTACATAACTCCCTTTCTGTCCTGCAACTCTGTCTCAGTGGGCCTGGCCCTCACTGTCACCTGCATTTTCGCAACCCCTCCTCCACTGCCCTAGCACTCCACTCACTCCAGTGGGACCCTCAAAGTTGCTCCCCTCTCTTATTAATGCTTAGAATTTCAGCAAATGTCACTTCAGCCTCCCTCCTAGAATTTTTTTCAGTAACAATCATCTTCTCACTCTTAGGTGTCTACCCTTCCTTTATGTTCTCTCTCTCCACCTTGGAGATGCCATTCCAGCCCTCCCACTTCCCCATACCACTATATACAACAGCATCCACCCAGCAAAGTTCTCCCTTCTATAGCCCCAGAAACTCCTGGAAACCATTGGGGTTTACTATCAAAGACAACAGCTTCTTCCCCTCTTACCCACACGAAACAGACTGGCTATCATCACCAATACCCTACTCTTCCTCAAATACACACTTACCCGTGGTACAGCGAATATCTTTGTCCTCAGTTTATAGGCAAGACACACATTTTATCTGATCTATTGTGTTTAGAGTTCTGTCTGCCCCCAGCCAGTCTGGCTGCATAAGAAAACAGAACTCCTGGTTGATCTAGTCTGACTCATAGGCACGGTCCCTGTGGATGTGGCACCCAATGGATAGTGTAGTTAGGAACAAATTGATAGGTAGTGCAGTGCTTATGCAGAGTGACTTGAAGTTGTGGTGTCCGGAGAGCTTTGGCAGTTCACTGAGGATGAGCTTCTTTACCGACCAGAGAGCAAGACAGGAAAAGTCAGAACTTAAGATTCAGGCCAGTATGGGATGTTGACTTCAGAAGGAAGTCGAGCATTTTCTGGATTCCCTTTGGCAAAAGCCTCATTCCCATACTGTCCCATCCTCCAGAGACCATCAGGGTGAGGAGAATGGTGTCCAAAACCCCAGGAGAGTCACATTGGCACACGTGAGTGCAGGTTATATGATGTGTCACACCTACTCTGCCAGGGGAAGGCCAAGGCTGGGTCTGGTTCCCTCTTGCCCCTCCCAGTACTTCCTTGCCACCTCTATCTGAGCTTGGCCCTCACTGCAGGAGAGCCAAGGTGCTGAGGTGCCGACCTGGGGAAGCTGGCTGGACTTTGATCAGTCATTAGGATCCCCATGCTGGTTTCATTAGCTGGAGGCAGAGGGGGCGCTGGGGCCCCTGGCTGTGAATGGCCTCCATCTAGGCCATGCAGCTGTGAGAGTTCAGATGTTTTCACACTGGTTTACATTCCTCTCATCTCTTTAAGGCCCAAAGCCCCCTGCCTTGCAGGGCCCTCTGCTCAGCTGCCTGTGAAGCGTTGGCCTTGCAGCAATAGAGTTAATTCAGCTGCTTTGAAAGTTCCCCTAAGCCTTTTCTGTAGCTGTGATTGACTGCTCGCCCTGCCCCTGGGGGCAACACCCCAGGGACCATATGAGGGACCCACCTTCCTGTGCATTGACTCATCCAAACAGACTCTTCTCTTTCTTTTTTATTTTCTGCTGGCCTTTCTTCCCTTTGTGTGCATTGACCTCTCTCCCTGCCTGCTTGGGCCACCCATGTCTTTAACGGATCCCTGGACGCCAGCTCACTCCAGACCTGGATTGTTCACTGCTTAATTTAAAGGCAAAAACCTCCAGGTCCACCCTCAGGCCTTTCTGTCCCCTCTGTGGAAACAGTGGCTGGCCCAATGAGTCTGAGGTTTATAAAGGAACACACTCATGGTCTAGTCTAGGTTTCCTTTAATGAATTCACTACTTTAATACTGATAGTTACCAAAACAGAGATCTTATTGTCTGTCTTCTCATCTCCAAGTAGAACAAGTGCTGTGACAGCTACAAAAATAGTTAATGGCCCAAGGATACAAAGCCTAAAATAAACTGGGGAACAGGTGATCCAAGTCAGCAGTGGGGTTGAGGAGCACTTTACAGCCATGCCTCCCCTTCCATGTCATCTTTGAGGAGCTCGAGTGACCCAGCAGATGGGGGTTGGGCAAGTAAGGACCAAGATGCTGTTGCCCTTGGAGTTGGTAGTCTGGAAAAGAGCGTGATGACAACACAGCAGAAATGCAGAAATTCTAGGCCTGGCCTTGGCCCCAATGCTGATGAATTATGCAAATTTAGGCAAGTAATTTCAGTACTATTTCCTTTTAGTTTATTTATTTATTGGTTGTGGTACTGGGGATTGAACCCAGGGCCTTTGCACTAAGCTGAATCCCTAGCCCTTTTTATTTTTTATTTTGAGACAGGGTCTCAACTAAGTTGCCCAGGTTGGGCTCGAACTCGTGATCCTCCTGTTTCAGCCTCTCAGGGTGTTCAGATCACAAGCATGCACCACTAGCCTGGCTTCAATACCATTTCTTCCATTTGGTCGTTCACTCAACAGTGAGAGTTTCCTGTGGGTCTTGCAGACTTTGTGCTATGTATCAGGGGTGCAGAATTAATGGATTTCTTACCCCAGTGGAGCTTATGGTCCACTTGGGGCTTTAGATTCTGCACTGGTAGATGAAAGTAACTCTGTCTTCCTGCCTCTCTGGATTGGTGAAAGTGTGGCTGTGAAGAGTGGAGTGGTGTTGCCTGCCTTTGCTCACCACGCCCTGACTTGGTTCTCCACTCTATCTTCTGTACATCTCCAGCAGCCCGGATTGCAATGAGCTGCAATCATTTCTTATTAGGAACACAGCAGGCACAGCAAATGCTTTTCCAGATAAGAAACACCCACATCCTGGTGCACACAGAGGAGCGTGCACACTGGGTTCTGTCAGGCCCCCCCAGGGTCTGTGGGGATTATAATAAAAGTGAGGATAGATGGGAAGGGTGGGGAGCGGTCAGTTCCCAAGATCTGCACAAAGCTGGGAAATGAAAGACTCAACTCAGTGATAGCCCAGGATGTGTAGCTAGGCCCAGGGAACTTTGGTGAGTCTTGTCTTATAAACCACTGCCTACAAACCCTTCTGCAACTTAATAATTGAGACCAGCATCGTGTTCCCTGAGTAGCACTCCTGTGTCAGCCTGTCCAGTTGGTGCTGTGATCTGGTGTGGATGGGCTCAGGGAGGCTGAGGCCTGCTGACCCAACAGCCCCTGCAAGCTGCCTTAGCTGCCTGGCTGTGTTGCCAGTCCTTCTCCTGGTTCTGATGAGGTTAGGGTTATTTTTCTTTTTGCCTCTCCCCTGCTTACTTCATTAACTTATCAATCATTCATTCCCTCATACAGTCCAACCTTTAGTCATTTAACAAACACACTGGAGCCAGTTAAGGAGCCAGGAAACCATGCTGTGCAGACAGACAAAAGGCCCTGAAATATGCGGCAGGCGGCAGGGGCCAAGTCTTCCTGGGTGTAGTGGGGATAAAGAACCAGAAAACCTCTTGGGGAAGCTGGGGCTCCAGCTTGTTGGGAGAGCAAATGGGGACACTTCCTAGAGTGGCGGCTGTGGCACAAAGGCATGAAGACATGAGCCCTCAGTGTGCTGGGGAGGTCTAATACAGTCGGAGCTGCTGGAGTGCAGGATAAGGGGCAGAGTGTTTACCCTCCTGCTAGGGATCTATGAACAAGCTCAGGCCCACAGCACCCCCACATTGGCTATGCCCACCACTGCCTCCCACCTTCCCAGGCCAAACCCAGTATCTACCCAGGCTTCCAGCCCTGACCTCCTCCCAGGCCCTTAGACTGTCTTGTTTGCCAGGAAACTGACCCGGTACAGGGTGCCCCGGCACAAGGGAGAGTGCCAGCTGCTGGCTGGGCCTCTGCAGCCCATGGTGCCCTGCCCCATCCCAGGGTCAGCCGGCTCACACTCTGCCCCATCAGGTGGAGGGAATGTCTGTGTGTAGCCCAAGTTTATACAAAGGTACCTGAGAGAATGGGTAGTGCAGTTGCTGCCCTGTGGGGCAGGGTCTGATGAGGGTTGGCTTTGGATCATAGGTGAAAACTAGCAAAAGGAAACATTAAAAGTGCTTAGAGGAGCTGAGCATGGTAGCATAAGACTATATCCCCAGCCCTTTGGGAGGCCGAGGCAGGAGGATCACAAGTTCGAGCTCAGCCTAAGCAACTTAATGAGATCCTGTCTGAAAATTTAAAAATAGGACTGAAGATATAGCTTAGCACAGTGGTTCTGGGTTCAATCTTCAGTACAAGAGGGGAAAAAAGGGATTCTAGGGGCTGAGGGTGTGGCTTGGTGATAAAGCACTTGCCTAGCATGTATAAGGCCCTGGGCTCCATTTTCAACACAAGAAAGAAAGGGACTTAGAAACCAAAATCAAAGTTTGTTGAGCATCCCCTGTTTGTAGTGTACCTTCCCATATGGTCTTATAGTTGCCCTGGGCCTATCTATTATTACCTCCATTTTCACCTTATAGGTAAACTGAGGCCCAAGGTGACAACTAGTGATCTGTAAGTCTATTTACACCACACCTCAGCCCCCTTTTCTAAGCCCCCACTTCCCCAGGAGCCATGGTAGACCAGGTTCCCACACTCACAGGGGCAGGACCCCCCCAGGGCTGCCCCCTGTGTGGATTATGTGAAGGGTTCCTAACATTCATATAGCATCTAGTCAGTGCCAGTTCCTTTCCCATACATATCTTATTCTAACAGTTCCTTCCTTAGATATTTTGTAGATAAAATTCCTGAATCAGCAGAGTTGTATAACTTTGTATAAATCACACAGGCAGAGAGGGAGACCCAAATCCAAATCCAGGTCTAGGGAGGCCACTCATTGCTCCTGTCAATGTATGGTGAGGGACTATGGCCTTCTCCACCGTGGCCCAAGGCATTCAGGGTCGAGAAGGTAAATGGACAGCTAAAAAAGTAGCGTCTGGTAGGAAGGCCTCCCTCCCTCCCTCCCATCACTCCTGCACCCACAGATGTGATTGTTCTCTGTATCAGGCACAGGGCTGCAACAGTACCTGGACAAGACCTGGTCCCTGCCCTCAAGGGTGCTCTAGTCTAGCAGAGGAGACAGACAGGTAAGCAGACAAGGGGAAGTCGTGTGACAAGGTTATGGAAGCACAGAGCAGAGGGACCTACCAGTGCTGGAGTCCCCGACCTGGGACCAGGAAAGGCACAGCCGTCCTCACAGCAGAGGTGGAGGGAAGCATCACTCTTTCCCAGATGAAGCCCCCAAAGGCAAAGCCACACATCCACAATGGCCCAGCAGTCACTGCCCACCCTTGCATCTGTGAGGAAATATCTTCTACTCCTTGATTTGAAGAGACCAGACTGTCATTCCCCCCAAATGTTGAGTGACTACTCTACATCCTGCAACTCCCAACTTGTCCCACTCCTGAGGGGACAGAGAACTTCGTCTCAAGATGTCACAAAGCAAGAACCTGGGCAGGGCCCTTTAGCTCCAGGCTTCAGGTAGGCTGATTCTAGCTAAATTACAGAGAGAAACCCTAGTGGTTATAGCATTCAAGGAGGGAAAGCAGTGGAGGTACTTGTCCCAGGCTCTTAGCTCCAGAAAGGACCTGTGGCTAAGAGGAGAGATGGAAACCACAGAACTGTGGCAGGCAGGGGGCAGGCCTCTCCCAAGTATACTGCCATCGTGCCCCACTCACGAGTCATTGTCTGATTCTCATGATTAATCCTCTCAACCTGTGGAGTATTACTTCCTGCATTCTACAGATTAGGAAACTAAAGAGATCAAATAACTTGCCCCCAAAACATGTAGCTAAACATTGGCAAAGGAACATCAAATCCTGGGCCTGATTCGCAGCTCCTTCCACTCTGTGGGGCTTTTCTCACTTCCCAGGTGGCTCTCAGAAATTGCTCAGCTCTGCAGATTCCCCCTGCATGAAATGCATACCCTGAGCCTGTCCCCAGTGAGTCACCAAGGCAGGGCCTCAAAGTACTCTGAGATCTCCTTAGAGGAAGAGCTGAGTCCAGAATGGCCAGTTCTGAACCACCTGTGAATGTACCAAGTGGCCTCATGGACTGTGTGTGGCTAGTTTCTTCTTGTGTCACACTGAGGAGATTGGAAGAAAGTGACTCGGGGAGGTCCCCTGAAATAGTGATGTGCTAATAAGGAGTGAGTTGGCTTTCTGGGGGAGGGATGGAGAGAGCAGAGGGAGGCCCCCCTGATAGGTACCATTTGCTAATTTTCTTGCTCCTCCCATGGTCTATGGAAGTTGTTCATGCGATGAAAACCTGCTTACAAAGTTTCACAGACCATGACAAGGCAGCTCCAACACACACTGGATGGACATATCCTGTCCTGGTCCACCCAGGTCTTCCCCACTCTTCTCTAAAAGCTGTGCTGCCCCCGAAACTTACCTCACGTTACCTCCATCCCCCTGCAGCAGCACCCCACCCCCATGGACAGCTGCAGGTCCTTTCAGCTCCAGTTCTTGGGAAATGGAGGTCTTTGGCTAGAAAAAGAAATCTATTTGGAGATAAACATTCATCCTCAAATCTGGAAGAAATGCAGAGTTTGCTGAATTGGCCCCCATGAGCTACATAAATCTGAGTCATCATCCCTCTCAGTCCAGCTCTGCTCTCTTCTTCCTGCCTCCCCCAAGTAACAGCCTCTGGCTGGGGTCCCTTGGGATGCATGCAAGTGACCACTTTGATTTATATTTTTATTCCCTCGCATTCCTCTTCAGCCCAACAGGGTCTTCTCCCATCTGTCCCCAATGTCCTCCCTAGGAGGGGCAAGGTAAAGAGACAAAGGAGTAACTCCACCTCCCTCTTTATTTTAGAGGCTCGTCTGAATGGAAGCCCTTCACAATTCCTGCAAGGACAGGAAAAAATGCATCTAGTGGGCATAGCAGAGCATACCAGTCTCTGACATTTCACCCTCAAATGAGCTGTGGGGACACAGCTATGCCTTGCTATATGGCAGGAGCACATTCTGGAAATCTGATGTTTCGTAATAACAACCACCCCTCCATCTGAGAAGCACTTTAGAGTTTCCAAAGCCCTTTTACCTACGTCACCAAATGAGAGCTTCCTGCCAAGCTGGTGCTATGATTAGTGATTGTTAAGCACCCTCTTTGAGTCCCAGCCTGTCAGTAGTGGAGAGAACTACAGATGTGACCTAACCTGGTCACCCAGCTAACGTTGCCATCTTCTCCTGGGAGCAGAACATTCCAGCCAGGGAGAGTGTGGGGCTTGGCAAGGTGTTATTTGGGCTGTCCTCTTGTTATCACTTTAGTGCACTGCTTGGAGCTTGGCCCTTTGGGACACAGAGAACAGAAGTGAGACCATCTAATCCCCTCATTTGGATATTCAGCAGGGGCTTTCATGTCTCCCTATTTCTCCCTGCTTCTCAATCTTGCTTATACTTCTAGGGTCCTTCAAATATTCCTCATGTGATTTGCTACAGAATCCCTTCACCATCCTGGTCAACTCTTCTTTGAGTATGCCTTCGTGCTCTTGTTTACTCAGAGTAGGACAAGACCAGAAGCTTCCTCATCCTATGAGCCATGCTTGTGTTTAATTGAGCATTAATTCATGTCTGCCCCACACCTTGTGTTTTGTTTTGGTTTTGGACAGACAACTACGCTTTAGATATATTGAGCTAGCTGTCAACTAAAACATTGCTGCTAAGCCAAGTCTCCCTTGTTCTTCGCTTAACATTATTGATTGTTTTTTGTTGTTTTTTTTTTTTTTTTTGGCCAAATGTTAGAAGTGTTCAATTTTAACTTATCAGATGAAAATTAATTTTATTAGGTTTAGCATACTGCCAAAATCTGTAAAGATCTTTTGGATCCCAGTTGCGTGCCATCCATAAATTTGTTGAACATTTCTTTAGCTATCCTCTGAGTCACTGGTAGAAAAAAATGTTAAAGAGGACTAGGGACCTGCATGCAGCACTAGTCTAGCCTAGAAACCTCCCGCAAGCTGACATCTATCCTCTAACTGTCATCCCTCTGGCGTCGTTTACTAATCCACACAGTGCCCAGTGGGCCACATTTCTCTATGTTTTCCACAAGGGTATCACAGGAGATAATCTTTCCAAGGTCAGTTTCACCATATTTTCCTGATCTGTCTGGGAAGAAACACGCCAAAGCCACAAATTGACCTCCTCAAGAGCAGGTGCCCACCTTTGTGATTACATTTCCTCATGCAGTGCCTGGTACAGAGCAGGCCTTGCAAAGCATCTGAGGAACAGGCCCTTTGCAGCCATGAGTGAATAAAAGAACAAATCAGTCTGGTACAGATCAGGGTGAAGATGGCCAACATTTCAGTTTTCCGAATCCACCTTCTTTCTCTATTTTGATTTTTTTTTTTTTTTATACAGAGTTCCCCTGTGTGGCCTGGGATGTGTTCAAACTTGCAACCCCCTGCCTCAGCCTTCTGAGTGCTGGGATTACAGGCATGTTCTACTCTTCTTTCTTATAGCACCTTTTTAGTACTCACTCATGAACCCTAAAAAGCCCCCCAGTTTGTTTCCTGATTTTAAAAAATAGGAACTTAGGAAAGTTAAGGGATTCTCCCAAATTTAAAGGCAAAGAAAAAGAAGAAAAAAAAGGAAACAGTAGGATTTCGGCCGCAGTCTGGTGGATTCAGGGCACCATGGCATTCTGCCATGCCTCTTACACACTGGGTTTGGGAGCACTCCCCAGCTCAGTGACAAGGAAGAATCCTAACAAAAGTGATATGCTATAGTAAAGCCAAACATTTCTTTTTTGCTCTCAACCTCATTCATCGGCCATCATTCATTCATTCATTGATTCTTTGGTTGAACAAATATTTATCTAACACCTAAAACCTACTAATGCCAGATTATCCTGATCCCTAGGTATATAACTGTTAGGAATGTAACTACTATAAGACTACCTTGAGCTTAAGTTTTAGTTAGAAGTGGGGGGAAAAATAGGCAAATGGACATATGTGGTTGTGGTGAGGGCACTGCAGAAGTATAAAGCTAGAGGCAGAGGGGACAGATTTTACTCTGAAGGCAAGGCATCTGAGCAGACATAAATGAGAACAAGACAGGCATGTCTTGGGGATATACACAACAGTGTGCTTGTACTCACAGAAATACAATTTTTTTAAAATCCAGAAAGCAGGGACCTGGATCCAATGATGAACATCCCAGCTGTAAAATATCTGATTCCTTCAAGGCATATTCATTCATTTATTTATTCACTCCTTTTCTCCACAAACACATTTATTCAGCATCTATCATTTTTATTAAAGCATGCACAGCTGGGTGCTGGGGATAAAGGAGTGAACAAGGCCTTCGAGCAGGAGATAGACAACTACACAGTGTGATAACAGCTATCATGGTGCTAGGGACAGGCTGATGTAAGAGAACAGCTGAGGAATGACACCATTCACCCTTCTAGAGATCTATGTGACTGGAGGAAATGTAAAAGCATTGAATTCCATAATGATGGTTTTCAAAAATTTTAAAGCTACTGAACCATTTCTTTAAACAAAACCTTAGACACAAAGTCCAATATATAATATTAAAAAGAGTTGCTCTGGTTGATACAAAATTGAAAGCCTCGGGACACCTTCAAGAACCTATAATATAGTATGAAAACCACTTCTCTAAATATTTGTTCTGGCCAAGAAGAGAAATTTTCCCATTGTCCATTAAAATTGTAGCATCAAATGACCAGGTGAGCCAAATTTGGAGAGGCATTCATTCGTCAATTAAAACCATTAGAAGTGTTAGCTTGTGGCTTGCATAAAGGAATAAATAAACCTCTGCCCAAATGAGAACCAACTCAGCTACTTTTGTTCCTGCTCTCCAGAGTCATCAAATCGAGCTAACTAACATCCGAAAGACTTGTAAACATACTTAAATGGTTGAGTGTATTTTGTCTCACCTGGGCATAGGGTCACTACATTAGGAATCATCCCTGGAGGTGTTCTGGACACCACCTGGAATAGGGTGGCTCTAAATTGTTTTCTAAAACATTCTTTGAAGAAAGGCTTGCTTTTCTTTCCATTATAGCTAACGTACAAATGGATGCTGGTTGTATACTTACAAGTCTCTGTTCACATCCTCTTTTCCAGGCATACCACAGGCCTCACCCTCTAGCTTGGGAGCCCACCAAGCTAAGCTGCCATCTCCCCTTTCTTCTCTCTGCAGATGACGGCAACTGCCCAGCCACCCTCCAAGGCTCAGGCTGTCCACATCCCTGCACCATCAGCTACTGCCAGCACACCTGTGCCCAGTGCCCCCATTGACCCCCAGGCCCAGCTGGAAGCCGACAAGAGAGCTGTATACAGGTAGGAGAACTTCTGTCCCTATACAGAAGTCCCAGGGAGTCTTGGGCCCAGCTCAGCCGTGAGAAATGTACAAGGCAGAGCGGGTGGGTGTGTCAGCAACGTGGTCAACAGCTGTTCTCCTTAGCCTCGCTCTCAAGTCAACCCAGAATCCCCCAGCTGCCTACTGTGAGATGACTTGAGCTTCTTGGAAGTGACTAGTGAGGGATATGAAGGCCTGGGCGGCATCTCCCATGAGGATCTCCTCCCATCTCAGATAGGGAGACAAGCCCTAATGAGTATCAGAACCCTCAGTTCAGCCAAAGGCAGCTGCTTTGGGATCCTGTCCTTGTCCTGCCTCCCATTGCTGCCTTCGCTCCGACAAACCCACTGGAATATCAGGTATCTAATCGCCCTATCTGGAACTTGTTAGTACACAAACTTCATGTGCACGCACACCATGGGGGGGGGGCTTGTTAAAACTCATAGTCCCAGGCTCCAAGGTCAGAGATGCTAATTTAGTAGGTCAAAGCTACAAGAGCGGTATGAAATTTTTAAAAAGCATCCAGGTGAATCCGATGGGTTGGTCACTCACTGGACCACACTTTGAGTCATAGTAGCCTGTGCTTTAGCAATACTTGTGTGTGTGACTGTGTATGTGCCCATACTCTCCCCCAAGGTGGCAGCATGCTCCTCTTGATCTGCATCTGCCCTGTGCACCCAGAATTGGGTCCTGGATGTTGCAGAGAGTTACGTGAAGTTCAGGGAAATGCCTGACAGCCTTGATGCACTTTGGTCCCTATATACGTGGTTGGAGAAGATGTGGTCATCTGACAACAGGCCTGAATAAGACTCCAGCAGGTCCTGTAGTCATCGTCTACTCATGGGGATCCCACACTTAGCAGAAAAGATGCTTAAATCAGCACTCGGCGTTGAGGCTGGAGCCTTGCTCACCTTCAGTTACGTGAGTTCATAGGTTCCCAGGCAGCATTAGCAAGCGCAGCTCACTGTGGCTGAGTATAGACTGTAGTTATAAGGCCAGTAACGTGGAATGGTACATGCAAGACAAATGAGAAGGAACATGAATCTCTGGTTAACTCTCCCTGACCCTCAGTGACTATGTTTTTATCATAATTGTGAAAGTATTGAGATTATCATCACTGTCATCAGCATTATTTTTAGCTGAATACCTCTAATGCTAACAGTTGGAAAATCCAGAGAAGTGGCTTGATCCAGGGGCCCAGGAACTCCGCAGAAGGATAACACACAGAGTCTGGTCCCCACCCCATGAATGCAAGGGCCAGACCCAGCTGTCTGCAGATATAAGCTCTGACTTGGACCCCAAAGAATTCCAGACTCTGGTCACTGTATCTGTCAAGGATACTTTGAGGTAGGGCAAACTAAACTCCTCTGGTGTAGGATATGTCTTCCTGTCCTCCCTCCTTTCCCTCCTCCACACACTTCTATTGAATCCTTACTATTAATATTGCAGGCACTTACTCCGCTCCAGGGAAAGATGGTGAGATAGGATGGAAATCATAGACCCTTCCCTTTGTCTCTAGGAACCAATAGATAGGCAAATAAGAAAACAATGTTGTGTGGTCAGACTGAAAAGGCAGACTTCATGGAGGAGACTGGTCTTACAGGCTAAGAGACCCTACCAGGTGGAAAAATGAGCAGAGGAGAGCCTATGTCGAGGAAAGCCCAGTGGTCAGCAGCTAGGGATAGAGAATGAGGCTGAGCAGCCACCTGTAAATCACCCTGGGTAATGGATGCTAGGCGTTTGCTTTTGTGAGAGGTCTGAGGAGAAAGAGGGATGCAAAGGAGCCTCTGAAAACTGCCCAGTGGCTGATAACTCCGGTATGTTGACGAATAGTGAGCGTGGATTATGGCAGGCTCCGTAGCACTGTTGGCGAATCTATGGTGGGCATGCCACAGAGGGGTCTGCTGTAAAAGGTTTGCCATCACTGCTCTAGAGAGACCATCTGAAAATTCCTGGAAACCTAGTCTTGGGTCCTGCTTCCTCTAAGCACTAGTCTCTCTGAGCTGTAATTTCATGGTAGAACTAAAGCAACAGATTTGATAAGCATTATCCAAACAGCTCGTGTAAGCATCCGGCTCTGCATCTGGCACAAAACATATGGGCTTCCTTGGTCCCACAGTGAGATGCATGGACTTCAAAGTCCTCCCCAAGATCCCAGGCTCATATGCCACCCAGACAAGCTGCGGAAGAGGTGATCACCACCCCATGGGAGCCGTCCAACATAGTGTCACTTGAAGAATGGCTCAGACCTTCCTTCAACCAACACTTCTTCCTGCTCACTTTCACTCCTGAGCTTCCCTTCTCCCGAGGGCCTGACCACACAAAGCCTGTGCAGCTGTCTGACCCTATAGACGGACTCCCAGACAAATATGCCTGCCTGGCATGGCTCAGGGCTCATGAACTGGCTGGAGCTGATATCTCCACCATGGCCGGCTCCCCGGCCCTCTGGTCCTGCTTCCTCCTGGCCCAGGACCCAGGGTAGTCTCCCACAGCCACACCTCTCCCATTAGTACCAGCTGCCCTCTCTCCAGCCACTGCTGGGATGACTGGCCTCCTGTAGGGTCGGGTAATTTTAATTAGATTTGCCCGCCTGGGGCAGCCTGGTTGCTCCAAAGCACATCAGGGAGTCTGCATTTCATGTCAATAAATGTAACAAGACCCTTTCCATTCAGATTAGTGTCTCAGGACTGACTTTGGAAGCCCCCATCACAGGGCCCCTCCCAGAGCCACAGATGAAGGAAGGTAGGGCAGGCGCCTCCTTGTCCCCTCCTTGTCCCCGCTGAGAGGCAGAGGGCCAGTGTGACAAAGGGGGAGGAGCTGGCCTGTGCCAGAGGTTTCATTTGTGTGAGGATGTGTTAATGAAATGTATTGGCTCCCTTCTGATGTGCAAGCTAGGGTAGGGGTGGGGGCAGAGCCTGTCTTTAATTGGATCATACCAGAGCATCATCTGGGCTAATCAGCAAAGGCAACCAGGAGCTCCCGCTCAGATTAATGATTGCAGTCTAATCCGAGCAGATCCCATGATTGGATGCACATCCCGGCTAATTGTGTTTGTGGCCCAGGAGCAAGGATGAGCGGGGGTCTGGGGAGGGGCGGCCTGTGGCGTGAGGGTGGGCCTAAGGTTTGGACCAGCTCGGTTCCTTCCTTCCCCAGCCCCCACTCAACCCTGACATTTTCTCCCAACAAAGTTCAGACTTCACTGGACCACAGCACCTCACCTGCCCCAGATGCCTGAAGGTGGTCAAGTGTCAGGTACTGTCTAAAAACCTGGGGATTAGGTTCCCGGCTGCAGAGACAGGGCCAAGAGGGTGAGGTTAATCCAGCTTTCCGCTCTCCCTCCTCCCCTCCAATCTCCTTCATTCCCCTTTGAAGTGAGTGGGTTCCCATGGAAACCATGATGTCCTGGGGAGCAGAAGAGTGGCACGGAGCTACACTGGCCAGGTGCGAGTGGGGGAGGAGGGCGGCTTTGTGAGACTCTCTGCTAAGGTATCGGCTGTCTCCCCTATGGTGAAAACCTCTCCAGAGCCTGGGAAGTGGCCCATCTGGCAGTGCTGAAGAAGTTACCTTTATTGATAAGGAAATACTGGGCTGGAGGTGTGAGCAGCAAGAAAATAGCCAGGGCAATTGTACTTTGCTTCTCCATTTAGAAAGCTGGTCAGGGCTAGGGATTTAGCTGAGTGGTTCTGACACCTGCTTTGAAAGCACAGGGTACAGAGTTCGATCCCTAGTATGACCAAAAAAAAAAAAAAACTGGAGAACTGAGCTGCAAGATGAGGGGAGGGGGTGGGTGAGATAGTGTCTGTACCCACTATCTCTCCTGCATGGCAGTACTCACACGTTAATTAATTGTATTGTTAACAGTGTTTCTGACCCCCCACCATCATCGCTAGACTATTAACTCCATGCCAGGGCCTGCTTTGTCTCCAGTACCTTACACTTGACTTGTCTTAGAATCAGAGGCTCAGATGAAGTAGGTGCTGAATAGTTTGTTGAATGGATTCATTATGAAGGGTAGGCAGCATCCATAAAAATTCTGTGGTTCTAGATTGATATGATAACAAATGGCTCTAGGGAATTGGGGGCACTGATGTAGGATTTGCCAACTTCTATGGTGTAAGTGCTCTGACCGTGGCCCATTCCAAACCTGCAACATGTGCTCCTGAACCGCCAGCCTCAAAGTACAAACCCGGAAAAGAAGACAAGTCGCAGGAGCAGTCTTTATTTCCAAACAGGTAAATTCATCCTGTATGCTGATTCTTTGGGGTGTCGTTACTGCTACTATGTGCCATGATCTATATTCTTGGTCTCACTCTCCGGTGTAATTCTGGATTCTTGGTTTGGAATGTTTTCTTTTAGTGAGTTAGTACTTGTAACAGTGGCTAGCCTCACATAAGTGTTTCATAAGTGTCTGTAGCTAGGAATTTCCCCCTGAACCCGGGGCAGTGAATTTTCTCCTCCAAAGATTTTACCCAGTATTGTCCCTTTCTCTTTGCTTGAATAAAGCTCCACCTTCACTCTGATGTCCCCACCTTGTGCAAGTTTTTTCCGAGCATTTCCTGGCTTGGGATCTCCTTTCTGGCAGCTCTAGAAACACTGCTTCCAACCCTCCTTCTGCCTCCTGCTTAGTTTCTCAGCTCTCAGAATCTTGGCATTTCCTTACCACACGCCTAGGCCTTCACACAAGTGTCCTCTCCCAATAAACTACATGCTCAGAGCTTCTACCCAGGTGTGCCCTACCCTTGAGAGTTCTGCTCAGATCCAGCTCTAGTCAGTAAAGCAGTGTGCATTTCTACAGCCCTGTTTATACTACGTGTGACCCTGTAACATCTAGGCTGTGTTCCTCTCCAGTCCACACCTGTTTGGAGAAGGGACAGAATAGGGCAGTTCAGATCACTCGTTGGAGATCCTCCTAAAGGACACCAAAGCCTCAGGCTTGATCTGGAAAGTCCTTTAGCTGGAAGTGTGAATGCAGCCAAGTGGCCATGCAGGGCAGTGGGAGGTAGAATAATGTGCTAGAAATAAACTTGGTGATAGCTAGCTTTGTCACCTTGAGCAAGTTAATCTCTTAGAGCCTGTTTACTGAACTGTCAAAAAGAAAAAAATAATAGCCAGAATAGAATTACATAATACAGGATATTATTGGCACACACAGCAATGTGCATTAGGTGGTCTAAGCGGAGGGCACATACATGTCATCTTCTCAGATGTGACAGTTTGGTGCATTCTGGGAGGCAGGGTTCAGAGTTAGGAAAATGGCCTTTGGACATAGGTTGCCTGCTTCATACTCTGGCTCTGCCGGACCTTTCTGTGTCTCAATTTTCTCACCTATAAAAAATACTAAAAGTAATGCTGTCTCTTCACCAAGATGGTCATAATGGAATAATGGCGGTAATGTGGGTAAACTTTTGGTGAGGAAACTGGCAGATGGTAAACACTCTGTAGGCATCAGCTGCCCTGTGATGTTTGGGAAAACCAAAGCCAGCAGAGCTTAGTAAGAGTAGGAGGACATGACAGAGGTGATGATGATGAGAAGGGGATCCCAGTCTAGTGGTTCTTTATGGTGCAATTCAGTTGAGCATCTACCAAGTCTATCATGTGTAAAGCATTGTGTTAAGCTATGACAGGGGTTACAGGGAATGGGGGAAGACAGACATAGAAAGTAACATAAACTCAGCACACAAGGGCTTAAAAAGCATTTATGTATTTTCTTTCTTTCTTTCTTTTTTGGTACCAGGTATTAACTCTGGACCTTGTGCTTGTGAGGCAGGCAGCACCACCACTGAGCTACGTCCCTGGCTCAAAAAGCCTTTGTGGTTTGGCTCCAAGGCCTCTGTACACAATGCAGTGTGGGAAAGTTGTACTGTTTTACCCAGGAAAAGTGAATCTCAAGACAATGACAGCCTCACTGCCTTTCCTGAGGCTGGGGGTACACGCTGGGGAGGAAATCCCCTAGACTCAGGCCTGGGGCGGGTGGCTGAGTCCTGTTGTGACCATCGTCTTTAGCAGCTGCCTGCTCAGGACCATGGGAACTGGTGCTTCCTAATGAAGTGTCTTTGAGGGAACTCGTTCACCCTCTGACCACAGAGTGTTCTGGCTCCAGCAAGGTGACCCTGCAGCTTCACCCTCTGCCTTTGCTGGCATTACACTTAGTCATTCCTGGAATGTGCTGGGTGTGGTAGCCTGAGGATGGTGTGAGAGAAGTGTAGCCATTCCCAGTGGAGAAATCAGGCCCAGATGCTGCAGGCCAAGGTCTCTGGAGTGCTGGGCACCATGGCCAAATATTCTTGACAGAGATCTCACGGACACTGCCTTCATGAAGCAGTTGGATTCACTGGGATCAGAGGTGACATCTCAGCTTTTGGCTATAGTCCATGGTGGTGGTGTGAGCCTGTTGGAGCCATGGTCTGGGAAGTGAAACTATGTTCAGGTTTCCTGTGCTACCATGAAAAGCTGGTTCCTTGTCCTTGCTGCAGGCATCTCAATCCTCCACCCCAAGCCCAGCCACTGCACACACTCCTGGTAGGCCCAGAGGCTGCGGCTGCCTCCCTCTGGAGCAGGTGTGCTCAGGAGCTTCCACAGCACATGGGTCTGGCCTAAATAGAGCCCAGCAGTCTAGGGACCCTGCCAAGATGAGGCTCACTGATAAGAAATCCAGGAGTCCGGAAGCCTAGTGACATTTTCCTCACAAGGTTATACCAGGATTAGATAACCAGTGCTAACAGTTGGCAGTACTTGGTATATGGCAGGCTCTCATGAATGGCAGCTTCATCTATAAAGTAGTTTCTGTATTAAGTACTACAATGGATATGCCTGCTCACAAATGGGAAAATTGTCAGCAACTGTGGCTTGTTGCAGTACAGCTGGGGTGAGACCAAAGAGTAGGAGGACAGCAAGCTGGCGCTTTGAGGACCCCTCTGCCAACAGCTTCTTGCCAGGGCTGGGCTAAGCCAGCATGCCCCTCTTTAACCATAAGGCTGTTCTCTGCTCTTCCCAGACACCGGTCCATTTCACAGTCAAGTGGAAAGAACATAAACTAGGGCTCAGCCTGAGTCTGACTCTACCATTAGGCAAATCATTGAACCTCTTTAGATAAGCTTTCCCACCTCACAGAGTAAGGCATCAAATGAGACAAAGGAAAGATCTGTTAAAGCACTAAAACTCTCATTGAATAAGACAGAGATTTTCTTGTCTTGGCAACAGTCTTGATGCTCAAGGGATAAACCTGGCTACTCAGTTCTTCAACCACAAGATGCATGTGACTCCAGAAGAGTGGAGAAAAAGGGAAAGGGGTAGAGTGATTCCAATAACGAGTCAAAAGTACCACATGGGAGAGAGGGATAAGTACAAGATTTGAGGTATGTATCTCTAGACTTAGATCTCAACTCAGTCACCTCTTAGCTTGATGAAATAATTTGACACAGCATGTCAGTTTGCTAATCAGTAAAATGGGCATAACAAGGATGTTGGGATGTTTAAATGCAGCAAACACATATTAGAGCTCTTTGCAACTTAACAATGTCACCAAGTGTGTGTGGGTGTGTGCTTAGTCCCTGCCAGTGACAAAGGCAAAGGAGAAAGAGCTTCCCTCTCCACATGAGCCCTTCCCCTGAAATATATTCCTTTTTGTGGACTAAATGAATTTCTGGTGATTTGAGTAGGAGCTCTGATTACCTCTCGTTTAGCCATCTAACTTCAGGAAAAATTACTTCCTTTCTGCATCTATCACCTCTCCTTATCATAAAGAGGATGGACATGAGCTCACTACCTGGTCTTGGATTAGGCTCTTTGTTGCACGTAGAGCATCCCAGACATTCACTTCATTGAAATCGCATGTTGCCTTTTTTCCAGTGTGTCAGAAGGTATATATGTCAAAGCAGAATGTGACCTGCCTGGGTCTCACACTTGCCAGGAATGGACCTGTCCACCCACCTGGGGGACGAGAGCTGAGTTGGAGCCCAGGAACCCTAACAGATGCAGTTCCAATTTAGCAACAAGAAGAAGTCCTCTCCAAGGCAACCCAGGCGAACATACCGCCCACTGGGCTGGACTAAAAATACACCCGCATGGTTTTAACGTCACACCTGAAGTAAAAATACATCCAACCAGGGCTGCTGGCTCGTTCCCTCCATCACCACTCTCTTCTCTCCATCTGGTGCCTCTGAGGGGAGGAGAAGCAGTGGGCTGGCCTGGGCAAGCACCTTGCTTCACACCCTCTCCCATCCCTTTAAGGTCCCACCACCCCCTCCCTGTACACATACTCCAGCTCAGCCCCGCATGAGGCAGGTCGTTTTGTAGCAACTGTGGCTAGAAGCAGCCAGATGGCCAATCTGCTCTGGGTCCCCAAGTACGGATAGATTGTCAGCCTGAAGGATCTCAGGGATCCTGTCTCAGAGCCCACATTCCCATGGTCGTTGCTTGCTTTATGCATTCACCCATTCATTCATTCCCATTCACTGATCCATCACATTTTACTGACCCTCTGCTCTGTGCTGCATGCTGCACCTAGCTCTTAGCAGTTCCAAAGGATGAACTGAGGTCTCTGACTGCAGGTAGTGAGGAAGACAGATCGGTGCACAACAAACTGTGGCTACTAGAATGTAACAAGTATCACAGGGAAATAAAAATAAATCCTTACTGATAGTGCTTTTTTTGGTCAAAAGAAAATGAAGTTTTGAGTTCTAAAAAAAAATAGTAAGATTCTCCCCCATCCCATATTTCTAGGTTTCTATTTGAATTGGTACATGGGCTCATTTTCCAGCCAAATGAGTCAGTGGGCATGGGAAGATGAATTTGTTGGAGTGGATGGTGTCAATGCTGCTCTGAATAAAGAAGGTGCCCACACACCACTCCAGGGGACTGGGACGAGCATTAATCGACAGCTTTCTGAGTGCCAGGCCCGTTCCACGTTCATTCCTTCGTTAATCCTCACAAGAACCTGCACAGGAGGTGGTATCCCTGTGGTATACAATAGGAAACTGGGATATGCAGCAGCCTGCCCCGGACACACAGCCGTCTGTCTCTCTGGAGCTTATTTCAGACCCCTCTGCTTCCCACTGTATACTATGTGTCAAGTAAGGAAACTTAAGCATTTCCAGTGATGGCTGGAAGAGGGCAGTGGTTTCTCTTGCTAGAGAGACTCATGGGGCACCTTCCTAAAAGAGATGGCATTTGAGGATGGGTTCTGGAGATGGTTAGAGGGGACAAGGAGGGATGCAGAAACAGATGATTCAGGAGAAAGGAGTGGCTGGAAATTAGGAAGTGTGGAAATCACATCTCAAAAGCCAGCACAAGAAGTACAGGTGACCTGAGCCACAGAAGGGAAGCAGTGACAGCACAGGGAACACCATGCTGTCCCTCCAGCCTTTCTCTGCTGAGTCCATCCAGGAGAAATACTGAAAACAGGCTGACAGTCCATTGTGCAGAGCCTAGAGCATCCTTATCAGGAGCTTTGGTTCTATTCATCAGCATCCAGGAGAAGCTCTCCATAGTCCTCAGCATGGGCACTTGGGAACCTTCTGGCAGTGAAAGGATGCCCAGGAGAGGGCTGAGGGGCTGTCCTAGAGAGTGGCTTCTAGGCAATTGGCTCTGATTCTATAATTCCAGTGTTCTCTGGACTGGGGCATTAGAAGTAGAAGCAAAATGTCAGGCCCTGGGGAGAGGTCTGGGAAAGCAGACAGTTTGATAGCCACTTTGTGTCTGTGAAGAGTACACCACTGCGAGTCCCACTTCACCACCAGCAGACTAATGTCCCCTGGAGCAGACTGACCCTGACTAGGCCTCTGTTCCCACTGGATCATACCTAAAAATCTCCACCCTGAAATCTCTATCTCCTACCATACATTCCACCTACTGGATCATCATCCTTGTCCTACTTGGGAAGGGCTGAAGGCTCTGACTTCCCTGTCCCCACTGGAGGAGCCCAGGGTCTCTGGAAGGGATCAGTACTGACACTGGGGCTCCCCCTGCCTACCTGCAGGAGAATACATCTGGGCTATGAGGGCAGTGCAGGAGAAGCTAAGGGCCCCAAGGGCGGTTGCAGGGAGAGGAGGTGGACAGCTCAGGCGGGCAACCACACACTTGGCTGGACCCATAATTGAGGTCTATAGTCCTGGCCAAGGTCACAAGGGAAGAGCTAGAAGGGACAGAGTGGCATGACTGTGAATCAGAAGGTTTATCACCCAGAAAGAGTACTCAACACTAATGTCTCCCCTGCCTGGGACACCCCCTCTATCCCCTCCCCACATAGTCTATTTCTGACTACATGTCTCTTCTATCGGATTCTCTTGTTTTTTGCATCTTAGCCTCCCCAACGTTCTGTATTTTTGCATTTTTTCCTCACTATTTGTCTATCTCTGTTTCTATTCCTCTCCTAAGCAGGCAGAAATGTTTTAAATTAAAAACAGAACACAGCCAAGTTGTCCAGGGAGGAAAGAAAGGAAGTAGAAAAAGACTCGGCTGTCTTGAATTCTTTTGACAAAAAGACATGTGCTGCTGCTACACAGGGGAACATCAGGTTAGATAAGAGTGTAAGAATTCCCAGGAAAGTTTTGAACTCCTCCCCCAGAAGGCCTTTGAAAATGTTGCAGACACTCATTGGCCTAATTTATGCTAAAATGATCTGTCTTGGGGTAGGAAGAGATGAGACGGGCCCTATGGAATTTCACCAAGGATGCTCTCAGAATCCTCAGCAGAGATGGGGTCAGCACAGCCTTGCCCTGAGGAAACTCCTGATCCTGACCTGGGGGAGGGTCTTCATCTTGGGGTCTCAGCCTGTCTGTTGCTTAGACCTCTGTGAAGTGTTTCAGCCAATATCCTGTCCATTCTCAAATCTGCTTTCTTGGGGGGAAAGCCTGTACACCTCAAACTGGCATTCCAGACCAGTAAATTTGGGTGGTACAGAAAACATGAAGGCAGAAATGTCAGAAGTAATTAAACCAAACGATGGCTTAAACCCCTGTAGAAATCAACACATCCGGTTTAATCACCTTCTTAAGCTAGCACAAGGCTGCAATTCTATGGAGAGGGCTTCTTTATTTCTTTGGATCGTTAACAGGAACTGCATATCTTGAGCTTGATTTTAGTTCGGATGCTCCTGGGGAGAGGTGATGAGGGTGGG
>NW_022900928.1:73286242-73299316 GCF_012274545.1 Fukomys damarensis
CTCAGAAAGAAAAGGGAAATAATAAAGTGTTATTTGAGATCATCTCTTCTTCCCCTCTCCCTGAGCTAAGCCTGGTCTCTCCCTCCCTCCTGCCTCTGTCCGTGCTCCCAGCACTGGGCGGAGGCACAGTGCTGAATGTGCTAAATTAGGCCATTAGAGAAATTCATTTCTCTTTATTAGTCTGTGTCAAATCCTTTTTATTAGTGGCTGGAAACGACCTCTCTTCTGCAGTAAAATGTCATGCCAGTTCACTCCTTTTATTTGTTCTGCACTGACAAGGCTCAAACTCTCACTGAATTAGTGCAGTGAAATTTATTTCCTCCAAATTTTGAATGGCTTAAGAGAGATTGGGGTGGAGGGGGCAGTCACAGGAGAGGCAGCCTGCAGGGAAGGGACCTGGGAGGGAGAAGTGAACTGCTCATGTGGAGGTCAAATGTCCTCAGCTCTTTGGAAATCAAGTCTAATGGCCATCTCTCACATCTTGTTCATCATCTTCTGGGCACCAGGACTGTATCTCCACATTCCTGCATTTGGTCTTCATAGTGGAAGAGACCTGGACAGTGAGAAAGGACCTCCTTAAAGCCCATGCTTAGCCTGGCATGGTGGCACATTCCTGTAATCCCAGGACTGAGGGAGGCTAAGGCAGGAGAATCTCAAGTTTGAGTCCTGTCTAGGCAACTTAGCAAGACTCTGTCTCAAAATGAATTAAAAACATCATGGGATACAGCTCAACGGTAGAATGTCCCTGGGTTTGATTCCCCAGAAAAAAATAAAAAACATATTCTGGGGCTGAACAAGTATTAGTAGAATGCTTTCCTCACACACATAAAGCCCTGGCCTCAACTCCTAGTACTAAATAAATAAATAGGTAAACTGCTGCTCTGGAAGGCCAGGTGCCCATGTCTAAGGCAAAAATCCTTCTCCCTAATCTATCCCCACTTCACACAGAGCCCTACCTGGCCCAGGTAATTCAGAAGCCAGCTTCCATGGACCCTGCCCTGTTCAGGATAGTCTCTGGCCAGCTGGAAAGGACTGCCACTCTTTCTGTTTTATAGGGAGATGTTGGATGATAGCTTAGAAAATAAAGGTCTGCCCCTAGGCAAGGACAGACTGGGTACCTGAGGAAGTAGCAGATGACTCTACCATAATTAGAGTGGGAGTGCAGGACAGGGGATTTAGCTCAGTGGTTCTGCTGCCTGCCTCGAAAGCGCGAAGACCCAAGTTTGATCCCCATTACCCCCCCCAAAAAAAAACTGGTAGAGTAGGAGTGCAGCCAGGGTGGCTGGGAAGCAGCCTCTCTGCTAGGTGGAGCTAGGTCTCAGCAGTCCCTGTATGTGAGATGGTGGGTAAGCAGGGAGCAGTCATGCTCCTCCCCAGCCAATCCAAGAGGACAGTATGGGAGCCCTGGCAGCCCCACTGGTCCTGGTGTGGTTCCTATGAGAAGCCATGGGTAAGCTCAGACACCCTCTGAGATCAAGGAGGCACACAGGGATTCTGGGATCTGTTGGAGGAAGCTGACACAGGAGCCTGGGGAGAGTAGGGGATGAGAAGAGAGACTGGGGTGTGATAGCCACCACTGCTCACTACCCTCCTGCCCCAAGTGCCCAATGCCCAGGTGGGAAGGGCTGGAGGGAGGTGGCCCGGCTAGCCTTCATATAGTCCATCCTGTGCTCTGTGGACCTGGAGGACAGTGGCAAGTTCCTGCCTTCTAAGAGATAGCAGAAGACATGAAAACACCCCAGAGGGCCCAGGGGCACAGCTTAATGGTAGAGCCCTTGGCTATCAAATGTGAAGGTGTAGCTTCTATCCCCAGCACCACCAAATACACACACATCGCTGGATATGCATCTCACCTATCTCACATGTACCTGTTCTGAGGACATCTGACAGGAAGAGAAGGAGGTTTATGAAGTGAACCCATGCGGCATCTCTGCATGGAAGATGCACATCGTTCCCAATGTGTACGGTACCCCCACCCCTGCGAGCCCAGCTGTCTGAGGCCTGCAAGGCACCTCGCAGTCTGACTCCTGTTGCCTTGCCTTTTCCACTCTGTCCCCTCCTGCCCACCTGAGTTGTATTTGGTTCCGGAAGTGCCATGCTCACAAGAGTTTGGATTTGGATTTGGTTCCGGAAGTGCCATGCTCACAAGAGGGGGCTTCACTTTCCCTCTTGCCTCAAAGGCCTTTCCCTCTGTTCTTTGCATGGCTACCCTCTCATCAGTCAAGGCTAAATGTAAATGTCAGCTCCTCACAGAGTCCCTCCATTCCCACTCTCAGAAAAACTACTCCTCCCCATAGGGCAAAGACAGAAGTGAGAAGACACCCTTCTCCTCTTACCCCCAGGGCTGATAGCTTGGAGTTCAATTACACAGACCCCACATGCCCAGCCCACATGCCGCTCATGCTGTGTACACAGAGCACGCAGTCCCACATACACACTCCATACAGATAACACAGTGCACACATTCACCATGTTCACAGCATACAAATCTGTCCCACAGTTGCATACATGCAACCTTATGTGCATCCATACTGTATAAATATACCATGTGTGCATGCACTCATAGCCTTGCTCCCTTGCCAGCCTGCATTCAACCTCGGTGCATGTGCATGCACGCATGCACACACACACACACACACACACAAGCCTGCATTCAACCTCGGTGCATGTGCATGCACGCGTGCACACACACACACACACATATCCTGTCACCTTTCCACTCAGCAGCTGCCCACCCTCCCTCCAGCCATCAAGAAAGGAATGTGCAGTGACCGCACGGCTGCTACGGGTTGGGGTTGGTGCTGCACCCCCACCACCTGGCACAATGCTGCGGATTATTAGTTCCTCGTAATTTAGTGCCCTTGTACAGAGTCGATTTGTGCCTTTCATTCCTAATTGATCTAGTGGCTGTTTAAATGGCAGCAGGCATCTGTTGAGAGTAGGAAGGTTCATAAGGCGCAATAATTCATAACACCGTCTGGAATTTGCCTTTCATGGCCCTCAGCTAAACCACTGCCGGGCTCTGCTTAAATTACAGCCACTGAGGCTTTCTTTGGTATTCCACTCAGGGCCAGGAGAATCTTGCATTAAACTGGGATCAGGCTAGATTAGACCATAATATGCTGCAGTATTAGTGGCTGCAAATGAAGACTTATACTGGAGTTTAACCCCTTCACCTGGTGTTCTCTTTGTCTTCAGCCAGATGGCTAAATTCACCCATTGTTTTCCTGCCAATTTTCTACTGGGGCTCAACAGATCTTTTGCTAATTTGGTGCTGTGGATGAACTACCCTTAAATACTGACACTCTTTCCTGCAGACTTAGGGTGCAGGGGTTTTTGCATCAGCTCCCAAAACGAGGGTCGGGGAGGTAATGTCCAGGGCTGACTCTGCCAAGCCCAACAGCTCATATGATCAGGACTTTATCTCTCTTCAGCCCCCACCACCCTGAGCCTGAGTAGAAAGATGCTTAGAGTGTGGGTGTGACTGTGGATGGGACTAAGCACTGCTTGACTTTGTGCCCAGAATTGTTAGAGTTCCAGAATGGGACAGGCACCTAGGGTTACCCTTCCCATCTACAATCACTGTAAGTTCTAAGTAGTCTGGATATTCAGTTCTTCTCTCAGTGTCTCCAGGGCTGGAAGGGAAAAGTATATTCTATTTTCCTTTTCAGCGCTTCCTGTGTTCTCCAATACAGTAGCCACCAGCCACATGTGGCTATTTAAATTTAAATTAATTAAAATTCAATAAATTAAAATCCAGCGTCTTAACTCCAGTAGTCATATTTCAAGTGTTCATTGGCCTCAGGCGACACATGGTTACTGTGTTGGACAGTACAGACAGCAGCACGTTTCCATCACTGCAGGAAGTTCTGCTGGGCAGCGCTGGTGAGAGCATTCCCTCTGGCAGAGGTCCTGGGGGCCAGGTCCGGCACACAGTCCTCCTCCCCTCCCAGCAAGGAGCATTTTATCAAAAAGAAAGGAGCTCCATTTTGGGGTTTTTCGTTTATTTATCAATTATTATTATTATTATTGTTTTGGTACCGGGAATCAAACTCAGGCCCTTGCACTTGCCAGGCAGGCATGGTGCCACTGAGCTGAATCCCCAGCAGGAGCTCAGTTTTATGGTCTAGGAATCCGAGGAGACAGACCAGAGAAGGATGTGTGGATCTCAGGGGAAAGGAATGGGCCTTTCCAAGATCCAGGATCAACAACCCAGCCAAACACATGCATACGTGCTGCAGAAATAAATATGATAGACACTTGTGCAAGCAAAATAAGTATGCATATGTGTAACACATGTATTCAACAAATATTTATGGAGATCCACTTACCTCTGCTAGATATTCAGTGGTGGGTAAAGTAGGCTTTATTCCTGCTCAGATTCCAAGTGAGGAAGGCAGATGATAAGATAAACAATTCGGGTATTATTGACATAAATTGGGGGCGGGCAGTCAGGGAAGCTTCCAGGAATTGGCCATCTCTGAACTAAGACCCACAGAGCCATTAGGTAAGCACCTTAGCTCATGTACACACATCATAGATACACATACTCCTCAGTCACTGATTCACTCAGTCGTTTACCAAATATTTAGTAAATGCCTGCTGTGAGCATAGGTGGCAAGATCTAGGAATACAGCAAGCATTAACGTGGGGACAGTCTTGGAGGAAAACAGAAATACAAATAACCATCTATTTTATCATAACTCTGCTAAGGGTGTAACAGAAGAAAAATGTAGGGAGATGTTGCACATGTATTTGGGGTGCCTGAGCTAACTGAGTCTCCCAACAGACACTGTACAAGTCTGTGTAGACCAGTATTTAGGGTCATACACATACCCTATGCATACACTTGAAAATACACAAGTGTTTGTTTATACACATCTGCTGCCTTCAGCTGGTTCTGCAAAGTATGAATGTGTGTTTGTGTGTGTGTGTATGGTTGTATGATGTGTATAGGTGAACAGGCATGCTTAAGCAAATGGCTCTATGGGTCTTAGCTTGGATATCACCTATGACTAATGTTCACATGTAGGACTTCTCTGCACAGGTCCCACATTTCTTTCCTGGGCTGACTCTGAGCCAGTAGTGGATGCCTTCTTCTATGAAGGGTCATAACCCATCATCCCTCTCCAAATATCTGTGCAGCTTATTTGATGGAAAATAAAAGATAGGAGCCCTTGGAGGCCCTGGGCACTGGGACATTGGACTCTGTGCCAGATCCGAAAGTGCTGCCATCTAGGCTGCCCTTGGCACTAAGGGGCACCCTCAAGGAGTGGGAATTTGGGAGAAGTGATGGGGATCTGGGAAAGTGAGCCCGGCCAGCAGCACATCCTTTGTGTGTGCGTGTGTGTGATTTCTTGATGTCCCCGCAGGCACCCTCTTTTCCCACTCCTGACGCTGCTGTTTGAGAAATGTGAACAGGCCACCCAGGGCTCTGAGTGCATCACCTCCGCCGGCTTTGATGTGGACATCGAGAACTTTGTCCACCAACAGGAACAGGAGCACAAACCCTTCTTCAGCGATGACCCAGAACTGGACAATCTGGTAAAGACCCTCCACCCCACACCCTGGCTAGAGTCTTCCTACCTTCTGGTTCCCCTGAAATGCCCTAGAAATGTTCTTTTCATTGATTCATCCAACAAAAAGAATTGAGTGCCCACCACGGGCAAGGCTCCAAAGGCACATTCTAGTGCCTTATAAATTTGTAAACCAAGAGTTCCAGACACAGGCTTTGCTGCCCAAGTTCCTCTTGACCTTGCCCATCGTGGCACCAGCATCTGACTACCCACCACTCTGAAATACAGGCAAGTAGAAAGAAGGCAGTAGCAGCCAGGCTGTCTAAGCTGTTCTGAGGCCTGGACTTCCGGCACATTAACAAACCCGTCTGGACCTTCCCAGAGTAGAGCTGATGGCTCACACACCACCATATGGAGGTTGAGGGTCACCAGCATGTTTAAGCATATCAACTGGGGACACAGTCACACAGAGAACACCAGGAAAGATCTTATTCACTTAGGGAATGTAGCAGATCAGGCTCCCAAACAGTTTGGCATGCAAGTGATCACTACAGCATATAAAATGCACCCTCCCGTGCTGCACCAGGAAATTGTGACTCAGTAGATTACAAGTTTCCAATCGTCAGCTAAACTTGGTGACTCCTGGATTGGATGACATCTGAAATTCTGGGAATTCTGCTGCAGTAGAGCATTAGAGACACAGCTGTGTATGTCTATCATGCCACGTAATCCTCCTGAAATTATTAACATCAGTTCCTTATTTTTCTGTGCATGGATTGCACAGATTATGCACGGTGAATTTGGCAACTGCAAAACTCTTCCCTAACACACTGATTGATGATAGTGCTGACCTCTCGCTTCCAAAGTTAAGCTGGTTTTCAAAAGGAAAACAGAGTTAGAAAAGCAAATGTGACACTAAAAAGGAAAGAAGAAAAATTATGCGCGCACACACACATGCGCACACACAAAGTGCATCAGCAGAACAGATGTAAATACCTTAGTATTATTCCATGCTGTGAATTATCCACACTACTACTTCTCTCAAGAGTTGAATGTGGTACTTTATGAGGTACAGAAGCACTACGAAGAGAATCCACCCTGGCCCGGAAGTCCATGGAGTGCTGTGATGGGGCCATCATTTAGAGAGCAGGACTAAGTCTCTGCCAGAGAATGAGCACCTGCCCAATGTTAGAAGCATTGGTGGAGGCATTGAGAGCCACAAATCTGCCTCTGCTCATCTCTGACCTTTGCTTTTTCCTGGCAGGAATTAAGCAGTCCAACTTCCCATGAGGCTGGATTCCTGTCTCTGGGATGCCTGGGAAGCTTCCCTGTGCAAGTTCTCCAAGTTCTCCAGGTCAACTGCTAAGTGCAGGCTAGCCTGGCTCTGCCCTGGCCTTTGGCTAATCGAAGTGCAGTTAGAAGGCAGGTAGATCCTTAGAACTCAGACCCAGGCAGCCATGGAGCCAGGAAATGAGCCATTTCCTTAGAAATGAAAATGGACCTGGAGAGTAGGGGTAGGGCTCACTCTTCTCACTTAACATAAAGAGAAATTGAGGCCTAAAATAAGACTGAGTAATGTGTTGGAGTCCTGGGAAAGCAAACCTCACATCCCTTGTCTACCTCCACCTTCCCAGTGAGCTATGGAAGACCCACTGAAAATGGCCTCCTGTTATACTGCAGCCGGAAAAACCAAAAAGTTTCCCACTCCATGCTCTACCCTTAAATCCCTGCCCAGATCTCTCAGGGTTCTGTTCATTCAAAGAATCAGATTTCTTAATCCAATCCAAGGAAACTGGGTTGAGTGGACTGTTTTGTGCCACACCTGAGCTGGGGTTACGGATGTTGTAGGAACTGCCCTAGAGGCCTCAGGCCTCTATGGTCCCTGGTCCCCTATTTCAGTGACCAGACTGGGAGTGGCCCAGCTAGTGGATCAATCCTTAGTCCATCTGCTGTTATGTTAATCATAGTTGGTGTCTGGTTAATTATTGATTGGTTGATTGAATGATTGATTACAAAAATGGAGAGATTTTAAAGAGCACTTAGAGACAAAAGATCTGAGCCTCGCATTACCATGTACTCTCTGTGTGACTTTGAAGGCTGAGCTCCTTTGAAGCTCGGTTTCCTCATCTGTAGAGTTAATACACATATCTTATGTGATTGTAATAAAAACTGAATAAGATGGCTTGTGGAATTAGCCTTTAAAGGTGCCTGGCATTGGGAAGATTAATCTCAAATGCAATATCACTGCACCAGGCAAGGTGTTGCAGACTTATTTCCCAGCCACCAGGGACTGTGTGATCGAGACCCTGAAACTTCTTTGGGAGAGTGGAGCAGTGCCCTATGCTGCCCCCACTCTGGTCCTGTGTAGGGCAGAGAGATGAAGAGGCCAAGCATAGGGACCATCATTAGAACAAGAATCATGTCGCCAGCACAGCCGAGATGCACATAATTAGAAATTAGAAAAAGGTCAGATCGCGTTATTACCAGCTCAATCAGCTGCCGAGTGCCACAGCCAGTTAATTTGGCATCTGTATTTTTTACAACCCTGCACACGTAGCCCAACGGACTGTAACTCTTTATCCGGACAGATATACTGCGAAGCTGAGCAGGGATATAAAATGAGGGACCCCAAGCAAATGAGCTGAGATAATTGAGAGATTTATTTTTTATATATGTGTGTGTCAGGGTGGCTTTCCTTTGCCCTTGAATATTGACTTTCATAGATGGGATTGTCAGGAAGCCATTTGGGTCTCCAAAAACTTGGCCCCAAAGAAGTCGCTTCCTCCTTCTCCGCCTCCTCCTTCTCACCCTCCTCTACTCCCTGCTGTACATTCAAGCCCCACTCCAGCCCTGCCCAGCTTTCTTCAGCATTTGGACACCATCCTGTCCATAACAAATAGTCTCCCTCCTCTTCTCTGTGCACATAGCTTGTCACACTCTCCCGTGACCCTGCAGTCTCCTCTTGAGCTGCTTTTCCAGACAAACCCCCTTGGAAACTCCCGTAGCTGCCCCAAAGATCAAGATCAGAGAGGCCCGCTGCAGATTTCTGAGGGGCTCCCCTCCACTGTGAGCCTTGTCCCCTGCTCCACAGCAACCCTAGCACAGGGGAAAGGGAGTCCCAAGGCCCTAGGGAGAAGCAAGCCCACCCCCTTTCACAGTCCAGAGAAGTGACTTCTCAGGATAGGAAGGACCCAGGTCTCCTGACTCTGTGCTCCTTCTGCTGTGGTCCACAGCTCTTCTCCCTGGTGGCAACAGAGCCCTCACAGATAAGACAGTGCCACCAATGCCGTCTCTCCTCCTGGAACCATACTCCGACCCTCTCTTCCTATCACCATGCCATAGAGGCAGCTTTCCACAGTCATAGCAGCTAAGCTGAAACCCCAGCTAAGCTCCCTGGGGAGAGGGCAGACCAAATTCCCGCTCCCCCTATACTGCTCAGCAGGCTTATTTCTTACCTGACCCCCCCAGTCCCCTCCTTGGAACCCAGCAGCCTCTGACTGGCAGTTGGTAAAGTTTGTAAAATTTGCAAGTTTCCCAAACTCCTTTGAAAGGTAAAAGCTTTTTGTTTTATAAAATCTGATTTACGGGCCCCCGGTGCAGGGCCAAGGTTTTATATATTATGCAAGATTTCAAACTAAGGCTGTAAAACGTACGGTTTCAGTTTCATGCATGGAATTTTTTATGTGTAAATTTTTTAACATTTATGGGGCACGTTTTAATGAGACTCTGGTGTGGCTCGAGGGACAGATTACAGCTGCCTGACCGCAAAGCCAGCTCTAAAATGGGGCCCCCAGGCCCCTGGGCCCCGCTCTGAAGAGGCAAGGCCAAAGGCCGGAAGCTGTGAAGGAGGAGGAACCTGAAAGAGGCAGCCCAGGGTGCTGGGCCCACAGCGACCTCAGGCCAGCCTGGGCTCCCAAGTCACTCTCTCCAGCCTGCAATCCAGGCTCTCCGCCTAGACAGGAACAGAAAAATCTCACAGACACCAGGAAAGGAAAAGGAAATAAGAATAATCAACGTAGGTAATAATTAACATTTATAGAGCACTTACCAAGTGCCAAGTACCATTCTAAACACTTTACATCTATTATTCAACCTGCTTTCCAAACCCACAGGCATGGATTAATGTTATCCCCATTTTTCACCTGCCTAGCATACTTAAGGCCCTAAGTTTGATCCCCAGCGCTGAAAGAAAGAGAGGGAGGAAAGACAGAGACAGAGACTGGGATGGGAGAGGGACAGGGCGGGGAACGGAGAGGGAGAGGGAGAGGGAGATTCCCATTTTATAAGGTGAAATCACTAGCACAAGCTCTTGCAGCTAAAATGGGGCAGAGATGGGGATCAAGCTCCAATACAGCCATACTAAACTGTTTCACCACCCTATGGCTGACCTCTTCTTACATCTCCCCAGGAGCTGGGTCTTTAGTTCATTTTTAGCCAAATCTTCATTTAGTCTTCAGTAAAACTCTGGGGGAGTCCCTACCACCAGGTTCTCAGAATGGAACACAGTGACTTCCACACACATATGCAAGTGCTCCTCCACTGAGGTGGACCCCTGACAGATAGGAGCCGATATTACTATCCTGCTTACAGATGAGGAAACTGTTCAAGGTCTCAACGGCAGGGAATTCTCAGCCCCCAAAGTCCATTGTCCTCGAGTACCTGGTTTGCTGTTTGTCACAGTGCCCTATGAAATTCTTATTGTCCCCATTTATCAGGGAAAGATTAAGGCCAAGTACCCTACAGCCAATAAGTTACACAACTGAGACTTAAGCCGAGTGGGTCTAACTTGTGAAGCCCAGGTTCTGTCCTCTGTGCCCCGTCTGCTTCTCCAAATTCTGAAGCCACTGACGCAGAAGTGCTAGGTTCTTGACTCAAAGTGATTTAACTTCATGCGTGATAGTTTTCATAAAATGTTCATTCCGCCCCCGCAATCAGCTGGCAGCTGTGTAGTCCCTGGTATTTACCTTTCTTCTATGTCCCACCCCAGTAGTAGAGATCAAACCGATGGCCTCAGCACTGAGCTGCCTCTCCAGTCCTTTTTTCACTTTTTGTTTTGAGCTGGGGGTCTTACTAAATTGCCCAAGCTGGGCTCTCATCTGTATTACAAGCATGCACCACACACCAGGGCCATGTTCCACTGATTATTTGAGGGACCCCACACTTCCAGCTGGTCAAGATGAGATGGTCTGGTCTGATTATAGTTTACCTCTGTTTGCCCCGTGACCCACAGTATGTTGGAGCACATTAAGGAGTGTATAATCATAAACTCCTCCCCAGAGTGAGAGAGAATAGTTCTGGCTTCCCAACTTACAGAGGAGGAAGACCTGGGTGGAAAGAATTAGCCCCAAAGGCTATTCCTACAAAACTGAGTAGGATTCTAATCTCTGAGCTTCAGGTTTCCTTATCTGTAGTGATAGATAATATTGCCTGTATCCCTGTGGCGATGAGACTCAAATGAGATAATGAAGAGAAAAGCGTTTTGTAAATTGTAAAGTGCTGTGTATACAACTATTTTGAAAGGCAAGGAATTATTATTATCAAGTGAAGAGGCCAGGTCCGCACTGGCACGAAGAATGGACATTTATTGAGGGCCTACTATATGCCCAGAAATTTGCATACATGATCATATTTGATTTTCAAAACCTTTAAAGTGTAGATATCATTATCATTTTAAATTGTTCAGATAAAGTTCAAAGGACTTGTCCAAAATGCCCAAGCTTCAAATAATAGACTTGAGACAGGCAGTCGCATTCCTCACCACTGGAGCACAATACCCAACACCCATAACTTACAGGAGGAGAGGTTTACAGCATCTTTACTCACAGTTTCAGAAGTTCCAGTCCATTGGCTGGTTCATTCCGATGCAGAAATCACATGGTGGAAAGACCTACCATGGAGGCAAACTGCTCACATCATGGCCCCCAGGAGGCAGAGAGCAAGGGAGGAGCCCAGGTCCCAGGGACCCACCTGCGCCATTCAGGCCCCACCTCCCAAAACTGCACACTCAGCCGAGAAAGTCGCCAGCAGATGAACTCACTGATGAATACAGCATCCCCATGGTCCAACCACCCCCCAAAAGCCCCACCTCTGAGTGCATGAGAATTTGGGGAGACATGCCAGACCCATACCACAGTGGGGACATCACACCAGCTGACTTGGTAGAAAATAAGAAGCCCTGGTCTTGGGTACTTTCTAGGACTGTGGGACTTGTGTATAGTGCTGTGAGATTAATATGTGATGTCACATCTTGCTTTGCTTTTTTGAGAAAGACTTCTTTGAAGAAGAAGCCTGAATCATTATTTTGAAAGAGTAGGGAGGGAGAGAAGCTGATAGAGCACAACCTGTGAAAGGATTGAAGGACACATATATCACATTTGGTGATGATATTAAATTAAGTGACATTGTTATTGCTCTAGAAGATTTGAAATAACTTTTTACATGACCTAAATCATTTAGAAAAATTGCTTAATATAAAAATTACACATTATTTGGGCTCAGGGAAAAATCTAAAATTTTTAAATACAGGATAGAGGATGCTTAACTAAATACAAATGTAGAAGGAAAAAAAAAAACATGCTGGGAATTATTTTTCCACTAGCTGAATGTAGAACAGCTTGGAAAAGCCAACAGTGTATTTGAAATTATTAAAATAATTTTTTTAAGCATATGCCTGCGCTCAGGATTTAGCTTAGTGGCACCGTGCTTGCCTTGTAAGTGCAAGGTCCTGAGTTCAATCCCTGGTATCAAAACAAAACAAAATTACACACATATATATATATATCTTTTGTTCCCTATGGTTTATAAAGTGCTTTCCCATTATTATCTGTTAACCCTCATTGACTCTTGGAAGATAGAAATGATCATTATCCCATTTTACAAATGAAGAGACTGAGGCTCTGAGGAGTCACAGAATTTGTCCTTTGGCACCAACATAACAAAGATAAGCCTGGCCTCAAATCGAGGCTGTCTGATGTACCCCACAGACATTCTGCTATTTGGGCAGCCCCCCACTCCCACTCTACAAATGACATTGCCTATCTTTTCTCTAATATTGAAGAGATCCTACATATTTATCGCCTCTGAGAGTACCATTATGGCTTACTACGCCTTCTTAAATCCTTAAACCCATTCTATTAGCCCATAAAAAAATAATCCTTCGGCCCAGCTTTATCAGACCCAAGGATAGATCCTCTCTCCATCCCTGCACAGCAGATCTGTTTCAAACACATTACAAACACATTACCCATGTATTGCATTTGAGCAAACCTATTCTGAGTAGGTTTTATTTTTTATTTTGCTTAACTCATCTACATTTTCTGATTTTAAAATATAATAAGTATGTATTTGTTATATATATATTAAAGTAAACGAGTAGATGCACACTTTTCTATGTATTTGATGTACATGTATAAATATAGAGTGTGTGCAAGTGTTACTTCACAATAGTATTTTAAAATAAACGAGCAAATAAAATGTCAATTAAAAAGCAAAACCAGCTGGGCGTGGAGGCGCACACCTGTAATCCCAGCACTCGGGAGGCTGAGGCAGGGATCGCTAT
>NW_022900928.1:73299697-73332256 GCF_012274545.1 Fukomys damarensis
AAAAAAAAAAAAAAAAAAAAAAATCAAAACCAGGCTGAGGATGTAGCTCAGTGGTAGAACACTTGCCTAGCATTCACGAGGACCTGATTTCCATCCCCAGCACCAAAACAAACAAACAAACAACAAAAAGATGAGAAGAAGAAGGAAAGGAGAAAGGGAAGGAAGGCAAGCAAGAAGGCAGGAGATGAGAGACACAGAGGGAAAGGGAAGAGAAAGAATAGAAATTAGGGTTACTTTTATCTGGAGAAGAAAAAGCTGATGGAACAACATTTTCAGGTGAGATGGTCGTTCAGGTGTGTGGCATTCAGGGAGGCTCCGTCTGAAGGGAAGCTGCGCTGATGGAGGTGATAGCGGAGCTTGGTGCCTACAGAGGCTGAGTACACCCTGTGCGTTAAGGCGGGAGGGATGTGGGTCAGATGTAAGGAAAGCTTCTTCATCAGCAGGTTGAGAAAACAAAAATGGCCCAAGGCCCTGCAGCAGTGACAGGAACAGCTTAGGGAAAAGGTGCGGCCTTGTGTCTCGGTGCATTTGCACCATCCTCGCCTCAGGCTGACCTGGATCATCTTGTGGGGGCCCTTGCAACACTTCCAGGGAGCTGAGGGCCGAAGCCTCATAGTGTCCAGAGTATCAGACAGTGGAATCTCCCTCATTGTCCATCTCTTTTCACACACAAGAAACAGTCACTTGTGCTGGGGAGGTATTCTAAGCTCTGGAGTGGGAGGTGGGAAATCAAGCAGCCAGATGAGGGAATGTTACCACAGGATTCTGGATATCCTCATCCATATTGTCCCAAAAGCTATTAGGTTTTCCTGGAACCTCATACTTCTTGTCACTGAGCTGCTTTCCTCCCAACCCAACCACCCTCTAGACTGCCATACTCTCTGCCTATATCCAGATCCTCAGAGTCTGTATTAAGGGTGAAGCAAATCACTCCGGGATGACTCCTACTTCATTTTCTTCAACTGTAAAATGTGGGCAGTAAGGATACCTACCTGCAGAGATAGCCCTATGGAATTAATAAGATAAACATGGAATGGGCTTACGGCAGTGCCTGAGACACAGTAAGAGTGAGAAACACTTGGGTGCTGTTATCAATTCATCAACAAGTTTATTTAGCACCTCATAATGTACTACTTATTTTGAGAGGCATAACCCCAAGGTTTTCATGGCCAAAGTTGTCAAAAATTCAAGCAAAAGCAAATCTTAATAATCAAAATCCTAGCAAAAAGCAGGGAAGGTAGGGTTAAATGCACTTGCATGTACTGCTATGTCAACTTAACTGGATTGGCAATAAGTCCCTACAATAAATCCTGACATTGTTCTTTTAAGGGGCTCCCTATGTAATGCAGCTTGGCCTGGGGCTCTCTATGTAGCCCAAGCTGGTCTTAAACTCTCTGTCCTCCTGCCTTAGCCTCCCAAGTGCTGGAATTACAGGCGTATGCCACCACGCCTATCATTTTACTTTTTATTTGATGTAATAATAAGTTCACATGCAATATAAGAACTAATACAAAGAGATCCTAGTTTCCTTCTTGCACAAGCATACCACCTTTCATTAGCAAGAACAATCCACCAACTTTGTTCGGGTTTCATTACTTTTGCATGGTATGTGTGTGTGTGTGTGTGTGTGTGTGTGTGTGTGCGTATGTGTGTCTAGTTCTATGCAGTTGTATCACATGTGTAAACTCATGTAATCACTGTTTTAGTCAAAGTACAAAACAGTTCTTCCCCCTTCCCTTCACCCGTCAACCACTAATCTGTTCTTCATCTCTGTGATTTTTATCATTTCAGGAATGTTATATAAATAACGCTGTACAGTATATAATCCTTTGAGATTGGCTTTTCTCTCAGCATAATTATCTTATGACATATCTGAGTTGTTGAGTAAATCAATAGTTCAGTCCTTCTAATGGCTAAGACATAGTCCATGATACACAAAGTGTGATCAGAGAAGAAGGTGAACACTTGAATTTTAGAAATGTATTACAGTAAAAGGCTCACTTCAAACTCACTTATCTCACAATTCTTGCCACCTCCTGAAGTAGTTCTGGAGTCCTCTTTAATGAGTGTTCTTAGTTACACTGTCGTGGCTGCCTCTATGTCCTGAATCAATTCAAAACATTTACTTTTCATGATCATTCTGACTTTGGAGAACAGCCAGAAGTTGCACGGTGCCAGATCTGTTGAGTAAAGTGGATAAGGACACACTGTAATATTTTTATGAGTCTGCCTTTCCCTTGGATGGTATTCAGCACCATCATTCACCGTAATTTTTATGACACCTCATAAAGACACTCACAAAAGAGGACTTTCAGAACTGCTTCAGAAAGTGGCAGGAACAATGGGATAAAAGTGTCCAAATCAAGGGGGAATCTTTTTGAGGGAATTAATGATAATGTGTCTTTTATTGTAACAATGTTTTATTCAGGCATTCACAGTGTATTTCAGTCTCCTTGTAGATACACTACAGATGCTTTATCCATTCACCTGTTGTACTATATTTGGGTTATTTCCAGTTTGGGGCTATTAGAAATCAAGCTGCTTTAAACATTCACGGACTAGTGTTTGTGTGAACATACATTTTTATTTCTCTGGGATAAATGCCAAGAGTACAATTGCTGAGTCACATAATAAGCACATATTTAGTTTTATAAGAAACTGCTGGGCATGGTGGCGCATACCTGTAATCGTGGCACTCGGGAGGCTGAGACAGGAGGATTGCTGTGAGTTCAAGGCCAGCCTGAACTACAAAGAGAGATCCTATCTCAAAGAAAGAGAGAGAGAGAGAGAGAGACCATTTTTAAGAGGGTACCATTCTACATTCCCACCAGCAATGTATGACTGATCTAGTTTCCGGTCCCTCACCAGCATTGAGTATTATCACTCATTTTTGTTGGGTATGCAGTGACACCTCATTGTGGTTTTAGTTTGCATTTCCCTAATGGCTAATGGCACTGAGCATCTTCTCATGTGTTTCTCTGGCATCTGCAGATCCTCTCCAGTGAAAGGTCTGTGGATGTCTTTTGCCCAGGTGCTAACGGGGTTGCTTGGGACTGGTTTGGTTTTGAGAGGCCTTTATGTATTCTAGATACAAGTGTTTTGTCAAATAGGTAGTTTGCAAATATTGTCTCATAGTTGGTGGTCTTTTTATCCTCTTCACAGGGTCTGATGAAGGGCAAACATTTTAAATTTGACGAATCCCAGTTTCCCATTTTCCATTTCTAAGTCATGCTTTTGCTGTCGGTCTAAAACCTCTTTGCCTAACCCAAGATCTGAAAGATTTGCTTCTGTTTTTGTTTTTGTTTTACCTAAAAGTGTTTGGTACCTGCATTTAGGTTTTTTTTCCATTTTGATTTTTTTTATATAACATGTAAGGTTTAAATCAGACTTCAGTTTTTTTTTAATGGATGTGCAGTTGTTCAAGCATCATTTGAACAACTCCTGTTGAAAAGTAGTTTTGTTTTATTTACCATGAGCCTTAAGAATGTCTATAGCTTCACTTCTAGGAATTCATTCTAAGGAAAATGCGGTGACAGGTGGGGGGACAACTATAAGCTTAGAAAATTGTCACTGAAACGTTTTTTTCATAAAAGCGGAAATAATCTAAATGTCCAATAATATGGCGCATTTAGTATGGCACACATATAGAATGGTACACAACAATTAAAAATATATTCACTCAAGAATTTTCACCCATTCAACAAATATTTATTCCATATTCCTGTGTGTTGGTACTGAAAATAATACAGTGAGCAAATCAGACATTGCCCCTGCCTTCCCAAAGCTCTCAATTTAGAAGAGAGAATACAATTCATTTAGATGATACATTTGATAAATGAAAGTGGAAAACGGGAATAATATTGTATGTACAAGATTATTGAAAGTAGGTTAAAATGTGTATATGGAAAAAACAACAAAGCCTTGTAGAGGCTGGACCAAAGATAGTTTGTTTTTTTTTTTCCACCCTTTCTATGCTCCTTTTTAATGAAAAGAACACACCATAGAGTAAAGTTTCAATTGCAAAGTATCTTCTTGCCATGTTATGGCTAGGAATGTCACTGTGAAGAGGAACAGGCGTACAGGTCACAATCCAAAGGCACAGAAACAGACACCAGTGCTCAGCTGAGTGTTTCTGGATTACCCAGTCAGTCAGCAAGTATCAGCGGGGATCCTGCAAGGTAACCTGCATCACACAAGGCCACTGGGGACAGGGCTTTAAGAATAGAGAGTCCCAACCTTGCGGGCTTGTATGGGGAACTCTGATCTCAGCTCCTCACACTTGTGCTGTACTTCACACTCAGCAGCGTGCCATGTATATCCCCTCAGCTGATCCCCTCAGTGAACCTGTAAAGTCATTAGGGACAATGTAATTATCCCCAAAGTGTTAGACACTAAGGCACAGAGATCCGAAACAACTTGCCCAGTCACACAAATAATAAATGGCAGGCCCTGGGCCCTACCTCTAAGTCCTTTCCTCAGAATTCCACAATGGCCTCAGAACAGGTGTGATGCCAGTGGACTCCAAGCAGGCAAAGAGTCAGCAGAGGGCTGTGATGAGAATTTCAATCATGTGGACAAGAGAGAGCGTGTGACAACGGCGGGAATGGGATCCTTTCCCTGGCTATGGTAGGGTTGGGGGTCTGGGAAGTGAGGGGACTATGGTACAACACATGGGCTTACCTCTCCGACCTCTCCCCAGATGGTGAAAGCAATCCAGGTGCTGAGGATCCACCTGCTGGAGTTGGAGAAAGTCAATGAACTCTGCAAGGACTTTTGCAACCGTTATATCACCTGCCTCAAAACCAAGATGCACAGTGATAACCTGCTCAGGAATGACCTCGGGGGACCCTACTCCCCCAACCAGCCCTCTATAAACCTTCACTCACAGGTAACACACACGGCTGAGTCCTCTCTCCCTAAGCCAGGTGTGCAGGAAGGTCAGAGAGTCCTCCGGTGACCTATGAAAAGGGATTAATTTATTGGATGCTTTTACCTCACTCCTTTACCCATTAGTTGCAGTCTCACCTGCCAGGGATCAGTGTGCCTTAAAAAATGACCAGATATCAGAGGGACAATTACCAACTTCCTGATCTGAGATCTCCCAAGAAATGAACAAGCTCCCACACTAAGGAGATAGGGCACTTGCTCAGAGGAGGAGCTGAGGGTCGGCCTAGACCTTCTGGCCAAGAGCTTCTCTGTGGAAGGCTTAACTGGTAAACAGTGTGCATTCCTGGAAAGGAGGCTTAGGTCCTTCCCCAAATCCTGCCCTCTTAACAGATGAAGACCCTTCCACAGGATTGTTTTTCCTTAGTCATTCTTTTTTTTTTAAATCATCTGCTAATCTCAATTTTTTTTTTTTTTTTTTTTTTTTTTTTTTTTTTTTTTTTTTTTGAGACAGGGTCTCACTAAGTAGTTGAGGCTGACCTGGAACTCACTATGTAGCCCAGGCTGGTCTTAAACTCACGGTGATCCTCCTGCCTCAGCCTCCCGAGTGCTGGGATTACAGTCGTGTGCCACCACACCTGGCTTCCTTAGTCATTCTTTAGGTGCTCACCCTGCCCTGGCACCTCTGCCCCGCTGAGGTTCCAGGCCCACTGTAAATGTGACTCAGTCTACGCCTTCCAAGACTGCCTTTCCACCTCCCCCTAGGCACTGGAGGTGAGGAAATGGGGCCCACGCACTGTGGGAAAGGATGCCCCCTTCTCATCAGGGCAGAATGTTTTCCTCAAACTAGTAAATGAAGAAAGTTGCCTGTCACGCCTTCATACCACATTTGTTGGCATCTACACATCCCGCGGCTCGCCACTGCGTTTCCTTTCCCTGAGTTCCTGAGCTCACAACACCCTCAGAGGCCCCGAGAAGCTCGCAGAAGCCATGTCTCTTTGGCCAATCAAGTGGGGGTCTCCAGGGAGACTTTCTGAGGATGAATGGGGAGAGGTGGCAAGCAGGGTGCCACAGGAAGGCTGTGCCATTCTTGTCCCCAGGAGGCCTATCAGGGCCTCCAGACTGTTGGGGAAGAGGAGGGGCAGGCAGACCCTGAGCAGGCCAGTGCTGCCCACCGTGACCACAGGCCCTGAAAATCCATTCAGTATCGCATCAAATGCACCCCAGCGGGGTCTCTGTGGGACTCGGGAGTGAGCAGTGCCTAGGACACAGGGCAAGAAGTTTATTTCCTCTTCCTCGTGCCTGAAATCACCAAATCACTTTATTACAGATCAAAAGACAGCAGCCCAGGCTTCTGCTTGCTAATATTCTCTTGAAATAGACTCATTCCTTCAGAGTCTTATTGTACTTTCCCTTATGATCAAAATTAGCAAGAAACTTGCATAAAAGAGGACAATAATTGCTCAACGAGCATCTCGTTTGTAATTTATTAGTTTCTATTATTGTGAGTTACCATGGTGATGCTGCACAGCCCCGGTGACGGGAGAGATGTAAGATAGGAGCTGAGGAGGCTGTGAGGCCTCACCAAATGGAGATGCACATTTTTATCAGTAATTTTCATGAAAATAATAAGTGAGGAGTTAATGAGATGGAAAGCCATCCTGTGGCTATTGTGAATTTTTTTTAAGTGTTGATCTAATTAGAATGCATCGGTCAGGAAAAGTAATGAGGATTTAGTGCCTCACAGAGATGTGAGGATCATATCAGAAAATTAGCACAAGTCTTTGGAAATAATCAGGTCCTTGGAGAGGCCCCGGATTTCCCCTCCTGGGCCCTCTGACTCTACCTGGAGCTCTGGGCTTGGGGGTGTACCGTGGTGGAGGAGGAAGGAAGGAGGCACAAGTGCTTCGCAGCCACACTGGCCCCTCAGGGTTGGGGATCCGAGGCTGACAAGCGAGGCATCAGGAAGCAGGGTCACTGGAGAATGTAGGCTCTGGGTGATCATGGTCTTAGGCTGCAAGAATCAGCCCTCCCGGGGGATGGCAGCACTAGGCGGGCACCTCTGAGTTTTCAGGAAAGAGGGAGGAAATTTGGTTCCCAGCACTGGGAGCATAATATCTCTGCCAGAGGGTGAGGCTGGTTCTGGCATTGTCCCTGCAGAAAAGCCTCTGCTCCTCGGGGGGAAATGGAACTCATACAATTGAATGGAGAACAGATGAGGGAAAAGGATACTCACAACTATCACCACTTGGTGTCACTCAAACTTGCCCTTCATACCCTCTGACTGCTTGCTGCCCCTCCTGCACTCAGGCTTCAGTGGGTACATGGGGTAGTGGCCCTCTGGTCGCTGGGGGAGCTTCCTGGGCTGCTACCTGTCTTCCTAGCCACACCCGCGCCCCTCCCAGCTCAGCCATTTGATTCATATTCCTAAGGCTCTCTCCAGGTCTTCTGCTCACCCATCCCGATGGCACAACTGCCTGCCTGACACAGCCCTCCTGGGTGCATCCTCGGCCTCCCACCCTGGGCCAGTGGGGCTGCTGAAGGTGCTGCAACTATTGCTCTGCGCCTTCTGTTGGGGACACCGCCCCGGCCCACCTCTGTGCAGGCCCAAACCAGCTCCTTCCCAAGGGCGGTACTGAGATTCCTCTCCCAGGGCGGCCTCCCTGATCTCCCATCCAGAGTGACTTCCTTCTCTCAACCCACGTCAAACCACTAAACCATTGTTACTGCAAATATCGCGTGTGATTAGATGACAGGCATTTATATTGCTCTCATTTACCTCTCCTAGATAACACAGGTTTTTGGAGTTTGAGACAGTGTTTTATAGATCTGAAGTCACTAAATCACTTTATTATGAACCTTAAAACAGTTGTCCAGGCTTCTGCTTGCTAATATTTTCTTAAAATAGACACATTCCTTCAGAGTCTTGTACCTTCCCTGAGGGTCCCAGCTACGGTCTTGGATGTGATAAGTGGCCAGTTGTAATGCAACGGTGTCGGGGGAGCTGGGCATGGTGGTGCTTGCCCATAATCTCAGCTTTTGGAAGGCCAAGGCAGGAGGATTATTGCAAATTCAAGGTTAGCCTGGGTTACAAAGTGAATTCAGAGCCATCCTGAACGACAAAGGAAGACCTTGTCTCAAAAAACAGAGATAGCGGGGGGGGGGGACACGTAGGAAAGAAAAAGTAGAAAGGAGAGAGAAAAGAGAAAGAGAAAGGAATGAAAACAAATATAGCCAGGGATTTAGCTAGTGCTTCCACTGCCTGCCTCACAAGTGCAACGACCTGAGTTCGATCCCTGGTACCACACACACACACACACACACACACACACACACACACAGAGCTGAAGAAAAAGAAACATAGAGGGTCAGCTAAGCATTCAGAAGTAGTTAGAGATGGCTGATGTATGGGAGAAAAAGAACACGGAAGAGAAAGACAGGAAGAGACACAGACTCTGGGCATGGAGGTGATCCTGAGAATGACGGGCAGAAGAGAATGGAAGGAGAAATGGCAGCCACAGTGCACGGAGACAGAGGGCTCTGCTCGGCGCAAAGGCCAGGGTACTCGAGGGAGGGGAAGGGGAGGCGGTCGTGCCCTTCCGGTTCCCAGGTCAGGCTTGTGTCCCTGAGGCCGGCGGAGGCAGGCATGGGCTCTCCGGGGAAGGAGACCCTTGGCTGCAAAGACCAGGACCGGGGAGCCAGTACAGCAGAGGAGAGAGGAGGGGGCATGTGTGGGTGTGCCCGTGCATGTGGGTGTGTGTGCATTTGTTGCACTCTGGCCTTAATCCCCCCATCCTGAAATAGCTGCCCCGAGCGCCAGCCTGGCCTGGGGAGGGCTATGTCCCCTCTGGAGCATGAGCCCTGGGATCAACATCTCGGCTGCCTGCCAGCTTTGTTGCAAAATGCTAGCTCATGGTTTTCCCTGTGTGCTAATCATCCAGCCTGTGTCACAGAGTCGGGACATTTTTGTTTTCCAGTTGATGGCCCCACTCCCAGGTGCCATGCTGTATCCTCCTGCCAATTCTATGATGTTGAGCCTATTCCCATTTGGCCTTCTATTTCTCTCTGTGGGGATGGAACGGAGGTGGGCATTGGGGAGGGGTGCGACTGTTTCTACCAAGCAGAACTAAAAGAGAGTTTGCAGGACTTAGCTTTCAGCACAGCTCGTTCTTTCCATCTCCCTAGGAAGCCATCCTGCCCTGCCTGTACCCAGTAACACCCAAGCTTCTTGCAGGGTGGCCTCCTCAGCACATTCCCAACTCAGACTCTGGGTCCCCTGTGATGACCTAAACCATTCCACTAGAGATAACCTAGCTCCTGCCTCACCTGCTCAGGTACTACTCCGACCTGAAGTCCACCCTCCTCCTCCATGGAGCTTTAAGCCCAGCTCTATTACAGGCCGATCAGCACGAACCACAGTTCCCATTCAAGCACTGGGGGACCCTACCTGTGTGCTCTATGCTAGGTCTGCTGAGGACATGGGTGAATGGTCCAGGACAAGCTCCGGATCCTAGTGAAAGGAACCAGGCGTCACACTGAGGATCTGGTAGATCATGGCAGCCGTGGAACCTGAGACTGAGACCTCTGAGAGGGCAGGAAAGGAATCTCAGAAGTCAGGAGAGGAGACAAAGGAAGCAGTTCTGGACTAAGCCACTTATGTGACTGAGGCTGCCCCTGACCGTCCTTCTTCCTCCCCCATGGGGAGCCCAGCCTGAGGCCTGGCACACATACCTGGCCAGGTCTGTTCCTGCCCAGAGACAGGATAGACAAAGTTCAGTACAAATTAGATTGGCCAGCCGGAAGATTTTGCCCAGTGTGGTGGGAAAGCTGCAGAGTCACTGCCCTTGGGAGGGCTTCCTTTTGGGAGGCTTAGTGGAATTTACAGCCTATTGGCAGCTCCGTTCCCAGTACAGTAAGAAGTCCAGGAGAAGGTAGGGAACAGCCTGCTGGAATCGCTAGGGAGAAGAAGACAACAGAGGGTGGAGCAGTCGTTCACTTGTGCTTCTGCAGCCACTGGAACACTTAGGGAGCCTGCTGAGCTCTGAGGACATAAAGTGGATGTGACCCAGTCCTTGACCTCAGAATATAATGATGGAGTACCTTGTACCAGATTTATGAAGGGGCTCTATTCTTCGCTGATCATTGTGGCCAATCGCTGAAGATCTTAAAGGAAGTGGAGAATGTAGGCCAAGGGATCAGGGCTGGTGGCACATGAATTGAATAGCCACATCTTCTATGGCTCAGACTGGGAAAACTGATGGAGCCCCCAGTCCCCTAGGTGCTTTACATGTAATATCTTCTTTATCCCTCACAGCAAGGCTTCAGAGTGCCCACTACTTTCTGCATTTTACAAAAATGAAAACACTGTGCCAAGGTTACAAATTTAATAAGTGTCAACATCCGGGGTGGGTCACTCCAGAGCCTCAGTCTTACAATGGTGATGCTTTTGGGTGGCATATTTGAAGGACAGTGGGCATCCTGGGTCCTGGGCTCCAGGTCAGAAGAGATGATCCTATACAGCTCAGGAATTCAGGGGCTAGGATAAAGAAACCAATTGCTGCAAAGCAAGAATTTAGATTTCTGAACGTATCGGAAGTGAAGAGTGGAGAGATGTGGAGTGAATCCACTCTGAGATGCTACACTTAGCAGGTGTAGCTCTTTAGCTCTGAGGCTCCCTAACAGAATGGGAAGGTGGGCCAGGCATGGTGGTGCACTCCTGTAATCCCAGCACTTGGGAGGCTGAGGCAGGAGGATCGCTGTGAATTTGAGACCAGCCTGGTCTACGTAGTGAGCTCCAGGTCAGTCTCAACTATACAGTGAGACCCTGTCTCAAAAAACAAACAAACAAACAAACAAACAAATAAATAAATAAATGGGAAGGTGTCTAATCAGTGACCCTCCCTGGGAAGAGCCCGGCTTGTTCACTGACCTATAGGAACCTCTGTGTTTTCAAGTTGGTAGGGACATGGAGGTCAGTCACCTCAGCCCAGGCCCTAGAGGTTCTGCCCCATGGCCAAGCATCCTGAGGACTTGACCTGTGAGTTTAAGGCCAGGTGGGGTAATGGAGGTAATCCACCTGGACAGATCCCCATGGAGATGCAGCGGGGACATCCCCAAACCACAACTGTAAGAAGCTAAGTTCATGCTGCCTACTTCCGGTCATTGCATTAAAGCATTCATTAAAGCGTCCTTTCTGTAGATGCTTAGCCCCCAGCCCTCCAGGCAGAGTGCCAGGAGACACTGAGGCCACACTTCCCGCCAGGCCCATGAAACCTGAGAGCTTCTCTCCTTCCGAGAAGGAATGTTCCTTAAGAGCAGCAGCTGCTGCTTGTCCCCACAGGCCTGAAACTGCCTCTCCTTTGGGACTAAGCCCCCAACAGGAGTGGAACAGGATTAGGTGGCTTGATTATATGTGCTTGGCTTCCTTGAGTTTGTGAACCTGGCCTTTTTTGGTCTGAGACAGGACTCTGGCTCTGCAGGAACAGAGGGACTCTGCCAGGAAGGGTGTGTGGGGACAGGGGCAACCTCACGTGTAAGGCATGCACATAAACACCACTGCCTCCCCAGCCCAATCGAGCCACGTGTTTATCAAGCATCTACCATGCACTTAATGTTATACTGGGCCCTTGTAGGGAAATCAAAGAAAAATTCTTTCTCTCAGAAAACCTGTGACCAGGCTAGGGCAAGAAGATACCTACATAAGAAAGAGAACCATTCTGTGGCATGCCCAGTATATGAGGTAAATGGGAGCAGTGAAGAGGATGGTTCATGACTATGCTCAGGATAAGACAAGCTCCCCAGCAGAAGTGGGGAACTCTGAACCTACCGGGTTACTCTTCTAGCCCAGGCAAGTAAGCTACTAAAGCCGTCCATCCTCCTGGGAGGTCTTGATGAGCCGACCTGAGGCGGTGGATCAGCAGAGACCCCTAGTGGCGAGAGTGAGGATGGCAGGTAACTGGGGCCCTGCTCCTCAGCATTACCCCTCGCTGCCTCCAGCCACTCCCTCTCCTCACACCGGAAGTCCCAGGAAACCGAGTTGGTTTTTCTACAGTCCACAGCTCCAAGGACCTTTGCAAGTCATTCCCCTGCTTCACGGGCACCCTAGCAAGATAAAAATTCCAACAATTTCTAAAGAGCTTCAAGGGAAACTTTTACCGTCACTTCCTTCCCTCACTGCTTCATGTCTGCTTTCCATCATGGTTTCTTTCAGAAATTTCCATCGTGAGTGGAAACTAAGTCTCCCCGGGCAGCGGAGGCCCTTTCCCTGTGAATACTGAAGAACAGTGGTTCACAAGGAGGGCAACAGCCTCTGTCGATTCATGGGTGCCCTACGTTCCCAAAGTCACCCCATAGCACTTCCTATTACTTAGTAAAGTCTTCATTTTGAACAGGTAATCCTTTCTTGTTCAAAGAAGGAGATTTACAGTAAAACCCACCCAGTGACTGCTCAGGTCCAGAAAGAATGAGTAATGGCCCTGGTAGGCGGTGCTCTGGGGGCACAAGCTTGCCACCATCCTAGAGCTACCACTTTACGTCCCAAGGAAAGGCCAGCACACTGGGGACAAGAGCAGGCAGCCACTGTGCACATCTGTGAGCCCAATGCGTGGCTTTCCCTCTCATCCTCAGGCTTCAGCCTCTCTCCAGAGAGACATCAAGCAGTGTGCTTGTGGGGCAAGGCGAGGAGTTCTTGAGCTGAATAATCAGTCCTCAGCCCCTTGTTCCTGGACAATTCAAGCAAGGACGTGAGACTCTGGATGCTGGAAAATGTCACTAAAATTGTACTGCGTGTGCTTCTCACCTCTTTGCAGGTGCTAAGGAGCCTGGAAGAAAGTGGCTCCATCTAGATCCAGACAGACCAGCACCCACCTGGATATGGAGTGTGATAAGACCCCTGGGAGAGCTGTAGGGAAGATAATAATGCTGTGTGCTTAGCTAACAATCTTCCCCAGGCCTCACTGTCACCATTCTATAGAGTTAGAGGCTGAGGCTGGACTTGCAAATGCAGCAGAGTGAAGTTTTGGAGCTAAGCTGAGCTGGGGCTGTGTTCAGAACTCTGGGCCTTCCTGGGGAGTGGGTTAAGCAGAGAAGCAGAACCCAGAGGGTTATGTGGCAAGGTTTGTGCCACTCTGGCTGGGTGTGCAACCTCAGCTGAACTTTTTCTGTTGCTAAGTAAAGAACCCAAGTGGCTCTAGGACTTCTAGGACAGGATTTTAATCCCCACTATGCCACTCCCTAGTTGAGTGACCTCGGCCAAAGGAAGTTGGAAATAAATTATTGGGTGGCTAAATGTGCCAGGCAATGTGTTTGCATTGGAGCCTGTCTGTCTGACCCCAGGGTCCATTTCCTTTCCCTGTGAGCATCTGTCCTACATTCACGGCTGTTTGGCTCTGGAAGTCACTTTCATTCTCTAGACCTCAATTCCTCTTCAGGAAAATGGAATAATCGCTGTCTTGCTGACTTCATTAGGTGATGGCAAGATTAATGTGAAATGCCATGTGAAGAACACTAATACTCAGTGTGTATGATAAACAGGTAATTTCCAGACTCATGTGATCTTTTGGCTAGCCAAAGGAGATTTTTAAAAATACTGATTGTTGAGGGTCTAATTCAGTGGCAGTGAGAACATATGTCTTTAAAAATATCCCCATGCTCAGTAGGCTTTTGAAACAGCTCCTGTTGGCAGGTGCAGGGGATGAATACTATTTCCCCAGACCTTGGGTATGTCAGCACTTTGCATCCTCTTTCTTGCCCCAAGAAAATGTGGCCAGCCCTGGCCAGCCTGCAATCTCTACCCCTGAAGTTTCCCATTTCATTCTGCTGATATAATTTGGCTGCCTCTCAGGCAAAGACCCAGAGAAGGAGGAGAGGGGTGGGAGAGAAAAGGATCTGATCCAATGTATAAATTGCCTTTAGGTACCCAGACCTGGTAAGCTGGCATGGAACTATCTAAGCCACAGGGTAGAGAACTAGCCAGAGTTTGAGTAAGCAGATGAAGTATCCAGGTGGTATCTCACCCTTCTGCCTTTGGCTAGAAGACAGTATGCGTTGGTTGAATCCCAAGGGACACATCTTGTATTATGGTACTGATTTTGCCTGCATTTTCCTAAACTTGCTGGATGTTTCTTATGAGCAAAGAGAGTCTGAGTTAACTCTTTCTGTTTGAAATTCTCAAATATCTCTAGCAAAAGATGAGCATCTTAGCACAGATGATTCCAAATGAGACTTATCAAGCTGCTTCCATTGGTTTTAGGATGAATAGTATCGAGGTCCCCTTTCCTCTGTTGACTTTACGTTGAATGTTGGCTTCAGTTCCAGATAACATCAAGACTGGTTTATGCCCTGTAAGAGTGGCGGGCTGGGATGTTGAAACAAGGGGAGCTCAATCTTAGATCAACCTTGTTCCAAGGATGTCAGCACTGGGAGAATACATTTTATAAACAGCAAAGTGAGGCCCACAGAAGGGTTGTTCCACGATTCCCAAACTAGTCATCTTTCCTCTGGTGCCCACACTTCTTCTTGGTTTGAGTTGTTTCTCATCTGCTCACCTAGGATTGACTAGGTGACTAGGATTCAAGGATTGCCTTGTAGCCCAGAACCCAGCACAAGGAGGTTAAATACTGAGTGTACTATAGTTGTGGATGAAGGAGAGCTGTGTTCTCGTCCTGTTCCTGCTAATCAGCTGGGGGACCTTGGGCAAGACACTAGGGCCTATAAATCTGTTTCTTACTTGTAGGAATATATGGAGGCTTTTAAGAGTTCTTATAGTTTTAGAATCCAACTGCATGAACAACCATATCAAGAGTTCTGCTCAAGGAATAAACCTCACTGGCTGGGAAGCTCTTATAGGGCCCCAGAAAGGGGAAGTGAAGAAAGGAGCCCTCCCCCAAGATCATAGCAGTAGAGGTGATCCAAGTATAGAAGCAAAGCCTCCTACTTCACCCACCCAGAGAAGCCAGACCCAGAGGCCCTTTGTGGCAGGTGGGTGGGAAGAGGGGAGCCTTGACACCAGTTCTCTGGGGCTGCTGTGTAGTATTTATAGGTGCTATTCCTCCAGATCTCAGGCCAGGGGCAATCCAGGAGGGCAAAAAAGCCAGCTCAGGTGGAGATGCTATGGGGGATTTGACCAGCTAAATCTAGTGAGATGTAGAAATCAGTGCCAGTTTCTACTTCCTGAGAAGCTCTGCCTAGTCAGAGTGTCAGGGTCTGGGAGGAGACTCTGATACTTTGACACTTTCCCTTAGTCTGTTGCTTCAGGTAAGCAGTCATTGGCTCAAGATTTCTTCCAAGCACAAGTATCTCTTTGCTGCAAATTCTAGACTTTCCCTGGAGGCTGAAGACACAAGCTTCTCTGAGTCCTAAAACAAAAACTAGGATCCCTCCCTGAGTCCACATACCCTGTCTAATCTATTTTCTTGGCTATTTACCTATGTTGAAATCCTTGCAGTTCATGCTTTATGGTCTCAGCATTTGAGCTTTGGGACATCCACCGGTATGGATGTTGGACTGATTAACTGCTTCAAACCTTTTACAGTGAGGAACTAAGAGATCTAGGAAAGTCCCCTAAGCCTTCTTCTTCTACATCTCACTGGCTCACTTTCTTGCTTTCTCCAATTCTAGAGACAATGACCTCTCACACAGTCAGTCTGTTCACATGTGGGCTCCCCAGAGTCAGAGAGGGTCCCTCACTCCTTAGGGACCTGTAGCCACCACGCCTCCTTCCTCTAAGGTCAGGAATCCCTCATTGTCAAGTCCAAGGACTTCCTTATCTGACTATTGAATAAGAATGTGAAGGGAGCAGCATGCTGGAAAAAATGTCTTAACTTCCTTGGCTACTGCAAAAACAAACTACAAGGACACTCTATGGGTTGAAAATACGGGGCAAAGGGTCTCTGTTTCCTGTGGAGTCCTGTTTTGGGAGCCTGAGGAAGAGGAGAGAATCAATGATATGTGCTGGAGGCAGCTGCAGTGGAGACTTATATTAGATTCCCTTAGAAGACAGGTTATGCAGAGGCCAGTGATCTTCATTGTTATTTTTAAACAAACATTTTAATATTCTGAGCTAGGTGCTAAGGAGACAAAGGTAAAACATTGGAGGGCTGGAGATGTAGCTGAGTGGTAATGTACATGAGGCCCTGGGTTTGATACCCAGCACTGCAAAAAAAAAAAAAAAAAAATTAAATAGTAAAATATAAAATGAAAAGTACAGGCTGCTTTGTGCCTGATGTGGAGTATAATATATGCCGTTTAAAGGATGTGAGGAAAAAAGGCACTGCAGAGCAGGGAAGACAGCCGGGGAAAAAGACTGGGGCTGCTGAATATGAGGAATGAGCAGGTACAGAGCAGGTAAAGTGAGGGTCCGTGCCATGCCTGGAGAGTTTTCATACCCCAAAGTCCTGCTCTTACCCTGGCCCATTAAATAAGAGCCTCAGGGTATGGATTGGAGATTCCAAAGTGTAGCCAAGGTGCTGCCCGCTGGCTTAGGGGATAATTTGTACCTCAGGTTGGCAGGGAGTGGAATGGTTAAATAGATGATCACTGTTGGTTTTCTGGTCTGGATTTTCATTTTTTTAATGTTGTCTTATTTAGTCTTTCTCGCCATGCAAATTGCCTTCTGGACTTGGGACTGGAGAGGAGCAGGAAGGAAGGAGGGAAAACAGGAAGGGGAGAGGAGGACTTTGGGGCTGTAGCATCTAAGCTGTCAGGGACGTTGTCATAAACCATGCCTCCCCTACTGCCAGGACCTCCTACAGAATTCCCCCAATTCCATGTCTGGAGTCTCCAATAACCCCCAGGGGATTGTGGTCCCAGCCTCAGCGCTCCAGCAGGGCAACATCGCTATGACAACCGTCAACTCACAAGTTGTTTCAGGTCAGTGCTGGGGATGGGGTGCTGGGGATTGCGGGGAACACCCTTGGAAGCAGACAGGATAGTCCCTAGGGAACTCCAGGATCAGAGGGCGTCCACTGCCATGGGACGCCCAGCACCCTCAGCGTCTTGACAAGTGTTCTGCAGACAGTGCACCAGGACTTGATTGGATGGGTTGGAAAAAATTTGGGTCAAATTCTTCATGAGCTCCCCTACCAAGACTAAGTAAGACTACGGTCCCTTCCCTCAAACACTTCCCAGCAGAAGCTCTGCTCTCACATGTGGACACCATCCCCACACATCTCCTCCTCCTCTACAAGTGAAAGAAACATACCTTGCTGGCCCAGGCCTCCACAGCAGAGGGTCTTCACACAAAAATGCCAAGTGACTTGGGGACCCTGTTTGCCTTCACTCCTCCCAACCCTCCCATGACAGGGGACCCAAAAACTGGTTGTCTCCTCAGGTGGAGCCTTATACCAACCGGTTACCATGGTAACCTCCCAGGGTCAGGTGGTCACCCAAGCAATCCCCCAGGGAGCCATCCAGATCCAGAACACACAGGTGAGTGTGTGTAGGTGTGTGACATGTGCATGGGTGGGGTGGGTGCTCATGATGGCTTATCTGCCAGCCACTTTATGCAGTGATTCTTTTAATCTTCACTATTCCTCTAGGGGTATCATTACCCCTACTTTACAGATGAGAAGCTGGGGGATCTCGGAAAGGTTTTATCAACTCCTGGGGTTTTGCTGCCTTCTGAGTTTATATCAAAGGATCCACACTTCCTAGTCCTTGTCTCTAGGCAAAGACACTTCACCTCAGTGGTACAGAGTGCAGATCTATAGAAAGATGAAGTGGGAGGTCTAAGACCTGACATTAACTCTGTCATCCTGGATAAGTCTCCTATCATCTCTGAGCCTCAGAGTTTTTATCAATAAAAGGGGATAAAGGCCGGGGATTTAGCCGTGTGGTGCCACCTTCTGCCTCATAAGCACAAGGTCCTGAGTTCGATCCCCAATACAGAAAATAAAATTAAATTTAAAAAAATAAAAGGGGATTAAAACCAACTGCATACAGCCCATCCAAACTATAGGGCTGTTGTGAAGATTATTCATGATGATGGTTAGGAAAGTGCTTGGAAACTGTAAAGTATTACAAAAGTGCTAACAGCTATTAGATGGTTTATGGCAAACTCACATCTTCAGTACTCTGTGCATGCCCCATGTTTTCTCTATCTTTTCTCCCATCCACTTTTTTCCTATCTTCCTCCTCCTTCTCCCTCTCCTTTTCCCCTGCTCTCCTGACCCCAAGCCTCATCTCCATTCTCTAAGGGGCTGCACTAGGGCAAGAGGGAAAGGTGACTTCCCTCAGGCCCTAAGAATGAGTTCAGAACAGGGTTGGCAGCAAAAGCCTGCCGTCGCTATGGCAACAGGCCCCCAACCCCTGGCCTCACAGTCTGCTGATGCTGATTTTTTTCTCCACGTGCCCTGAAGGTTAACCTTGACCTCACCTCCCTCCTGGACAATGAGGATAAGAAGTCCAAGAACAAACGAGGAGTCTTGCCCAAGCACGCCACCAATATAATGCGTTCTTGGCTCTTCCAACATCTCATGGTGAGTGTGTATACACTGGAGGTGTGGAGTCACAGCAGGGCGTATGAATAACACAGTGTGGGTGCCAGACCTGCAGAGGGTGTGGCCTCAGGAAAGCCCTGCTGTGTTAAGGATGAGGGCTACACGCCAGGGTGGGGGGGTCTCTCTTAAGTGGAACCTAAAGCTAGGAGACTTTTTAGTACTTGCTACTGTTCTGCTACCTGAAAGAAAGTGTGACAAGAAAATAGGGTCAAACACTGAACTACTAGACAAGTGTACAATACCGTTGGGGGCACAGAGTGAAGGGTGGGTGGGGCTGGGGTTACTGGGCCGGAGCCTACATCCCTCTAACAGCCGTGTGCACCCCGCCCCCTTCTGTGGGAGAACATATCAGTTCTCCGTCAAGACCCCAGAGTCCACTCTCCCGGGGGCAGCTTCGTGTGTCCGTCTCTCTGCAGACCAGAGTAGGCAGAGGAGGTGCAATGTGGAAGACCATGCTTGGAAGATCTACCTCCAGAGGGGCAGCCACGGCCAAAGTCTAGGCTCCTCCACATTACCGGCTCTGTGACACAGAGCGGATGCTTTCCTAAATCTCCATCTCTACTGGTGTAAAATGGCACAACACCTGGGTTTAAATGCAGGGCTTATGAAGTGCTTACCATGTGCCTATGACATGATGACAGTTATGTGTTTGTGTGTAGGGTTAGCCTCCCGTGGAATGTCAGGAGTGACTTCTAAACTGAAAATCTCTAGCACTCATTTCAAGGGCTGTAGCAATAAATAAAGCCAATGATTGTGTGTGGGCTTTTTTTTTTTTTTTTTTTTTTTTTTTTTTTTTTTTTTTTTTTTTTTTTTTTTTTTTTTTTTTAGTGAGATTGACCTGGAACTCACTATGTAGCCCAGGCTGGTATCGAACTCACAGCGATCCTCCTGCCTCAGCCTCCCAAGTGCTGGGATTACAGGCGTGCGCCACCACGCCCAGCTCCCTTTCCTTCTTTACTTCTGACCGCCATGCATTTTTGCAGATTAGTGTAAACACAACTGCAACCTCACTTCTTTCTTTCTTGTTCTGGGCCAGCACCCTCTCACTAACCCCACTGCTTCCACACCCCACTGCAGGTCACCCAGCTCAGTTCCTTGTCCCTCACCTCTAGCCCCACCTCATTTCACATCCTACCCTCTTTCTCCCTCCTTGTTAGCCTCATTCTATAGCTCAGGGTCTTTGCTGAGCACCAAGCAGAAGGAAGGAAGGACGATGCTAATTCTTTAAAAGGTCCTGGGACAATCTAGAGACCTTGCTGAAAAGCATGAATATGAACTTTCTGCCTGTTTTCACCCTCCACCCTGCTATTCTTTCCAGCCCAGGAATGCATTCATGCACAGATACTAGTAATTATGCACTTGGCATCGGTGAAGGCCTCTGGCAATAAATGCCTTCCTCACAGCAGCCTCCAGAGATGAGAAGGGAGTGGCCCCCATGCCTCCAAAGTCAGAAGTCACAGCTTCTCACTGAGAGGGAGAAGTCTAAGCTGCTGTAGAGAAACAAGCAGCATGGCTGTCCTTCACGTGCACAACTGCCCCCCGCAGACCATGGCCAGGCCACACAGTCTGTTCCCTCTCCAGTCATCTTGTTATCTATGGACACACACATTCCTTCCCCCAGCTTCAGGACAGAAGCGAGAAGTCTCCTGGTAACCAGGCACAGGGGGAAAGAAGATAGGATTTGAAGCCAGGCAGGTCAGGGTATGGATTGAGGCTCTCCCGCTACCTATATGATTACTCCGATGCTTGCTATGAAAAAAATAACAAGTATTTCCTGTCACTGTGAAAAGTAAATGAGAGAACATCCATAAAGAGCCAGGCCCAGGGCCAGGGATTTAGCTCAGCAGTTCGGTGGCCTGCCTTGCAAGTGCAAAGACCTGAGTTCAATCCCGGTACCAAAAAAAAAAAAAAAGAGCCAGGCCCAGTACATAGTCAGCACTTCAGAAATTGTTCCCTTTGAACTTTCTAGAATAGTGAACCAAGAGCAAGCTTTTGAGGTCGAAGCCCAACATTTATGAAAATTAGAGATAGAAGGCTGATATATCATTTTGATCTGCAACACCAATTAATTTGTCATCATCTGAAGCTTAGACCAAACTGACCAGGGTGGTCACCTACCCATTCTGTGTGTGTGTGTGTGTGTGTGTGTGTGTGTACTTGGTAATAGGGGTCATGTACTATTCTTCTATGTGTCCTTGATTACTTTACAGGACTTAACTCAATGTTGCTGCCAAAAAGGTGAAATTTTTAGATAAATCTGGGTCCTATAGTGTGTAGCGTATTTCTTTATGCCTAGTATACTAGACAGTATTGTAAATTTGTAAGAGATACTAGGTTTAAGGATTCCCCCAAAACTTATTTTCTCATTGCTCTGTGGTTGTCATCATTACTCTGAAGAACATTGCTGCTGTAGTTCTGAGGAAATACAACACTGAGGTAAGATCGCATCAGACAGTCACTACTCTGTTTTAGGAAAGAAAAGGTATGAAATAAGAAAAGACCTTAGTATACCATAGATGTTCCTTAACCGGTGCATTTGAGACAACTAGTTTGTTGGTTGGTTAATTGGAAAAGTTGCTTTCAAAAAAGGAACAACCTATTTGAAGGACGCACTTTATCTTAATTTAAAAGATATACATATATATTCACTTATGAATCTTTTAATAAAGGGCCAAGGACTTTTTATGATCAAAGTGTATCATTTTACTTGTATAAACCTTTCCTATTAAAAGCATCTATAAATTCTATATTTGAGGCAGGTGTGGTGGTGCATGCCTGTAATCCCAGCACTCGGGAGGCTGAGGCAGGAGGATCACTGTGAGTTCGAGACCAGCCTGGGCTACATAGTAAGTTCCAGGTCAGTCTCAACTACATAGTGAGACCCTGTCTCAAAAACACAAAAACAAAAAAAATCTATATTTGAAGTAGAATAAGAACGTTGACATTTGGGAGCTAATCTGGCTACAGGATCTTCTTGGGTTTTTATTATATAGTCCAATCTCACACTTGCCTCACTTGACCCTAAGTATTCAGCATTTTAAAGCAAATTTGGGTATCAAATCTTTTTTTAAAAAAAAAAGCTCATTAGCATGTATATCATGTGTACATGGGCAATACCCAGGGGAAAATGAGTAATTCCAAAAGAAGTGGTTCAGATTGCCAGTTTATCTGGTGTCCTACTAACAACGAAGAAGGGTAGGTGGAGGCCAACTGACTCTCAAGTCTTTCCAAAGCTTTCTACGTTGTTATGCTAGCAACAATAACTGTTTCTTTTTGCACTCATATTTCATCTGTTTACAGAGTAGTTCATTAAATTAGAGAATCACGATAACATGTATAATTGGCATCCAACAGTCTAGATACCAACACTGCTGACTTCTGGTAAGCAGATAATTTGGCTACTCAAATTGTTCTGACAAAGGAACCTGTTCAGCCCACGCAGGCATCAGTGTCTGGTGGCCAGCGGGTGTACAGAGGCAGTGGACAGCATTAGGTCATCTGCCACCTTGGCTAAGTGGATACTGATTTTGAGCACCTCTGTGGTAAATACTGTCTTTTCCTGTCATCTTCTTTCCCTCAGGCAGAACTTAGCATTTTTTTTCATTCTTTTTGTCCTATGTCTGAGGCCTCTTTTCATTTCCACTGCTCTGTGGCATTAGCAGCGATAGACGGGCGTTCAGACGATAGAAAGCTCCTGAGATGGAGGTTACATCCCACAGTCATTTTTACTGTGAGGCTTCAACAAGACTGGGATGCTTTCGTCCACTCACTGCTGGCTTCTGAGTCCCTGAAGAATCCAGTGACATTTTCTTACTGCTGTGTTTTGGCTGAAAGAAGCTGAAGTCTTGCGGAAAGCGACTGTTCTGTAGCCAGACCTGGCGGGAAGGGCGAGAGCGGGCAGGGGTCTGCCCCGTGGAGGGGTGAGGGGCGCTGTTGGCCCCCACCTTGCTGCTCAGATCCCAGTGTCATCCTGACCTGCTGGTGCTGCTCATTTCCATCCCAAAACACAAGGGTTCTCTGTGCTGCCGCTACCCTCCCAAACTTTGCGGCTGTGCTCAGTGTGCAGGGGACTTGGAGGAGAAATCGGGCTCCAGCAGCCCCACTCTTGACCACAGCAGCCTCTTCTGCACTGCAGTGTGCCAGAGTCTGTGCTCGAGCCTTAGTGCATTGTCTCAGGATCCCATACAAGCGCCCTAGGAGGTAGGTACTGCTGTTGTTCTCATCTTACCCACAGCAAGACTGAGACTCAAAGAAGGCAGCACATTTCACAAGGCTGTGCAGCATCTGAACCCAGAATTGTATAGCCTGAGGATCTCAACCCCCTCCAGTTGCCTCCATATTGATAAGAAGCGAGAGCTATCATCTCTCTACTCCCATGCAAATTCTAGGTAGAGCAAAGGAGAGCTCCAGCTCTCAGCTGAAGTACGGAGCTCCATCCTGGGAGAAGCATGTAGGATTTTTATATGCCCAGGCCCAGTTTTCAGACCTCACTGTCTTACGATCCCCCCTTGCCCCATCTCTGTCTGTCACATTCATCAGCCTGGAGTGTGGTACAGCTGGGGCCCAGCTGTGCTCCATTCCCTGCCCATCTCTCCTCCATCTTCCACCCAGCTGTGGAGCGGAGAGCCTTGCACCAGGCCTCATATGAATGCTACTGTGGCCAAAAACCCAAGTGCACATGAGGTTCCAGGGGCCTTCTCTGTGTGTCTGAAACATAATTCACATGCCATAAAATGCACCCTTTTAAACTGCGCAATTCAACAGATTCAGCATACTTAAAAAGTTATGCAGTTGTTGCCACTATCTAATTCCAGAGTATTTTCATCTCCTGAAAGGAAATCCCATGTCCACTGGCCATGGTCCCCAGCCCCCAGTCCTGGAATCCTCTCTGTCTCTATGCATTTACACATTCCAGACATTGCGTGAATCAAGCATGTAACATGGTCTTCTGTGTCTGGCTTCTTTCACTTAGCGTAATGTGCTCGAAGCGGCGTGTACTCATTCCATTTTGTGGCTGAATAGTACTCCATTGTTAGGCCTGCCACACTTTGTCTGTCTCTTCATCCACGGACAGGTTTCGGCATTGTTTCCACCTTCTGGCTTGTGAGGAGCACTACTAGGACCGTGCACATACTCCATAGGATTTCTGAGCCTGAGATTGTCCCTCAGACACTTCGTCAGAGCTATGTCCCTCCAGCTGGGGACAGAGAGCAGCTGCATACCCGGGTACAGCTTGTGCCCTGCACAGGGCTCCAGGCCGAGGAGGGCATGTGGAGGGCAGGGCCAGCCAGGAGGCTTGGCACCTCGGTTTTGCCCTCATTTCCTCCACAGACACCCTTTGCGTGTCGCCACCTCCCCTGTGTGAGACACTAGTGAAGTCTCAGAGGAATTATGCAGACATCCCTGTCGAGGACTCGCTGACTCAGAAACACAAAGAATGTGGTTCCCGGAAATATCCTGGGGCCTGGTGGCAGGACCTGGGTTTGAGATTCACGGGCCCTGCCACCTCACTAGGGCACCTGAAGTGACTAGGGCACCACGGAAGCCTCAGTTTCCTCTGCTATCAAATGGGACTGCCATGGTCAGCTGATGGGCCTTTTTGAGGATAAAATAAGATGATAGGCATGAGGGTGCTGTGACTGAATGCAGGCACAGCTACCACGGTGAATACCACCAGTCTCTGCCTTCTTCCCAAGAGACCTTGCGATGTGCCACCCTATCTTGAAAAATGCTGAAGTCTTTAAACTATCGGGGAATCTGTGGAGGGAAGTAAGAAGTCCCGAGAAAGCAATAAATGGCATAGGGAGCCTGCCCATTCTTATTCCAGAAATGTTGTTTGCTCCATTTTCCTTTCATTTGCTCATACTGTCTGAAATTCCACTAATCAGATGCCCATTTTAAATGAACCCTTGTGAAAAGCACATGCCTATGGTGAGACCAGGCAGCCATCACTCATTCACAGGTTAGTATGAATTTGCTCCAAGCTTACTTTCCTACTCCCTCTCAGCCAAGTACAAGTTCCTGTTGGAGAACACAGCTGAATCCATAATTCTGAGGTGGCAGCGCTGGGCGGGCTCCATGGGAGACTCCCCTAGCAGTTGTTCTAAACCTCTCTAGGGCCCTGTCTCTTCTGAGACACTGATGAAAGCCTTATAACATCATCACGGACCATTCTTGGGGGACTTGACCTTGAAGTCCTAGGGGCCAGAGGCCTCGGGTTCAGAACACTGACTTGAATGACAGGTTAGAAAAAGTTGCTGCTGAGAGTCCACACCCAGCAATTGCAGAGTCTCCTTGGTCGCCTTATGCCCCTGAAAGCAGAAGCAGATGTCTTGCTGATTTCTTCCAACTCCTTCGGTTCCTCCCTCACTTGAACACAGACCTTAAACCAAACTGGCCTTTGGGGTTAGCCAGGAAAACTGCCTGCTGTTAAAATAACTTGTTTCTTGAGGAAAATGTGATCTAATTTCCAAGTAACATTCCTACTCAGGAACATCTGAGTTCCAGGTATGAGACATGATTTTAGCAGTCACAGGCTGATAATTTAATAGGAGGAATAAATTATACACATAAACCAGGCTGGAGATGTAGCTCAATGGTAGAGCTCTTGCTTGCATGTGTAAGATCCTGGGTTAAATTCCCAGCACAATCCCCAAAACTGAAAAAAGGGATTAAGAGCCAAATGTGTGGGTGTTCACCTGTACTCCCAGCTACTCAGGAGGCTGAGGCAACAAGGATCCCTTGAGCTCAGGAGTTTGAGGTCCCCATCTTAAGAAGCAAAAACAAAGCCTTGTGCACATAACCCAAGGGAGGCCCACCCCTGAGGAAACCAAGTTCTATGGCACAAATGTAAATATTCACCAGTTTGAGAAGGAGGAGTTGGTTCAAGGCAGAGGCTGCTGGTCACACATCCAGAATAGTGTGTCCAGCACTGAGTATCAGGTTGCAAAAGGTCCTTTGACATCAAAGACAAGCAGGCAGGATGGGGAAGGCCTATCCAAGTGACAAACAGGAAGCATGTCATCTGGGGGATCTTTTGGGGACTAGGTGTGTGGGCTGTAGAAATGCAGAGGGGAGGATGGGGGCTTAGCTCAGTGGTGCCACGCCTGCCTCAAAAGCACAAGGCCCTGAGTTCAATCCTCAGTACCAAAACCAAAAATTTGCAGAGGGGAGGAAGCCTGCTCATTTAAGGCACAGCATAAAGAGCAAGAGCTTCGGAGGCAGAAGGCCCTGAAATGGGCCTTGGCTCTGTATTTTCTTTACTCTGCGACCTTGGGCTTGATTTCCTCCTCATAAAGCAGAGACAGCACTACTTAGCTGTAGTGAAGATGACCAGTAATGTGCCTGAATCAGCACAGTGCCTGAGAGGTGGCCTGGAGCAGAGTAGATGGCTGGAATTAAAGAGAGAGAAAGTATGCATCCCAGATATGCCTTTTACTACTGGTAAAACCCTGGACCAGGATTTTAGCCCCTCTGAGCTCAGTTTTCCTGTGTGTAAAATGGAAATAATGAGGCCTGCTTTCTCAGGGCCTGCCTCAAGAATTTGCTGAGAATACAGGGCAGGTACTTCAGCAGAATACTCTACACACTGTCAGTGTCCATCAAAACGTGCCACAAACTGCAGGTGTCCCACAAAGGGTAGCAACTGTTGCTGTGCAGTGGGAAAGAGCCCTGTGGACATCTCTGGGACTTCAGAGGACTCTGGATGAGACGGGGAGGCAGATGTGAACTCAGCAGAAAGGTATTCCCAACCCTCAGAGCAGAGGCTGCACATGGAGTGACGGTGACACTGCAGAGCCATGTCGCCACCTCTCTCAGGATGTCACACAGAGAAAGAGAGGGAACTCCCTCAGCTGCTTGTATCTGGAGGCCAGCTAGGGGACTCCCCCTGCCCCAGGCCTTGCCAGGCCATAGCCAGGGCTGCAGGCATCATATCTGGGCACAGCTGTACCTGGCTTGGGGAACACTGGTATAAAGGACTCCTGTCCCTCAGGAGAGGCTGGACTCCAGGACCTTTCAGGCTCTGGTTGACAGGGTTGGTGGAGGAGCTAGCACCTGGCCTGGACCTTAAAGGTCACTGGATTTAGGATTGGGTAGAAAGAGAAAAGGAAAGGTCATTTTGGATGACAGTTGTCTCCCAAATGAACATCAGTGCTGACTGAAGGGACTGACCTGCCCCACCCCAGTGTCTGCTGATTATGAATCTTCTCTACCCCTGTTCTCCCCCATAGAGCTTGGAGACTCTTGTGGGCCCCTGTCCTGGCTGGGATGATTGTTTCTACAAAGGCTGTGCAGGTGTCTGCACTGCAGGACTTGCATGGAGGCACGCAGGGAGGCTGGAGTCAGGCCAGCCAGGTTTTGGTTTTTGTTTCTGTTTTTTCTGGTACTGGAAATTGAGCTCAACCTTGCACTTGCCAGGCAGGCGAGGCACTGCTGAGCTATGTCCCCAGCCCTGGCCCACCAGGTTCTTAGCTGCAACCATCTCTTGGTACCAGAGAAATGTTTGTCCTTCAGGTCCTGCCTATGACATGAGACTGTTTTCTTTCACCCACCCTTCCCTGTAGGGACAAAGAGAGAAGCTTTGCGACTCTCTAGGGAGGATGTGAGCATATCAGAGGCACACCTTGCATAGCCACAGTCCCAGGGCCTGTACCACTTTGGCAGTGGGTCTAGGGAAGGAGGAGCTCAGGGAATCTTCACCTGAGAGGGGCCTTGCTGATGAGAGGACAGAGAGAGGCCCCTGGGCTGCCCTGAGCCTAGGACACCTCTGAGAAGCCTTCAGCACTCAGATATCCCTCCTGGAAATGCTGTGGGAGATTTACAACTTCCCAGCATCCCACAAGAAGCCCAAAACCCAGCTTGGAAGAAAGTATACCCTTTGCATGTGCACAGGCCTGGGGTGGTCCCGGTGCACGTGGATGTGAGCCCCACTGGAGGAAAGAGCCCAGCGACACAGGCACCGAGGGCTGCTGGGAGTCTGGTGCCAGCTGCCAGGAAACAACCTGAGGCTTTCAGAGAGAGAAAGCCCCATGCATCATGCCAAGGGTTTGCTCACCTATTTATTTTTTTTAGCACTCGTAGACTATGCCAGGTGCTGTTCTAAATACCTTTCAAATACTGTTAACTCATGGCATCCCTGTAGCAACCTTGAGGCATATAGGATGATTTTCCATATTACAGAAAAGGAAACTTGCCCAAGGTCTTTGGCTGCTGAGAGGGAGGATAGGGATTTGAACCCGGGCCATGTGGCTCTACAACCCATGCTGTCAGTCACTTCCCATAGTGCTGCTCTGCCATCCCTCTAGGAGACAACTATCAGGCCTCAGTGGACTCTTAATCACCTCCCCTCCCCTCCTCACAAAGATGCGTTTAGCAGTCCATTGCAGTTGTAAGTAGGGCAGCCCACCTCTAGGTAGAATCCTAGGGGGTCTGAGCCACCGATGCCCCCCACCCTCCCACCTTCACATCTGCAGAGTCATGGAAAGGCACCAGTTACCCCTAAGCCCTGTGTTCACTCAGTCAACAAATATACATCCAGTGCTTCCGGTCCTGTGAGGCAGGCATTCTCAGAGCTGATCAGGTGGTAAGAAGAAGACTTAGTCCTTTTTCTCGACAGCTTTCATCCTGTCTTTTTGAGGTGACACGTGTAGGGTGAGGAATCCTAGGTGGATGGTCAGACCTCATAGGAGAGGGCTTCATTTAAACGGGTGGGGTTGGCGCAAGTCTTGCTGCAGGATGCAATAGAAACCAGAGGGAGAGAGAATAGTTTTGAGATTGCAAAAGGATAAAGCGCAGAGAACAGTAGATTTTCAGAATGGAAGACTATGTAGCCATGAAAAGGAGTAACTACAGTCACATAGAATGACCACGGATGAATGATTCTATTAATGTAAGTTTCAAACCCAAGCAAAACAGAGCCATCATGTTGAAGGATGTAATAGAGATAATAAAACTCTAAAGAAAATTAAGCACATAATTACCATAAAAGGTTTCCTTTGGAGTAGGCATCTTTGGGGAGGTGATTGAGAGGGGACATAAGGTGGCTCTTCAGGTGCTGGTAGTATTCTATCTCTGGACTTGGGAGTAGTTACATGAGACTTGCTTTGTGATAAGACATGAAGTTAAATGCTTCAGTTCTTTATATTTTTCTGGCTCAAAAGAGACAGGAGTAAAAATGAGAAAATGACAATGGAAGGTCTGAACAAAGGCAGTTATAGCAGGAGAAACTGACTGTGCTTCTCTTCCTTCTAATAGGCTTGCCTTTTCCTTTTTAGCACCTTTGGAACCAGAGTACATCATCCATCAGTGCCATCTAAGATGTGATGGAACATGTGTTCTGTGTCCCCCACCCTGCCAGCTGCCTCCCTCTAGGTGATTTCAGGCCTCCTGAGCAGGGCCATGCCCGTAGGGACTGGCACACAGCAGCGTGTAGCCCCTCGGTTGTCAGGAGTGAGGGGAGAGGGGGACCCAGAGCATGCTGGTGATGACCGGAAATGGGAGCAAAAGCCCCCTGCTCCGAGCCTGACTCCACACCCCTCTCCAGTGACAGCACAAGGTCTGCTGACACCCACAGGCTGCTGCTCCCTGTGTGTCATGCCCCGGAGTGACCTGACCAGCCTCACGATGAGATGTACGTGGGCTGGACGGTAAAGGGACAATCATGGGTGGATTTGATGGAAGAAGCCAGGGGCCTAGGAACCAGCCCAAGCTTAGCTTCCTTCTGACCAGGTCTCGGGCACAATTCACTCCTCAAGCAGAAAGCTGCTTTCAGTGTCATTTGAGCCCAGCTGAGACTGTGTTTAGAGCTATAAAGGGAAGTGTCAGAGAGAGTGGGTTAGATTTCAGAGGAACTTCCTGGTGACAACCTCTGGTGCCATAAAACACCTACTTAATATAAATACTGCAGTTCCCATCCCAGGAGACCCTAAATATTCAGCTAGATGACAGCTAGGAGGCTTCAGTATGTTGGGTAGTAAGTCAGTGGATCATGTGTGTGTACCATCTCTAAGTCATCCCCCAAGTCCAAGAGGTGGGTACTGTTTTGCTATTCCCATGGTAACCTGAGCCAGCCAAGGCCAGAAAACACAGAACAAGAATGCAAGGTCCCACACCTGCCAAGATGGGCAGAACTTGACCCATCTCCAGAGGCTCTTTGCCACCTGGTAGTACTGCTCAATCATGGAGTCTTCAGCTGGCTCTAAAAACGATCTGGGATTTTCTCATTTCTTTTTCTAAGGAATACTATCCATTTCCAGAGAGGTGCTGCCTAGGCCCTTCTCATCCTCTCCTAAAGGAGTTACTCCAAATAATCAGAGAGCAGCTACCATGGCTCAGAGGCCTACCATCTACCTCACCCCACACCCCCCGTCCTTGGCCCCAAGCCTTTCCAGTTGTGCTATTAGTAGCACTGACCCAATCGTTGTCTGCCCAGGGCCAGGACTATTTTGACTCTGTCCTCGGGGCTCATGTGGTCTGAGGTGTGTACAAGCTGGGCCGCTCCCATAAGCACTGGGATGTGGTGCCAGGAATGTTCTGGCTGACACACCTGTTCCCAGAGCAGGGCTAAATGCTGCTCCTTACCCACAGCCTGCACCATGTGCCTCCTGAGATGTGGTTCTAAGAGGAAGAGGTGTGGGAGATTGGTAATAGGGGTGTTGCGGGGCTTAAATCCTCGTCCATAAGAGAACAACGGGGCAGTTTCTGCTGACACTGCCTTTTTGGCTCTATTATACGAGAGTGTGGTAATCATTGCATTTGTGACAGCCAGTCAGTGGGATCCATGCCTGACTGTCCTCGGGACTTAAAACAGCACCATCATCCTTGCTGAAAGACTGGGATACTTTCCTCTCCAGGGCTTTTCCTAGACCGACTAAACTCTAAGTCCCCTTCCCCTCCTCTACTGCAAGGGCTTGGCTGCTCTTCAAAGGCCACCTGAGGCCACCTCCCTCAGGATGTCTTCCTGGATAGGTCCAGCCCGTCCTCCTCTTACCTCCCAGGGCCCTTAGCATGAATTTCCCTTTAGTAGAGATATCCTTTCCCCACACACACACACCTTTTTTTCCTTTCAGTCTAAGCAGAAAGCTCTTAACTTCAGCTATATTTCACTTGCTATACTCAGGATGAAGTAGGTACCCAGCCAGGGTGGACTGATGACCCAGCTCAGTCAGCAAGGCCAGTCCAGCTCTACCCAGGAAACAAGTCTGCATCTCCTTCTTGTGTTCATACATGACTACTGAACATGACCTCTTTGCCTGTCACTGGTCTGAACCTTGGAGAAAGAGCATCTTGGGAGAGCAGCCTGTGGCCTCCTAGGGACACACATTACCATATAGCTGGCTCCATGCCCTTATTCAAAGTTAGTATCACTAACTTTGCCTCCGGATGCTGGGAAAGGCCTCTCTGAGGATTTAACCTGTGACAGACTCACTGGGGCTCAGGAAGGCTTAAGTGGAAAGGAAGGAGGAACAGCATCCCCTTGGTGGGGACAGCGTGTGCAAGGCATGAAGACCAAAAGAAGCCATGGTCCTGTCAGATCCTCAGCCCTTGTATCACAGGATCCATACCATCAGATTCAACCAACTATGAACTGAAAATATTTGAGGGAAAATGTGTCTGTACCGAGCATGTACAGCTGTTTTTCTTGTCATTTTCTAAACAATGCCATATAACTATTGACACAGCATTTACACTGTAGGAGGTTTCTTTCTTAAATAACCTGGAGATCATTTAAAGGACACCAAAGGATGTAAGTCATATACAAATGCTACATTATTTTGTGCAGGACTGGAGCAAACATGGATCTTGGTATCGATGGAGGTCCTGGAACCAATCCCTTGTAGATGATAAGGGAGGACTTTGGTTCCCAGACCAGCTGGCCATGGACAGGGAGGCTGCTCAGCTCCTTGCCCTGACTGGGGAGGATGGAGCCCCACAGAGGCAGACTGGAGCACACTGGTCCCTGGGTGCCAGAGCTCCCGGAGTCCCTGTCTCTTCCCCTCCAGGCCTGCTACCTCTCCTTCCAGCCTCCCTCTGCTCCTTCCCAATTAGCATGAAATTGGCTTCTGTAATGCTGATGTGCTTTCCTTCTTGTTAGAATCTTAATATTGCATGAATCACAAATCCCAAGCTGCCCTGGCATGTGGTCAGGGTCAGAGGTGTGAATTAAAATAACAGATGATCCCAATTGCTGCAGTCAGGGGATGCTGAGGACAGCTGGAGAGGTTGCTCACCAGGTTGCTCACCTTTGTCACTGATAATGAGAGCACTTCCGAGGCTGCTGATCTCAAACTCTTTCACTGGAGAGGTTTAAACACCTTTCCCATGTTACTCCATCATCATAATATGGAGAGCTGCTTTTTTATCTAGCCTTTTACTACAAGTATAATTTCACTTAATCATCATACAACTTTACAATATATGTTTGAGTGATAACCCCAAGATCTCACAGCTGGTCATCATACAGCCAGAGTCTTGGTCTTTGGGGCTTTGTAGTAAGCACAGTCGAAAAGAATGATCATGATCTGAGGGTGCCATGTAGCCTCCAAGTCTTTCCTAGTCTCCTGGACAAGAGCTGACCCATTCAAAACCCTCGAAATTTATACTGGATTCCAGGCACCATGCTGAGGCCTGGGGAAGACTTGGGATGCATAGACTTAGTGTCTGCAGCTCATCCCCTCTGGACCCAGGGCCCTCTTCCCAAACTTCCCTGCTTTTTCATGCGACCTCGTCAGCACCCCATACACACTGTGGCTACCACTTAGTTCCCCTTTCTCTAAGCTTCTTAGTGTTCATTGTACAAGCCACAGCATCTACTGCTTTTATTTATTTTATTCACTCAGCAGTCATTTGTATGTGAAAGGCAGTGGAGACACATTAGTATACACTGTGCCTTCATGAAGTCACCTGGACCATGCACCCTCTCCCCAGAGACTCAATCCTACAAAGTAGCATCATGAAGAAGACTGGGCCACAGTCAGAAGGACTGAGGTGCCACCATTTTAGCAACAGGGAGAAAGTCATTCAATCTTTTCATCTGGAAAGTGGGAATAACAATACCCTGCCAGGCGTGGTGGCCCATGCCTGTAATCTCAACACTTGGTGACTGAGGCAAGAGGATCACCGAAAGTTCAAGGCCAGCCTGGGCTACATAAGTGAGACCCTGTCTCAAAAAAAAAAAAAA
>NW_022900928.1:73332899-73344883 GCF_012274545.1 Fukomys damarensis
TCACAAAAAAAAAAAAAAACAAAACAAAACAAAAACTTAACCTGCCTATCTGACAAAGGAAAGGCTTGATTAAATGAAATTAAGTGTATGAGATAGTTCTTGGGTTATAAAGTTCTATAGCAATAATGTTATCATGATATTTATCTTCTGTCTCCTAAGAATGACTAGCATAAATCTGGATACATAGTAAATATCAGCTAATTTAAATTGAATTGATTCATTCACTCCATCGACCACCTCCTGTGGGCCCTGGATCCCATTGTAAATCCTTGTGCTAAGGATGCCTGCCCACCTGTTGGGTCAAGTGAAAAGGACAGGGGTGCTTATGGGACTGACTTTGGGTCTCCCTGGGGAGCTGAGGGTAGGGTAGCCCTAAATATGAAACTGCAGGTATCAGGCAGCCTCTATCTAAGCCCAAGGCCCATTGTCTTTTGGGGAACTGAGTCCCCAAATGTGTAGGGCTGCCAGAGCCGAGGTGGTTCCCCTGACAGGGAAACATTCATGAGGGAGCCAGCTGCCCCATACCCACTCCTCATTAGCTCTTCACCTCTCATTTTAGCACCCCTACCCCACGGAGGACGAGAAGAGACAGATCGCAGCCCAGACAAACCTCACACTCCTGCAAGTAAACAACTGGTGAGTTAGCATCACCTGCCCAAAGGCTCTCAGATCCAAGGGCCACATGCTTGGCAAAGGAACATGTAGCAGGGGAAGAGACAGAATGCCCAGACTTGCTTCTGGCTCAGGCCCACTAGCTGCCAGGGCAGCTCTCCCGCCTATGGATTCATCTACAGCTTCTCCACACCCTCTGCTGGTCAGCTGTGTCATATACATCCCTCTAAGCTTCTGCCTAACAACCCAGCCGGCCCTGAGGGTCCAGCCCTACCTGTTCCGCAGAAAGACTGAAATTCCTGGGCCCATGCCTGGAGGCAAAACCAGTGGTCAACTGGTCTGCCCCACTTTTGTGTGAACTGAAACAAAAGCATTCTGCTGGAAGGAAAGAGCCTCCATTCTCAGGGATCTCAGGCCCCACAAGGACCTGAGCTTTCCCCTTCTGTTTGATGGGAGTGGACTCTAGAAACAGGGTCCCCCATCTAAAGCCCTCGGCCCTCTGGAAAGAAGTCAGAAGTTGGTGCCTGTGACTTTGGCGTTTCCCTCCTCTGTTCCATCTTGACAGATTTTAATTGGGTTTCCCATCTCTGCACGTGTTCTTCTTGGTGGTGACCAAGCCCCAGGGAATTTCATGAACTCCTCAGTAACCAGGCTTTTGTCTCTGGTTTCACCTCCTAAATCCAAATGCCATCCACTCTGTCCAGTGAAGTCTGGGAGCAGCCTAGCCCCCCTTGCTGCCAACCCCGCCCCAACATCCCCCAAGTGGTAACTAACCAGATCACCACTTTTACCCCTGAACAGGTTCATCAACGCCCGGAGGCGCATCCTACAGCCCATGCTCGATGCCAGCAACCCAGACCCTGCCCCCAAAGCCAAGAAGATCAAGTCTCAGCACCGGCCCACCCAAAGATTCTGGCCCAACTCCATCGCTGCAGGGGTGCTACAGCAGCAGGGCGGCACCCCAGGGACAAACCCCGACGGTAGGGACTGGGGCTGGGGACACCTGAGGGGGGTGCTCCTGGAAAGCAGATTCAAGGTTCATCTCCTTACTCAGAACCCTGTAGCTGTCCTGTACAATGATCCCTCCCTGGTTTCCATTAGAGCCTTAAAGAAGAGAATGATGGCTTTTGTACACCTTTTCGTGAGCCAAAGCAGTCTGCAAGATGAGTGGGAGCTGGTGGTCGTCTGAGTCAGTGACTGCTCAGCAGAGCCCCTCTTCACTCCTACACACACCCACCCCACCCCCGCTCGGCAGAGTCAGTGTCTGCACAGCTCCCCAAGGCCGAGGCCATCTATAAATACCAAGCAGGCAGCTGGCTTGCAAACAGAGGCCAGGAAGGGCTTCGTTTTCCCAGCTTCTCTGTCACAGCCTCCACACACACTCTTCTAATTGCCAGTTGCTAGTACACAATGAATAATTCAGTCAGACAGACGTTGTAGAGCTGGGTGTGTGAAGCTAGCATGAGCAGCAGGGTGGAGGTGAGTGTGTGCATACGTGTCCATGCATTCATGTGTGAATGTGGTTGTGTAAGGTTCTAGGGGAGGGGCAGCACCCTATAGGCTAGAAATAAAGCAGACTTGGGGCTAGAGCAGCCCAGGAGAGAATCCCAACTAGGTAGTCACTGTGTTACCTTGAGCTAATGACGTCACTGTCCGAGACTCAGTGTCCTTTGTTGAGTGACACCCGCCTTACAGAATTATTAGAAACTCAAAAGTCCCTCATATCTGAGGTATGATCTAAAAATGTGGTGAATTTTAAGTTTTAAAAATGTATTAGAGTGAAAGACACATTGTCATTAATCCCCAACAAAAAACTTAATCCCCATTAAAAGCACTTCCTCTCCCTTTGGACGTACTTATCCCATCACTCCTTCTGATGTAGTCCAGGAAGTCCTCTTTCATGCCTTTGGTGGCATTGTTATGGCTACCTCAGTGTCCTGAACCAATTCAAAATGTTTATCTTTTGTGGTTATTTTGACTTTGGGGAAGAGCCAGAGTCTCATAGTGCCAAACCTGAAGAATAAGGTCGATGAGGACACACTGCAATGTTTTTATTTGAGAGAAATTGCCATAAATGTTAGATCAATGAGAGGTGATCAAAAATACATTTAATGTCAAAATTTTAAAATTTACTACAGTAAAAGACACAATGCATTAATCCCTCTGAAAATATTCCCTGGTTTCAAACACACTTACCTCATTGTTCTTGGCAACGTGTCTCTTACTGTAACAACCTTATCTTCATTTAAACACTGTATCTTGCTTTCAGTCGCCCTTGCATTTTCACTGAAGATGCTGAGTAAATGATGGCCAGGAGTGCTGCTCGGCGTGGGGCAGGAAGTGGCTGAGGAGTGAGGGGTGGGAAACTTCCCAGGGGGAACTGAGTCTGGGACAGTGACGTCATTAGCTCAAGGTAACACAGTGACTACCTAGTTGGGATTTCTCCTGGGCTGCTCTAGCCCAAAGTCTGCTTATTTCTACAGTAGCCTATCGTGTGCTACCCCTCCTGTAGAACCTTGCACAACCTCATTCACCCTATGATTCAGTGCATTCCTCCTTGTCCAACATGGAGGTCACCAGACCTAGTGACAGCCCCTGTATGGCTGTGACCCTTGCCCTCTCTCACGCAGGTTCCATCAACTTGGACAACCTGCAGTCCCTGTCCTCAGACAATGCCACCATGGCCATGCAGCAGGCTATGATGGCTGCACACGACGACTCACTGGATGGGACAGAAGAAGAGGATGAGGAGGAGATGGAGGAGGAGGAGGAGGAAGAGGAGCTCGAGGAGGAGGCTGATGAGTTGCAGACGACGAATGTCAGCGACCTGGGCTTGGAACATAGTGACTCCCTGGAGTAGTCACAGCCCACACGGTGCTGATCACCCAGCAGCGGAGGAGCAGCGTCAGGAGGGTTCAGGGTGGGGGGAGGGCATGGGCAGACAGTACCGAGGAAGTTGTGCCCTCACTTCCCCGAATCAGTAGCTTGAGGTAATGCAGAGGAGAAACCCTGCTCCTTCCCAGCCACCAGGCTTCAACGAGCACCCAGCCTGCTTCCCTAGAACTGGAGAGGATGCCACTGGGGAGCCATCAAGCAGCCTCTATGAAAAGACAGGACTGAGAACTGGACTTACCAAATCCCCGAGGACAGATGGCACCAGCAAGCCCTCCACGGAAGGACTTGATTGTGTACAAGCCCAGCACTGTGAGGTGGATTGGTGTTATTTGCAAAGTGGGTTTTGCCAAGAGACGACTTGGAAGGGAAGGGTGACACAACCCCCCACCCAAGGATCTCTGCTCCTCTAAGAGACACTCGAGGACAGGAGGGACCCCAAAAGCGCAATCAGCAGCTGGAGGAGGGGGAGGACCTGAGGCAACAGGTCTTGCAGACCAGACTGGGCCCTGGACTCCATAGAGTTCCATCTCAGTCCCAGGGCCTACCTGTGGGCCCAGTGACCATGGGCTTGGGAGAAGGGGAAGGGAGCCAGCAGAGCTTCCTTCTCTTTCTCCTGAAAACACATCATTAGCTGTTGGGCTCCATCTGTAAGAGGCTAAAGGAGTTCCTCCATCTGGGTTGGCTCTAGGAGCCAAGGAGGTGGTAGAATCTGGACTGGGAGCCACATCAAGGTGACTTTGGGACCACAGCTGTCCCTAGGCGGTCATAGAACTCAGCTCCTATAACAACAGGACAATGATGTCTTACCCTAGATATTCCCACCCTCAGATGAAGCTCTTCAGATGCTCCAGGCCCTCCACAGACCTTTGGAGAGTAGACCAGAGTGATTTGGAATCTTCTCACCCCACGGGTCACCGTGGCTATTCCCCTGCTCCCAGGCTGACACCAGCAGCCTCCAGCCTCTCTTCTTTTTTTCCTTCAGAGAAGACGCATGAAACATGGGAAAGAAGCAGCAGCCAGTGGGAAGGCAGGGTTTGGAGAAGGTGCTGCATCCTTCTTTTCATCAGTATCCAAAATGGCAGAAGGGGATGGCACTCAAAAGCCTGCAGAGGTGCCCACCCCACCCACTTCACTGCTCTGCGCACCTGCACTGTACACAGTGCTGGAGGGACTGGAGCTTCTGGGAGGAGGCTTTCCACCTGCTCTCACACTTTCTCCCAGCCCAACTTTTGTCCCAGGCCCCCATCGTGGGCACTCCCTCCTCCTGTTTCCTCCCACCCTGTGGCTGTGAAGGACAGGACTAATCACACGTGTTTCCCATTGGGTTTAATTTGACGGACGTGCAGTTTCATTTGTAAATTGTGCATTGGCCATCTCCTTCAGTGGCATGATGTGAGTGGCTACCTGGCTCAACTGGAGGGGACCTCAGGGCTTCCTGGGGCTTCCCCTCCCCTACCTGGTTGGGGTGGAGCAAAAGGATAGTCGCTTTCCTGAGGTCTCCCTGAAATGAATGTATTCCCCCCCCTCAAAAAGAGCTGATATTTAATGTTTTAATAGGGATTTTTGAGAAACAAATAACCTTATTTATAATCTGGGTGATCCAATCATTTTTTACTCCCTTTTGATGCCATAGGTAGAGGGAAGTCTAGCTTTTTTGGCGTGAGACTTTTGCAACGCGCAGAGGGATAAAATACATTTCCTCTTCTGGTTCATTTTTCTGGCTAAAATACACACACACACACACACACACACACACACACGCACACACACACTCACACCCTCTTCCACGCACCTCAACAACATCCTACCCACCCAGGCACATCTGCCTCACACATGCCCACATCTCTTCCTCCAGCCCCACCCACCTGCCTAATGTTATGCAACCTCCTTCTGATGTATCCACCAATCCAGTACTGAATGTGGCCAAGACGTTTCAGTAAATCTTATTACCTACCATAACCCTGGTGCGCAACTCTGTTTCTGGGGCTGCTGTACAGGTCCCTTCTTTCTTTAGCGGGACCCTGGGCCATACAGAATTTGGAGACCTCAGCATCTACTCCATTACACTGATTACCTATAGGAAGGGGCAAAGGAAAGGACTCTGTAGGCAACCTCAGCTCCTCTCCCCTCTGTCTGGGGAGGAAGATGGCCAAATTTGGCACATTTACCTTGTATGTGTCTAACTAAAACAAAGAGATCAGAAAGGACAGTAGAAAGCTCCATACTGCCATCTCCTGACACTCTCCCCATACTGCAGTAGAGAGTGCTGAATTTGGTCCTTGGCTTTCACCATTCTCCACCACCTACCTCCAAGACTTTTGTATTCCCTGTCTCCATCCTAGGCCTGAGGGATTCATTATCTCAACTGGTTCTGCCACAGCACCACACCTCAGCACTCATATGCCTACCTCACCATCCCCCAGGTGAAAGGTCCCAGCAACCCAGAGGAGCTGCAGTCTTGACTGCACCTTTAACCCAGAGCTATGTCTGTGGTGTGTGTATGTGTGTGTGTGAGGAGGTCAGGAGGCTTCCCTAGAAACCTGGTTTCCAGCACTGAGTTCCCTAGAGTAAGAAGTTGTTTGGGGCAGCTTATCTCCCTGGGAAAGAGAGGAGCCTTCTTGTCAACCTCAGACTAGAGCTTTCCTTTCCCTGGGAGCTGTTGCTGAGATAACCAGAGCATCTGTGGAAGCAGGAGGGGAGTTCCTTGTCCCACACCACAAAGGCTGCAGAATGTGCACACACCCATAGGTCTCCTAGAGTCAGGCCAAGGATGGGGCAGGGGGTGGTCACTTAGATGAGTCCAGGCAGCTCTGAGGGAGGCTCCCCAGGTCACAGTTCTCACAGAGACCAGTTCTATCACCACACCATCACCTAGGGAGAGTTCTGCAAACTCTTTTCTTTGGACAGATGGAAAAAGTCAAGATCCCCAAAAAGATAATGCATTAGAAGCATTATCTTTAAAATACCTAGTATTTTAAAGCGGTATTTCCAAGGAACAATTTCAAAGGTGTACTACCAAGGAAAAGAAGTTGTGTGGCCAAATTAGCCTAGTGCTATAGTATGGTGCATATTATACTTTGCTAGTAGAGTTTCACAATGCAATTCAGTGTGTTAAAGACTCTGAGAAGTCCTACAGGAAAGAAACCTGTTGAACTTTGTTTCAGATATTCCCCAGATTTCGTGTCCCCCTCCATCAAGTACATAATATCTACTGAAGAGATACAAGAATTTCTGAAAAACACACTTTAGGAACGCTAAAGTTGGAGAGATGTAACTTAAGAGGTAGAGTGCTTGCCTAGCATGCATGAGGCCCTAGGCTTGATCCCAGACCCCACACACAAAATGAAGGAAGGAAAGAAGGAAATTACAGAAACAAATTGCAGAACAGCCTGTCCCAGCCTCTCCTCTTCTGCTTTTTTTCTATTTTCTATCTTTTTGCCATCTTTTCAAGAACGCTGCCAACTAAAAAGCTATTTTTGGGCTGGGGATTTAGCTCAGTGCTGCTGCTGCTGCTTGCCTTGCAAGTGAAGTGCAAGGTCCTGAGTTTGATCCCTGGTACCGAGAAAGCTGTTTTTATTTTGTTTGTTCATTTGTTTTTTGTTTTTGAGGCAGGGTCTTTCTATGTAGTTCAGGCTAGCCTTGCACTCACTAGGTAATCACTAGCTCAGGCTTGTCTCTAACTTGCAGTGATCCTCCTGCCTCAATCTCCCAAGTGCTAGGACTGCAAGTGTGGTACCCTAACCTGTAATCACTAGCTCAGGCTTGTCTCTAACTTGCAGTGATCCTCCTGCCTCAATCTCCCAAGTGCTAGGACTGTAAGTGTGGGTTACCCTAACCCTAAAAAGCAGTTTTCTAAATCATTTCAGAAATGGATGGTTGTATTTTGAAGAAGCAGCAACTTCTTTCTCTGCATGACCAAAATGCTACCCAACCCCAAAAGACAACATGGTGTAATCCCTGTGGTAGTAAAATAGCTGGGACAGTGACAGAGGGGGTGGGAGGTGTCCTTTAGCTCAAAGTGGAACTCTGATATTAGGGTCCTAGAAACTGCCCAGACTGAGTTCTGCCTCTGACCCCCAGTTCTTCAGGAAAGATCTTGGAGCCTGGAGATCCCACTTGTGAGAATTGGAAGCCAGAACTGAGCATCCTTGATCCAGGAGGCCTCCTCTGCCTCACATGGGGCCCATGACGTCAATGGCTGCTGTCATGCAGCCTGCGCCACCTCGCTCCTAATAAGTCGCTCATTTATTGAGTCCTCACTCTGTCCCAAGCACTGTTATAGACATCAAGGATACAACCGTGATCAACAAAGTTCTTACCTTTGAGGAGTTTCCATTTTAGAGGATCAGGCCTAAAAGTGTACTTGTGATGTCCTTGTCATGGTTGGACCCATGATCTTATCTCATCCTAGCACAGTGATTGCAAATTCTATCATTCCAAGTTACAAATAAGAGATTCTCAGGTGTGGTAGTCAGGTTGAATTCTGCTGGCAGGCATGTTTTCTTTCATTGGTTGTTTTCAATTTTTTTATATCAACATTTAAAAATTGAAAGATTTGACAGTTGAAATTAAAAAAATCAGATTCCTGGTCTTGAGCAGTCGGGCAACTTGCAACCTATAACCCACATGGCCACTGCTGGGTGTGGTTGAATAATTGCTTCCCACTAAGGTAAGCTTTCCAGGTTATGACATTGGCCACCCCGTGGTCTCCCGACACTGAGGCTGAGGGTCAGGTACCACTTCTGATGGGGCTGTCCCCACGTGTTTAGCTGGTTGGTGGCTTCACTTCCCCCTCCCCTTTTCCCCTTTCTCTCTCTGACATCTAAGGAGAATATTTTAAAGGAGGAGAGTATTTCTCTAAACACTCCATCACGAATGAGAGACTACACCGAATATGGTGGCGCATGCCTGCAATCCCAGCACTCAGGAGGCTGAAGCAGGAAGACTGCTCTGAGTTCGAGATCAACCCTGATTAGATAGGGACTTCAGGGCCAGCCTGGACAATAGAGCAAGAACCTGTTGAGTTGGGAGAGCAATACAGTCCAAGAGGACTCTACCTTTGAAACAAAATATTAGAGAGAATGTATTTGCAAAGTGTACCTGGTCTCACGTTCTAGGTACACTTACTCCTACATTAACTGCCCAGCTGGCCCCTCGAAGCACTCATGAGACTTGAGCCATAAAATTCGCCAGGTTTGTTGTTCATCTATGTACATTTGGCCCCCAAGCCAGTGTTTTCCCCTAGAACACTGCTCATAGAAAATAGCTTTCAGCTGCCTTTTGAAGTTCTTTGCTTTATAGTTTTCCTAATTTCTTTTCCATATAAGCTACTACTATATGCTGGCATCAAACTGGGGTCAAAGAGTATAGTTGGACCCTCAAGTTGTGACCGGTCAGCTGACATATGAACAACTTGGGTTAATTAAGTTAATGGAAGATTCATCTGCCTCTTGTTATCTACGTATAGTGTGTACCCAGGGAAACATCTAGAGCTCAGCTGTATTGACTTACCATCAACTTGAGTTACAATCAGCCCTCAGGAACCGAGTTCGTAAGCCAAGGGTACACTGTAATTCACCTTTGCAGAGCATCACAGACCAAAGGATAGAGCACCCAGGACTTGGAGACAGAACGCTGATCACATTTCCACTTTGGTATCTTATTTCCAGCCCACAGATGAAGCTGATTTTATCATACTACTTTCAAGTGTATCTTATACTTTTAGATTTCTCAGCCTCTCTCTGGGACACTCCCATTTAGCCCCTTTGCAAATTAATGCATCTCATTAAATTGAACCCATTTAGGACAATGCCCTTCAGGTGTGTGCATCTTACTACATCTTTCATTTTAAGACAAGTGTTTGATTTATTTTTCATCTCATTACACTCTTTAAAATTATGTGCATCTCATTACACTCAGTGCACTGAGATGACTTATTTGAGGTGTAGATATTACACCCAGTATTATCAGGCAAGAATATGATTTTTTTCATTTCATTACAAGCTTTACAATTTATGTACATCTCATTACAATCAGCCGTTTAAGACAATTCCCTTCAGTTGTGTGCATCTCATTATACCTTTTCATTTTGTTTTTTTTTTTTCATGTTACTATTCAGAGTGCTCACTTCAGGTGTATATCTCTCATATTTGCATTATTTCAAGTGAATTTCTGGGTGATTGTCTGAGTATTGCAAAACTTTCATGATACCAAATTCATGCAAGGCAGGACCCACCACACTGCAAGCCTCCCACAAGTCCTTTGCTCAGACAGGAAGAATGTTAGGTTCCACCCCATTTGGTCAAGGCTCTACCAAAAACCTCCCCTTACACACAGGGACATCTACACCAACTTGCCTCACTTGCATATTGAGGGGATCAGAGGACCATGGTGCTCTCTAGGTTTCCCCTGAAACCTACAACTCCAGTGCCGAGGTCACCAGCAGGTTCCAGCTCCTCCTGTGGGAGCTGCTTTTCTGCTCAGGCAACTGCCCAATCCTACTGGGAAAACAGCTCGACACTGCTGCCCAACTCCCAACTGCTGGAGAGGCTGACTTCTTCCTGCATTTTTCGTTTGGTTTGGTGTTGAGAGTAGAGCCCCGGGCCTCACACATGCCAGGCAATCTACTGCTGGCTATGCTCTCAGCCCATGCTGCACTTTTGACTGGATAGTGCTGTGTGTCTATATGGGGACAGCTTTTGGAAAGTTAAATAGTTTTCTCCCCTTGTGATGGAACCTCCCCAGCCCCAGCAGGACCTAGCGGTATCTTTACCTCTCCTCCAGTCTCCATCCCAGGAATTCCCAGCTGGGGTACAACTTAGAATTTCTGAGAAGCGCTTTAGAGACACAAGGGCCCGAGATCCATTTTCAACCTTCTAATTCAGAGTCTAGCACTGGGGCCAGGTAGGTGCATTTTTAATAGTTTCTCTGAGATTTTGAGCCCCTGTCTTAACAGAACTTGATTTCATGAGAGGATGTGCAGTTTAGCAGAGCTGAAGATACCTGATGCTGTCGGTACTGTCCCTCTCAGCTGCATGTGCATCTTAATAACCCAAACCTAAAGTGAGAAAAATCATTTCCTCATCCTGATAGGGCACTGGGTTCAGTATACCTCACTCACCCACAGCATACAGGAATCCCAGTGCCAGCACACCATCCTCTCTTTATCTCACACGCTCATTGCCTTCCCAGGCCAAGAAAGCCAGACTGTTGCCCAGAGGCAACCAATTCCTCCAGCTTCTGCCTCTGATCTGAGATCTGCCTGCTGGAAACAGCACAAGCAGAAGAAGCCCTACAGGCTGTTACTGGTGGTCTCCGAGGCTCCTATAACATGTGCAGCGGGCCTGTAGGAAACCTGCAAGTCTTTCTCAAAGCACTTGAATTAATCTTCACACGTTCCCACCTGTGCCATGAGGCTCCAGCAGCTCCATGAGTGATTCCGGGTGGTCTGTGTGTTTCCTCACCTGCCGCTCCTGTCTCTGTGCCGGTGAAAATAGAGTATATTCTCTAAGATCAAAACTAAATTTGACTTCTTCCCATCCCTCACCCACTACATCAAGGAGTGAGCCTGCTGAAGAATCAGTAAGATCCAGCTCCTGCCTCTGCTTCATCTCCTTATCTAGGAGCACTAGGAGTCCTTGGTTCTAGGATCAGCAGCTCCGGGGCTCCCTGGGCTACCACTAAGCAGGATTTAATGAGGATATAGAGCCTGTTTGATATGTAGTACAGCTGCAACCGGAACCCTCAGCAAAAGCCCATGCTCCTTTTACAAGATAATAAGCATCTCTAAACTTGGGCTCAAGCAGGGCCAGACTTTGGAGTCCAGGGCCAAGATCCCCCCCACCCCGCAAATCCAGGGTGGGGGATCACGCTGCACCTGCCTTGTTGGTCCTCTCTAAGGTTCCGGGGCGGAATAGCATTCCAAGGTGTGAGATCAGCCTCTTCCTGCTCCTTTTCTGAGGAGCATCTCCTCTGTAGGGAAGGGACAGGCCCAGGTCCTCAGAACTTAGGGAACTGCTGTGCACTTTCTAAGGAGCTCTGCTCCAAGATTATCAGAAAGCTGGGCTTCGGAGGAGAAAGTGCAGCTTGGGATAAAGGCCTAGGCCAGAGCAAGGTCAGTGTGCTGTGGCTGATGGTGTTGCAGTTGTATAGAGACTGTGTCAGGAAACATCAAGTCCAAGTGCTGTCAGTGACAACAGCAGACATCCAGCCTTCTCTTTCTGGCCTGTGTAGGTAGGGGGACTCCTTTCCTTGCTCACAGAGCAGGGCCTGGTTCTTAGGATTTTAGACTTAGCTGCTGAGAGTAAAAGCAAAAGCAGGGTGGCCGGGCGGGGTGGTGCATGCCTGTAATCCCAGCTCTCAGGGGGGCTGAGGCAGGAGGATCACTGTGAGTTCAAGACCTGCCTGGGCTACATAGTGAGTTCCAGGTCAGTCTCAACTACATAGTGAGACCCTGTCTCAAAAAAAAAAAAAAAAAA
>NW_022900928.1:73345009-73373206 GCF_012274545.1 Fukomys damarensis
CGGAAAAAAAAAAAAAAAAAAAAAAAGCAGGGTGGAAGGTGCAGGAGAAACAGACAGTAGAAAGCCCATCTCTGGGAGAGACGGCCCAGAATATGTGCCCAGAAAGGGAGGAGCCAATGCAGAACAGAAAACAGGCCCAGGCCTTGAGCGTTCTCAAACCCAGCAACCCTGGTGGGAAAGAAACATAACAATTCTCTTCCAGGGGGAGGGAGGAGAGAGGATGAAGTGGAAATGCACTGGACTGGAATAGACACCTGGCTCCTCCGCTCACTTGCTCCTTTGCTTCTGTGATTCATTTGCGTGTTCTGTGGCAGGAAACTGGGAGTAGAAAAGAGAGTGAGGGGCAAGCCACAGGGCGGAGGAAAGAGAGAGAAAGAGAGAAACTAGATGTGCCTGTGTCCCTGGGGTTTTTTCAGACAAAGCTATTATCAAAATGCCAACCAGCTCCTGCCTAGCCAATCTGCATATTCCATGCTGTGCTCTTTGAAGCACAGATGAATATGCATGAGGGCTGGGGGGAGGCACTGCTGGGCTGTGGGCTAAGGTGGCTCATTGTTCTTTGAGAAGAAAGGCAGTAAGAAGCCAACACACCTTCCAGGTCAGCAGAGTGGCTTGTGCTTCCCCTCCCTCCTGAAAAGACAGAAGACCCCAGGTTCAGACAGAAATCCAAATGATTGTTCTCTCACCCTCTCAAGCAAATAAATAATCAGGCACCATCAAGAAGCAGAGTGTCTCTTCTCCAAGAGTAGCATGTAATTACTCCCCTTTCCGCGCATACTAATCACTGAGGCTGGCATGGCAACGAGAAGAGCGGCACCTATCCCAACTTCGGGGGAAATGACGCTGCCTCTCCCTATTTCTTGTTTCTGCCACCTGGAAAGCAAATGCTCCTTGCTTTGACCTGTGATGCCCTCCATGACCCAGCTGTGGCGGGAGAGCCTAAGACATAGTGGGTGCTCAGAAATGCTGGTGGAATGAACAGTTATAACCCAAGTCACAACTCGGTTCATCCTTAAACAGCTGGATAGGAGCTGTGGATGTGGCTCAGTGATAAGTCACGTATTTGTCATGTGCAAAGTCCTGGTTCAGTCCTCGGTACTCCCGCACCAGTAAAACCAGGACGGGTTGTGCCTGCTCATTGATAGTCTCCATTTCTCCTTCTGACCACTACGATAGTTATACTTCAGCCAGTGAGTATGAAAAGGGGTTATTAAATTTTAAAAATCTTATTTGTCCCACAAACTGTGGGACACAAAGCATCTCCCTTGAGGTTTTCTTTCCGAAGGACTCCATCTGCCCCTTATTCTGAAATAGACCTGAATGGATATTTCATTTGGAAAACAGTCTGTGCCCATGACCATTTGTTTCAACCCTACATCAAAAAAGGCTGCATAGTGGAGTTTTCTTGCCAGAGCTTGATCAAACTAGGTTGAACAGAATCCTTAAATTGATAGAAACACACCTTAGTTACAGAACCTACCAGTCAGACTGATCTCCAACCTATCTAAAGGACTCTATGCAGACACCAGCTCTCCAATATTCCTTGCTGAGTACAGATATCCTGCACTGGGTAAGTTTTGCCATCAAAACTTACCAGACTCTGAAATTTCAGTTTGTCCTCAGGCGTTTTCCCAGTTTCTACTACAATCAGAACAGCGAGAAGAGAGGAAAGCTGGGGGAAGAGAATTAGGTTCACCCATTAATCACACTGCCCGTGCTTTCCTTGGATTCAATCTCAAGTCAGGGTTCCAGCAACTGAAAATGCAGAGCAGTTTTTCCAAACCTTGATGAAAATCCCCACTTCAGGGAGTCTTGTTCAATGCACATTCTGACTCAGCCAGTCTGGGGTTCTGCCTGCCATTTTGCAGTGCTAACCAGCTACTGGGTGTGGGCAGTGCTGATGGACAGGGAGAAGGTCAATGCAGGACCCTGAGGAATGGATTTCACATCCTCTTTCAGCTCCTGATGGACAGAAACCTTGAGAAAAAAAGAAGCACTGTTCCTCCCTTTCCCACTCACCTCCTCCTGGACTGAGTACGGCCCTGACACTTGAGATTTATTTTTAACTGCCAGCAGCTTTGATTAGCTTGTCTCTGCTGCTTCAGACACCTGCTGGCAAGGTAAATTGGGGGAAAGGAGTGGCTGACCTAGATCTCACAAATCCAAGGCAGGAAGCAAAGCTCTGGAGATTCACTGCTTCTCCTCCGCTGAGACCATCGAAAAACCCCTCAGCTGGCAGTGTTAAATCTGCCTATGACCCCACATCACCAGTCCCCCCACCCCCCACATCTTTAGCTTAGTGCCAGAAGACTGCAGAATTAAACTCCTTCCTTTTTGTCAAAGGACTAATAGTTATGTCAATTTGTTGACCCTGAGGATTTTCATGGGTACCTTATGGAACCTCAAGTGTGATTTACCACATACCTAAGAAAACTTAGTGCTCAGTTAAAGCAAGAACCACACTCCTAAGAATTGATGGAAGTCTTGGACAAGAGTCCTCTGAGTCAATCTATCTCTACCATCACCGGTGCCTCCTGGGAAAACTGCTGCAGATCTCTGCTTCTCTCCTCTGGAAAATCATGATAATACTAAAACAGAAGGTTGCCGGGATGTAAGACGATGTGTTAAGTGGCAAGGCCAGTGGCAGGCAGTAGCAAGTGTCCCATAAGGGTTTTATGGGAACTGACAGAGTTAGCATCATTCAAGCTGGAAGACAGAAGCCAGAGTGCAACTCAGGCTATGGTGAAGTTGAACCAACATCCGGAATACAGGGACAGCATTTGCTGCTGGTTGGTCAAGGGTGGCAGCTGCCTGCTGTAGACAGAGACGGCATGTAGGAGTGAGGGCTGAGGACCTCAGGGCTGCAGGAAGGATAGGGAGGACACACAAAGTCAGAGGATGCTGTTCCTAGGGGTCACAGGGGCAGACATGGAGCACTGGTGCCTCAATACAGGAACAAAACCACCATATCCTATGTTGGGAGAGCTGGGCAGCACTCACTCCCTCCAACCCCAAGGCCTCCAGAAGCCAACCTGGCCATCCCATCAAAAGGCACTACAGCTGCTTGGCTCCTCCTTGGGGCTCACTTGCCATCTTTACACCCTGACCCCGAGCCCCTTCTGACCAGCTAGTTTCAAAAACACACAGTGCAGCTCCACAATCACAGAAGTCCATGGGCCAACCATCTCCTTCTGTCTGTCTCATCTGCAGCTCCACCACATCTCACGATCCCACCACAACCCACAACAGGGCCTTATCCTGGCCCAAGCACTGTGTGGGCTGCCAGCGGCCACAGAACCACGTGTGAAGGCAATCACACATCCTTTCTGGAGAGGGTTCGGAACAGAATGTCTGTGGACAACACACCCCAAAACACATGAAGAATATTAATTAAATGAAGGTTTATTTCAAAATTAGTCTTAAGAGTAGAAGCTATTTTTGAGGGCTGGAACCAGACTACATAATGAGAGGTGAGAACATCCGCCTTCCCTGACACAGGTGGAGAGGAGGCCATGTCACCCACCCTGCACCCCGATCATGCATCCCATGATTACTAGCACTAGAAGCCAACAGCAAAGGACCCCGCGTGATTGCTCATGTTTAATCCATGTTAGACTGTACACGTTTAAATACACGTCGGAGGTTACGTGGTGTCATGCAGTCCCTGCGGTAGAATGACTCTTGCTCAGTGACCTCCCGCAGCCAGGCTGCTCCAAAGGCAAGGTTAAGTGGGACAGAGCACTGAAACGAGAAAAGGGGAGGAGGAGGGTCAGGCACTGTGGTGGTCACACCGGGTCCTGAGCAGAAAACGGCCCTTAGAACCAGGAGTAACTGTGGCTGGGCATTTTCCAAGGGTGACAGGTGGATGTTTGGTGTAAAGATTAAGAATGTGGTCTCCAGGGCCTATCTGCCTCTGTTCAAACTCTGATCCAACCATTACCAACTCTATGGCCTGAAGGAAATGACTTCACCTGTTCAAGCTGTTTCTTCAACTGCACAGTACAACACACCCCTGCCATCCCACAGGGTTGCTGAGAAGCACACACACACACACACACACTTGCTCGGTAAATATTATTATAAATTCATTGACATTTCAGTGAATCATGAGGGTTAAATCTGGCTCTCTACCATCAAATTTAGGTAACCCATTTCTAAAAACCTCCTTGGAGGACTTGACCATTCTTCTAAAATCTTCAAGAGTCACAAGTTCTGGTCTAAGGATGTAGCTCAGTAGTGACCATTTGCCTAGCAGATCACTGTGCTAAGCCCTGGGATCAGTCTGCAGCATGGCAAAAGATGAAGGAGAGGAGGAAGATGAGGAGAAGGAAAGCCACAAGTCCTTCCTAATGTTTAGCCTAAATTCTTCCTGCTCAAATTTAAGACTCTTCTCTCTGATACTTACAGAAACAGTACAGCTCAGGGTTGTATTCCACAAGCTTTCTGAAACTACACAGTTTTGTGTACAGGTAGAACAAAAGCTAATAAAATAATGGATCAAAATAATGAGTGATCATCAATTGTTTTTAATATCTCTCACACACACACACACACACACACACACACAAAGACAGCCAGATTTCCAATAGAAATCTACAACCACTGAAAATGTGCTTATCGAAAGATCTGCTTGATTCTCTCATCCTATCAGTTCCTGGAGATGGGAGAGATATGAAATGGTATCTTGGGGGTGCAATTAGGAAAAAATCCAGGATGAGGAAATTCTACAGGACAAATAATCTAGTTTCTCCAACAAAAAATTTGAAGGGATAGAGAAGAGAAGGAAAGGGAACTTAAACTGAAAGAGACTATCAATTTATAACATGGGCCTTCACTAGATTTCAGTGCAAAAGAATCCTGAAAAACATTTTATGGAAAGAGGGAAATCTGAACACTGACTGGTTCATCCGTGGTGTTAAGAAACTCTTAATTTTAGCCAGGCGTGTTGTCACATATCTATCATCCCAGCACTCTGAGAGGTTGAGGCAGGAGGATGTCAAGTTCCAGCCTGGTCTTGGCAACTCGACAGTGACACCTTGTCTCAAAATGCAAAATAAAAATAATTGGGAAGAGGCATGGTGGCACACAATTATAACCCCAGCACTTTGGGAGGCTGAGGCAAGAGGATGCAAGTTAGAGCCCAGGTTGGGCAACTTAGAGAATTAGCAAGACTCTCTCAAAACAAAAACTAAATTGGGCTGGGATGAAATTCAGTGTGAAGACCCTGGGTTCGATTTGCAGTATCACAAAAAACAAACAAAACAACAACAAAAATCCCCAATACTAAAAAAAAAAAAAAAAAAGCTTATTTTTTTAAATTGAAATAATGCTATTACAACTATCTTTTTCTAAAGAGTTCCTATGGTTTAGAAATGAATACTGCAATTAACAAAAAACCCCAAAACTAAAAAAAAAAAAAAAAAAGCTTATTTTTTTAAATTGAAATAATGCTATTACAACTATCTTTTTCTAAAGAGTTCCTATGGTTTAGAAATGAATACTGCAATATTTATGGATTAAAAACATGATGACAAAGATTTGCTTCAAAACAACACAGGAGAGGAGAAGTTGGGTAGGTGTAAAATGAAATAAGACTGCTCAGGATTAATGATGGTAAAGCTGGATAAGAAGGACATGAGAGTTTTTTATACCACTCACTCTACTCTCATATGTGTCAAAAGTTTCATAATAAAAAGTAAAAAAAAGTTATGAAAGAACATATCTAATCTTGAATCCATTTTCCTTTCAAGTACTTGAAAAAGTTTTATTTTTCAGGCTTGCTTTTCCAAACTACATAACCCCAAGTCCACAGAATTTTCACGGTGTCCTTTGTGGGTAGCCTGCCCCACACGTGGAGTCACAGTGGTGACCCAGGATGAGAGAATATTACCCGGCCTCCTAGCAACGCTCATTCATTCCTGTGAGGGCCTGCAAACATTCACTTGGTGCCCACCCAGCCTGTATGGAGTGGGAGCTCCAGAGGGCTTCGGTGTGGGTTCCAAGCTAGAGCTGGGGCCCCAAAGGGTCACTGTGTGCCAGGAGGCCTGCAGCTGCTCTTACCTTTTAAAATGTAGTCCGTTAGCAAAGTAGGCACCTTCTCGTTATCCTCCTTCATGGCGAAGAGAACTAGGGAAAGAGACAGAACGGTGAGCCAAAATACCATCAGGGCATGCAACACCAAACAACCTCCCAGCCCAAAATGAGTGAGAAACTATTGCAGGGAATCAGACACTCATTGAGTACAGAGACATCTAGAAGCCTCTCCAAGAGCCTGCCCTCTACGAGGTGAGAGAGGAGTATGGTCTCCGGCAGTGGACTTATTGGTGATTTCTATTCTTTAAGTTTTTTTTTCTTCCTCATCTATAATTCCCATACTACCTACTAAATATATGTCTTTTATAATAAATCATAGAAATACATACAGCAATTACTCTAAAAAGAATCAGCTTTTGGATACCATCCATCTAAAGACTATTAGTCGTCACATCACTGAAATTACCAATAAAGCCGTCTTTAAAGACATCCTATTCACATAAACAGGCATTATTAGAAGAAGTCTCTTTAATTTATTGGTAACTAATGAGGTTAATTTATTATATTTATTCTCTATGTTATGCCCATCACAATGCTAGAAATTGTGGCAAAGCAGAAGAATCATGGGCTGAGCGGAACTATAGACTTCTTATCCAAACACCACATGACTGACACAGGAATCGAACAATAGGGAGGCTTTTAAAATCCAAAGGCTTTTTTAGATTTTTATAGAATTTTAAAAACTGCTTTTTCCTAGGGCTGGGGATGTAGCTTGGTGGTAGAGCCCTTGCCTAGCATGTACAAGGCCCTGGATTCCATCCCCAACACTGAAGAAAAAAAGAAAAAAAAAAACTTTTTCTGTTATTAAACATAACAGAAAATTATTAAATTAAAAATAATTCATACTTGGAAAGTCAACTTTGAAGAAAAATCCCATAACAAAGTATCTGGATGTATTTATAACATAAAATGAATGTCTAGTAATAGATTCCTCTGTTGGTAAGCTTCCTTAAACTAGTGTATCTATTCAGTACAGCTTCATATGGCATTTTAAAAATGAGAGTTATCATTATGTATATCTAAAATATACCAATAAATGTCTTGCTTCAAAAAAATGGAGAGATCTGCATGTACAAGACATATTATCAGTGAAGAAAGAAGGTTGCAAAACACACATTAAATTTATAATAATTCTGATGTTCAGAGACAAAGAATGGTCCATAAAACCTAAGCGTTTATCTCTGGCTAAGACCCCAGGGAAGTTCTTTCTAGGACGTCTTTCTATATTGTCAGACTCTTCTCGATGAGCGTGCTTTACTTTTACAAATGAAAACGATAAAGAATAGCTGGAAGTGAAAGCGAGGGTCCGGGGGCAGCAGTGACAACAGTGAGACCTCAGTCCATGTCGGTGTCTTTGCCCTCCACAGTCACCTCACCTCGCTTCAAAGCATCAGGTTGTAACTTGCATCCAAATCACAGTGGATGAGGAACGGGGCCCAGCAATGCTGTGAGTCAGTGGCCAGGTCCAGAGAGAGGAACACTGGACCCACAGCCCCGCCAGCTGTTGGTTTTTCTGTTTTCTTACCTAATTTTAGACATGTATTCAATTTCAGCTTAAGTGGATGCTAAGGGGTCTTCACTTTTTTCGAGGTTCCCCCCGCCCCCATATTTTAGACATACAATCATTTGCACTTACTTGTCCGGGAACGCTTTGTAACTGAGCCTGGGCAGACGGCCACAGCAAAATGATTGCAGTAAAAACCCAATAACTGCACTCAGCCAGCATGTATCTAAGTTGATCTCCAGACTCCAAAATAAATTTATTTATCTTTCCTTTTAGTTTTTTTCCCCCTAAAACAAATATTTATTTATTTATTTATAGGCAGGGCCTTGCTATGGAGTGCAGGCTGGCCTTGAACTCATTATGTAGCCCAGGCAGGCCTGGAACTCACATTGATTCTCCCTCCTCAGCCTCCCAACTGCTGGGCTGAGTTACGGGCATATGCATACGCGAAGACAGACTCCAAAATTTGGAATGTCCAGCCAGAGGAGGTGGTCTTTGGCCTATGTTCTTGATTCAAAGAGAGGGGACATTAGTCACAAACCCATACAAGGATTTGCTAAAATGCGAAATGTAGAACCTATAAAATAATTGGTATTCAAAGAACATGAAAGTTTTTCTTTTAAAAAGCAGAAAATACTAGGATATCTCCATGAGAGAAAAGATAGGCATAAAAAATATTAACAAAATATTAACAATTAAGTGATGTGACTAAACTCGTGACACAAAATTGCCCAGCCAGTGTAATCACGGCTATCTGGAAAATACTAAAATACTAAATAAAACAAAGGGAACAAGGAAACATTTATGTGTCTCTGTTCACGTTTCCACACATTCAAAGTATTCTAAAGTGTAGACATACTCTACATTTTTTAATGAATTTGAAAAATGTAAGCAAGCCCACTCAGAACAGAAACATCTGTTTCTTCATTAAAATGGAAAGAAAATCTCACATTGAATTCCTGGGTGGGCATCTTAATAAATTAATAGTTCTTCCCTCTTTTAAGACTAAAATCAAGTACTTTACATATTTTGACCTTAGTAATTTGTCCAAATGATTTTCCAAATATTTACCACAGTGAAAACACAAACATCTATAAATACATTTGCCTTTTTTTTTTTTTAAGCACTAGGAATTAAACCCAGGACTGCCTGCATGTTAGGCAAGCACTACCGAACTACATCCCCAGCCCTGTAAATGCACTGTCTACTCCTTTTAAAAAAGTCTTAGTGCACATTTATGCAAATAGAGAAGCTTAAAATAAGTCAAGAACAAGTCAGTGTGCGCTGGTTTTTAAATTTCTGATTCTCAAGGACAGCCTGTCTGTGGCAGGATTTGCATTTGCTACCATCTCTTGCTTTCACTCTCCAAAACTGATAAAAACGAAAACATTTGGTCACATTTAGCACCAGGACCCAGTGGGCATGTTTTCCTCAACTCAACAGTGGCCCTCTGGCTTCTCCTGGGGTGTCCGACGGGCCCCCGAGCAGTGGGCAGGGCGGCCTCCTAGTTGGCTGTCATTCTGCAGCTCCGTTGCCAGGGAAATGGAATTTCTCTCTGACCCACCATGTATCAGCCCAGGATTTTTCTCTTCCTAACAGAGCCAAGCTAACGCTGATGGCTGAACCATGCGTCCCCAGCCCTTTGGGAGTTGTACTGTTTGATGTACGTATATAAAGAGATTCTGCCTACAAAGGGCTCTTTATTACACAGTTTTCTCCCACAGCTCAGAATGTTTATTAATATAGGACAATGGAGCCAGTCACTTCCTGGAAGGAAAACCAGATGCTCTTCTTTCCAAGCAGCCTCACCCCACCCAAGAAACTTGACTTGTCGTTAAAAATACATCCAGACCCACAGTCCAAGCTCCCTGCTTCAAAGGGCACAAGGGTGGACCAGGCAACTTGGAGTTTCAGGAGAGAACAGGGGAGGCAAAGACTGCAAAGCCCTGAGAGCCACTGGGGAAACAAGAAAAACCATGCCCTGCCCCCCACCACTACCCCACTCTGTCACCAGCCCCCCATCCCACCCCAACAGATTTCTTCCCTTTCAGGAACCAAGGAAAAGAGCTGTCTTCTGGGCAGCTCTGCAAAGCGTTTTAATTTTACCCTGTGCAGGGAGGTGTGACAAATAGTGTGGAGCCCTGTAAAGCTGCCCTGGGGAAATCTGAGGTCCAAAGCAGTGGAGGGGCCTCATCCATGCATGCACTGAGGAGGGCAAGGAGCAGCCGGGAGGAGAGAACTCACTGTTTGTCAGCATCTGCAGGTCTTCCACAGAGGGAGGAGAGGACTTCTTCTCATAAGGAATGACTGTGTTCAGATACTGTAAGACAAACAGGGCACCCAGGGCCCGTGGTGTCACAAGACACAGTCCCACTGGGTTTAAAGTAGGGCAAACCACGTCAGACCTGACTCTCTCTCAACAACACATTCAAGTGGGTTTTGGTAGCACACGCCTATAATCCCAGCCCTCTGGAAGCTGAGGCAAGAGGATCACCAAAAGTTCAAGGCCAGCCTGGGCTACAGAGCAAGACCCTGTGTCAACAATAACAAAATGCCCACTGCCATATCATTTCAAAACTATTTTCCCCACCTTGAGGGGCAGTCTCTTTAAAAGTAAGGCTGTCCTCATACTTAGCCAAGATTCCTTTCCATCCCAATTTCTACCTTCTTTCCACTCTAGATACTTTTTGGTTATCTAGAAATCCTGGGGATCTTTTGTTTTCCTTCAGACTAAGACCAAAGAACATCTCCAGAGGGCTTGTTGTCTTTGTCTTTGTTCTTGCAGTGCAATTTAAGAAGGAACTATTTCTCTTTTGTCAAAAAACAGTAAGAGAAGGACCAGGGATTTAGCTCAGTGGTTCCTCCTGCTGTCTCTCAAACCCAAGGTCTCAAATTCAATCCCCCATACCAAAACAAAACAAAACAAAAACCTCAAGGGACTGTCAACTCCACCCAGGTCTTGGATGTCGGATTTGCTCCCCCTGCTGGATGTGGGTTGCCTCTCCAACAAACCCAGCACCTGGGGACCCAGGAGCTTGGGGGACCTGGACATGCCCTAAGGCAGCCTCAAACATGAGAACTGCAGTGCAGGCAGCAAGGCCTTATTGTTCTAGGTCTCATTCTCACTGCTGTGAAAGGAGAGAGCACGGTATAAGTTCCTGAGGTCTCTTCCCATGTCGCAGGTGTAGAATTCTGCTTAGAATCCTACTCCAAGCATACTTGAAAGATACACATTTCACAAGCACTTATTCTACATTTTCAAGCTTGTCAGTTCACATACTGTCATGTCTACTGGATTATGCACCCCATGAGGACAGGAACCAGGACTTTCCATGTTGGCACCTGAGGACCTAGCACCAGAGCATGTCACACCAGACTCTCATGAGAGTTTTTTTAACTCCACTTTGATAACCACAGAGGCAAGCTGCTTCCCAGATGCTATGGACCGGGTGTAATGTGAGGGTACTTCAAAACTCCACATATAAACGCTGGGTCCCCAGTACTGTGGTATCGGAAAGTACTATGTGCCTTCAAGAGCCGGGGCCTGGCTTTCAAAAAGGCCTTAGGCACAGGGGTCTCGTCTTCAAAGGAAATTAAAGGACCTTGGTCTCTCCCTTCATGGCTTGAGACAGGACCACAAACTCCTCCATACGAATCTGCTACCCTCACCAGAAGCCAAACCAATGAGGCCTCCCATTCTTGGACTTGACCTTCCAAAACTGTGAGCCAAATAATTTTTTTTCTACATTTATAGAGATAGTCGCCTTCCGTATTTTGTTATAGTAAGACAAAGCTGATTAACAATGGGCAAGTCGCTGACTAAATAGAGCCACTGCATAGCCACCACACCATGGGTCACAATCAGAGCCAGGCCAAAGAAGCAGTTTTGGTGGTAGCACTGGGTCAGCTGGTGATCCTTTGTCATGGAGTTGGTCAGACTAAAACAGAATCAATCGTGAAACAGGTTTCCTTTCAATGCACTGTATCCTTAAAACAGCTTAATTCATAGTTCCACCAACGGGGTTGGGTTTTGTCTTGTCCAGGTTTTGGCTGAGGTGCCAAAACCCAGGTGAAGAACAGGAGGGAGACAGCTTGTACCTGCTTGTCAGTTCCCGAGGAGCCAAAGGTCTGGCGGATGCCATTCTGTAGGATGTTGGAGATGCCTTCCATGCTGAAACGCTGGCAGGAGAGAGGCAAGAAAGGCAAATACTTCCTGCCCCACAGTCCCCTCCCCAGCAGCCCGTATCCCCATGCCAGTGCCCAGGCCCATCAACTACCACACTGTCATGGTGACTAGAGTCCATTTAAGACTTGGCCTACAGAACTGGGCAAGCGTTTAAGCTTGAACTTGCAAGAATAAACAGCAGTCTCAAGGATGTTGTCTCACAGATTATCTCAGTAGGTCCCTCAGTCAACAGGAGTTCTCTCTGTTTCCCCAGTTTGCCTCATTTCGTCCGTACCGAATAAAAAATAAAGGAAGTCAGCAAAACGTAGAGGAACAGTAATGCAAAGATCTTGGGGGAAACAATGTTCAGCTATCAGAGAGGACAAGTTTAAAGCAACTGTCCTCATCTGGAGAAGGTACTGCCAAAACGCACAAGCCCTAGCCTAATCCAGTTGGTCTGGGACAGAGCTGGGCAAAGGCATTTTGAAAAAGCTCCTTAGATGATAGTAGGAAGCTTTGGAGAACACTGTCTATGGACCAATAAGACACCTGGTCCTTCTCACCCGAGTACCCTGTCAACACCCTACACACACCTGACCCAGACCAGGTCGGAGCATGTCCATGCCAATAGCAGACACCTGATCAGGGTCCCGAGCTCTACATGCTTACGTCCCACTGGACCAAGTGCATCCTAGAGAACCCAGGCCATATTTTAACATTTATGCCCTGTGTCTCGCACTTAGACAGGGGCCCTGTGTGGGCCTCTCTAACCTTATCTGTCATAGGGCCCCTCACAATGTTGCCCAGTAAGTGCTTACATATCTATCACAGGCCAGGTGCCAGGGCTTGTGTGGCTAGGGTCCAAAGCTGGGCACGTCCGGTGCTCCAGCTGCTCACGTACCTTGAGAGGCATCTGGCTTCCCTTCTCTATCCGACTACTCTGCAGGCTCAGCCCTTTCTCTCTCCGCCTCTTCTTCATCAGTTCCCGCTGCTCCTTCTGCTTGTTCTGAACCTCGATGAGCACCGTGATGAAGGAGTTCTTCACTTCCTTCTCAAACTCCAGCTCGTCCCGGCGAGCCAGCTGGTGCACCAGCTCCTCCGAGAAGTCCCGGATGGCACCCTCCACCTGGTCCAGCAGCTCAGTCAGCTCAGACCCTGACATGTGCCTCAGCCCTACAGGGGAAGACCAGCCTGTAGCCGACACCTGCAGCTGGGCCTGAGCCCTCTGAGGATGGGACGGCCCCCCTGAGAAGAGACCCCCTCCAATTCCTTAGAGGTCTGTGAAAGACCTTCATAACTGGGGGAAGGCCAGGAAGGGAGGGAACCTCAAATCACATACATAACAGAATACCACACTCTGGAAAAAGAGGAGGAAGAAGAGGAAGAAGAGACAGCCCCCACCAAGGAAGCCTGTAGGTTCTGTGGACGAAAATGTGGGTGTACAGATGCCTGGCTTTTTGATCCTTTGTTCAAGTTTCCTGTCTCTATAGTATTCCTCACATTGGAATGGGTGGAGAATTGGAGGGGCAGGTGAGATTTTTGTCATCTGAGCTGCAGAGCAATACAGAGGTGATATTTATTCCTAACAACTGATCACAATATAGCCAACAGGAACATAAGCTTAGGACCCAAGGATGCATGTCCTGTGCCACAACATGCATATTCAAAACTACGGGAGACCTGTGGAAGACCAGGAATGTGCAGGGGAAACAGGCCCAGCCCATCGGTACCGAGTATCACCACTTCCAGACGCAGGCAGGGAACATGAGAGCATGGGACACAGATAACTTCCCTTTAACCTCTTGTCTCCTACGGCTGTTTTCTTTTTTTTTTTTTTTTTTTTTTTTTTTTTTTTTTTTTTTTTTTGGTACCAGGGATCGAACTCACGTCCTTGAGCTTTCAAGGCAGGTGGTGCAAACTCTGAGCTAAATCCCTGGCCCCTAAGGGTGCTTTAGGTGTCTGATAATAGTCAACTATTTCAAAATAGTTCATACACAGGGTTTTAAGTGTCCACCACACAGGTAAGTGGTGAACAACTGAGGTGACAGACGTGCTGGTCACCCTGATCCAATCTACACTGTGTACACGTGCTGAGACGCCACTCTGCCTCCATAAACACGTACAATCACTACAGGTCCATACAGGTCCATACAGGTCCGTAAAATAGATTTGGAAGCATTTCATCAAGTGTGCTCCTGACTAATGCTACCTTTTATTTTTATCTCAGAATCCATTCTTCTTTCCCGTTTCCTTTCTGCTCAGCCTGGGTATTTGCTGACTTGCTTGTCTTTCCCCTTTATTTTGCTCTCTGAAGCTGTCCTCCGCCTTTTGTTTTTTGCCATTTCACTCTGTATCTCAGCTGTTTTCACGACTCCTTTGCTGAACACTTCTATCTTTGGGGCCTTTGTGTGGCTGAGAATGGCCCATTGGCGCGGCCATGAATGCAGCAGGGCAGCCAAATCCACTCATCACCCCCACTGGCTCCCCAACCCTGCCACCCCAGGCAGTGGCCGCCACCCTGTCTCTGCTCCTTGGAGCTGCAGGACTTCACTTTCAGCAAGCTGTGCTTCAGACCTGCGCCTCAATTTTTGTCACTTGTGACCCTTGATTGTACCTTCGTCCCCTGACCATCCTGCCTTCTCTCTCTCTGTGGTTTATAAATCCACACCACCCCATGTGGGGACCTCCCTCCAAGAGCAGAGCGCCTCCTGCATCATGGGCACTGTCACCCCTATAGACTGATGGGTTTTATTCTCTATTTTGCTTTGTGTGTGTTACAGTATTTTTCATTTCACGCTTCATCCAGTCCTTTCTTTGCACCATGATAATTAGCATAAACCTGTGTCAGAGAGTTAGTGTGATACAGGGATTAAGAGACCAAACTCTGGAGCTAACCTTGGCTTCAAGTTAAGGCTGCACCATTTCAACTTACTGGAGGTTTGAGGACAAGCACTGATCTACGAGGACAGTCTTGGTGCTCCCCACTGAGAATAAGGAAAGAGGGCTGAGGGTGCTACAGTGTGTGCTTAGCAGGGGTGAGGTCTTCGGTTCAACCCTCAGCGCTACACTAAATAATCGATGAGGGAAGAGATTTTTCTTCTTTCCAACTTTCTTTTTCTTTCAGAATTTCTTTGTCCTTTTTGAAAGTATGTTCAATCTTTTAATGGCTTTATCAGCCTCTTACCATTCCCACAATTCAGGAAGGCTTCCTCAGGGACCTTGGAGTCACTGCTTTGAAATATAATCATAAAAGAAGATAAGGCTTAATCTCCCACTGTTCTGGGAGCACAGAGGCCTAACTCACAACCTGAAGCCAAGCTGCAAAACCCACTTAGTATAATGGGTTCTGTCCACTTAGCCACAGAGCAGAGCAAGATTGCTTTCAGTCTCTGCCATCCCTTCAGTGGGTTGTCTGTGATGTGCACCCTACTCTGGTTTAATGCTTACTCAACAATAAAAATGTTTTCTTCCTCGTCTACCTTTGTGGAGAGGTTTTTCTGGATGGTGAAGAGATTTGGTGTTTAATTCTATTTCCCCAACAGAGCCTTGAACAAGCCATTTAGCCTATGGAAGACTCAGTTCAACCCTAGTAGAATGGTGTGAGATTATGCGCAAAAGCAGGTCTGGCACATAGAAAGCACTCCAAAAACTATGAGCAATTATTATTATTACCTTTTGTATTTTTTTCATTGATTTTATGGTAGTATCATCCATTGCTTTTCAACAGTGGTTTTGAGTTCTTCCACTTATCCTTTAGCTCTGTGCTTTGGTTAGCTTTACCACTTCACATTTTGCTTGACTACCTTTTCATTTATAAATGCACTCACTTCCCTCCTGATGTGGAGGAGGAGAGAGGGTTCCACCCGCCCTCTGGATGTGGAAGCCTCTGCGCTGGGGCAGCAACTGGGTTCTGTCACATGCGTCACCATGTGGAGCATCGTCCTCGGCCAGCCCACCCAGGGCCTCACCTTCGTAGGACCAGTTGTTGTTGAAGGTCTGTGTCAGGGCTTGCATCTCCTGCAGCAGGACTGAGTCTGCCTGGGATGAGGTTTCTCCTCCATCCTCTTCTTCCAGAACCTCCTCTTCCTCCTCAGGATCTGGGGAGTTCTGCATCATTTCCTCAATCTCCTCAATTACCTGAGAAAGGTACACAAAGGAGTGCAAACTCTGCTCTTTCCTGAAGGAGCATTTGGGCTCGGATTCTGATCAGTTAAGGATGTTTATAATCTGCAGTCTGTAAAATTCTTGAAGCAGTGCCATTTCTTAATAAATAATAATAAAAATAGACCTGGGCAAAGGCTCACCCACACTCTTTCTTTAATGGAAAGCACTCTTTCATGTACAGCCTCTTCCAAGAGCTCCATTTAGATGAATGTTTTATCGGAAATAAATTACTCTGTCAGGAAACAAACTAGAGCTGCCTGGAAAGGAACACTGACTTCAATTTGCTGAGCATTTTATTTCTAAGAGGGAAAATATTTTATCCGCCCAACTTTAACACAAAACCAAGTTCATTAATTGCCACAATACATGTGACTGGGGAGAAAAAAATGTTCCCAGAACATCTCAAAACGGGGAGGAAAACTGGCTATTTCTCCAGAATTCACCTGGACAGGAACTGATGCTATCCAGCAACAAGTGAAAATAAAGATGATAAAATAAGAAGAGGAGAGACAGGATCTGAATAGCAGAGAATAGGTAGGAACCGGAGCTCTAATATCTACTACTGATGGAGAGCTGCTTCTAAAAGTGGAAGTAAAGTTTGACCTGCCTGAAGGACTCAGTGAACCACTGCGTACACTGACTGTTTAAAGAAGAGAGTAAGCCGAGCTTCTCAAGCTGACTCTGCAGGTGATTTTGGTGGTAACAGCACATTTATACAACAGAATGTTCCAGATGTGAAGGGGTCCATCTCCAAGGCCACTGGGCTATGGTCTTGGAAATGTGTCTCCTCCTGGCAGGATGGACCAAAGGTAAGGAGGCTTAGAGTCTCCTCCTTTAGAATAATTCCTATTTTGATTCACAAACCTCTTCACCTCTACTTAGGAGCTTAAGGGACACCTAGACTTGGACTAATTTAAGCTAATTTGTTGGATGTGACTACATGATACAAACCCCCTTCAGGATTTTATGGCTGAGTTTCTCTGGGGAGAGCTAACATGGAATCTCTATCACTGGGTCCAGCCTCTTCTCACAAGTTGTAAGGATAACTTTCAGCCCCTGTTCTTTTCTACCTTCTGTTCTTTTCCTGCTTCAAATTCCACCTTTAAAAAGTTAAAGATTTTTTTGTGTGTGTGGTTTTTTTGAAACGGGGTCTCACTATGTAGTTGAGACTGACCTGGAACTCACTGTGTAGCCCAGGCTGGTCTCGAACTCACAGCGATCCTCCTGCCTCAGCCTCCTGAGTGCTGGGATTACAGGTGTGCACCACTACATCCAGCTAGTTAAAGAAATTTTTAAAAAGAAAAAAAAATCCTAGCTTTTGACCACAGATATGAAGAAGCACCTATACTAAACGGCCCTTTTTGACAGTACAGGTCCCAGTGGAACGTTCTCAGAAAGATTTTTTTTGAAAAATTGCATTGTTTATAGCTCAAAATAAGAATTTGTTGACTAAGATGTTGAATAAGGAATCCAAACTCAACATTAACCTCCTCAATAAATTACTAAAGCTAAAATATAATTACTCAACCAAATGTTAAAACCTTCTATTTCTTCTCACAAAGGCAGACGTGTCTCTAAGGCTTCTTTTGGAAAGTCCAAAATTTTCAGTGTTCTATAAAATGTGAGAAATTATCCATCAGAGAGAAGGCTCATCTGTCAGTTCTCTTTTTAGAAGAACAGATATTTGAGAAACTCATTTCAATATCCTGACTCCGAGTACACAGAATTGCAGGAGGCGGCTTAGCAGGCCATGAAGCCAGTGAGTACCAGGCCTGTCTCTGGCTGTCCTCACAACCTGAGCCCAGCCACCCGTGTCAGGAAGCAGGTGGCATAAAATAAAATTAAATTCCTCATCAAAGGCACCCCAACTGAAGGAAGGAGACAGGAAAGAGGGGAGAGGAAGAGGAAGTTAAAAGGATAAATGTGATATGTGTATGTACCAATTCCCTCTGATGAATGTATTTCTTGTGTATCAAATACATAAACTAGGGCCAGGGATTTAGTTCAGTGGCACTGCATCACCTCACAAGCTCAAGGTTCTGAGCTTGACTCCCAGTACCAAAAGAAAAAAAAAAACTATATATATATGCTAATTTTAAAAAATGAGTTGGCAAAAAAGGCACCCCAACTTCTCAACAAGCCACCCCAAGACCAGACAGCTTTCTTCTCCTCTAAGTGGATGTGGCAGTTATATTCTCTTAAACTTTTTCAGGAGAACAAAAGGGCCCAGGAGCCTACCTAGGAGAGACTCATACCTGATCTGCTGTGAGTAGAGGCTCCTCGTTGATTCCAGAGTCATTTTCACTCTTCTCGTTGAACTCTTCCTCTTCCTTCTCATGGATCTGGAGTAGGGAGGGAGATGGAATTCTCACTGACCATCACAGGGCTAGGATTCCCTCTAGTCTCCAGAGTGGAGGACACTGAGGGGCCACTGCAGCCACCCACGGTCTAAAGAGGGCAGCTGCAGGAATCCAGAGTTTTATCCGATACAGAACGTGCCCTGTCAACAGCAGGCATCACTGAGTCCAATGTTGACAGAAGAAAACAGGGCAGGAGCAGCCAGCGCAATTTTGACTCCAAGGGATCAGCACTGTTCTTTAACCCCTGGATAAGTCATTCTTGGATGAACAAGAAACCTTCTCGAGAGGAATGACTCAGTGACATGCTTATTTATTAAGGATTATTGATCTGAGGGTGTAGTCCAGATTTTATGTTATTGGGTATTTTGAGGGTAGTTGTTCCAATCCAAACAAGTCATGGCTTTCAGAATTTGAGGCAGTATCTGGTTGTTGTGTCTCAGCTGATGAGAATGTGTAATACATATACACAGGATACATCACTGAACTAAGAAAACAAGAAAAATGCTGAAAGGAGAAATCCGTTCAACCCATTTACTCTGCCTCCAAAATTTCACGACCCTAAGTAAGAGTCGAGAAATGCACAGCCCTTAAGGTTCTAGATGTTAAAGTCCAACAAGGTATCCATAGCATCTCAAAGAGTAATAGATTGGTACTCATGTTCAAATCCCACATAAATTAGTCACATCAACAGGTAAGGAGCTCTGCTGCCAGAGTCTGATTTGAAAGTCATCCAGGGGCTAGCAAGTGGGGTCTCCAGGAAAGCCCTCTGCAGCCCCACCCCTTACCTGATCTTCCTTTCTCTCCCCAAGCTAGTCTGTTGATTGGTTTTCCCCCTGGAGGTTAATTCATCCTGTTCTAACAGGAAACAACCAGTTCATCTCCCAGCAGTCAGATCCTAGATAGTCTATCCTCAGAAACCTTTCTCCTCTGCTTTGAAATCCACCTTGGCAGAAACCCCTAACAATGCATATCACCTTCTATCTCCATTTGCTTTAAATCAGGACTAGGTAATTTTTTTTTTTAATTAGGCAAATAGATTTAAAATGCCTTCTGCTCTCCACCCAGTGCAGAGGCAGGACAGGGAGGTGATGGAATCATTTGAGGGGCTGGTGTGCCAGATGGTGACATCTCTTTCTGCTGTCAACCCCATATGCTCCCATCTCTGCCAAGTCTACCACCTGTGGTAGCTGTGGTTTCCGCGGCTCCCCACTAGGAAGAACAAAACTCCCGGGGCCATACTTTGTTCATAACTGTATTTGTATGGCAGAACTTTGTACAGGGCAGTCCTGGGGTAGAAGTTAGGCTCCTCCTGGGAAATGAAGGTTTCGGGTATCTGGGTTCTGTTTGGGTTAGTTTTATAAGCCTCCAGCAGCAACTGCTGGTCTACAACCAGGATGTGGGGATGAAGGTTTGGCATTGTGGCAGTTCGGGCAGAGTATCCACTTGACTGGCTTTGGGATCCTCCCGAGGGACCGGTGGAGCACATTTCTGGGTCTGTCTGTGTGGCCCGGGGATGTGTACCTTTGGTCACCTCTGCTCTGGCACTGTACTCTGCTCTGCTTCCTGGCTGCTGGGAACTGAGCATCTTTGCTCTGTAATGCCCTTCCACCATGATATTCTTGCCTTGCAGGTAGATGATCAGAGTCTAAATTCCTTTTGTTTTGTTTTTGAGACAAGGGCTCACCCTGTAGCTCATTATGGAGATGGCCTCCAACTCAGTTCCATCCTTCTGCGTCAATTTCCTGAGTGCTGGGATTATAGGCATTCACCACCACACCCAGCTCTACATTGTCTTAAATATGAGCCAAATTACACCTCTCCTCTTTTAAATTATGAGTGTTGATATTGTGTTCAGCAACAGAAAGATGACTAATAGAGGAATTAAGGCTATAAAAATGCAATATTTACATTTTCTGAAACACATCCAATCATAGTAAGGTTATTTCACTGTCTGTTAATATTGCACCTTCATCTCCCTTCCAATACATGATCTCCCTTCCAAGGGCTCTCCCTTGAAGGGGAAGGCAGGGAAGAAGATTTGAAGGAGACATTTTCCATGCCACTGTTAATGAACCTGGGCCATGGGCTAGAGGAGCGATGCTTGGAGCGTTCTCTCTCATCTTGCTCTTAGGCACAAAGCCCACAGATCTGTCGTGTGCAAATAAGGTAAACAGCTTTGAAAGTCAACAATAAGCTTATGAAAGCTACCATGAGCTCCCACTCTTAAGGGAGCAATACCACCCGAGGCTCAGAAACCTCCCACCAAAATACTCAATGAAAGGAGACGACACACAAAGCATTCCCGAGAAAGCCTGGCCCTTTCCCTCTTCTATCTGCCGGCTCTTCCCTCCTCTTTGTTTCATCACATACACCCAGTCCCTTGCTTTTGCTCTTCCTTTTCTCTTTTTTTCATTAAATTTATTGGCACACTTTAGGTACACAATACAGTTACGTTCATCATTGAGATCTTGTGCCTTTACATGATGTGCCTGGGTTCTTTTTTCCCCCATCCCCCCTGCCCTCCCTTTACCACCTCCACGCTTCCCTATTTACAAAGACTTTGTTTCCATTTTTTTTCCTTTTCTTGTATTTATTTCTTTTCCCTTCTTTCCTTTCCCCTCCTCCTTCTCTGTTTTTGATCCTGCCTCTCCCACTCTTCCTGTCCTCGCTGGGCCTAGTCCCTCTGTTTCCTCCCAATCCTACCAGGTTATTCTGTCCCATAGCTCCTGTCGCTGCTCAACAAGCCCTTCCCCTTCACACTGACTGGTCACAGACGCCGCCTGCCTTCCCTCCCCCACCACGGCATTGTCTTCTGCAGAATGGAAGGTGGAGGACAGCAAGCAGAACACAAAAAAGGAAGGGAAACTGGCAGTACTTCCTCATACGGGCACTCTGATCCCTGCAGTGTGACACAGACACCAGAGTTGCCACATGGAGCCCCCTGGTCACTGTGTATGAGAAAGCCATGTTCCAGAGACTAAACCTGCTGGTTGACTCCACTCAATTGACATGAACCAGGTTGTTTAAAGAAAAAACATCCTAGCCAGGCCTGGTGGTGCACGCCTGTAATCCCAGCACTCGGGAGGCTGAGGCAGGAGGATCAGTGTGAGTTCAAGACCAGCCTGGGCTACACAGTGAGTTCCAGAGCAGTCTGAACTACATAGTGAGACCCTGTCTCAAAAAAAAAGAAAGAAAGAAAGAAGGAAATACCATTCTTCCAAGTGCCTTCCTTCCCTGGAGCCAGACAAGGCTGCCCCATACCAAGCAGAAGCTGTTTCTGTCTCTTGTTTTGGGGAAGGGTATCCATGGCTGTCATGAGGAGCAGAGCCTGCAAATGAGTACAGAGCCTGTGACACTGCGCAAGCTCGCTGTGTGATGGTTCAAATCAGGGTCAGAATTCAGTTGAATCCTTGCATCCAACTCTGACTGTTAACTAGTGCCTTTGTGAAAGCTTTCCAGATGATTCCATTCATAGAAAGGGAGTTTCTGCTGCATAGTTAGACCTTTGCCTAATAGTTGATTGCCCTTCCCACCAATGATTCACATGGATGGTTGCCTCCCTGACTAAAATTAAGAGAACGAAGTCATTTTTTTTAAACCTCCAGCTAAAAAGTAGAATAAAGAAGAGAAATTTGTCAACTTGTATCCAGCTCAAGGAAAGGGCCACAGTGTCTCTTTCATGCTTGTGAACAATCAGGGAACATCTGTGTGGGTGAAGTCGAAGGCTCTGTATTACCACAATGCCATGCTCCACTGCAGGTGGCGACTGAGGATTTATTGAAAGAACTAATGAGCAAACGACTAAATCATAGTCCTATATTCACTCCTGCAACATAACTTAGTTTCCTTGTCACCTAAAGAAAAGCAAGATGCAGTGTCCTGTCCTGGACTTCTATTTCCTCTTGCCCTAGACAACATCTATCTGTCATGAAATAAAAATTATAGAGATCAAAACAAATTGTCTCTTAAGTCACAGGCAGCAACAGAATAGGTTGATTCACTGGAAAAATTCAAAGTGGACAATGGTTAGTCAGGTGCAGTGGTGCCAGCCTGTAAACCCAACATTCTAGGAGGCTAAAACAGGAGGATTGCAAGTTCAAGCCCAATCTGGGAAACTTAGCAAGATTCTGTCTTAAAATAAAAAATAAAAATTGTTGGGCACAGCTGGGCATGGTGACACATGTCTGAAATCCCAGCACTCTGGAGGCTGAGGCAGGAGGATCACTGTGAATTCAAGACCAGCCTGGTAGGCTACATAGTGAGTTCTAGGGCAGTCTCAACTACATAGTGAGACCCTGTCTCAAAAACCAAAGAAAAGAAGAAAAAAAATTGTTGGGAACATAGCTCGGCGTGAAGGCCCTGGGTTCAATCCTCAGTACTGGGGGAAAAAAGTGGACAACTGTTAAATGAGAAAACAAACATACATATGTACTACATAGCTCAAGCATATTATTTTGACTTAAAAATACAAATTAAGTCACTCATTATTCACCGAGCTCCCCTGTAAGGCCAAGCTTCTAGTCCTGCGCCATCTACATCACAACACAGCTCTAAAGACTATTTGTCATTTACATGTCTTTGGAAGGAGAATACACAGCAGACTGAGCAGTTATCTCCTCTCCCTCTTCAGACCCTATGGAAGTGTGAAGAAAAGAATCAAAAAAAGAGTGTCCCACAGGGACAAACTGAACAGTAGAGACAGCAGCAAGAGGTGTCATCAGGCAGCTGCTGGCCCAGAGGGCTGAAGGGAGCCACACGGTTTGGGAGGAAGCTTCAAAGGCGACCGGATTCAGACTCACACTGGAAATGTTGAAAGGCTTAGGAATACAAGAACCCAGCAGCAGTGGGAGGCAGGGCTGAAAAGAGAAGGGTTTCTGGGGACCCCAGGTCTCTTCTCCTGCCCCATGTCAAGAGGGAACCACCATCCTCTTTCCCTCTCCGTGACAGGAGCCTTCGCTGCACAGGCTGAGAGTGCCGCAGAGGCTCGGACCAGAGACCCCAGACCGCCTGCAAGTGGGGGAGATGAGTCTTACCACCGACTCACCGGAAAGACGCCCACTCCTTCCCCAAGGGGGCTCCCAGGACACTGGCAGCCAGCCCCGCTCCCAGTCACCATTCTGCCTCTCTCTGGAGGGACTGCAGGTCTGCACCAACCTTCATGGGCTCCCGGCTCAACGACCAGGTCCTTGCAGATCACTCAACAGTGCGGTGCAGCAGTGGCCCCAGCCCCACAGATGCAGCTCAGCCTTCTAGGGCCTCACTTTTCAACACAAAAGGATGCCCACAGATTGCCAGGTGTGTGGGGAAATTCCCACCATGAATGATGGAAACTAAAATACACGGAAAAGGGACCCAAAAGCAATATAGAGTACCACTTTGATGATGCCGATACACAGTGTGCGTTAACCATTCTTATTCTCTCATTATTTTGTTGGGAAATTTTGTTTTATTTTGTCATTCAAAAAAATCAATATAGAGAGCACAGACACCCTTGCTATGAAAACTATAAAGACTGCCTTCAGAGGGACAGCAGAAAGCACCGCATCCTTGAAATACAACTTGTTTATAAGATTTCATCAAGCTCGATGTGGTGCTATATAGTCCCAGCACTTCAAGGCATTGAGGCAGGAGGCCACAGACTCAAGCCTAACCCAACCAATTTTTACCTGTACCTCACATTATACAGAATTTGATCACAGACATAGCGTTAAAATGATAAAATGACTAGAAGAAGACTTATGAAGAAATCTTAGTGACCGCAGCTATTACAAAGATTTCTGCTGGGCAAGGTGGCACATGCCTGTGATTTCAGCACTCAGGAGGCTGAGGCAGCGGCCAGCCTGAACTACAGAGTGAAACTGCCTCAAAACAAAGAAAAGCAAAACCCAAAAATATTTCTGAAATATAATGAACGAATGTAGAACAATTTGAGCTTTCAAACTCAAAAACAGATTGGTAGTTCCTTCAAAAGTTGCACGTAAGTCAGGTGAGGTGGTGCACCCCTGCAATCCCAGCACCCTGGGACACTGAGGCAGAAGAGTCACAACTCAGTAACTTAGTGAGACCCTGTCTCGAAACAAAAAATAAAAAAGGCTGGTGATATAGCACAGTGCAAAAGCCCTGGGTTCCTTCCCTAGTAGCAAGCATGCATGCACACACACACACACACACACACACACGTGAAGTATATACTCATCATATGATTCAGTCTTCTACTCCTATGTTTCTATCCTAGAGAAATGGAAGCATATATTCCAAGAAGATTTAGACAAGACTATTCCCAGTAACTTTATTTGCAATATTAAAAACCTGTAAAGAACCCAGTGTTCATCTATAGGTGACTGAATAAACATATTGTGGTATAACTGCGCAGTAGAATACTACTAGCAAGGAAGGGAATGAACTGTGGATTTATTTATTCAATAACATGAATGAATAGCTAAGGAATTATACTGGGCTGCGGGGGGTAGCTCAATGGTAGAGCATTTGCCTAGCGTGTGAAAGGTCTCAAGGAAGAAGAAGGAGAAGGAGAAGGCACAGGGTACGCCCTGTCTCCTGTTTCAAGAACCTGGAAGGACAACTGGCCCTACTTATCAGAGAAGTCCTCTTTATAGAGGTAGATTTAACCAACTACAGATAAAATAAAAAATTTAATTACACGTATACTACACATGTACAGACATTTTCTTATACTATATCGCTGTACAATAACTATGTATATAACATTTACAATGCATTAGTTTTGTGTGTGTGTGTGTGTTTTGTTTTGTTTTTGGTACCGGGGATCAAACTCAGGCCCTTATGCTTGCGAGGCAGGCAGTGGAACCCCTGAGCCAAACCCCTGGCCTCCACATGTATTAGGTCTTATAAAAGAACTTAGATATAATTTAAAGGGCACCAAAAGATGCGCAGAGGTTATATGCAAAAACTACACCATTCTAAGAATAGGACTTGGGCATCTTGGACTTTGGCATTGGCAAGGAGTCCTGGGACCAACCTCCCCTCTCCCGGCACACAAAGGGAGCGCTGCATAATAAACTCTGCTCTCCCGGCCCTCTCTTCTGTCTCCCTTTATGGCCACATCTGCTTGACCAGCATGTAAAAGCACACAGAGCAAGCAGGTAAGCTTTACACTTCCGCCAGAATTTTGGGTTGAACCAGTGATGGGTATATTGGAAACAAAGCAAAGAAAAAAGCAAACGAGTTCATATATACATATATTTGAATCCAGGACTCACACATGGTAAGTGTGCTTTCTTCCACTGAGCTACCCCTAGCCTCCAAACGGCTAATTTTTAAGAATCAAAGAAAGGGCTTTTGGGAAGTGAATGGATCGTGGGGTGTGTTAGTCATCAATGGATCGCTACATTGATGAGTTCATAGCTAAATGTGACGTGGGGAGGTGAAGCGGTCACTGGGGTGTGGCCTAGAAGGGTGTATCTATCTTCCTCCTGCCTTGGTCTCTCTTTCTATGGGCTTAAACCTCTACAAGTTATGAGGAAAAAAAAAATTTCCTCCTTCAAGTTGTGGGTGTCAGGTCTGTGTCTCAGCGACAAGAAAAGAACTAAGACAGTGATGGTGAAGTTAGGGCACCCATGTCGCAGCGGGCTGTTATCACTGACAGTTCCAGAAGGTTTGCCATCACTGAAAGATGAATAGAAACAGAAATACGCTATCAGGAAATTAGGACTCTATGCCTCAAATAAAATAAGCAAACAAACAAAAACAGCCGAAAGAAATAAAAATGGTTGCCACTGTAGAGCAGGGAAAGACAAACACAAGGGGCTCTGATTCGACGGTATTTAAGAAACGTTATTTGATTTTGTTAAACTACACACACGTGTTACTTGGACTACAACAAAGCAAAAACAGCTCTTCTTGCAGTCACAGTTAAATAACGTGTACACTAGTTAAATTACTTAGTCATGGTCACAAGGACAAGCGTGAACAAGTTGAGAAGAAGCAAAGTCTCTTGCAATGTACCACCAAGCAGCCCACACCAGCCTCGCTCCAGGGACCCAGCCAGGAGTGTGCATCGGCATCCCTAGGGCACTTGGTAGGTTCCGTGTGTTTTAGAGGGGACTCAGAGCACTGGTTAACCTAGTGAGTCATTTAAACTTGGGTCTGTTAGAGAGTTTCTGCTGTAATTAATCCAAATAACAAAGGAAGAGGAAATAGAAAAGTCTCCCTCCTCCTCCGTCCACACTTGCTGCCCTGCCCTTCCCCAGGGGTGAGGTGGAAGATTGCCACACAGTGCCACTCAAGAGCAGCCTTCTCAGGGTCACTCGGTTTGCCCTAAATATTAGCCTTCTGAGGGAATTCTGCAGATGGTGATAAATCAGTCCTTGGGAAGGACAGGCCATCTTATATATCCTTTGGCTTAATACACAAAATGAGCCAGAAAGGTGGCCAAAGAGATAACAGCAAAATCTGCCTTTTGCAGCAGGATTTGGCCTGATTTAATTTAGTGATAGATTTATTTCATGATTGCCTCCTTCTCTGCATTATGGGTGAGTGCTCAGCACCACACATACACTCGCTGCAAAAGAAAACGAGAAGCAACAGCTCAAAACAGCTACAGACAAGGCTGCAGTGTCTGCTGAGTAAGTCTGTAGCAAACCTTAGTCTCCAAGTTACCATCTTGTCTGCCTCAGTCAGCAAACACTTGAGGTTCTGAGTATTCTGGATTTAGATTATCACCAGACTGAAGAAGGGTGTACAGCCACTTTTTCAACAAGTCAACCAAACTCTGATCTCTTTGCTGTGTTATTTTCAGCAATAATCTGCAGATATACCGCCCAGTAAATTCCTGTCTTCTGGCGTGGGCTCAATTCAGGAGCACCTAGGGAGGTGAGAGCCACACCCTGACCCATCACTTTGCTGCGTCCTCAGCACTGTGCCAGCCCTGCCTGATGCACAACTGTCAATTTTGTTTCATAGCTAATCCTAGAAAGCCAAATAAGGCAGAAGTTACTCTTTTTTTCTGGCGGTATCAGGGATTGAACTCAGGACCTTGAACTTGTCAGGCAGGTGCGTTGCCACAGAGCTACATCTCCAGCCCCCAGAAGTTACTCTTTAACATGGACAGGGCCATTAAACAATTTAACATTCTATAGGCTGAATGTATTATCCCCTCAAAATCTTTAGGTTGAAATCTCAACATCCTAAGTGATAGCCTTGGAGTTGATTAGGTCATGCGGACAGAGCCCTCAGGAATGGGATTCATGCCTTGTACAGTTGGCTCAAAGGAACTCATTCATCTCTCCTGCAGTGGGAAGACACAGCAAGAAGGTCCTGTGTATAAGCCAGGAATCAGGCCCTCTCCAGATTCTGAATTGTCTAGGCTTTCTTTTGGACTTCTAGTCTCCAGAACTGTGGGAAATAAACATCCGTAGCCTATAAGTCACTCACCCTAAGATATTCTGTTATACTGACTAGAACGCCATCCATTCTGTATGTAAAGTCAGCCAGGAGAGGCAGTTTGGATCTTGAGAGGTCATTCCCCTCAGCCTATGTAAATCTACTCCAAAACAGTCCCTGTATCAGAAGCCCTTATGGACCACCTTAAGGTAACTTGTTCTTTGGCACCAGTATTCACAGACAGTGACTCTGGCCCAGGCATGTAAATGTCTCCTTGGTTGATTCATAAAAAAAATCTTGGGCTGGAGATGTAGCTCTATAGTAGAGTTTTTGCCCAGTAAATACAAGGATCTGGAAGGAAGGGAGGGAGGGAGCGAGGGAGGGAAGGGGGGAAGGAGGAAAGGAAGGGAGGAATTCTTCCCCATTGCCAGGCTACAAGATGTGTTAGCACTTGTTCACAACACTGTTTTTGGTGAAACTGAACTGTTCATCAGATGACAAAAATCACATTTAAAAAATTTCTTTTTTTTTTTCTTTGTTTTTTTTTTTTT
>NW_022900928.1:73373424-73391075 GCF_012274545.1 Fukomys damarensis
GAGACAGGGTCTCACTATGCAGTTGAGACTGACCTGGAACTCACTATGTAGCGCAGGCTGGTCTCGAACTCACAGCGATCCCCCTGCCTCAGCCTCCCGAGTGCTAGGATTACGGGTGTGCACCACCACACCCGGCTTTATTTTCATTTTTATATTTTTTATTTTATTATTTGAACGCAAAAGAAGCCTGTGAGAGTCACTCCTCTCCTATTTTCACCAATCACCTTATTGAGCAGGTTACAGTGCATAAATCAACAGCAGAAGTTATCTGCAGGCCTGGAGGTGCAGCTCACTGGTGGAGAGCATGCTCAGCATGAGCACACCATCCCGGCCACTTAGGATACATCAGATGTCCCTCTTATCTCATTTTTTTTATCCCGATTCACAGCTCATCAGTCCCATTGACAGCAGTGATTTTTGACCCACTGCTGAAGAAGACTGTTGAGCTGCTGAATGTTTTTCTAACTGGATTCCACATCTCCCCAAGCCCTGCTAAATGGGGCACCCCAGAGATACCTCGGTGTCAGAACTGTTGCCATTCAGAGCCTCTATGTTTGGGTCCCTCCAGTCTTCCGAGAGTGAAGGGATGTAATTGTCCGTCAGCGCATCCCAAACCCTGTAAACAAAGAGATGGCTCTCATTAGCACACATCTGCGGCCTGGCCCCGCCTGGAGAAAGGAAAGAGTGGGGCCAGCAGGAGAGAGGCTGCTGTGCGTGTCAGGCTGAGGTCATCTGCCTTCCAGCATGCAGGCAGAGGAGCTGAAAAGCAGAGCATGGGGCATCCAGGGCGAAAGAACAGGAGCCCTGGGCCTGGCCAGGGGCGCCCATGGGAAAGGTGTTTGCTTCTCGCCTTGGAAATTAATCTGCACCCCAACCAGACAGTCGTTCTCAGAGCTTGACAAGTGTCTGTGCTCCTTTCCTGTGGGCAGGAAAAGTGAGCAACAGACGGAAGGGAGGGGATCTGGACTGGTTTCTGGATGAATCTAGTAAGATCAGAGTCGTCATCTAGTTTCTACACATTTCCATTTCAAGGCTCTGTAACCTACACAATCAGGAATTAAATCCTTGATGTCTAAGGTGGGAAAGGGATAATGCCAATGTTGTGATCGCTCCCCTCATTACTCAAAATGTCTTGGCAGCCCCCAGGTGGTACAATCTTGCCCTCTAGCAACGTAGAATCTACTTGTGGCTCCATGGTGGTCACTCTAGGGTAAACACAAGAAAGGAACCCATAAACACACCTCTGGCTGCACAGCTTGTTTTTAGTAGGGGAGGATGAGGTTACTTTTGTTACATTTCTTTTAAAAATTCTAACAGTACACTAAGCCTCACATGGTGGAGCACAACTGTAACCACTGCACTCAGGAGGCTGAGGCAGGAGGATCACTGCAAGTTTGAGGCCAGCCTATATTACATAGTGATTTAAAGGCCAGGCAGGAGTATACAGAGAGAACCTGCCTCAAAAAAAAAGAAAAGAAAGAATTCTGACGGTATATTAGTAAAGTGTGTGTGTGTGTGTGTGTGTGTGTGTGTGTTATATATATATATATGTGCTTCTTAGCACTTGACTATTTACTTGGGAAAGATTTCTTTGGGGGAAAAATGAAGAAGGTTGGGAAAAATTCTAAAATCACAAACACTTACATATCAGAAAAATACATAAATTAGTCAACACCAAGGGCCGGGAATGGAGCTCAGTTACGCCACAGCTGTCTCTCAAGCACAAGGTTCTAGTTTGATCCCTGGTATGGAATATAAGATTTAATATACCTATTTCTACCTTGTTTCCAAAATACAGAATTGTAAATCAAGTCCCCAAATATTCAGACTCCAGACTAGTGAAGATAAAAAGTATGTAAGTTTTAAAAAAAAAAGATAGTCAACACCAGGAGATTAATGGAAATCAGTAAACTGAGCTTCTCATGATGTCGGACATGAAAGCCAGAAGCACTTGCATTCAGGTAAACCAGTGGTGACGGATGCTTGTAACACCAGCCCTCTTGGAAGCTGAGGCGGGAGGATTACATTCAAACCCAGCCTGGACAACTTAGTGATTTAGCAAGATTCTGTTTCAAAATACAAAATATTTCAAAAAGGATGAGGATATAGCTCAGTGCAAAGGGCCTGGGTTTAATCCCCAGTACCACAAAAAAAAATCAGATAATGATAAATGACAGCTCTATTCAATATCCTGCAGATACAAGTGCACACCAAACATGAGTAATACGTGTGAGACCAAGATATAAGAAGATATACTGAATTTAAATACACTAGTCTAAGGGAAGAGATAAGTAAGCAAATATTTGTAAATAGGGACCAAGTTCATGTGGTAAGATGCTGAAAGATAAGGGCAAAATAGATGTAGATATCAGAGCATCAATACTTGGAATCAGATATATAACAATAATGCAATGCCGGGTGTGGTGGCTCACACCTGTAATCCCAGCACTCCAGAGGCAGGAGGATTGCTGTGAGTTCGAGACCAGCCTGGGCTACATAGTGAGTTCCAGGTCAGTCTCAACTACATAGTAAAACCCTGTCTCAAAAAACAAACAAAAAAATAATGCAAGACTTGGGTACTTTTTTGTGGGGGCGGTAAGACCCAGGCTGTAGCCCAGGCTGCCCTTGAACTCATTATGTAGCCTTGGCTGGCCTGGAACTCCCAGAAATCCTCCTGCCTCAGCCTCCAGAGTGCTGGGATCACAGGCGTGCACTACCACACCCATCTCCGTAGGTGCTACTATCATAAAGTCAGGAATGGCACATGACAGATGGTTATAGAAGGAAAGATTTTCCCTGTGCCTCATGCATACAAATGGAGATGAAACAAAAACAACCCAAGAAAACACAATTTGTTGGCAGTGCTTGAAACATTTGCTTATTTGGTATTTTTCTACCACAAGAAAGCACTTTGAGAGAACTCAAGTGCTCATGACACAACTGCTCAGCAGGATATTAGAGCCGACTTCTTAAACCATGGATGAGATGCCATTAGGCACGGTAAGAGCTGCTTTAGTCCAGGCTAATTCTAAATTCAAGTCCCATTAGCACTCTGAGCCAAGAGGTAACGGTGATTTTCTATCTTCAAAGGTCACGGGCCTCCTCAACACCACTGCACTCTTCTGCGCTCTCTGCTTGGAGAAGGAACATGCAGGAGCTGACCTTCAGATGTGTCCCTGTAGGAAGTGCCTGGAGAAGACAGATTCAGCAAAGCCCAAAATAGACAGGGATCTTCTGCACCACCCCTGCCCCAGACTGGTGGAAGCTGGGACCTTAATAGATTGTCCACCCTCCAGGGACCTTGGGACTGCTATGTTCTTACAGTAGTAGCTGCGAACTCTCTCAGATCACCTAGGGAGTGCCTGCTCTTCTCCTCTGAGCCTTCACTGACATGCTTTGAGTTTTATATTCTAAGAATTCTAGGGTTCTAGACAATTCCCTAAACCTTTATCTCCTTAGAATTTTGAACCACCCTCCTTTCTCCTAACTTTCTCATTTCTTCTTTTTGGGTATACTTTTTATCCTTTGAAGCTTATAAATGACCTTTAAGGAATGTAGTGACATGAAAATAGAAGGAAAAATGGAAACAAAGCTTTTTTTTGTTTTGATATCAGGGATTGAACTCAGGACCTTGGGCTTTCGAGGCAGGCACGGTGCCACTGAGCTAAGTCCCTGGCCCTGGAAACAAAGCTTTTGTACATAGGGAAGGGGAGGGGGATCGAGGGGTGAGAAGGGATAACATAAAATAAAAATAAAATTTAGTAAAATAAATAACAAAATTATAAATGACCTTTAAGCCAAGCCAGTCACCTCTGCATAATCACTGTGTGCCCACTGTACCTTCTCCGTGACCACTCAGCACCCACAAACACAGCCCACACCCACCGAACACTCTCTGTGAGCCAAGTGCCTTTTAAGCTCCTCATGCTGACTCGTGTTCATCCTCACCACAACACTACAAAGCAGGTACTTAAAGAGGAAATTTTAACTGAGACAGGAGGATTGCTGCGAGTTCGAGACCAGCCTGGGCTATACAGTGAGTTCCAGAGCAGTCTGAACTACATAGTGAGACCCTGTCCTAAAAAACCGAACAAACAAACAAAAAATAAATAAATAAATAAATTAATAAATAAATAAATAAATAAATAAATAAATAAATAAATAAATAAATAAAAAGAGGAAAACCTAAAACACAGTGAGACTAATTAAGTTGTCTAAGGTCACATAGCCAGTAATGGCAGAGGTGGGATTTGAACCCAGGCATCACAGCAACAGGGCCTGTATTTCTCACCACCTAACAATTCCAAATCTTTATGATTTACTATATGACTAGGGCTGGGGATTTAGCTCAGTGGTCAACAGTGTTTCAATCTCTGCCAAGCACAGACCCACAAAAAAAAAAAAAAAAAAAAAAAAAAAAAAAAAAAGATTTACTATATGACTGACATTGATACGGGAATCAGAATAATATACTAGGTTCCAAATCACAACCTACAGTCCAGACTCTGGCTCTGTGTGCAAACCCACACAAACGTTATGTGGACGCTGACCATTCAGCAGTATGCTCCAGGAGAAGCGGCAGGGTAATGGGCTTGTGACAGCTTCCTGTCTGGGTCTCCAGTCCCTGGGAGGCAAAGGAAGGACCCTGGCAGGCAGCCAGCCACAGGAAATGAGGAGCCAGAGGCAAGAGGGGAAGACAAAGCTCTCTGTAAGGAAGAGAACCAGAAGGGCTTGAGGGCTGTGGGGTAGGTAGACTGTAACATCTCACTTCTCAGGGCTGGGGGTTCAGCCCAGTGGAGAAGCATTTGCTGAAGATGTACAAGGTCCTGCGTTTGATCTGCAGCACTGACAAAAAAATTTAATTCCACTTCTCCAAGAAGCATTGTGCTATTTACTCTTACCTCAGAGAGAAAAGACTCTTCGAGCTAGCCACACCATCAGTTATCAAAGACGATTAAACAACTCCCCTCAGTCCCTACCATTGTGCTGCCATGATCCTGAGATTCTGTCAGCTGTCCTAGTCGGTCCCCACAGTCACAGAAAAGGCTCTTCATGTTCAGAGTTTACAGCTTGGTCTTAGGCACCTGTAAAATTGACTAAACTGTGGTTTACCACAGGCTGGGCATTGGGAAAAAGATGCTGGCAGTAGAGGGGGACTGTGCCAAGACAAGGGGCTACAGGGCCTGGGACCAGCAACATAGCCATCTGGGTTACATCCATCCCGACAAGTAAAGGCACACCCTCACACATACCTATGTGCCTACTTCTGACAACATACATGGTAGGCAGCTCAAGAGACCAATTAAAATTCCCACCCAGTAACATTTTCACTTAATTCTCCCTCAGCCAACTACTTCCCTTTCCAAGGTTTTGTTTATGTCCAGTCATGCCAATACCCATACTTAAATGTGTTAACATGAATATGATTTTGCAGTTCATATGTAGGAATTAGGAATTACTAGCACACAAATGCCTTTGCACAACTTTTTTAATTCTTTTGTGTGTGTGTGTGTGTGTGTGTGTGTGTGTGTGGAAAGGGGAATCGAACTCAGGACCTTGCACTTGCCAGGCAGGCACAGCATCACTGAACTACATCCCCAGCCCAACTTCTTAAATTCTTTCAAATCTTTAAATAAAATCAGCCAGATGTGTGGTGGCACATGCCTGTAATCCCAGCACTTGGGAGGCTGAGGCAGGAGGATCCCTGTGAGTTCAAGATCAGCCTGGGCTACATAGTGAGTTCCAGGGCAGTCTCAACTACATAATGAGACTCTGTTTCAAAAACAAAAAAACAAAAACAAAATAAACAAATCTTTAAATAGAATCAATACTACTTCTGCCTTCTGTATGAGGAAAGTGAACCGCTAAGAAAACAGTTATGAATCTATAAGATAACTGCCTTGATATGGCTGTCGCCATTTTGGTAAGTGACCGCCATTTTATACCTTAAATTTCCACTTCCTACATCACACACCATCGTCCGTAAGTGAAACCGACGTGCAAGCAAGGCTTGTCCATATAAGGAATGGATCACAAATAACGACCCCTAAGTGGCTGCCCGCATAGCTGATGCAATTCCCTGACCCACTTACACCAGCCACCTGCTATATAACCAAGCCCCTTCCACTCAGGTCTCTAACCTCTCTTCTTCCGCCTTCGCTGAGTAGGCCACTGTGCCAAAGCAGCTCTACACTAAATCTCTCATACGAGCTCTGTCGGTGTGTGGAGTGATCTTCGGCAGGCTCCGGTTTCTTTCAGAATCAGCTTTTCCCCTCTAACTATTAAATACACTATTTACTTGTCTTCAATTTAAAGTATATCTGATGATTGCCAGGCATGGTGGCGCACACCTGCAATCCCAGCACTCAGGAGGCTGGGGCCGGAGGATCTCTGGAAGTTCAAGGCCAGCCTGGGCTACATACTGAGGTCAAAGCCAGACTGAACTAAATAACAAGACACTGTCTCACAGAACAACAACAACAAAGTGTATCATGATGGGAAGTTTACTGAGGGTGTGGACTTTATACTTAACCCATCTTTAAGCCAAGCCATTGTTCCCACCATGTGTGTGGCTCCTATCTGCAGGGTACTTGTAAAAGCGGAGAGTGACCCCAGGGAGGCAGGAAGTGGGATGAGGGCTGTCCCTTCCCATCTGGTAGTGGTTCTAAAGGTACTAGATGCCAGGCCCCATCTCTTATAGCAAAGGAAAAGGTTGCTCACACATTCGCCGAGAGATTTCTGAAATATTTTCAAAACCAGAAAACACATACAACATTCAAATCTCACTCTTGTTTAAAGCCTAAAACTTCCATGCTCTGACAGTGAAGAAATAAACTGATACTTCAATTTATTGGCCATATAGTTCTAAATGAGGGTTAAAGAAATCAAAACTTAGCAATGCATGGTGGCAGATATCTGTCTGTAATCCTAGCACTCAAGAGGCTGAGGCAGGAGGATTGCCACAAGTTCGAGGCCAGCCTGGGCTACATAGTGAGTTCAAGGCCAGCCTGCACTACAAAGTGAGACCCTGCCTCAAAACACACACACACACACACACACACACACACACACACACACACACACACAGAATGATTGAAACTTCTAAGGGAATCCGTGTATTTGCTTTATGATTTGTGCCAGCTTTAAGGTTAGTTTAACCAAGAGTTCCCTGCTTTCATTTTATTTTATTTTTTTTTATGCTTTCATTTTAAACTTCTATTCTTTTCATTTTAAACTTCTATTCTTTTAGCCCAGAGGGGTGTGGTGGCACACACCTGTCATTCCTGCCCTCAGGAGGCTGAGATAGGAGGATCTTGGTGAGTTCAAGGCCAGCCTGGGCTACACAGTGAATTCAAGGCCATCTTGAACTCCATATCAAGTCCCTGTCTCAAAAAAATAAATAAATAAGTAACCCTACTCAGAACATTTTCAACCCATTTGTGAATGAAACAGTCTTTTACCTGATCGGGTTTAGCGCCTAACACTAGGAGAGATTTGCAGCCAAGTCAGATACCACGTTTCTCCCTTGCCTTTTCTTAGTCGAAAGAGCTGGATGTTATCTATAAAATCAAGGGTGTAGTGTAATTCTGATTTTTATCTTAAATCGAAGAGTCCTTAGATGCACTGAATGCCTAGAAAGCACAGCATCATCTTCTCTTTTCCTCCCTCCCCACTGTCCCCACATCACGCTTTATCTCTAAGGAATCACTCACCCTTTGGCCTCTCAGTTGAGCAGCCAGTGGAGCAGTGAGTCAGGAAGACCCATGATCCCGTGTGACAGGGATTAACACTGAGCGGCCTCTGTTAATGAGCCAGATGAGAGTATGAGCCTGCTCTCGGGCCTTATCCTTAATAAGGCAGAGGAAGGCTTCGAGAGGGCTAACATGATTTGTTGCACTCAATAGAAATGGGACACATCTTAAAATGTCATTTTCAGAGCACCTCCTGGGTAGGGAAAAAAATGAGACTCTTTGCAAGTGCTTAGCCCCACTTCATCACAGTTGAGCTCCGGAGATTGCCAAGCTAAGGACCCACGAGAGCCAACTAGAGTTAAGTGACTTGCCCAAGGTCACACAGTGAGTGTGAGTACGAAAGTTAGAATTCATTTTCTTCATCTTTCTCGTTCATTGCTTGATCCACTGGAACGAAAAAATACCCCACATAATAAAGCCCCAGAGCCATTATTTCCTGACTTATAGAAATTGAACAAATTATAGCAGCCTGAGAATTTTAAAAGAATCTGTCAGAAACTTAAAATTGATTTGAGACGCAGAGCCTGCAGATATAGCACTGGCCACCATGAATTAAAAAGAAAATGTGGAAATGGTGTGGACCTAGAAATACACTACATAGACATGCAATGCAAGACTGCTCATTCAATATGCAATGTTTTGGGCCTGGGATTTAGCTTAGTGGTTCCGCCACCTGCCTTGCAAGCACTAGGTCCTGAGTTCGATCCCCAGTAACCAAAAATAAAAAATAAAAACAAAAAACAAAATTCAATGTTTCATTCAAAACTACTATTTACCTACTAAACACCAAATGGGGATAGTAACAGTGAATAACACATATACATCCGACTCCTAGAGGCGCAGGCTAAGTAGCAATCAAACAAACAACTCAACCCTCTGCCAAATACAGTCAGGAACCCTCTCTATCTCTTGCCCCCTTTCTTATGAGTGACACTTCTCACTTATCTTCATAAAAATAGAAACGAGGCTAGAGGGAAAAAGCACTTGTCTAGTACGCACCAGGTCTTGGGTTCAATTCCCCAGCATGGCAAAAACAACAGCAACAACAAAATACCCAACACATTGAATTAAAAGAAAACACACTTACTCCAAACTTCCTCGAGCAACTACTTGACACTTACTGTGTTTCCTAAAGAACTGGTGGGAACAGGCACACCTGTTTAAACACTGCATTATTTCTCTGGTTGAGAAACCGAAAGTACTAATAAGGACCAAATGGATAAAAATATATCGGAAAATGGAAAGGAAATGTTCAAATGAGAAAGGGAGCAAAGGAGGAGGAGGGGGAAAAGAAAAAGGGACAAGGAAAAAACAAAGGTTTTGTAAACAAGGAGGAGAAGAAGGGTTGAAGGGAGGGGAAAGAGATGGGAGAAAAAGAAGAAGCAAGATATATCATGTATATATCGTGTATCATGTAAAAATTCCCTATTGATGAATTATGTACATCTAAAATGCGCCAATTAAAAAAAGAATTGGTGCATATTGTACTTTCTCTATCAGGAACACATATATATTTTTCTAAATGCCTAAAACACCCTTAATATAGTAGATTATCCCCTTCTCTTTCCAGTCCCTCCTTGAATAATACTTTTTGTTCTGTTTTGTTTTGTTTGCTTTGTTGACAAAGGGTCTCACTATGTAGTTGAGACTGACCTGGAACTCACTATGTAGCCCAGGCTGGTCTCGAACTCACAGCGATCCTCCTGCTTCAGCCTCCCGAGTGCTGGGATTCCAGGTGTGCGCCACCACACCCGGCTAAATAATACTTTTCTCCGATTCCTTTCCCCTACCAACTGTTAGAACTTCAGAAGGTAGACAGTAAGTGACCCACGGAATCTGCATCCTCAAAACTGTGTCACTTGGCTCTCCTGTTTTCTTTGTTCCAGATAATTCCCTTCACTCTCTGTTTAGTTTGCTTTCTTAACTGTACATATCTTAGTATCATGGAAAATTTTCCAAAACTACAGAATTATATAAACAATTTTAAGATTTTCATAACTCTGGTGCTTCTTGAGACAAACTGGTCCAATAACAGATTCCTCTATCACAGCTCATTGCTTTCTGGTCCTTATTTCTAATATCTGAGTTGATTACCACTGATATCAAGGAAGTTGCCTTGGCATGGTGGCACATGCCTGTGACCCCAGCCTTCAGAAGGCTGAGGCAAGAGGGACTGCACATTCAAGGCCAGCTTGGCCTTCATAGTGAGACTCTGTCTCAAATCGATAAAAGAAAGTGGTGGCTGTAAATTTTTCTTTTTTGTTTTTCTTTTTGGCGTTTATGTGACAGAGTCTCACTATGTAGCCAGGGCTAGCCTGCAACTTGCGGTAACCTTCCTGCCTCAACTTCTCAAGTGCTGGGATTGCAAGTACGCACCACCATGCACAGAACGGCAAAATTTTCTGTTTCTAAAATTCTGTTTTCTATCTCAGAAAACCTAAAATCCTCAATTCCTCTAAGTTTCAAGCTAAGAAAGCTTTCTGTAGCTTTCCCTGTAAAGGGACATGCAGAGAAAAATGTCAGAAATGGCCAGCACATCACCCCATGGGTGGCATAAAAGTTAAATAACATCCCATGCAAATTCATAGACGGCAACTAGCTCCAGGTCAAGGAGCCCAGGCTACAAGGCTCTCATCTGAAGCAGGAGAGGACAATTAAGACTTCTTACTCCTCATCCTGCAGGGTCTCCTCCTCCTCCTGGATCTGTAACTGATTCTTCACTGGAGCGAGGTTCTCGGTCTTGGCATTGTAGTTCCGAAAGCAGACATTGAGCTTCTCGTCAAATTCATTCACCAGGTCCTCCATGGACTTGAAGCTGATTATTTCAGAAGAAAAATTCTCCAGCTCGGAGAGGGAGGGGTCCTCCAGATGGTACGGAGATGAGCCATAGAAACAGCGGGGCTTCTCCTCCTGTTCCTCCGAGCAGCAGGGCCGAAGGTCCTCGAACTCTTCATCCAGACTCACCAGCGGGGCCTCCATTTTCGCTGCACAAAAGCGGCTACTTTCAGGATTCGTTTCCCTGGAAGAAATAAGCAAGGCAATGTGTGTCTGCCCCGGGCACGTGTGCCAGTTCTGCCAAGGAACCGTGATCACATGTTCCGTTATCTACAGCCCTCAGAAACCAAGGATTCCACTTGCCTGGTGTCTGTTGCTTCTGCACTCCCTCATCCTGTGTGTGTAAAGAGTTCACCTATCATTGAGTTCATTCACTGTGTACACTAATAACTAATACAATTAAAGGAGTACACACACACACACACACACACACACACACACACTGTGCCTGATAGATAATAAATACCATTACTGGGCTGGGAGTGTATATCAGCCAAGCATGTGTGAAGCCCTGAGTTCAATTCCAAGCTAATAGTTACTCCAGACCCAGGATGAAATGAAGAAAACGTACTCTGTTACTGCCTTTCCCAATTTGCCAGACCCCAAGGGTTTTGGGCAAGGGATTGTAGACCTAGATATTATTCATTCATTATATTTAAATTTTTTGTTTTGGGGGAGAGTTGTTTTACGTGCTATTAGAGATTGAACCCAGGGCCTCTGCACTGAACTACATCCCCAGCCTTTTTTTCTGTTTTTTACTTTGACACAGGGTCTCGCCAATTTGCCCAGCCTGGTCGCAAAATTGCGATCCTCTTGCTTTAGCCTTCCAGACTAATGAGATTATGGGTAGGCACCACCAATTCCAGCTATTTGTTTTTTGAGACGCGGTCTCACTATGTAGTTCAGGCTGACCTTGAAGTAGCTATGTAGCCTAGGCTGGTCTCAAAGTCTCAGTCCTCCACCCTCAGCCTCCTGATTGTTGGGTATTTTTTGTTTGTTTGCTTTTTAGGAGAGGGGAGGAGATTGAGACAGGGTCTCACTATGCAGTTCGGGCTGGCCTTCAACTCACTATGTAGCCCAAACTGGCCTCAAACTCACAGTGACCCTCCTGCCTTGGCCTCCCAAGTGCTGGGATTACAGGCCTGTACCACCATGTCCAGCTTGAGTGCTGGGGAACACAGGTATATGTGCCACTAAGCCTGACTATCTATCTATCTATCTATTTAGTTATTTTTAGCAGTGTTACGAATTGAAGCCAGGGCTACACATGTTCTAGGCAAGTACTCCACCACTGAGGTATGCCCCGTTAATAAATAAGGACTCCCTCAATAAATAATAGAACTGAGCCAGGGATTTAGCTCAATGGTACCACCACCTGCCTCATAAGCGCAAGGTCCCAAGTTCGATCCCCAGTACAAAAAAAAAAAAAAAATTAATAATAGAAACTAATAAAATATTAATAGAGCTTTTCTATCAGAAGCTGGATGCAACAGCATGTGCCTACTATAGTCCTAGCTGCTTGGGAGACTAAAGCAGGAAAATCCCTTGAGCCCAGCTTTGGACCAGCCTGAATAACATAACAAGAACCCATTTAAAGGAAAAAAAAAAAAGAAGCAGCCAGGCATGCTAGTGCTTGCCTGTAATCCCAGAACTCTGGAAAGCTGAGGCAGGAGGATCACAAACACTAGCACAGCCTAACTTATTGAAGCCCTGTTTCAAAATAAAAACTAAAAAAAAGGGCTGGGGATATAGTTCAATGAGATGGCCTTGCATTTAACTGCCAGTATCATACATACACTCACCAAAGACTTTCCAGCGGGCACTGGATTTGACTCAGACACAGAGCACATGCCCAAGAGCAGAGTAATGCACTATAAACTATCTATTATCCCATAAGAAACAGACCCAGCTACCCACAGGCTCCATGCCAGACCCCATGTCCATTGTGGGCCCTGTGCCAGGGGACACCGAGCACTCAGGTCTCCCTCTACTTCCCACCAACTCCAGGGCCTCCACCCTTTGTGGGTCCTCCCAGTACACTGCCTGCAGCTGTGATTTAGCCATCTCTACTTACAGGGAGGTCTCCGCTCAATTTGAATTTGAATTCCTTTGGGACACAGACCTCTGGATACTCTCCCTGGCTCCTAGCATACACAGACTGCCTTACAGCTAGCCATCAATTGCATTGTGCATACTGAAAACTGATTCTCTGTCCCCAACATAGTTTCCCATCAGCATTAAATTCCTTTCCGTGACACCAAAAGACAACCCAGCTTTTCCCTCCTGATGTGTCTATCACTATACAGTTAGATGATTACGTTGGAGCCACATCCTGAGAAGAATGAAACAGACAGCAAAACCCAGGGTTTGCCCTAGGAGGGTCTATTCCTCATGTCTATCTACAAAATTTAAACCTGTAGTGGCAAACCTGTGGTACGTGGGCTGTTTGTATCACTGAAAGTTCTAAAACGTTCACCATGGCTGATCTAAACCCTAAGCCAGGCAAGGTCTGGTGGGACTGTCCTTACTGGGATTTTGCTGGGATAAAGTCAGTTACCATTGCATCAGAATAGATTCTGAGCATTTAGTTTACAAAGGCAGCATGACAAGACCTTGGAATACAAAAGGATACAATAGTAATACCATTGATTGGAAAGAACCCAGCTTCGAAAGCCAACAAACAGGCTGGGGTGTAGATGAGTGGTAGAAGCTTGCCTAGCATGGGTGAGGCCCTGAGTTGAATCCCTAGCACTGAAAAAATGAAACCAAAAAACACTCAACAGACCTGTCAACAATTAGCTGAGTAGAGACTCCTAATTTCCTCCTTTGTTATAAAGAAGGTATTCACACAGAATTAACTCCTTTACAAGTTAACCTCAATAATTCTAATTGTAGCAATACATTTTCATTATATGTTTACTTTATCCAATATACCCAAATATTACTATTTAAATATATAACATATATTTAAATATTCATGAGATAATCTGCATGTTTTTTTAACAGCAGTGGGGATTGAACTCAAGGCCTTTGCACTGAACTCTGTTCCTAGCCCATGTCCCACTAAACTGGCCAGGTTGGCTCAAGCTTTCCATCCTCCTGCCTCGTCCTCCCAGAGTGCTGGGATTACAGGCATGTGCAACCATACCCAGATGAGATCATTTACATTTTTGTCCTGAGTCCTTTAAAATCCAATGGCATTTTACATTTACAGTCTCTCTTTGGACTAGCCCCCTTTCAAGTGCCCAACAGCCACACTTGCTCAGTAGCGATCACACAGCCTGACACAATTGTAAAGCAATACATCACTAATTGCCATTCACAGCCCACGAACCTTAACTGGCTCTTTGACTATACTTATATTTCAACAAAATTGGCTTCTTTTATAAACCTAAGCATTTTGTTTTATGGATTTTTGAAAAACATTATTCAGGAAAGAATCCCATAAGTCTCTTTAGGCCACCAAAGGGTTCACAACACAAAATTAGACAAAGAAGTGGCGAGGGAGGGGAACATAGTGTTGTCGGAGTTAGAGTTGTCCCTAAGCACCAAAAAGGGGAGTTTAGAAAAGATCTCAAGGTACAACAGAAAGTAGGGGAGGTTTTACCACGAGGGGAATTGTGTTAATTGATGACTAAAAGCCCAGACTCCAGGTTTCCGTGCTGGTCCTAGCATTCCTAGCTGGGAGATTTGGAACAAATTATCTCTCTACCTACACTTCAATTTCCTCATCTGTAAATGAGGCTCACAGTGGTGGCTGACCTTGAAGGTTATTTTGTGGACGCAATGAGTTTATCTTTGAAGTGCTAGGACAATATGTGGATTACAGGAAGTAGCCAATAAATGTGGATAATGCTAGGAAAATCGGGGTAATGTATTGACATAGAAGTGTGACTTGAGTGTTCCAAGGAAAAAAATCCTTGCCATGATAGTCTATGTGTGGTGCTCCAAAATGATGGTCAGATGAAAGAAGTATTGCTGAAAGAATGTGGGCATTTTAACTAACTCTTTTTTTCACATCATTTGGCAAAAGTTTCCTAGGTTGCTGGTCCTATTCCAGAGAGATATGAAAGCTAACCGGGTAGACAGACATTTACACCTCCTTTACCTGTGCACTCCCGTCCTGCAGTGACTGGAGTTGGAATGAGAAGGTAACGCTAGTGGCGTTGCCGATTTGAAATGGTATGGTCTACTACAGCGATGGTGAACCTTTCAGAGACCAAGTGCCCAAAATGCAGTGCAAAACCCACTTATTGCAAGTGCCAATACTGCAAATAAACCTGAAACCAAGGTTTTAGTTTAGAAAAACAACCGTCATCTGACGCTCAGCTCTGGGTGACTCACGTGCTCTTGACAGAGAGGGCGCTGCGTGTGCCCTGCAGCCCCCATGCCATAGGTTCGTCACCCCCGGATACCACTAACCAATAACCAGGCCCAGTCCAGTCAGAACCTCATTCCAAGATTGAGTTTTGAATATTGACAACATAAGACTATGCTGAAAATGCCTATCTTTAGACTGAACAAGTTCTAAGGAAAACATACTCACCTAGATTATGAAAAGAAGAAATGAATATCAAGATCTGGAGCCAGGTGTGGTGGAGTACACTTGTAGTCCCAGCATTTGGGAGGCTGAGGCAGGAAGATCATTGCAAATTCAAGGTTAGCCTGGACTACATAGTAAGTTCAAGGCCAGCCTGAACTACATAGAGAGACCCTGTCTCAAAAAAAAAAAAAAAAAAAAAAAAGCCTGGAACATGGTTATTTGAAAAAAATCCATACTTATTAGATTACTGGATAAAATTATTGGATACAACTGATTGTTTTATTTACTTATTTTGTTGTTATTTTGAGACAGCATCTCACTATGCAGTTCAGGCTGGCCTTGAATACACACATTACATACGTAGCCAAGGCTGGTCTTGAACTCACAGGATCCTTCTGCCTCTGCCTCCAGTGCTGAGATTACAAATACATGCACCACAGCCAGCTCCAACTGCTTTTCTTCACCTCACTACTTAGGTACCAAGAAGTACTTCATGAATGACCACTGAGAGTTGAAGCTAAAATTGAAAGCCAAAACTAAGAATCTGGGTCACTCAGTACCCAAGCCAAACTCCACATTTGTAGAAAGATCCCAGGCTGTGGCAGAGGAGAAAGAGTCAAGCATCTTAACTGGCCCTACTATACCCTCATGAATAGGTCTCTACTTTGGGCTTGGCACTATCTTCCAACCCTATCTTTCTTCCTTAGGCCTTGTTTTTTGGCTAGCATTTAGTTGGGGTGACTTTGTCCCCCAACTATGATGTCTGAAACAAGCTTCTATTCTTCCACCCTGGCAAGCTGGAGCTCATGGTCCATCACAGCTCATCTGAGACCTTTCAAAGGTAGGGATAAGGGGTCGGGGTGTAGCTCGGTGGTAGAGCACTTGCTTAGCGTGCACAAGGACCTGGGTTTGATCCTCGGTGCCAAAAACGAAAAAAGCTGGAGTTGATACAAGTAATAGCTATCGTCTTTGTACTTCCCAAAATAAATACATACATGAAAAATGGCAGAAAATGGAACCATGGGAGGGTCTTTTTTCTCTTTATCACAGAACAGAGTGCAGGACTACAGTTTGTGTCCTATAATCTACTTGTCTTTTTCTTTTCTTTCTTTCGGTCTCCCAGTAGATGAGGTAATTTGGAAAAGAAAAGACAGGCTCGAAGCTTAACAGAGACCCAGTGGGAAACACATAAGCCTCCCCCTGCAGCGTAATGATGCACTAGCTGCAGTTTGGGGCTGCAGCACGAATTGCCTGCGCCGATTGAGCAGTTCAGGTCTCACCCTGCCTTCTTTCCTGGGCCTCTGCACGAGCTCCGGTCCCTCGTCCTTTCTTCCAATTACACTCCATTGATACCATGCCCCTCACCCAATCCATCCCTAAAATCTGCCCTCCACTGACCCACCCTCAGATTCCCACTGCTCCCCAGCTAGCACTTGAGTTTGTGCCAGCCGCACATTTTGGCAGAGAGTATTTCATTGCCTACAGATCAGCAGCCCCCTCAGCGCTGTGTCGCCCCTTCCCCCTCCCGCTGCTGCTCCATTCACCTCCGTCTTAGATCCCCTTCTCCCCATTCCACTGAGTAAAGAAAGGCTCGCCGGGCAGCACAATGGCTGGTGCGCAGAGGAAGCCAGAGTCTGCCCGATTCAGGGCCCTCACACATACTCCAATGCCCTTTGGACAAATAAGACCAGGTCGCTGGCGAGCAGCGTGGGTCTGGGTTGTAGAGGGTCGAGGTGGGAAGGGAAGGCAGGAGCGGAGCGGAGCCTGTTGTGTAACAGAGTCCCGGGCCCTGGAGACGGCGCGCGGCCCCGCACATTCCACCGCCGCGCTCGTCCTTCCCCCGACCCTCTCTGTAGTAAAACAATTACGCCCCGCGCGCCTGCCGCGGCGGCCAGCAGCTCTGACACTGCGGGAACCCACGTTCTCGGGAACCGCTCCGCACCCGGGGAGGGGCAGCTCGGCGGAGGTCAGCTTCTCGGGGACAAAGATGATTCTGGGGCGTCTGCGGCAATCAGCCCAGAAAACGATCCTGGAAGGTAGAGCCGGCCCATGCTATTCTACTACCATCCAGCTCCGTCCCCTGGCTCCCCAATACCCCTTACCACGCCGCCTCCCTTTGCACACTTGCACACACGCGCACACACGCGCACACACGTGCCAGGCCTGACAGGAGGCCGATGTTCTGGGACGATGCTCCAAGTGCCCATCATCCCACCTCTCTTGGCCGAGCGCTGAGCCCCAGCCGAGCTCCCAGAAGGGCTAGGCAGGAGGGCGACGGCCTCCGGGCTTTTCCTCTCCCATCCCGGCACCGGCCGGGCTACAGCGCCCACAGCTTGTCCTGTGGAGAGTCCAGAGTCCCGGGGCCTCCTTCTCCACCCCCACGGTCTAGTCCAGGCTAAGGTCGCCCCCCGTCGACGGCACCTGTGCGGGTCCCGGCGGAAGAAGGCGGATCCCGGAGCTCAGCCGAACACCCCCATTCACAGGCCAGCGGCTGGAGCGAAGCGCCGCGGCAGAGGCGAGCA
>NW_022900928.1:73391170-73413432 GCF_012274545.1 Fukomys damarensis
CTGCCCGCCTGGCACGCGCGAGGGCCAGGACGTCATCCTCGCGTGAACAGCCATGGCCTCCCTGCGAGCACGTGGGCCGCCTGCTATTAATATTTATGAATTGCTGTTTCTCCGCTCTTTAGCATAGGCCCTCGGCTTCCCGCATGAATATTTAGGAGCTCAGAGATGTGTGCGTGCCATAACTACTAACATGGACACCTCACAGGACCTGGCAGCATAGGCTCTCCAGGAAAAACCGAGGCGGAAGGAGCAGGAGGGCATCGGCTGACACACTCAGACCCTCTGGCCATTCTCTGGACTCACCTTTCTACTGGACCCGAGGCCGAGTGGGAGAGACAGAAACGGAACGTGTAGCACCCCAAACGGGGTAAGCTAAAGGTGAAGAGCACCGTGCGAATGCTTTATCACCAAAAGATACAGGAGAGCTGCAAACGGGCTGCGAGGTCTTGAATGTGCAAGCACTTGAGGCCCAGGAAGACATGAGATAATAGAGCGAGAAATCAAGAGCTGTACGTGTGCCAACTCCCTATGATGAATGTAATCATTATGTATTGTGAACATGTAGTAATAAAAATTTAAGAAAGAAAAAGAAAAAGGCAGAAATGAGGCCCCTGGGCTTTGTGAACATTTAGTCTTTATTCACTGATACGACTTACTGGGCGGAAGCCTGTGTTTACAGATGCTGTCAATAAGAAGTTTTGTAACTCATGAACACAGACAACAAAGAGGGCAAGCAGGAAGTCAAGGAAAACGGTTGTCTCTTGGTGAACCCCAAGTATTTTTGTGTGATGGCAAGGTACAGTCACAGTTCGCTGACCTGGGACCTCTGAGAGGGGAATGGGGCCTTTGCTTGTTCACACACTCTTTCCAGAAACAGTTCCATCCAGGGGATGTGAAACAGGCACGCTGTTCCCAAGATAAGAAGTGCTGGTCATGTTATCTTTCGGTGGAATTAATCAGAGGATTTCTTGCTAGAGAAAAAAAGGAGTAGGTAGTTAAAAGATCCTATTTCTACCTTTCTGGGATCATCCCCACTTCAGTGGCCTTGGGAGAATTACGCTCCCTGTAGCTCATTACCTCACCTCTGGAGGCCTGCTGTGAGACTGAAGGAGTTAAAATGTGTGAAGTACTTCCAGGCACATAAGAAGGCACTGTATAAATCTTAGCTAATTCTCCTCCTCCGCTGAAGGTGAGGAGACACTATATGAGAGGCCAGTTTTCTTCCAGATCTTCAGAGCATGGGACACAAGCTTGAGAGAGGCTTGTGAAGAAAGTTGCAAATGACACACAGTCTGGTCTCTGAGAAAACTCAGGTTCAAACCCTTGCGTTCCACTTATGAGCTGGTTGTCTTGTGCAAATTACTTACCCTTTCTAAGCATGCGTTGTCCTGTCTGTAAAATATATATTTCAATATCTACTCCAAGGTTGTTATGCAGAATAAATAATATGATGCATGCAAATTGCTGACCACAGCACCTGGCCTATCATATGTGTGCATTCCATAAGTGAACTATATTCCTCTTACTATTTTTGTGAGGACATGAAAGAACTAGAAGCTGAGGACTGGTGGGCTAGGTACCTGGGAAGAGAATCCTCTGAACACAAGCCAGGTAGTTCTTCCAGCAAACATTTACTTTATTGCTATATAAGTAATAATAATACCCTACCACTCCCTCCAGTCCCTGGTAGCCACTATTCTACTTTCTGTCTCTATGGATTTGACTGTGCTAAGTACCACATATAAGTGGAGCCGTACAGTCCTTTTGAGACTGATTTGTTTCACTAACATGTTTTCAAAAGTTCCTAGATGTCAGAATTTCACTTCTTTTAGAGGTTGGTTAATATCCCATTGTGTCTAACCGATGTGTAAATCTGTCTTACTTTCTTGTCTCTGAGATACAATACCTAACACCCACAACTCTAAGGAGGAAAGGTTTATTTTGGCTCACAGTTTATAGAAGACTCGGTCCATAGTTAGCTGGCTCCAAGGCAGAGAGGCATGGCAGAGGATGATTGCTTATGCTCACAGCATGGCAGGCAGGAAGCAGAGAGGGGGGGGGAAGGGAGAAGGAAAAGAGAGATACCCTGTCCGGCCACTCCTCCAGGGAGCACCTTCTCCAGCCAGTTTAGCTATAAATTCATAGATGTGCTAAACCACTGATGAGCATCAGTCTCAATAATCACCTCCCCCAAAACCCAGCCTATGAATGCAGGGGCTCTGTGGGGAGGCGGGGGTCGTCTAGATGAAACCGTCTTTACTACACTGTCTTTATCCACTTATCGCACAGTAGACATCTGAATTGTTTGCACTTTCTGGGTATTGTGAGTGATGCTGCCATAGACATCGGAGTACAGAGCTCAGAAGACGTTGTTGGATTACATCCTAAAATCCAAGCTAAAAGCTGGGAAGATAAAAACGAAGACACACCTTCAAGAGGTACAGAGTTTACAGTATTGAGTTAAAAGCTCTGCTCAACTTGGAACTTGTAGTGGGTTGAACATACCCCTCAAATTTCACCCCTACTCAGAATCTGAGGACGTGACTTTCATAGATATAATTAAGATGGAGTGGGCCCTTAATCCAGTGATGGGTGTCACTTCCTGAGCAACAGAAAACAAATCCATTTCCTCACTCTTTCAAATAAAAGTCTCAAAATATTTGAAGTTGCTCATTATAATTCCCTTATATCATTTTTTTTCTAAGTCAAACAGTTCCTTTCCATCATTGCTCATTTGATGTGGTTTTTGGACCACAACAGGACTTTCAGGACGCTGTTGTTCTCCTCTGATAATACTCTGAATTTATTATTATTATTATTATTATTATTATTATTATCATTATTATTATTATTTTGGTACCCAGGATCAAACTTAGGTCCTTGAGGTTGCAAGGCAGGTCCCTGGCCCAATACTCTAAATTATTAATATCCCGTATAAAGGCAAAACCTAGAAATAAAATTCTCAAAATGGGAGCAGACCGATGCATAATCGAGAAAATATATCTCCCTTTACATAAAGCAATTACTCCTAACCTTCATTCATCAAAGGGGCTTTTTTATTTATTCCCTTTTCATTATAAATAGGCCGTATTTTTAAATATCGTCCTTTTAAACTGCAGGCGGGCAGGGAACTGAAGTCAGGGCTTTTGCACTGAGGTGCATCTCCAGTCTTTTTCATTTCTTTAAATTTTGAGGGAGTTTTCTAAGTTGCTGAGTTGCTCAGGCTGGGCTCAAACTTGTAATACTTCTGCCTCAGCCTCCCAGAGTGATGAAATTCTAGGCCTGCACTACTACAACTGGTTTCCACTACTTTGGGGGGGAGTACTGGGAATTGAACTCAGGACCTTGTGCTTGCAAGGCAGGTGCAGTGCCACTGGACTACATCCCCAGCCCCAATTAAAAGAGTAATATTTTTCACTGAAATGTAAATAATGTTAATGCACTAAAGTTCATGTATTTCCAAGGAAAGCAAAGACTTCGACAGCCTCACTGCAAATTAATTCATCATTATCAATAATAATACTTGCTTATTATGAAATATGTATAGGTCGCCCCTGCTCCACATTATATTTATGTCTCCGAATTTCAGGCTGAGAATGAGTGTAGGAAACAGAAAAGGGGATGGGATGTTACCAGAACCCCTGCGGTGAGTCCTGGTCTACAACACAAAGCAAATTAAAGAATAAAGACAGGAAACAGGATTTAGAGAAAAAGCTGAGTTTTGGGCCTGATCAGTGCAGCACTGGGCAGCAAAGACAAAGGCACCCTGAGCTTGCCACTATTTACTGGGTTCATAGGGAGAATCAGATGACTCAGAGGGCAGCAATAATCCTAAACTGACAAGAATTTTATAATCAGAGGAAGTATCAGATAACTTGGAAGGTGGCAGTAATCCTATGTCCATGGGGATCTTATGCTGATGAAGATTTATTTTTTTCTCAGTATCAGGGACTGAATTCAGGACCTTGTGCTTGCCAGGCAGTTTTTGGCACCACTGAGCTACATCCCTGGCTCTGCTGTTGAGGATTAGGTTGAATAGGACAGTGAGATGAGCAAAACCATTTTTACAACAGTAGGTGGGATAAATCAAGCTGATAAGGAATTTGTCCCTCCTCAGGTGAAAGCTTTCTACACGATTCTCAAAGACCCAGGATGTCTTCAGCTAATGTAATCTTGCCCTTGAGCACCACAGCATCACAAAGAGCCCTATCATAATTTAATTGTGAAATGATTTTTCCCCAAAATTATGTAGAATGGTTCCCGACAAATGACTAATGTGAGATAATATTCCCGTAAATAAAGTTAAAGAATGCTGTTCTTTTAAAAACAGCTCAAAGCAAGGTGTGATGACGCACACCTGTAATCCTTGCACTCAGGAGGCTGAGGCAGGAGGATGGATATGAGTTCAAGACCAGCTTGAACCAAAAGTGAGGTCCTATCTCAAAAAAAAATTTTTTTTAATAAAATAAAAACAGCTTTATTAGCTGGACGTGGTGGCACTTGCCTATAAGCCCAGCACTTGAGGTGGCACTTGCCTATAAGCCCAGCACTTGAGAGGCTGAGACAGGAGGATCCTAAAAATTTGAGGATCAAGGCCAGCCTGAACTACACAGGGAGACATTGTCTCAAACAAACAAAGTGAAAATGGCTTTAAATTGGGTAATAGAGGCTGGAAGAATTTTGAGGTCTATGATAGAAAGATTCAAGCCTGCCTTTAACAGATCAGTAAAAATGTGGATATGAAAGCAATTTTGGTGAGAGCCCAGAAAGAAGCAAGGAGATTAGAGAGAATGTTGCTGTATTACAGAGAATATACATATTATAACAGATAGGAATAGAAATATGAATGAAAGGTACTTCTGGGAAGGTCTCAGGTCAAAGGGAGGAACTTACTGAACATGGACAAAAGATAACCCTTGTTATAAAGTGGCAGAGAACTTGGCTGGATCGTGTTCCACCATGACATGGCAAGTGGAACTCGTAAGCAATACACTTTTTTTTTTTTTTTTTTTTTTTTAGGTAGGGTCTCCTATGTAGTTGAGACTGACCTGGAACTCACTATGTAGCCCAGGCTGGTCTCAAACTCACAGCGATCCTCCTGCCTCAGCTTCCCGAGTGCTGGGCTTACAGGCGTGCGCCCCCACGCCCGGCTAGCAGTGTACTTTTATATTTAGCCGAGATGATTTCTAAGCAATGTATGGAAACTTCAGCCCAGCTTCTCCTCGCTACATTTAGTAAACTGTAGTGAGGAATGATGATGCAGGCCCCCTTCCCTCTTAAGTAGCAATTACACAGGAGACAGATTAAATTTCTGATGATTCTATACCAACAGAGACTCTGGCAGCCTGAACTGAAAAGGATGGAGATGGGGTGACATGAAAGATAGTGTTTTAAACTTTTGAAATTCCACAGGGACAAAATAAGCTGATGCAGGTCCTCCCCTGCAAACATGTTTAGCTTCAGGAAAAAGGAAGAATATAGGATGGTGGCACATACCTATAATCCCAGCACTTGGGAGGCTGAGGTAGAAGGATCATCATAAAAAAAGCCCACCTGGGCTGCATAGCAAGACTTTGTTTCAAAAACGAAAAACAACAGGAGGCTGAAGCAGGATAGTTTGAGTCCAGCCTCGTCAACAGAGTAACACAGCAGTTAAAGAAGGGAAGAAGAGGAGGAGGAGGAGGAAGGGTAATAAATCATCAATATGGATGCTAATCATTTGAAACAATGACTTTGACATTGAAATAAAGGATAGTGGATTTTCAATAAACAACAAATGATCCAAGCCATGCAAAGGGATAGTTGGACTCAGATCTAAATGACCAGGTTTAAACCTTGATTCCAACTGGCTATTAGCTATGTTTCATGCTTAATCTCTCTATTTTCTACTTGCAGGGTTTTTATGAGGGTTAAATTCCTTAGCAGAGTACCTAGTACCCAGTTACTGTCTAATAATAAAACAAGTTTCCTTATGCTGAGTAAGAAAACCTGAGGCTGAGTCCTAGGCACAACTGCTGACTGTTGGGGATACCTGTGAGAGACTGCTTGGGCCTGCATAAGATGGCTGCCCTCAACCTTAGCCTTTGCCTCGGTGGAAAAATCCCACTAGACTACGTACGTGACTTTTGGCAGGTTTAGCCCCTGGGCAAACAGGAAATCTTACAGAAAAAATAGCCCTTTGTGCTAACCACAGGGTCATGGGATCTGGAGCAGGAAGCAGGTGGTATTTCCCTGTCCTACTTGCCCCTAGGGATTGTGAAGTTAAAGATTGCATAGGGTTAATTGTTGATGTACGCCTTCCCACTTACCCCTCCCCACATTTGGTAAAATACTGATTGCTGTATGGTTAAATGCTTGAGTGACTCATGTGATTGATTTGCTTGAACTGTCCAATAAGCTTGCTGAACCTTCCCCCTGGGATAACAGTATATAATCGTTTTGCTGAGCCAATAAAGCGCCTTTGATCAGAAACCAGACTTGGGCCGTGTACTCTAACTTCTTAAAGATTTCCTTCACAGACATTCAAGATCGGATCGGCCTCTGATGACCCACGAATAAGAGGCGGCTCTCATCTCCTATTCCCCGCGGGACGGGGTCCCCCCAGAGAGCCGCAGATACCGAGTAAATAACCCACCCCAGAATCACACCAGTTCCCCTCGGTGTTACCAGAGTTCACTGTATCTCGTCTTCCTTAGAAGGCTCTTCTTGAAAAAGCCAGCTTTACATGATGTTCTGGAAATGTGCCAGAGTGCTCACCTCCGTCAGCCTCAGCCTAGACAATAAGATGAGCTCATACTTGCTAACGTTTTTAAACTACTTGATGTTTCCATCCCTGGTAGTTCGCAAAAAACCACATTTAATTCAAGTCTATATTCACTTCCATCCTTAATCTCCCATGTTGATTAAAATCCCTGGCTCATTTCCAAAAGGGAAATGGAAGGTAGGATACATCAGGTACAGGTGCAGATTTCCTATGATGAGTGTTATTATGTCTGCCTGATATGTACCAATAAATGTTTTGCTATTTAAAAAGAAATGACAAATACATTAAAAGGGGGGGTGGGCCAGGGATTTAGCTCAGTGGCACTGTGCCTGCCTTGCAAGCACAAGGTCCTGAGTTCAATCCCTGATACCAATAAATAAATAAATAATGAAAAGGAAGGAGAAATACTCCTCAAAACTCAAAATCTACCTATAGCCACCTAATCAGCAAGCAATTACCCCTTACCATAAAGTAAATGCACCAAGAACAAATCCATATTTCTTTCAAAAAAATAGTTAATAGTACAGAAATTGACAACAAATCATCCCAAGAATGTTATGACAAATTCCAGAACAGTCACTCCTGTTACCCTAATAAAAGCACAAAATACTTGAACTACTTGACAAGTGCAATAGAAGAATGGTATCCTTTAAAAACTGGAAATTCCCTTTTTTGTTTTGTTTTGGAGGGATTGTTTATTTGTTGAGACAAAGTCTTGCTATGTGGTTCATGCTGGCCTTAGACTCATTATGTAATCTAGGCTGGCCTGGAACTCACTGTGATTCTCCTGCCTCAGCCTTCTGAGTGCTGGCATTACAGATGTGAGCCATCACACCCAACCCAATTCTTCAAAATAGTATTTTACAGCTAAGTGTAGTGATGCACACCTGTAATCCTGGCACTCAGGAGGCTGAGGCAGGAGAATCATCATGAGTTTGAGCCCATAACACGTTCAAGGCCAGCCTACATTACAAAGTGAACCCTGTCTCAAAAAAAAAAAAAAAAGCAAAAACAAGAAAGGAGAACCACAAATTTTACTGGGAAAATTAGGTCCCCATTTTGTAGGAAGCTTTCAGATCTACGGTGATAAAAAAAAGGTGGGGGTATTTCTTTCCCCGTTTCTCTGTGTCTGTTGAGTGATTTATCAGTGATCATCATGTACCCTGAGGGAATATGATTGGTTGGTTTGGTTTTTTAATTGATTTTTTGTTTGTTTGTTTGTTTGTTTTGAGACAGGGTCTCCCTGTAAAGTTCAGGCTGGCCTTGAACTCACTTGTAACCTAGTTTGGCCTCAAACTCACCACCATCTTCCCAAAGTGCAGATGTGCGCCAATATATCCAGCTACTCGTTTGGTTATTTGAGACAGGGTCATGGTGTATAGTCCAGGGTGGCCTTCAACTCCCCATGTAACCTAGGCTGGCTTCTAATTCCAGATCCTCCTGCCTCAGCCTCCCAAGTACTGGTATCTCCTTTTCTTGGTAGGAAACAGAACCTTGACAACAGTGTCATCTGGGTGGGGACACTCATAAGATGGTTCTGCTCTGTGAGCTCATTTTTAGGTTGTAACTGGTACTAACTGAGCTCCTCAGTGAGAGCGTTTGTACAAAGCCTAGGAAGGACTCCCGCTCCCCTGTGTGTCAAACTCATCCAATCTCTATTTTTCTGCTATTCCGAGTGTGCCCAGGTATTCAGGGATGTGGTGGTTTGAAAATGAACTCGAAATGAAAACGCAGAGAACATTACCATCACTGCACCAGTCTAGCTAAATCAAAATCACTCACTGCCAGCGAAGCCACAGAGCTCACCCAGTGTGTGCAAACACTGCCCCCGGCTACAGCTGGCCTTATGAGAGTCCAACCCTGAGTCCCGACAAGGACTGCACTGGTGAGAATGATGAGTAAAGAACTCACATTTCCCCCAAGGTCTCACCTTCAGCAGTCAGCACTGCCCACGCAGGGCTGCGGACCCGGATTTAAACTGGCTACGCTCCTGTAGCTGTCACATCCGACAAGGTGAGAGCAAACAGTGCTGAACTCCAAGCCCCAGGGGAGCAGTGTGCAGGGCAGTGAAGGCAAAGTTGCTGTGACTGAGATCTTTTGCTTGACAAAACTCTCATCAGGCTCCTAAACCTTCCATAGCCCCATCCATCCGTGTACATCTTTGTAAAATCCATTTCTTTCTTTTCTTTTTGGTAAGGTCTTGTTATGTAGCCCACACTAGCCTTGAACTCTCCATGATACTCCTGCCTCAGCCTCCTGAGGGCTGGAATTACAGGCATGGGCCACCATGCCCAGTACAAAATCCAGTTTTAGCAAGAAGCCTGCTAAGTCAGTCTAGCAAGAGCTTCCCACTCTCAGTGTCGGACCAGCTTTACTAAGGAAATGTCCTATCATACTAGCCAGTCTTCTGCACTGTTAGATCCACCAGTTTAGCCAGAATCTCCTCCCTCACCCCTCAGACTTCCTCTTAGTACTTTCCCACTTACTGACTCCCGCCTTGTTCCTCAGCTATATTCCCACCTGCCAGAGCTGTATTTGGGATTGAGCCCAATCTCTTCCACCCCTGCAAAATCCCACTACAGTGGTCCCTATGCCTATTGTGATGGTCCAGATAAAGTCAACCAAAACGACAACGACAACAACAAAAATACATGAAGTAAAACCATGAGATGGAGGAAGGGGACAAAAAGGGTGAGGAAAGGATTAAGATGTATTATGTACTTACCAACTCCCCTGATGAGTGCACTGCAAACATACACTAGTAAAATTTTTCTTAGAAAACACCAAGTCAGCCTTTAATAAGCTTAATAAGTCAGCCTTTAATGAGCTTTAATAAGTATCATCGAATGATTGTTTTCTTTAAAAATAGACAGCAAAGGATATTCCAGAAATTCTCCACATGGCGTGGTAGTGCAAGTGGGTTTTGGAGAACTATGAAGAAGAAAACTCACTGTTGACCATAATGAGATTCCCTGGGTGCAGAGTACTGGCTGCTGTCTTAGAAACAAGCAAAAACAGTTGGACATGGACTGAATAGAGAACCAGGAGCTTTGAGAGGCTTGGCAGTCTAGGATCATTCAAAGTCTGCATATTCAAATAAATTCGGATTCTTTCCAGGCTGAGTGTTTGTCCACTGACTATAATGATAAGACAGGAATAAAATGCAAAAGATATATGTCAAGGGAGGTTTACTCATCACCTATTAGAAAACAATTACTCCAAAATCTGATAGTGGCAACTATTTTTCTTCGTGTGTGTGTGTGTGTGTGTGTGTGTGTGTGTGTGTGTGTGTGTGTGAGACTTGGGATTCACAGAGCTATATCTCCAGCCCTTTCTTTATTTTTTATCTAGAGTCAGTGTTTAAGTTGCTAAATTGCCCCCGCTGAACTGAGTTTGTCATCTTCCTGCCTCAGCCTTCCGGAAGGCTGGTATTAGAGGCATGTACCACCGCAGGAAGCTGCAACTTTCTTATAGTTAAAAGAATAAATTTCTCTTAAATCCTTTTATCTTTTTAGAACAGAAAAATATTCAATCCATATTAAGTAATCCACCTCTCTACTACTTGCAAGATCTGAAAGAATTCCTGGTTTTGTGTTTTATTCACTGTGTGATTATGGCTGATTTAATAACTGGATCATATTATAAGACAAGAAAACTAAAGAGAAGGGAGTAGGAGGAGGGCAAACTAGGAAATGCTCCATGCTCTGGGAGTCAGTTTGGGGCTTCAGTGTCACTTTACAGCACTAGCTAGCTGAATTTCTACCCTTCCCTGGTCTTGTTTATCTTTGAAGACACCCAGAAGCCAGAGGCTCCTCTTCCCATAGGCCAGCCAGACTGGTTGAATCTAAGATGGCTGTCAGAGTGACCCCAGACAACCTCTCCCTTCATTATAATCCTGTCTTCATGCTAAATGACACACACACATCCAGGCCGTGATACTTGACAACTGTCATAACAATAACCAGAAAGAACCACAAGGGCAGGTGTGGTGGTGCATGCTTGTAATCCCAGCACTCTGGGAGGCTGTGGCAGAAGGCTGGAAAATTGAAACCCAACCTGGGCAATGTAAGTGACTTAGCAAGACCCTGTTTTGAAATAAAAATAAATAGCTGGGCATGGTGGTGAACACCTATGACCAGCACTGTGGAGACTGAGGTAGGAGGATTACTGTGAATTTGAGGTCAACCTGGGTTAATTAGTGAGTTCAAGGCCAGCCTGAACTATATAGTTGTAGGGAAAAGGGGTCTGTAGTCAGGGAAATAAGGGTCTCATTGAGCTTTCTGACTAATCCTGCCTAGAAAGAGTTGAAACTTCAGTAATGGAAGCAATTGACAAGACAAGAGGTTCTAGCCGGGGCATGGTGGGGCATGCCCGTAATCCCAGCCCTCGGGAGGCTGAGGCAGGAGGATCGTGTGACTCTGAGACCAGCCTGAGCTACACAGTGAGTTCCAGGTCAGTCTGAACTATATAGTGAGACACTGTCTCAAAAAAACAAGGCAGGAGGGAAGGTAGACGGGCAGAGCATATGTGAAACCAGGTGCTCAAAACTAAGCGCCCGTCATTTACCTCTAATGAAATGTAGAGGAGACAAGGAACAGTCACTTCAAAGAGAACTCTTATTTAGTATATTAAAATACACAAACCTGTACATCTATATGAATTATATACTGTATTTTTTTCCCTCACTCTAGGTCACTATATTACTGCACCAGGTATACATTTATCCCCTTACTTAATTTCTAATCAACCTTATATGTAAGGCTCCTCCTAACCAAACTATATATTCCAGACATAAGGCCCTGACAAGGATGCATGGGCAAAAGGAAAACAAACAAAAGCCCATCTAGGAATGTGCACAGGTGATGGCATCCAGGTGAGGGTCTGATGACTTGAGATTCATCTACGGCAATTTAGGGAGCCAATCAAGGTATGACAAGTTCCATATATCCACCTGGGTGAGAGGGTCTTTTTCACCTGATAAAAGGAAGCTAAAGACAACTGCCCATGAGTATCCACCTTTCTGGTGCCCCCTACTCTTTGGGGTAGCTTGTCTTTCCTCTCCTTTCCCCCTTTTTTCAAATAAAGTATTTTTCTTTTAAACTTCACTCCTTTAATTCGTTACTAGTGTTGAGTTCCTGATCCCAGCCGTGTGTGCCCTTGGATGTGACACAGTGAGATCCTGTCTCAAAAAATAAAAATAAAAATAAATAAAAAGAGCTGGGGATAGATGTAGTTCAGTGTGGAAAACCCTGGGTTCAATCCCCAGTCTGGGATCAATGACATAGTAATTAGGGCTGGGTCAGTCAAGGGCTGCAAAAGACACAGGGTATAGTCCCAGGGACTTACTGTGATAAGCTAATGTCACAGTTAGTTTTCTACTTGCTGGGAAGAAAATATCCAATACCCACAAGTTAAAGGAGGAAAGGTGCACTTCAAGTCACAGTTTCTAGAAGTTTCAGTCCGTAGTTGGCTGACTCCAGGTCAGGGTGGAACAGCAGAGAGGCGTCTCCGAAGAGAGATAGTCCGTGGTATGACAGGCAGGAGGCAGTGAGCAGCAAACAGCAAGGAGCCACCCTGCCTTTCCCTTTTCCCTCATCCAGGCTTCATTTTTTTGGGTGGTGCCATCCAGAATTATGCCAATTTAAATCAGTGGACTAATTTTTTGAGTGTGTGTGGCTGGTACCGGGAATCAGACTCTGGATCTTGGGCTTGCAAGGCAGGCAGAGGAACCTCTGAGCTAAGTCCCCGGCTCATCAATAGGCTAATTTAGTTCCACACAACCTTTATCCCAATATCACATGGTCTAGATCCAGCCAGATCTGAAAAGCCCCACCTACAAGCCCACAAGACTTTGCGGGTACATCTAGATAAAGCCACCACAGCTGGTTTGCCTTGTTACTTTTCCCATTGTATTTAGATCAGGGCATCCTGGTCTTGGACTAATGCTCAACTCGGAAGGTGGATCTAGTCCCAGAAGGAGGGAAGATGTCCACTGTCTGGGCCTGGGTCTTCCTCTTTTTCCCCAGGTGTTTCCTTGTTTATTTCAGATCTAGTCCAGAAAACGGGCTCCGAGGCAGGCTAGCCCTCCTTTCTTTCTCTACCCTTTTCTATAGGCTCCCACCTCACTTTCACAATTCCAAAAGGGAAAAGGATCCAGTTTGGGATCAAAAACATATACAAGTTTCTATTTACATGGAATGTCCAGAATAGGCCAACCTATCAAGGCATAAAGTAGAATACTGGCTGTCAGAGCTGAGGAGTGACTGCTAATGCCTATGGAGTTGCTTAGTGTCTTTGCAGGATGGTGAAAATGCACCGCCCTTCATAGCAGATAGTGAAATTAGTTGTATGATGCTTGCAAAACTATGCAAAAAGCCATTGGATTTTGCAATTGGGAATACTGAGGTTTGAATCCTGGATCTTCACACTGAGATATATCCCCAGCTGTCTTCCCTTTTTATTATTTTGAGAGTCTCACTAAATCACTAAATTTTATTTTTCCTTTTTCTTTTTTTTTTTGGTTTTTTGAGACAGGGTCTCACTATGTAGTTGAGACTGACCTGGAACTCACTATGTAGCTCAGGCTGGTCTCAAACTCATAGCAATCCTCCTGCCTCAGCCTCCAGAGTGCTGGGATTACAGGCGGGTGCCACCATTCCTGGCTAAATCACTAAATTTTCAAAGCTGGGCTCAATTTTGTAATTCTCTTGCCTCAGCCTCCCAGAGTGCTGGTATTACAGATGTGCAACACCATGCCCAGGTGAATGTTACCTTGTAAAAGGGTGAATTTTATAGCATGTGGTTATTCAATAAAGTTGTTGGTTTTGGTTGTTTTATTTTCATACCAGGAATCAAACTCAGGACCTCGCACTTGCCAGGCAGGTACAATGCCACTGAGCTAAATCACGGGCTCCAAAGTGTTGCTTTTAAAAAGTCAGTGTAATTAAACAAAAACTTCCCCAGATCTGAGGCGATGCTACAGAGCTACCTAAATAACAATTTCTATTTTTTTTCCTTCCTTTAAAACAAAAAACAAAACAAAAAAAAAACAAGGTCTCTCTATGTAGTTCAGGATGGCCTTCAACTTGTTATGTAGCTCGGCTTGCCTGGCCTTGAACTCACATGGATCCTCCTGCCTCAGCCTCCTGAGTACTGGGATTACAAGCATGAGCCATGATGCACAGCTCCTTCTTCTCTTTTCTTTCTTTCTTTTTTTTCTTTGTTTTGTTTGTTTGTTTGTTTTTTGCCTCTAAGTCAGTGGCTTTTCTTTCTTTCATTTTCTTTTAAGGTACGGGGGATTGAACTTGGGTACTTGCACTTGCAAGGCAGGTAGTGGAATCATTGAACTAAATCCCTGGCCCCTCTTTCTTTCTTTTCTTATTGTACTGAGGATTAAAACTAGAGAGTATTAAACTATATCTCCAGCCCTCACTACCATACCCCATTAATTTTTTTGAAGCAAAACATTTATTGGTACATTTTAGATATACATAATGATAACATTCCTCATGAGAAATTTATACCTATACACAACTTACCTTTCTTCTTATTTTTTTTTCCATTCCCCTCAGATTTGACCCCTTTTCCTCTCCTTATTTACCAAAGTTTTGTTTCCATTTTTATCTTTATCCTCTCCTTTTTTTGTTTTTTGGTCCCTTCTTTCTTTTCCCCCTCCTTACTCTCTTGTTCCCCTTCTCATTTGAGCATTTTCCACTATCTGTTATACATTTTGATCTTTATTTCCATTTTAAGTTTCTCATACAAGAGAAACTGTGATATTTAAACATGTGTGTTTGATTTATCTCACTTAGGAATATGGTCTCAAGGTATATCCTTTTAGCTAGAAATATCTCAAGCTTATTCTTACTTATGCAGAGTAGTACTCCATTGTATAAAACCCCATTTATTTTTTATTTTGAGGCAAGGTCTGACTAAATTAACCAGGTTAGGGTTTGAATTTGTAACCCTCCTGCCTCAGCCTCCTGAGTGCTGGGATTATAGGTGTATGCCGCCATATCCTGCAAAACAGAGACATTTCTGAAGAGCTGTTAGAGGCTGGGTGTGGTAGTGCATGCCTATAATCCCAGCATTTGGGAGGCTAAAGAAGGCCCCAGGATGTGGTGAGTTCAAGGCCAGCCTAGGCTGCGTAGAGAAACCCTGTTTCAAAAACAAAAATAAAACAACAGCAGCAACAACAACAAATATATAGTTAAAGAAATGGTAGAGTAACAAGAGTAGTTATCATTATATACTTTCAATAAAATAAGTTTATGTAGCTGGCTGTGGTGGTGTATACCTGTGATCCCAGCACCCTGGAGGATGAGGCAGGAGCATTGCTGTGAGTTCGAGGCCAGGCTGGGCTACATAGCAAGATTCTGTCTCAAAAAATAAAAACAACAACAGCAAGAAGAAGTTTACCTAATAATAGTGTTTATTAAACCTTTTATCTCATTTAATTTTCACAACAAAAGTGACAGTGGTTAGGGCTTCAAAGGGGAAATTGGAAGGTTCTGTTCTGAGCCAAGGTCAGTCTCCTTGGCTGAAAGCTCCCTGAGAGGAAGCCCGTGCCCGCTGAAGCTGTACCTCTGTGTGCTCAGGGTCAGCCTTGTCCCATTCAGGAGCCTCCCTGGAGGGCCATGCACGGTATCTGTGTTTTGTGGGGGCTGCACTGTGTAACCACAGACTGGTCGGTTCCAGGAAGATTTTTTTTCTGCATCTGCTCTGGCTCAGATGTTTGCAGTTTAAAATATTCTTTATATCACCCTGGTGGGTCCCTTTGCTTTTGCTTTTACTACATTCTCACCCATTCTGAACCTTATTGCAATGATTTATTTCTTCCTTTAGGTGCTGCTAAAAATTTCCTCATCCCAAGACATCTTCAATAAAAGATTATTTTTATTTGGCAATAAAAGGTTTGAAATATGCTGGGGTTATGGCTCAGTGGTAGAGGTCGCGCTTAGCATTCTAATTTAGAGGCCTGGGTTCTAGCCTTAGCACCACAAAGATGCCTGGGTTCCCTGCACCCCAAAAGCTGTAGGCGGTATTTGGCCCAAATCCCATGTGTGTAATCTTTCACTTTGTGTCTCCCAGCTCCTACTCCTTTCCTGGTTCTGCTGAGCTACAGTGGAAAAGAAAAAAAAAAAAATCAGTAGGTCTAGGTTAGTGATGGTGAAACTTTTAGAGACTAAATGCTCAAACTGCAACCCAAAGCCCACTGATTTATTGCAAAGTGCCAACACTGCAATTAAACATGAATACTGAGGATTTAGTTTAGAAAGATCAACTCATACATTACCATCCTTTGTTTTAAAAGAAAAACAAAATCAGGGCCGGGGATTTAGCTCAGTGGTGCTGCAGCCTGCCTCATAAGTGCAAGGTCCAGAGTTCAATCCCAGGTACCCAAAAAAAAGAAAATCTCATAAGTGCAAGGTCCAGAGTTCAATCCCAGGTACCCAAAAAAAAGAAAAAGAAAAAAAAAAATACGGGCATGATGGCACACGCCTGTAATCCCAGCACTCCGGAGGCTGAGGCAGGAGGATCACTGTGAGTTCAAGACCAGCCTGGGCTACATAGTAAGTTTCAGGTCAATCTCAACCACATAGTGAGACCCTGTCTCAAAAAAACTAACCAACCAACCAACAAACAAACAGACAAAAAAACCCACAATGAAAGAGCTTTCAATGATACAAACAGCATTTCAGGGCTGGGGATTTAGCTCAGTGGTTCTGCCACCTGCCTTCGATCCCCAGTACCAAAAATAAACAAACAAATATTAAATAGATACAAGCAGCATTTTATTGAAAGGTAAAAGTTTGCATTTGGTGTGCTGTCCTGCACTGTTATATGCATAGCTTCTGGGGCGACTCTGGGGGACCTTGGCCCACAGGCTCACAGGGAGGGGCTCTGCATGGCCCCCAGGGCATGTCTGCCATAGGTTCACCACCGCTGGTCTAGGCCTCCATGTCAGTTGATTTTATAGCAGTCCTCTAAGGCACTCTTGAATTGATTTAAGGAGGGAAGTTTGAAACATTTGGGGCTTTGTGGCAGCCGCTAAAAGAAAGCTAAAGGCAGAGCTGGCCCTCTTTCCTCCTCTTCTCTCCTCAGCAGGATGGGAAGCTGCTTCCCCCCTTCTCTTCCTCAGGAATATAGTTCTGTACTTTCCACTGCTTTCGTCCTCTCCACCTCCCCACCAGTCTTTCAAGTGGCTGCCAGGTTGCCATGCCAATAAGGTTTCCATGGTTACTAGAAAACACTGCAGCATTCCATAGGCAGCTCCCATCTACCCAAAGAGAAAGGGAAATTTTCATCACCCCCAAGGCAAAAATAAATAAATAAGGACAGAAGGGGTCTCAGCCCAAGAGCTGTTGGAAGAGGAGTCTTGGTCAGCCCTGATGGCTCCAGGCTAGAACTTGAATCAAACTCTGCTGTCTAAATTCAAGTTATCTCTCCTCTAACTCTTGGGAGAGGGGTGCCTGGCACTAGTTCAAGCCCATTGTTTTGCCTAGTATGGGGTCCAAATAGACACTACATTGTGAGGACCACGTTAATATGTAAATAAGTAATACATCTGTGCTCTTTGTCTAGCAAGGAAATCGACAACACTCAACGCCTGTTCTGCAGTCTCCTCAGTTGGATATCTTGTCAGCGAATCTGTTTTTCTCCTTATTGTGTTTCTCTTCGGAGTAACTCTGTCAGGCCACACTGAGCTTTGTTTTAACAAAGTTATTTTACTGAAGTATAAATAAATGTATTTTAATATAAAATTCAAAAACAAAGAAAATAAAAACATTCACTGTTCCAAATTCTTTAAAAACTCAGTTTTAAATTTTTATTTTTCTTTAAATTAACTAATGGCTGAGGGTGGTGGTGTACGCCTGTAATCCCAGCACTTGGCAAGCTGAGGCAGGAGGATCGCTGTGAGTTTGAGACCAGCCTGGGCTACATAGTGAGTTCCAGGTCAGTCTCAACAACATAGTGAGACCCTGTCTCAAAAAACAAACAAACAAAAATTAATTAACTCATAATAATTGTACATCATACTGATATGTATAATGTGATATTTGTGTGCACCACGTCTAATGGTGAAATTGGGGTAATTAGCATTTCCAGAACCATAACCAGGTTCTCATTTCGTTTTGGGAACTCACATTCTTCTTTTCTAGCGCTTGAAGGGCTGGAGGTATCAGCTGAACAGTAGATCTCTTGCCTGGCAAGTGCAAGGTCCTGGATTTAACCCCCAACTTTGCAAAATAGAACAAAACCCAAGTGTAATAAATTGTTATAAACTATAGTCAGAACACTGTGTAGTAAAATAGTGGAATTTATTCCCCCTATCCAAATTTGGCACCTGGTATCCAGTCTCCTCCCTGTGATAGTTTTTGTTGTTTTTGATTCACATCACACATTTGTAGAACATCATTTTTGAGGTAGTTTATTTGGAGTTTTGCTACAATGAAGTTTCTCTTTGCTTTCATCAGCTATCAAAACAAAAAAAATGCCAAGACGGTAATGGGGAAAGTGATTAAAGTATGTTATATACATGCACAAGTCTGCTACAATGAAACCCATTAACCTGTATAATCAATGTACACTAATAAAAAAGTGGGGAAAAATAGCAGTTATGCAAGAAAACAGTTACTAAATGACCCCGTAATTCCATTCTTTGGTGTATATACGCTCTGACCAAGAAAAATGAAAACATATGTCCGTATACAAATTCGTTCACAACTATTTAGAGCAGCATTATTCATAATAGTCAAAAATGTAAAAAAGACAGCCAAAAACTGATGAAGTGATAAAAATGTGACATATTCATAAAATGAAATGTTACTCAGTTATAAAAGGGAATGAAGCACTGATACATGGATGAACCCTAAAAACATGAACCTCAAAAACATGAAGTGAAAGAAGACCTATAATCCCATCACTCAGGAGGATGAGGCAGGAGGATAACCGCAAGTTCAAGGCCAGCCTGGGCTACATAGAGAGTTCAAGACCAGTCTGAACTACACAGCAAGACCCTGTCTCAAAAAACAGCAAAAATATCATGTAAGTGAAAGAAGCCACACCAAAAAAGCCCACATATTGTATCATTCCATTTTATGAAATATACAGAATAAGCACCTGGAGAGAAAGGGGATTAGTGTTTGCCTAGGATTAGGTGAATAAATTGAGGGTGAGACCCATGTGTGTACAATTGATTTGGGGGCAGTGGAAAATGTTTTAAAATTATATCATGGTGATGGTTGCACAAACTCTTTAAATGTACTAATAACTGTTTAATATATACTTTTTTTTTTTGAGACAGGGTCTCACTATGTAGTTGAGACTGACCTGGAACTCACTGTGTAGCCCAGGCTGGTGTAAAACTCACAGCGATCCTCCTGCCTCAGCCTCCCTAGTGCTGCAATTATAGGCATGTGCCACCATGCCTGGCAATATATACTTTAAATGGGCAAAATGTATGTGATTTCTAGCTCAAGGAGTCTGCTTTTGATTTGTTGGAGGTACTGGGGATTGAACACAAGATCAAAGCTCCCTGTCAATGAGCTACATCCCCGAATCCCTAAAACAGCTGTTTTTTGTTCTAGGTTTTTGTTTGTGTGTTTTTTGCTTTTTTGAGACAGGGTCTGGCCTTATAGCTCAGACTGGACTTGCATTTACTGTTTAGCTCAGGCAGGCCTTGAACTGGCAGTGATTCTCTGCTTCAGCCTGCCAGAATGCTAGGATTGCATGTGCTCCACACCTAGCTAATGCAATACTTTAAAAAATATCCTGGGTGTTGTAAAGGCCAAAGGAGTGCCTGAACTTTCATTGAGGGGAATCATGATCTTTGTCTTCTGTTGCTAAACCCAAAATACTAGGGGAAGGAGGTATGGGGAAGGAGACAGAAAAGGAGTTAAGATTTAGGATGGGGATGATGCAGCTCAGGGTCCTGAGTTTGATCCCTCGTACCAATAAATAAAACAGTTAATTTGGGGGGAGGGTACTAGGTATCTAACTCAGGACCTTGCACTTGCCAGAAAGGCATGATAGTTAAAATGTTTTTTTGTACATATACCAACTCCCCATGGTGAATAGAATCCTTAAAAATACCTCTCCCCAATCCCAACAACAACAGCAAGAAAATAGAACATAATCATTATGCAGGACAGCCAGGCTGGTGGCAAGAGTGCTGGGAGTTCAAGGCCACCCTGGACTAGATATCAAGGTCCTGTCTCAAAAAATAAAAAGCAACTCCCCACCACAAAAAAATTAAATAAATAAAACAATATCTGTCCTTGCTTTGTTTACGTAAAACTCTCAGTTGGATCCCCAGCACGGCAAAAATAAAGCAAAAACCCTGAGACCCGGAATTTTATAAAGCAGAGGTTTGCCAGACGTGGTGGCGCATGGATTTCCGAGAGTTCAAGGCCAGCCAGGGCTACATAGTGAGACCCTGTTTTAAAAAATAAATAAACAAAGTGCAGGTTTACTTGGCTGGTGATTCCGGTAGCTGGAGGGTTCACACACCATGGCCCACATCTGGTTGAAAGCCCCCTGAGGGAAGGTGCTCAGCAGTGAAAAAAGGAAACAACTGTACAGGAGGGGTCAAGCACAGGGATTGGCCTGGCTTTATAACAACCCACTCTCAAAAGATCTAACTCACCCCTGGAATTCCACACTGACCCTTCAGAGGCCAGTCATCACCCGTTCCCTCCCAGAAGGCCCTGTGGTTTAGGGGTTGTAGTACAGACAGGATACTGGGCTCAGTACCACCCTAAGCACACTGCAACCACCCTTCCCTAATCTCCCCGCTGCAGTCCCCAGAGTACTCCGCAGAGCCCCAGACCACAGCACCTGCAAGTCCTTCTTCCCTTGTAGCTCTTGAGCCCGAGACCCCAACTTGTCTGGGCAGCATGCATTATTGCTTTTCGGTCATCCATTTCTCCGTTTGTGACCTTCAGTAAATAGAGCTGCTTTCCCCACTGTTGAGCATATGCTTTGCGATTCATGGCTTGCCCTACGCAAGTACCTGGAATCTGTCGGATCCACCACGGGTAACAGTTCCACTACCACTCACGCTGCCACACCGAAGACCTCGCCTCCAGCACCCCAAACCTCACACCACGCACTGAAACCACATTCAGACCACAGCAGCCCCACATCATGCCGCATGGTTCTGAGCAGCACATTTGTCTTTGGCGTCAACTTCATCATATCTATAACAAGGACAACGATACATGTAATCCCTTTTAGCTTGTGTAAGAAGATTTGGAATAAGCGAAAGAGGTTTGCTGGGTTTTCCAGTGGAAAGCCAGCCACTGTTTAGCACACACTTGTGGTATCAGGAAATAGGTATTTGGTCTTTGGCCCCAGCTCCCAGCACAGAGCCCTGAATCCTTGAAATTTACTGAATGATAGGAATCTCTTTTGTTTTTCAACCATGAGTTTATATTAGAGGTATACTATATTATGTAATATATTTTATAATACCATTACTAAGAGTGGGTCCCTGAAGCACTTCAAATGGCCAGAAAGACCCAGTCATGATCAGGGGCCTGAAACCTTCAACCCCACCCACTCTCTGAACTCAGGGAAGGGGAGAAGTTTGGAGGGAGGGGTTAATTATCAATGGGCCAAAGATTTAATCAATGATGCTTATGTAATAAAGCCTCCATAAAAATCTCTACTTGATAGGGTTCAGAGCTTCTAGTTGGAAAACATATCCCTGTGCCAGTAGGTGGCACACCAGAGAGGGCACAGAAGTGCCACGAGCTGGCCTCCCCACACACCTCCCGCTCAGCACCTCTTCACGTGTTAGTTCCTGAGTCGTAACCTTTACCATAACCTGGAACACATACAGAAAGTATTCTCCTGATTTCTGTGAGCCATTTTATTATGGTTATTTGTGGTACTGAAGATTAAACCCACAGCTTTCATTCTGAGCTTTTTTACCTTTTATTTTAAGACAGAGTCTGTTAAAAAAAATAAATTGCCTAGTCAGCTTCCCAGAGTGGTGGATTCCAGGCCTGGCCACCACTCCTGACCGTGAGCCATTTTAGCAATTATCAAACCTGAGGAGAGTGTCATGGAGATGCCCAATTTATAGCTAATCAGTTAGAAATACCGGTGCTTTTGGACTTTTGACTGGCCTCAGAAGAGGAGGAAATCTTGTGGGACTAAGCCTTTTTTTGTGTGGGGGGTACTGGGGGATCGAACTTGGGACCTTGCCCTTGCGAGGCAGACTTTGGCACCACTGAGCTAAATCCTTGCCCTGGGACTAAGCCTTTTAACTTGTTTGATCAGACACTAACTCTAGATAGATAGTGTCAGAATTTAATTGAATTGTTGGACACCCTGATGTTAGAGATTTGATATGGAAAAAAAAACAACACTCACCATATACTGAGTATCAGAAAAAAATATCAGCACACCCTATGAGATATCTGAGTCTAAATTTTCACTGTCCTTGAGCTACTTCACAACTGTGCAGATTTTTTTTTTTTTTTTTTTTTTT
>NW_022900928.1:73413515-73434313 GCF_012274545.1 Fukomys damarensis
AGGAAAAAAATTTTTTTTTTTTTTTTTTGAGACAGGGTCTCACTATGTAGTTGATACTGACCTGGAACTCACTGTGTTAGCCCAGGCTGGTCTTGAACTCACAGGGATCCTCCTGCCTCAGCCTCCAAGTGCTGGGATTACAGGTGTGTGCCACCACGCCTGGCAACTGTGCAGATTGTAAATAGTGCAGAGCCATGCAAAATATTTCTTAACCTATAGATATGCAAATTAATCCTTCAAGTGCAAGTTCAATTAACTTCCTCTCCCTCTGTCATTAAAAAAGGTGGATTAGGGTCGGGGATTTAGCTCAGTAGCACCATGCCTGCCTGGCAAGCGGAAAGTCCCAAGTTTGGTACCAAAAGAACAAAAAACAAAATACAAAATCAGATTATCATCCATTGTAAATTCATTTTGGCCAGGTGTAATGGCGCAACTGGCAGGAGGACTGGAATTGAGTGCAGGCCTGGGCTGCCTAGTAAGACCTCATCTCAAAATTGTTTCTAAAAATCATTTTAGAATTTCTTTATTCTATATAAATCTATGATGGTTTTGTTTTTGTTTTTCCTCCTATGAACTGGTTGTAACTTCTTCCTGGTTCTGACACAGCTGGAGACCATCCCAGGAAGAGAGAAAGTAAGCCCTGGGCCTAACCTGTTACTCTTTGCTGGGCGTGGTGGTGCACACCTGTAATCCCAGCACTTGGGAGGCTGAGGCAGGAGGATCGCTGTGAGTTTAAGAACAGCCTGGGTTACATAGTGAGTTCCAGGTCAGTCTCAACTGCATAGTGAGACTCTATCTCAAAAAAAAAAAAAAAAAAAAAAAAAAAGAAAGACAAAAGGGGTGGGACTGTGTTTTCTTTGAGGAAATCAGGGAATTAAAAGTAGAGGTTGTTTTGTTTTGTTTTTTGAAACCGTCTCACTATATACTTCAGGCTGATTTTGAACTCACTGTGTAGCTCAGGCTCGGCTCGCACTTTAAATGTGGTTTTTGTGCTGGGCGTGGTGGTGCATGACTGTAATCCCAGCACTCGGAAGGCTGAGGCAGGAGGATCGCTGTGAGTTAGAGACCAGCCTAGGCTACATAGTGAGTTCCAGGTCAGTCTCAACTACATAGTGAGACCCTGTCTCAAAAAAACCAAAAAAAAAAAATAATAATAATAACAATAATAATAACTAAAAGCAGAACAAGGTTGGCCCTCATTTGTCCTTTATTATTTAAAACTTTGGGTCAGATCCTTGCTCAGCTCTGCATTACTCTCTGTTAAACATTTAGGAGATGTCTGCCTAAACGTTAGGAAAACAAAGTTAATTATTCTTGAATTTACATGACCTATCCCCTTTCAAGACTGAGGACACCAAGGTAAGAGACTTACATGCACATTGTCAGCACCCACAAGTCTCCAGTCATTGCCCTAAACCTGTGACACCATAGATTCCAACAGAGCCTCCGTAAGACTGAGTCTGCTCCAAGCAGAAATGGTCATGTCACAGAGGCTGAATTCTGCCTTAAGCAATAAAGACCTCTCCTCGAGCCATTTGCAAAACCCAAACTGAGATCATCGCCAACCAGACCCTGGCCCACCTCAGCTAATTCATAAAGGCTGGTCTTGCTCTTTTGTGAACGCTTCATCAAAGCTGTGCCCTCTTTCAGCTCCTCAAACTGAAGTCTTCCCTGCCTTCTTTTACTAACATTGCCTGATAAACATGCTTGTGCTTTACACCAAACTATCCTGAAATTATTTTTGTGATGAATAGACAAACCTACTCGGTGGGGTAAGTTGAGGTCTGCACTCTTCCTTGGGAGATCTCTCTGTACTCCAAATTGATTAAATCTTACAATGTTTCTCTTTCTTTTTCTCTCTTTTTTTCTTTCTTTTTTTCAATCTGCATTTTTTTCCCTTCAGTATTGGGGGTTGAACCCAGGGCCTCTGCACTAAGCTACATCCTCAGTCCATTTTATTTTTTTATTTTGAGATAGGATCTTGCTAAATCAGTACGTTGCCCAGGTTGGGCATTGCAATTCACCAGCCTCAGCCTCCCAGAGTGGTGGGATTACAGGCACTGGGATTCAGGAATGCCCCACCACGCCTTACAGTTCCTCCCTCCCTCCCTCCCTCCCTCCCTCCTTCTCTTCCTTCCTTCCTTCCTTCCTTCTTTCCCTGCCTCAAATCCTCCCTTTAATTAAGTTTGTTTTTCAGACAGAGTCTTACTATGTATTCCAGGCTGAGAACAGAACTAGTCCAGAAGCTACAGTTCCTTGGCAGAGGACCCACAGGGACTCTTTTGGTTATAATCAAGGACAATCTCCAGAGGTGGTTTTGCTGATCCAATGGTGATAGAAGTACCAGACCCACAGATGCACATTCTAGACGCTTGTGAGGCAGGAGATTAGTGCATGGCAGGTTGGCTGGAAATCAGGATGTAATCTGTCAATTACGAAGATCCGGAATTGAGGCTGAACAGTAGGATGTGACCTGTCAATCACATCCAGGATGCTTGGGCAGAGCAATTTTTGATGGATTGGACCTGAGCGGATATAAAAGATGGCAGCCACAGACTTTATCACCACTGCAGTCTTCCTGTTCTACCATTTTCCTGTTTCTGCAATGGCCTGTCCTACATGTGGCATGTTTCTCTTCTTGATCTTCAGTTTTCTTCACCCTTTCCCTTTCTTTCTCTACTTTAAATAAAAATAACATTTACCTGTTATCGGTTGTCCCGGCCAACTCTGGAAAGAAGTGAACCACTGGACCCTATACCTCTGCCAACTGTAGCGCGTAGTCCAACAACTTGAATCAATACCCTCAGACTCTAGCATTCTTTATTTCTGCTCCTTTGGCCTCCATGGCAGTGCAAGCTAGTGTACTCAAATCTCTACTTCTCCTTTCTAATTTTTCACATTTGCTTCTTCTTCCATTTGCTCGCATCACACAGAGTTTTCTAAGAATATGGTGCTATGCAATCTCTTTCTTTCTTTCTTTCTTTCTTTCTTTCTTTCTTTCTTTCTTTCTTTCTTTCTTTCTTTCTTTCTTTCTTTCTTTTTTTTTTTTTTCTGTACCAGGGATCAAGCTCAGGACCTTGCATTTTCGAGGCAAGCAGTGGCACCACTGAGCTAAATCTGTGGCCCAATCTGTTTCTTCTTTAAAACTATGGTGGGGCTGGGGAATATATAGCTCATGTTAGAGCATGTGCATACCATTCATAAGGTCCTGGGTTCAATCCCTAGCACCAGATAACAGCAGCAAGATAAAACAAGAACCAAAAAAGCTATGGTAAAATGTTATGATTTAAATTTAAAATGTCTCATACTTGCTTCGGCAGTGCATATACTAATAAATCTAAAATGTCAGCTGGGGGTGGTGGCGCACGCCTGTAATCCTGGCACTCAGAGGCTGAGGCAGGAGGATTGCTGTGAGTTCAAGACCAGCCTGGGTTACATAGTGAGTGCGAGGTTAGTCTCAGCTACATAGTGAGACCCTGTGTCAAAATGCCCCCCGGCCAAATTTAAATATCATGTGTTCAGAGTTGGGGCCTAGTGATAGGAAGAGAAGGGTCACTCAGTTTATGACCAGTAAATGTGCTTCCTGGCTGCCATGGAGCCAACATCTTTGCTCCTCCATGCCCTTCCGCCATGATGTTCCTACCTCGGAGACAGCCAATCATGGACTGAGTGCCCCTAAACCAAATTAAACCTCTCCTCCTTTAAATTGTGGCCATCAGATATTGTGTCTCAGTGGAGAAAGCTGACTAATACAAATGCAATAACAGAATCGTACCATTTTACCACTTAATAGCCCACAGTTCAGTGGCATTAAGTACAGATATGATTGAAAAATAGGGTGAGTGATAAATTAAAAAAATTATTACATTAGCCAGGCTTAGTGGCGCACACCTGTAGTCCCAGCATTCAAGAGGCTGAGGTAGGAGGATCACTGTGAGTTCAAGACCAGCTTGGGCTACATAGCGAGTTCCAGGTCAGCCTCAACTACATAGTGAGACCCTGTCTCAAAAACAACAACAAAAAACTATTACGCTAGCCAGGAGTGGAGGTGCATGCCTGTATTTCAGCATTTATGAAGCTGAGGCAGGAGGATCCTCGCAAGTTCAAAGCCAAACAGAACTACATAGTTAAGCTCTGTCTCACAGAAAAATTTATTGTTGCAAAAGACACATTGTTATAAATCCCCCTCAAATAATCCCCTTTCTTCAAACACAGTTATCCCACCTTTCTTGTCATCTCTGAGGCAGTTCTGGAAGTCTCTTGTGTGTCTTCAGTTGCACTGTCTTGACTGCCTTGATGTCCTGAAGTGATTCAAAACAGTTACCTTTCATAGTGATTTGGAGTTTGAGGAAGAGCCAGAAGTCGCACAGTGCCAGGTTCCATGAATAAGGCAGGTGAGGATCCACCATCGTGTTTGTGTGAGCCTGCCCTTTCACTGAATAGCACTCAACTGCAACATTTGCCATGTTTTTTATTACACTCTGTAAAAATATCTAGAACTGCTTCAGAAAGCGGTAAGAACAAGGGGATAAGTGTGTTCTAAGACAGGGAGAGTGTATTGAAGGGGATTAATGACAACATGCCTTTTGTTGCAACACATTTTAGTTTTTGGTACCAGGGATTGAACTCAGGTCCTTATGCTTGTGAAGCAGGTGGCGGAACCACCGAACTAAATCCCCGGCACTGTAATACATTGTTTTATTTAAACATTCACCATATATTTCGATGTTGTGTCGTCATTATCACGACCCACCTGCGGAACTTTTTTATCAGCCCCAACTGAAACTCTGGTGCCCATTAAATAACCTCCCCCACTCCACCTTTACCCCAACCCTGGGACACCATCACTGTACTTCTATGTCTATGAATTGGAGGGCAGTGGTAACATCATGAATGAGGAGACACAACATCTGGCCTATGTGTCTGCTTTCTTTCAGTTAGCATGGTATTTTTTTCCTTTAATAAGATTAACTACTTCCATTCCTTTGGTAACATGGTGTCATATGTATATGTACCACAGGTGATTTCTCTATTAGTTCCTCACCATTTGGCTTGTGTGAGTGATTCTGCTATGACTGACAGTGGTATGTGAACATCTGTCTCCACTCCTACTTTTACTTCACATGTTCGATGCCCAGAAGTGGATTTTCTGGATCACATTGTAGCTCTTTGCTTCATTTTTGAAGAACTGCCCTACTGCTTTCTATATTAGCTGTTTTTTTTTCACATTCCCCCCCAGAAGTATACTAGGGTTCCAATTTCTCCACATCCTTGCTAATGGAGGCTATCTTCCGGTTTTCAACTTTTACTTTTTATAACAGCCATTCTAATGGATGTGAAGTGGCATCCCATTGTGGCTTTCATTTGCATTTTTCTAATAATTAGAGAAGAACATAATTTCATGTCCTTATTGAACATTATTGGAACAATATCTATTTATGCTATTGGCCCATTTTTTTTTGCAGATTGTTTGTTTTCTCTATATATTATGAATACTAAGCCTTATACTACAAAGCTACAAGGAGTGAGAGGAGTGTGATAGAACCAATCCCAAATATGCCAAGGAGCAACTGTTTATAGTCCTAATGATACCATAGGTGTGCTATAATGATTTGCTAATTTTTTTAATCACTAAGTTGACTTCTCACTCTTTTGATAATATTGGTCAGTGCATTTCTGGGAAGATGGTGGAGTTGTGAAGAGCAGAGAAGCAGCCTCTCCAAGATTTGGTGTCCAGATGCTAGAAATGTGAGAAAAGCAGAAGGAGGGAAGTGGATCCCAGGGACCCAGCAAGAACGGAAGAATAGGGAGAGCAAAGAGAGCAACCTCAACCCAAAAGAAGGAAGTGGCAAGTGGCACTTTATCCCTAGTCCTGACTTACTGAGTGGGAGGGGCAGCTCAATCTTGCAGACTAATGGTAACTACTGGCAACCCCAGAGAAACATTCCAATGGAATGTGGCAATGGACACAGTGGACTGCAGTGGCTAGTGAGTTTTTCAGGGTCAGTCTCCCACCAGGAGAGGCCATTTGGCCAGTAGTCATCTTGGAGAGAGGCAGACTTGCAGTCTGGCTCCATCTAGCAGCTCCTGGTCTCAAGGTGAGGCAGGAGGTCAAGGAGGTGAATTTAAGCCATCAGAGCCAAATTAAAGCCAGCAGGAAGCACACAGAGTGTTGCACGCTCAACAAATTTGGTTCTAGCCTCACAGCTAGAAATGACTTGAACTTAAGTGTAAAGGTGCAGGTTTTCTAGCTGTAAATCTACGCCTGCCTCACTGGGATTAATCAACACAGCTCTGGGCTCTGTCTGCCCACTCTATGAGTGACAGCAGAGACACACTGGGAAATGGATATTTTTTCTTTTTTTTTTTCTTGTTTTTGTTTTTGTATAATTTTCTTGACTGTTGTTTTTTGGACTGTGAACATTGCTTCTAGTTTTTTGTTGTTGTTGCTTTTCAGTTCTGTTCTTGTTTTTATTTCTTCTTTCCCTCATTCTCTCTTGTCTTCTTCACCAGTTTCACATAATTCACATAATCTTTCTTTGTCCTCCAGCCTTGCTTCTATTTTTTTTTTTTTTTTGTACCAGGGATTGAATTTGGGTCCTCATTCTTGCCAGGCAGGTGATGGCACCACTGAGCTAAAGCCCCAGTCCTTTGCTTCTAATTTCTTTCTCTTTTTCTAGTTTTCTATATTTCCCCCTAACCCCTTTTAAATTTTCTTCCCTGAGGGTAAAAATCACCATATTGAGGGCATATGTACTGTATACAGTAAATATAAAAAAACAAAACATTTATTGTTACATTTTAGATATACATTATGATAACATTCATCATAGAGAATTTGTACCTGTATATGTCTTGTTTCTTCTTTTTTCTCATTGGCCCCTTGAACCCTTCTTCCCTTCTTACTTAAAAAAGCTCTTTCCATTTTTTCCTTCTATTCTTTCTTTTTTCTTCTCTTTTTCCTTTCCCCCACCTCCCTTTCTTGTCCCCCCCCGTTTTTTAATTGAGTTTGTTGGTACAATCTGGGTATACAGTACAATTACATTCATTATTGGGATTCTGTACCTTTACATGACAGATCTTGATTCTCATTTTTTCCCCTTGTCCCTGCCCTCCCTTCACCATCTCCTCCCCTTCCCATTTACAAACACTTTATTTCCATTTTTTCAATTTCTCATATTTTTTCCTCTCCCTTATTACCTTTCCCTCACCCTTCCCACTTTCCCTACACCTTTAGCCCTTTTCTTCCTATTTCACATTATTAATTCTCTCATTAGGATCTTGTGTACTATTATAGTTTTTCACAACAGAGAAACTATTCGGTATTTCAGTTGAAGTCTGTGTATGTCTTGTTCCCCTTCTTGTTTAAACATTTTCTCCCCATTTACCAATATCTATTATACACTTTAATCCTTATTTCCACTTTCAGTTTCTCATACCAGAGAAACAATGTTGTAAATAAGGAGGGGATCAGAGGCTGAAGGGAGGGGATGGGAATGGGTAAAAATGAAGAAACAAGATATACCATGTACAGGTACAAATTAGCTATGATGAATGTTATCAGTATGTGTATCTAAAATGTACCAATAAAAATGTTAAAAAATTAAGGTTTTCTTAAGTCTTTAATACCGAGTTTGTAGATGCAGAAAAGCTTTTAATTTTGATGCAGTTCAATATACCTATTTTTCTTTTGTTACCTGTACTTGCAATGTCATAGTCACGAAATTACTATCAAATCCTGTGTCATGAAGTGTTTCTTTTATATTTTCTTCTCAGAGTTGTGTAGTTGTAGGACCCCCACTTCCCAACTTTTGTATTAACTAGAGATTGAACCCAGGGTCTCACGCATGCTAGGCAAGCACTCTACCACTAAGCTACAGCCACAGCCTACTTTTATTCTGAGACAAGGTCTTCATAAGTTGCCTAGTCTGGCCTTAAACTTTTAGTCCTAATGCCTCAGCCTTCTGAATAGGCATCACAGCTAGATTTGTAGTGGTAGCTCTTATATTTAATCTTTTATTCAATTTGTGTTAAATTTTTTAATATGTTGCAAAGTAAGGACCCAGCTTAAATATTTTGCATGTAGATATCTAGTTTTCACAGTGCTGTTTGTTAAAAAAGACTGTTCTTTCATACTAAGCTACATCCCCAGACTTGTCTAAAATTGTTTTATTTGGAGTCAGGGTCTAAGTCACTAAGTGTTCCAGGTTGGCTTGATCTTTCAATCCTCCTGCCTCAGCTTACCAGAAAGCTAGATTTCTTTCTAGATTTCTCCACCATGCTCAGCTTCTTGGAATCCTTTTTGAAAATCGCTTAAATATGTTCTTTTTTTCCCCAGTTCCAGGGGTCAAACTCAGAACCTTGCGCTTGTGAGGTGCCACCAATCTAAATCCCCGGCCCTTGACTTTATATTTGATGGTTGACTTTTAGTCTCTACTTCATTCCATGAGTCTTATACATTTATCCTTATACCAGTACCATAGGAAATTAGCTTTTGACAGGTGATAAAATCAAAGCAAAAATATGTGAAATAACTTATTCAAAGCTATACATCTAGTCAATAATTCAGAGGGTTTTTTTGTTTTGTTTTGTTTTTTTTACCTAGCTGTGTGACACCAACCTACAGTCTAAACCAGAGGCGGTGAACCTGAGGAACATGTGCCACCGCTGGGGCTCAGAGCCCGCTGTTGGCAGGTAAGCCAAGGCTTGGCAAAGTTTCAGCGTGCACACAGCAGCAAATATCACATTAACTATGCAGAAGCTTGCCAAATGCAAACTTTTACCTTTCAGTAAAAAGTTGTTTGCATCATCAAAAACTTTGGTATTGTGTTTTTCTTTTAAGTCAAAATAGGTTAACAAATTTTGTTACTTTTTCCTAACTAAAACCTCAGTAATCAGATTTAATTGCAGTACTGGCACTTGGTGATACATAAGTGGGTTTTGGGTTCAGTTTGGGTACTCAGTCTCTAAAAGTTTTGCCATCACTGGTCTAAACACTACAAAGAAAACATGGGTTGGGCCAGGGGTTTAGTTCAGTGGCACCATGCCTGCCTCACAAGCACAAGGTCCTGAGTGTGATCCCCGGTAGTCATCCCACCCCCCCAAAAAAAGAAAACATGGCCAGAAATCCAACCATAGTACATCACATTTTTAAAATCATAAGCAAAAATTTTACTAATAAGTTTTGTTAAGTGAAATACTTAGACATGAAATCATAGCTTGGCCAGGCATGAAGGCATGCACCTGTAATCCCAGCACTGAGGAGGCTGAGGTAGGACAGCCTCGAGTTCAAGGACAGCCCGGACTATGTAGTGAGATTCTGTCTCAAAACCAACAAATGAACAACTATCATTTCATTAAATAAAAATCCCTCTTATCATTTTTAGGAAGATAGGTCTATGTTTCCATTGAGCTATGTCCCCAGCCTTTCTTTTTCTTTTTCCTTTCCTTTCCTTTTTGAGATAGGGTTTTGCTATGTAATTCAGGCTGATCTTGAACTCACCGTGTAGCCCAAGTTGGCCTCAAACTCAAGGTGGTCCTCCTGGCTTAGCCTCCCAAGTGCTGGGATTATGGTCCTACCCCACTACTCCTGGCTCATTGTTTTTGTTTTTGAGACAGGGACTTGCTGTGTAGTTCAGCCTTGATTAAAATTCACTATGTAACCCATGCTGACCTTGAGTTTGCTGTGATCCTCCTCCCTCAGCCTCCTGGTTCTATGATTTACAGGTGTGAGCCACCATTCAGGTCACACACTGTCTTTAATGGACTGCAGTGACACCTCAGGGATACCAAGATAGTGTCTGAAAGCTATGAGAAAACATAAAAAGCTACTATCTAGCTATATACCTCAACTTCTATTAATCTTTTCACTTATTCTTACATCAGTTTGAATACTTATTCTAAACTAGACTCCATAGTAGGCACTAAGGATATTAAAAGAAAAAAGCCAGGTGTGGTGGTGCACACCTGTACTCCCAGCACTCTGGGAGGCTGAGGGAGGAGGATTGCAAATTCAAGCCCAGTCTGGGAAATTTAGCAAATTAATGGGAGTCTGTCTCAGAATAAAGATTAAAAAATTAAAGGTCTGGGAATGTAGGTCAGTGTAAAGGTCCCAGGTTCAACCCCCCAAACTGGAAAAAAAAAACAAAAACAAAAAACAAACAGAGGATTTCATGTGAAACACCTGATTTGGTTTGGGATTAGGACTTTAGACCTTTTTCTGATGGGAATTGTACATAGGAGCCGCTGAAGGGTTTAAAGCAGAGAGACGGATGGTCACATTTCCATTCTTTAAAGTTCTATGTGTCTATTGTGTTAGGAGTGGATTACAAGTGGCTTAGTAGAAGCAGGAAAATTTTTGCAATAATTTAGGTGAGAGAAAATGGTGGCAATAGAGCTGGAAATGAGGAGCTAGGCCTGATGTTTTAGTTTTAGAGGGTAGGATCGCTGTGAGTTCGAGGCCAGCCTGGGTTACATGGTGAGTTCAAGGCCAGCCTGAACTGGATAATGAAACCCTGTCTCAAAACAAACACCACCAATCAACCAACAAACAAACACAAATTGATGATTAATTGGGTGTGAAAATTTAAAAAGAGGAAACCATGCATTGATACTATCACACACTAGCTACTTGTCCTTTTTAGTTCATCTGAAACAAATGAGACAATTTTTTGCCTTTGGGCTGATGTGCTTGGTTCCCCCTGAAAACCCCAGATCTAAGCAAGGCTGGTTTTTCCGCTCTTCAGAGCTCCAAGACAGCTGCTTCGCCATGTCCTCTTTCCTCCTCTTCAAAGAGCCAGCAGTAGCCACCAGGCCAGCTGTTCTTTAAGACACTTCCCTGGTTTATTTTTCACTCTTTCAAATTGTCTTGATTTATTCATTTTTAAAATTTTGTTTTGTTTTTTCATACTGGGGATTGAACCCTGTTAAGTCTCAGGCATTCTGGGCAATTGCTCTACCACTGAGCAATATCCACAACCCCTGTTTCATTCAATTTTATCTTTTCTGTTATATCACATCAGTTTACTTGAATGTGAACTCCACTCAAGCAGACATTTTATCTGCCTTACTTACTATTAAATCCTATTATTCCATTATCATTCAGTAAGTAGAATGTGTCTCTCTCGCCACTGCTCCTCCTAGTATAAGTTTCAGCTGTGCCAAGCAAATCACAGCGCTCCAAATCCGGGAGCTGGTGGTCTTCCTTGCCCCGCTTCCCCTGAGCAGAGTTTCCTTGTTAACCTCTCTTCTCTGCGCTAGCCTCTGTCTCTCAAGACTGGGTCTTCATGTTGTCTTACCCTATCTCTTTTCCCATGGGAAGGAATAAGTGAGGGGATTATGCGTCCCAAACTCCTCGCCAAGACGCACAGGTGACAGGCTCTCTATAAATGTTTGTTGGGATCTCCCCGGAACTCACTAGAACTACAGAACGTTTGGCTCTCGCTCCAAAGAAACTAAATCAGAGTCTGTATTGAGCACGGTCTCCAGGAAACCCATTGTCACATTAAAATGTGAGGAGCATTTTTTTTAATTTAATTTTTTATTTCTTAACTTTATGTTCTTTATCTCATGCATAATGATGACACTCATCATAGGGAATCTGTACCTGTACATGATACATCTCAATACTTTTTTTCCCATTCTCCTCCCCTTTCTTCAACCCTTCTTCCCTTCCTCATTTACAAAAGTTTTGTTTCCATTTTTCCTATCTATTCTCATTTTTGTTTTTTTTTTCTTTTTCTTCCAGCATTCGTGATCAAACTCAGGACCTTGCACTTGCCGGGCAGGTGCAGCACCACTGAGCTAAATCTCCAACCCACCATTCTCTTTTTTTTCCTCCATTCTCTTTTTAAAACTCCCCTTTCCTTTTCCCTTTCTCATCTTGTGTTCCCCTTCGCATTTGAACACAGCATTTGTACTTCCCAGTATCTATCATTCATTTTGCTCCTCCTTTACCCTCTGGCTTTCTCACACAAGAGAAACAATGCAATATTTAAACTTGTGTGTCCAATTTATTTTTCTTAAGATTATAGTCTCGAGGTGCATCCATTTGCCTACAACTGATTCAAATCTATCCTTCTTTAAGGCAGAGTAATATTCCATTATATATAAATATTATATTTTTATCTATTCATCTTTTGATGGGCATATTGGCTATTTCCAAGATTTAACTATTATAAATTGTGCTGTTATAAAGATGTGTATGCATGTATAATTTTGACTTTGGGGAAAATACCTAGAAGGGGAACAGCTGAGTCAAATAAAACCTGTAGTTCTAGTTTTTTGAGGAACCCTCGTACTGAGGTTGTATCATTTTGTACTCCCACCCGCAACGGAGAAGAGAGGAATATTATTTTAGTCAAGGTAACACAAGTTCTAAATTGTGTTGTGTGTGTGTGAGATACTAGGGCCTTGCACCGAGCTACATCCTTAAATTATTTATTTTTACTTTTATTAGTACATGTTTGGAGTACTAATGGTCACATTCACTATGGGGCATCGGTACATGTACATAACACATTTTAGTTCTTTTGGCGTCCCCTTCTTCTTTAACTTTTACTTTTCTTTTTTTTTTTTTTTTTTTTTTTTGGTTTGACAGGGTCTCACTATGTAGTTGAGACTAACCTGGAACTCACTGTGCAGCCTAGGCTGGTCTCGAACTCACAGCGATCCTCCTGCCTCAGCCTCCCGAGTGCTGGGATTGCAGGCGTACGCCTCCACGCCCGGCTTTATGTTTTACTTTGAGACAGGATTTTACCAAGTTGCCTAGTTGCCCAAACTGTCCCTGAAGTCATGGCAATTCTCCTGCCTCAGTCTCCCTAGTGTTGGTATTACAGGCGTATGCCACTGCGCAGCTTAGTACTCTTTAATTACAGAAAGTAATTTTGGATCACCAAGTATCAAATAAACCAACGAAACCCCCATTTTATTGTTATAGGCGTCATAGGATGTTTAGAAAAAGCAGCAGCGCTGAAGGTACGCAGAGGGATCAGGGAGTAGGGGATTAGAGCGGAAGTGGGGAACTCCGGATTGTTTCCCAGGCTGTCGCCCCTGCCCCGCCCCTTTCGTCCTGGGCCCGCCCATTCTGCACAGCCCCGCCCTCCCTATAGCCGGGCCTAGGCTGCTGGGCCGGGAGTTTGTGCGAGGGCGGACAGGGCCGAGGGCGCATCTGCGAGGGTCCGGGCCGGCGGAGAGGATCCCGGGCGGGGAAGACCAGGGGAGCGGGCGAGGTTCCGGTGCAGCACGACTCTCCTTGCTCCTAGTGACCTGAGGTGAGCCTGGTCCTCACTTCGTGCACCGCTGTACTTAGCCGGGCCTAGGCTGCTGGGCCGGGAGTTTGTGCGAGGGCGGACAGGGCCGAGGGCGCATCTGCGAGGGTCCGGGCCGGCGGAGAGGATCCCGGGCGGGGAAGACCAGGGGAGCGGGCGAGGTTCCGGTGCAGCACGACTCTCCTTGCTCCTAGTGACCTGAGGTGAGCCTGGTCCTCACTTCGTGCACCGCTGTACTTGGGGAGGGAGCCCCGGTTCCGGCCGAATTGCCCAGGAGCCCGGGGAGAGCCGGGTCTGGCTGGAGCCCTGTGCGAAGCGAGGGTGTTTATGGTCTCCGCACCTGGCGTGAGGTAGGACAGCTTCCTGCTTTCCTGGACTTGGGCATTTGGTCTAGAAATGAAAGTGCAGGACCTAGCCTCAGTAGATGCCCGGTTTGTTCTGATAATTGTCGGAAATTTAATGCCTAGCTGTATTTCAAGGTTTAAAAAAGGTTATTTATCCATGAGATGCTCCTTTTTTTTTTTTTCTTTTTTTGAGACAGGGTCTCACTGTGTAATTGAGACTGACTTGGAACTCACTTTGTAGCCCAGGCTGGTACAGCGATCCTCCTGCCTCAGCCTCCTGAGTGCTGGGATTACAGGCGTGCACCACCACGCCCTGACGCTCCTTCTTCATTGTAAAGTTTAAGCAAAAAGAAGTCCCAACCAAGGGCCAGGGTTCTGAATTTTACTGTAGCTGCCTTCCCCTTGCTCTGGCTTTGGGAAAGCTATGTAAAAGTAGTAGTTTATGAGATTCGGTTCCCCCACCTGTAAGGTGCTGTCAGCCAGATACATCTTCATTCCCTCAGTTGTAGAATTCCCATATGTCATTTAGTCTGTGTGGCCTCATTGTCACAAGTAATTTTTTTCCGTGCCACAGCTGTTAGTCAAACTGGATAATTCATACCCAGTTTTCCTCTAGGTAGAGTGTTAGAATCTCTTTATAAAATTGATGTGACTTGTCCTTAAAGGCCACTGTTGGTGTTAAGGTACATTCAAAAGCCTGGTATTCACTCGCCAATATTTAAAGAACACAGGCTCTTGGACTATGACAGATATGTTTCAGGCTTCCTGTGTACTAAATAATTGGCTTCTTCCCACCTCCAAGTGGGCTCTTTTGTAGTGGGATTGTGCTCATATAGAATTTTAAGTTTTCTTGAGAGGTTGAGGCTGGAGGATCACCACTAGTTCAAGGCCAGCCTGGGCTATGTGGTGAGTCTAAGCCCAGCCTGAACTATATAGCGAAACCCTGTCTCAAAAGAAAAAAAAAAGAAAGGATTTTAAGTCTTTATATTTATTCCGTTGTACTCTATACTAGAACCGATGAAGAAGCATTTTAGTACTTTTAGTTTACCTTTTTTTTTTTTTTTTTTTGGAGACAGGGTCTCACTATGTAGTTGAGACTGACCTGGAACTCACTGTGTAGCCCAGGCTGGTCTTGAACTCACAGCAATCCTCCTGCCTCAGCCTCCAAAGTGCTGGGATTTCAGATGTGCGCCACAATGCCTGGTGTAATACTTTTAGTTTAGAGATGAACAAGTAGCTCCTTAAGAGGGTGGACCCATGATAATCCTTTCAAACTAGTCTCTTGCTTTCATTGATCATTTACTACTCACCTGGCTTTGCGCTGCCTTCACCCAACCCCAATCATGAACAGTGTCTGTACTTGGACCCACCTGTTGGAACTTTGAGGTGTTTGTTTTAGGAGAGAAGAGTGGAAGTATTAGAGGATGTTTCCTAACCTTGAAAACTTCTCTACCCCAAAGTTAGTACATCTGGGGAGCAGCTGTAGTCTTGGGCAGGTTGCCTTCCCACAGCTGTATTCCCTGCTCTTCCAGTTCTCCTGGCATTAGTCCAGCTGGGTCAGTGCTGTTTGCAGGTGGTTAAAGGTCAGGGAAAGTGTGCTTATGTTTTTGTTTTTTGTTTTTTTGGTACCGGGGATTGAACTTGGGTCCTTGCGCTTGCGAGGCAGGCCACCAAACCGCTGAGCTAAATCCCTGGCCAATTTTTTTTTCTTTTTTGGCGGGGAGGTATGTTTTGAAATTTGAGGCTTATCCTAAGGTTTTACATCTTAAATTCAGGATCTTCCAGCTTGTCTAGTAGGACTTTAGAATTGTACTTTTTGTTTTGTTTTTTGAAGCAGAGTCTCATAGCTTCGGTTGGTCTTGAACTCACTCTGTACCTCATGCTGGCTTCTAACTTGCAGCAACGTGCCTCAGCACCCCCTAGTGTTGGGATTACAGGTGTGTGCCACCACACCTGGCAAGAATCTTCAGTTTTTCAGAAATTTCTGCAAATTGGTCCTTAGAATTTGCTAAAGAAATTAAATGATTTAGATTTCTTAAAAAAAAAAATTAAAGACATTGCAGTGATACAGGGATATTTGTGTTTATAGCAGCACAAATTTTAGTGGCTAAATCTTGGAATCAGTCTACATGTCCAGCAGATGAATGGATAAAGTGTAGTATATGTACATAGTGGAGCACTACTCAGCCACAAAAAAGGATAAATTTGAGTACTTTGTAGGAAAATGGATACACCTTGAGACCATAACGTTAAGTGATATAAATCAGACACAAAGCTTAAATATTGCATGGTTTTTCTTATATGAGAAACTCAAAACAAATAAAGAACAAAATAAGAGATAATAGGAAATAGGGAGATAGATTTTTTTGCAGAATGGAAGGGGACTAAGAGAGGAGGAAGAGAAGGAGGAGAGGGGAAGGGGCTGAAAAAAGGATTGAAATGTGTTACGTACATGTACCAAACTCCCCACAAGGAATGCAGTCATGTACTGCAAACAAACCAGGGGTGAAAAATTAAAAAATGTAGACTGTAGACTGACCCAGTAGGAGGTCTTGGTAAGTAGTCTTACATCATACTTTTTTTTTTGCACCAGGGACCAAACTCAGGACCTTGTGTTTGTGAGGCAGGCAGCAGAACCACTGAGCTAAATCCCCAGCCCTTATATCATACTGTTTAACCACTGATGGCAAACCTTTTAGTGCCATGTGTCTAGTAGGTTTAAAACTACTGCTCTAAGCCTTTGCTAAGTGCTGAAGGGATTATATATGAATTTTTTTGTTTTTTGAGACAGGGTCTCCCTATGTAGTTCAGGCTGGCCTCAAACTTGCAGCAGTCCTCCTGCCTCAGCTTCCTGAGTGCTGTGGTTATAGGCCTGTGCCACCATGCCTCGCTTCTGTGTATGATCGAAGTGCATGTTTAACCATTTTTTGGGTAAGCACTTTTATGTTACTCTTGCATATTCATTCAAATGTTTGAGCGTATACAACAAGCATTAAAAAATTGCTTAAAAGAATATTGAGATAATTTCACCCATCTCCAAATCTTCAGAAGTGCTTGGAGTGTAGAGGGAATCATTAGGGACATAAAGGCCCAGATGAGACCACTGCTCTGGTCCAGGCGCACATTTACCTCACAACAAGTGGAAGGGTAGTGAGTGATTTAAAACAGAACAAGACAAAACTTATGTCAGGCACAGTGGCAAGCCCCTCTAGTCCCAGCTACTCGGGAGGCTGGGGACAGGAGGATTGCTTGAACCATGGAGTTTGTGACCAACCCGGCTAACACAGACCTTATTTCAAAACAAACCAGCCAAAGAAAGAAATTAAGAATTTTTAGGTTTTAGCACTTACAGGTATAGCCTTACTTAGTTCCTTATGAGTCAGAATTGTGTAGAATTTGTTGTTCTCCTGTTAAAGCCAGAAATGTGGAGTCATGTAAAAATGTGCATAAAGTAACTGGAGTGTTGTGTTTTGTTTCGATTTTGTTTTGTGACAGGGTCTTACTGTAGTTCAGGCTGACCCTGAACTCAGTATGTAGCCCAGTCAGGTTTCGAACTTGCTGTGATCCTCCTGCCTCAGTCTCCCAGTTACTGGGATTACAGGTGTGCACCACTATGCTGGACTGAAGTACAGTGGACCCTTGATTTAGGAACTCAGTTCATACCTGAGGGATGGTTGTAATTCAAGTTGGTCAATTGATGGCTCGGCTCCTCTACACAGCCTTCCAAGTCTCTCTCCTGTATACAGGCAGATTTCAGAGTCCTTAGAGAAACATTGGCCCAGGATTTCTTAATTAACCCTACACAGGAAAGGATGTTGTAATGTTCCTTCCAGAACTGTTCAAGGGTTAAATCTTTGTTTGTTTGGTACTGGGGATTGAATTTGTGTCCTTGTGCTTGTGAGGCAGGTGCCAGAACCACTGAGCTAAATCCTTGGCCTCTTCCAAGGGTTAAATCTGTATATGAGGCCATCTGGAAACGCAAGTGGCTGGCATTTGGGTTGTAACTCAAGACTTTAGTCGAAAGTTAAAACTAACATTCCATTCGTAGCCCAGGTTGTTCATGTGTCAGGCCAGTCGTAGCTCAAATGTCCACTGTATCTTGTGTTTAAGATAAATGTTTTTATTCCGTTGTGTTTTATCTGTTTCCAGGACCTTCATGATGAGAGATTTCGGGACACTTCTCTCTCTTCTGTGTAGTTGATAAATATCTGGGTGGTAAAGAGATGGCAGACAGTGTCAAAACCTTTCTCCAGGACCTTGGCAGGGTGAGTGTGCACCCCATACCTGGCTTTGGGAATAGATTTAGATTTATAAAACAGTTGTAAGACATACCCTTTATCAGCTTCCCAAATATTAATATCTCATGACTATGGTATATTTGTCAAAACTAAAAATGAACACTGTTACAATACTATTTACCTAAACTACTTTATTCACATTTATGTTGAAAAACTAGAGCCTAGCTTTTCCCTCCATTATATAAGTACAAGTGAGGAGGGTCTTATTACAAATGCCTATAAACATGTCTTTAGAGTTTAATCCCTCAGATTGTCAGTGTTACAAGGCTTTGTTACTTGTAGTGAGTATCTGAGGTCTAATGTCCCTGTTTTTACCCTTCTTGGTATATTCCCAGAAGTTATGAGTAGGAGGTCCTTCCTTTTGCTCTTTTTTTTTTTTTTGGTACTAGGGATTGAATTCAGGACCTTGTGCTTGCAAGGCAGGCGGTGGCACCACTAAGCTAAATCCCTGGTTCTCTTTTTTTTTTTTGAGACAGGGTTTTGCTGTATATTCCAGGCTGCGCTAGTCTTGAATTCACTATGCACCCAGGTTGACACAAACTCAGCATCTATCTACATGAGGCTCCTGAATGCTGGGATTACAGGAGTGCACAACTATGGCTGGCAGGAGTTCTTCCTTTAAGAAGAGATTAAAAGGATGTTGCCTTTAAGAAAAAAATGGAGAAATTGAAGAAGACCTGCAAAGATTATGCAATATGATACATTTTTATTTATTTATTGTATTTTTGGTACTGGGGATTGAACTTCGGACCTTGCACTTGTAAGGCAGGCAGCAGCACCATTGAGCTAAATCCCCAGCCCATGCTTTGAACACCTTTGCATTCCTTTCTCCCAATCTTGTCCTGTGAAATTTCAACCCAGGATTGGTTCTGCACTATGCTTTATGAATGTTTCTCTGTCCTAGATGTGTATGTCAGATATGAGGATCTGTCAGCACATAGTAGACCCTTCCATGTTTGAGTTTCATTTTTAAAGATTTGTATTTTTTTTTTAAAAATGGTACTGTGGGCTAAATCCAGAGCCTTTGCACTGAGCTATATCCTCAGACTTTTTATTTTTATTTTGAGGGTAGGTCTTATCAGTTGCCCAGGCAAGATCCTACATCTTCAATTTATTGGGGATAAGTTTCTGCCTACTTCACCCAGCCTCTGATTCTTTGGCACTGGCCTGTAGTATTTTTTAAGACCCTTAGGCAACCTCAGTCTTGTTATAACAAGAAGTTCAACTGATTAGCACAGTTGTGTCACCTTGTCTAAAGTAGTACAATCAGCAATGGCATCAGACACAACCCAGAAAATGACAAAACTTTGGTAACTATTAGTTTGCCACCTTTAATGGTATGAACTAGATTTGTGATTATATAACAAAATCTAAAATGAACCAGAAAGTTGTATGCAATGAATAAGCCCTCAAATGGTGATTTTTACCCTTAAGGGAGAAGATATAAAAGGGATTGGGGAAAACTTGGAGAAATAGAAGAAGAGGAAGAGATTAGAAGCAAGGCTGGAAGACAAAGGAAATTTTGGGAAACAAATTTTGGGAAACAGGTGAAAAAGACACAGAAAGAGAGAAGGAAGAAATAAGTATAGTTCCACTGAAGTTCAGGCTGGTATGCAGCTATGATACTAGAACTTGATTTGTTCAGCCTGCAAGACTCTGTACCTCCTGCTGGCTTGAACTTGGCTCTGTGACCTCTTGCTTCCATGAACTCAGTACCGTCATGACACTGGGTGCAGCTAGATGGAGCTGGGCTGTAGCTGTTCTGAGTTCAGTTGACCCCTCTCCAAGATGTCTACCAGCCATTCACCCTCTCCTGGGTGATATCCGAACCCAGATAACTCACCAGCCATTGCAGTCCACTGCATGCACTGCTCTGTTTCACTGGTGCGTTTCTCCGATGTTACCAGTAGTAACTGCAAGTTCAAGCCACCCTTCTTTTTTTTGGTACCAGGGATCTAACTCAGGACCTTGCTCTTGTGAGGCTGGCAGCAGCACCCCTGAGCTAAATCCCTGGCCGATATTTTGTTTTTTTCTTTCGCATGCTTGTAATCCCAGCACTCGGAAGGCTGAGGCAGGAGGATCGCAGTGAGTTTGAGACCAGCTTGGGCTATATAGTGAGTTCCAGGTCAATCTCAACTACACAGTGAAACCGTCTCAAAAAACCAAAAAAAGAAAGAAAAAGGATCTCTCTATGTAGTCTAGACTGGCCTTGAATATGTAGTGATCCTCCTGCCTTATCCAAGTGCTGAGATTATAGGCATACACCACCATTCCCAGCCTGAGACTAGTGTTTTATTTACTCCTATATCTCTGGATTTCACATAGGCACAGGAAATACAACAGGTATTAATGGATACTAAAGGCAGTACTTTGGCTTTATAGAGTCGGTAATTATGGAGAGATTAGAAAATTTTGGCCGCCATGTTATTCAAGATTGGTTTGAGTAAGACTTAATGGATGCTAAATGTAGAGGGGAGAATTTGATGAACAGGATATATGCATAGTCTCTGAAGTGCCTTCCTGTGGTTTGCTTATAGTTGGAAGAGGAAAAAAATTTCAGCTATACAGTGGAGAAGCTGGGGTTGTAAAATTATAACCAAAAGGGTAAATATCAATCATATGCATCTTGATGTGATAACCTTGAAGGGGACACCATCACTTCTGTGATACTCATGCAGGAAGGTGCTTAACCTGGGTCTAATCATGAGGAAACAAACTAAAGCTCTGAGGAACTTCGGTAAAATAGCTGCTTCAAAAGAAAAGTAGGTATGGTGGCACACTTCTGTAATCCCAGCACTCAAAGCAGAGGCAGGAGGATTGCTACAAGTTTGAGGCCAGCCTGGGCTACATGGCAAGACCCTGTCTCAAAAAAAAAAAAAAAAAAAAAA
>NW_022900928.1:73434487-73446647 GCF_012274545.1 Fukomys damarensis
AAAAAAAAAAAAAAGACAAAAGCTAAAGTACTGACATGGATTTAAAAAGGTTAAAGAGGGCTGGGGATTTAGCTCAGTGGTTCTGCCGCCTGCCTTGCAAGCGCAAGGACCTGAGTTCAATCCCCCATACCAAAAAAAAAAGAGCGAGATGGCTAAAGAGATATGAAAAGTAAATGTAATGTGTGATGCTAGACTGAGCTCTTGAGAGTGCCACAGAACTCATTTTTTGGGACAACTGGCAAAACTACATTAAAAGCTTTTCAGTATTAAATTTCTTGAATTGATAACTGCCCTGTGGTTTATGAAATTATTGTTCTTAGGAAATACACACTGAAAAAAGACATTCAAAATCTTAAATGATTCATAAAAATATATTTATTAATATGGCAAAACATTAAACTGATGAATCTCTATAAAATATATTTGGAAGTTTTCCATTATTTTTGCAACTCTTCCTTGGACTGGAATCATTTTTTAAAAAATTAAGGGCTGCCAGGGATTTAGCTCAGTGGTTCCACCATCTGCCATGCAAGTGCAAGGACCTGAGTTTGATCCCTGGTACCCCCCCCAAAAAAAAAATCAAGGGCTAAGGTATAGGTCAATGGTAGAGTACTTGCCTAGCGTGCATAAGGCCCTGAGTTCAATCCCTAGCACTGGAAAAAATAAAAAAGAAGAAGAATAAAAATCAAAAGGCCCTTTAAGTTCTATTTCAAAAGTTTTATAGTTTTTACTGTTAACTTCACTTTCCTATATGTAATTTTGGAAAGTCTTGTACAATCCATAATCTTTCCTGTTTAAAAATATCCTTATCTATAGGGAATCAAAGACTCCATCTGGGGCATTTGTACCATTTCAAAGCTAGATGCTCGAATCCAGCAAAAGAGAGAGGAGCAGCGACGAAGAAGGGCCAGTAGTGTTTTGGCTCAGAGGAGAGCCCAGAGTATAGAGCGGAAGCAGGAGAGGTAAGGCATGTAGGCCTGATCAGGAAACGTCCGAGGGAGGGGCGCTTTAGGAAGTTCCAGCACTCCATTATGTGGTGTGTGTGTGTGTGTGTGCGCGCGCGCGCTCGTGCTTATAGAAAAATGCTATAGGTGGTTTTCTGCCCCCCCATCACTTACACTAGCATCTAGTAATATCTGTTTAAAATCTTACAATATTAATTTTAAAAAATCAGAATACTAAACAGAAAACCAAAAAAATTATTTGGTTTCATGGATACTTGTAGGAAAGCTTTATGGATTTATTTACTGATAGAAGAACCCTGACCTTTGGCTTTCTCTTTTAATCTTTTCCAATCTCAGATTTCGGAAAGTTATTTATTTATTTAGAGACATGGTCTTACTATGCAGTTCAGGCTGGTCTTGAGTTTATTCTGTAGCCTAGGCTGGCCTCAAAACTTATGGCACTACTCTTGCCTCTGCTTCCTGAGTGCTGGGATTATAGGCATACACCACCAAACTGGGCAGAAATAACTTTTTTTAAGGAAAGGTAGTTATTCAGAAATATTTTTAGTCTTTTCTCATTGACTGAATTAGAACATTGGGAGAACATAAGTTACTGAAAATAATATGGCACCAAAGGAAGGTATAAAAATGATGGGCTACTGAATGATAGCTAGGAAATCATCTATATGCCTTGTAAGCTAAAGCATGTGGTCTTTTCCAGTGAAACACGCATCGTTAATAGAATTTTCCAGTGCTGTGCTTGGAATGGTGGCGTATTCTGGGTAAGTTTTTTCCTTCAAATTCTAGATGTCTCTTAAGCATCTTTAGATTGTTGCTATGTTAGTGGTCGTCAGCTGTTTTCTTAAAACACTAAGGCATGTAGCTTCTAACTGTGTATACACACTTAAGACCATAACTCAGGATTCTGTGTACTCACAGGGATTTTATTCCTACTGAAAAAAGAACATATCTTTTTTTTTCATGGTATTGGGAATTGAATCCACCATCTTGTACATGCTAGGCAGCTCTGCATGCTCTGCCACTGTGTAACATCCCCTGGTCTCCCTTTTTGAGATGGGTCTCACTACACGATGTAATTCAGGCTGACCTTGGTGATTGTCCTTCACTTTCCAAGTACGGCGATTATAGACATGTGCTACCATACTCTACGCCATCCCTTTTTCTTTTGTTTTCTTTTGTTTTGTATTTGTTTTTGAGGCAGAGTCTAGCAATACATTTCACACTTGAACTTACTATGTAGCCCAGTCTGGCCTTGACTGCCCAGTGAACTTGCAGTGATCCTCCTGGCTCAGCCTCCCAAGTGGTGGGATTACAGGTGTGTGCCATCATGCCTGGCTCTTAAATTTTACTTCGAGATAGGGTCTCACTGAGGCCCAGGCTGGCCTTAAACTTGAAATCTTCCTGTTTCAGCCTCCTAAGTAGCTGGAATTACAGGCCTGTGACACTGCCTGGCTTTTTTTTTTTTTTTAATGAATTATTCACAAGCTTTAGTAGCATTATAGATAACAATATCTGTTGATACTGTCTAAGCATTTTGACTAAGAGATCTATGGGAATCAGAAAAGAAGTTATAGCTGGATAATAGCAAGGCTCTCCTTGTCTCTGGTCATAGTAATTGGGCAGGACTGGTTATTATTGAAACCCAGGACAGAAAAGGTTGCCTACAGTTAATGGAGAACCAGCATAGTTTTAAGTGAAATTTGGGTTCTTTGAAGAATAGATGATTAGGTATTTCCTTTGACTTGGAATTCAGTGTAATTCAGTTTATCAAAACATTTCACAGATGTTTTCAGATGTTAACTTTAGATTTACTTAATATTTGCTATGTACTTATATATTTAGTATATGTCTATATTTTAGCACGTTTTTTTGTTGTTGCTTTTGTTTTGGTTTTTTGTAGTTAATGCTGACTTTGTAGCCCAGGGTGGCCTTGAACTCCTAGCAGTCCTGTCTCACCCTCCTGTGCTGGGATTACAGATGTGAGCCACCATGCCTGGCTTTGCCTGTATATTTTGACTTTAATATTATCTAAAATATTCTTTTCCCCCACTCCACCCAGTTCAATGTTGTATAAGCAGTATCAAGTTTGCACCACTCGGTTTGGAGTAATGGAAAATAGAAATGGTCTGATTTTGGTGTTTCTTCAGATTTCTTGATTTTAAAATTTTGTTTGTTTGTTTTTGCTACTGGGTATTGCACTGAGAGTTAAATCCCTACCTCTTATTTTGAGACAAAGTTTCACAAAGTCACTTTTACCCAGGCTGGGCTGGAACTTGCAATCCTCCTGCCTCAACCTCCCAGAGTGCTGGGATTACAGGCATGTGCCACCACACCTGGGCTAGTCCTCCTGATTTTTAGCAGGCACCCTCATCTGGAAAATTGTCACATTGAAACTTGAAATTCTTGTTTTGAAGAAGGACTTTTGACATTTACCTTATTGCTTCTTTCTTTTTAGTTAAGTCTCCTCTTCTTTTATCGAATATGTATTCCTATGCTTCAGTCAGGAACCGCCCGAGTTATTGGTAAGTATATAGCCTTGTTCCTTGATGTCCGCTGGGAATGGACATGGGAGATATTTTTCTAGTCCCCCTCAGTTTATTAAACATTTCCTGTAGGGCAGGAGCTTTAGATGTTTTTAACTCAGACATCTCAACAACCCTTTGAGAAATGCATTCTTGTTCTCTCTCATCAACAGTTGATGAGGAAATGGAAGTTAGTTACCATGGTTAAACCATTAGTAAATGGCAGAGCTGGGATTTTAAACCCAGATGGCTTCCTCCTAATTGTTTACTATTATTCACTGTGACATCTCAGTCATCACCTTGTGAGCAGATTTGTTTAAAGATAAGCAGCACATATATATCTGTTTACTCTGAAGGGAAGGGTGGCCAGAATATGGCTGAGTCTGCTGTGAAAGTCTTTGAGCTAGGTACAGTGATATACTGGAAAGGAAAAGAAAGAGGTGAGGGGAAAAAATAGTCAGAAAATAGGAGTTCCATATTTGGTCTGCTGGTTTTCCCTTTCTCCTCTTAAGCTAATCACTCTTTGCCCTTTTTAGGTGATCCGTCTTTACATGGATATCTTTGGTCGTGGCTGGAATTCCTCCTCACGTCGGTTTTCAGCGCTCTTTGGGTGCTTCCCCTGTTTGTGCTTAGCAAAGTCGTGAATGCCATTTGGTTTCAAGTAGGTCCAGGGGATAATGGAGTCGGGTCCTATATGATGGTGGACAGGTGACAAGTTTGAGCCTGTGAAGTTAGGGGCACATAGGTACCTTTTTCAGCCTTGATCTTTCTTGGCCAAGTAATCAGTGGGAGATCTTTTTGTCTTTGTAAAATGGAATTGTTGTCTTAGGTCACTGAAGCACCTTGCCAGAGGCTGAAGGCTTTCTTCATGTGGAAGTTTTAGTGGCAGACCAGAATCCTTTGTTTTAAGAATGGATATTAAGGCCATTTAATTCATGTTTTGGCCCACTGCTTTCTCTGTTTCAGGATATAGCTGACCTGGCATTTGAGGTATCAGGGAGAAAGCCTCACCCATTTCCCAGTGTCAGCAAAATAATTGCTGACATGCTCTTCAACCTTTTGCTGCAGGCTCTTTTCCTTCTCCAGGTGAGACTGGCCTTCTGGACACATGGGCACATTAAAAATAAGTGTCACTAGATGGAGCCTCATAAAGACAGTGAATTGCATTTATACTGGGATATCCATATACACTTTGTGGGAGGTAATGACTGAAAAAATAGAAAAAAATGTTTAGATATAAAATTGTAGGTCAGGAGTGATGGCACACACCTGTAATCCCAGCACTCAGAAGTCTGAGGCAGGAGGGTTGCCATGAGTTTGAGGCCAGCCTGGGCTACATAGTTCTAGGTCGGCCTGAACTACCTAGTGAGATCTTGTCTCAAAAAGCAAAGATAAGTATAAAATTATAAAAAACATGAATTTATTCACACTTCTCCTGCCACCCCAGATGTTCTCCATGTTCTTGCTCTATAATACTTAATAGGTAGCTGGAAGTCTATCTTAGTAGCAATGATGATTGGCCAGGGTGGGCAGCAGTGATGATTGGGCAGGGTGGGCGAATAGTGTTAGGTGTCTGCAGCTTTGGAATTAAGATTTGTTGTATTTGTTCTTCAGGGGATGTTTGTGAGTCTCTTTCCCATCCATCTTGTTGGTCAGCTGGTCAGTCTGCTTCATATGTCCCTACTCTACTCACTGTACTGCTTTGAATATCGTTGGTTCAATAAAGGTAAGTCCATCTAAAGAACCCTGTGTATAGAGACCCAGTGTGGAAATGCTACTCCTAGGCAGAACTAAATTGTTCAAGTCCTGGGCAAATCAACTGAAAGGAAGGAGCTCCATTTGAAAGAAAGGGAGCTTACATTTGGCTTTGTGTGTTTGACCCCTAACTTTGAAATTAGAGGAAATAACAATGTAAAATTAGCATTCTTTTGGGCCAGGGATTTAGCTCACCTCCACCTGCTTCACAAGTGTAAGGTCCCAAGTTCAATCTCCGGTACCAAAACAAAAACAAAATAAAATTAGTTTTTTGTTTTTTTTTTAGCTTGTGTAGTGCTGGTATAACCCAGGGCCTGTGCTTGCAAGGCAAGAGCTCTACCACTGAGCCTCCTCCTCATCCCCTAAAAGTAGCATTTTCTTTTCCCCCAGTACTGGAATCAAACTCAGGGCCTTGTGCTTGCCAGGCAAAATTAGCATTCTTGTGGTTAATGTGATGTAGCTCTGACTGAGCTGAATTATTCAGCATGGATTCTTCTAAATTAGAAAAATTAGACGAATGCCAGCACATTGCTTTTTTGGATTTTTTTTTTTGAGACAGGATCTCACTATGTAGTTGCGACTGACCTGGGACTCTAGCCCAGGCCGATCCTCCTGCCTCAGCCTCCTGAATGCTGGGATTACAGGCGTTTGCCACCACACCCAGCCTAACACATTACTTGTGGGTCTATACAAAAAGACTATTTATCTGGGTGTGTATGGGTGTGAAAGGTTAATTGATTCTTACAGGATAGCATCCTTTTGATTTGGTGTCTTGTTCTAGACTAGTCCTGTTAAGGATATTGGTGCAAGTGCTGGTGTTGAAATTCATAATTCACTTACTCTGTTGGTTTTAAAATTGTGATTATTTAAATTGCAAACTTTGCATAAAAGCTATTTTTTTTTTTTTTTTTTTTTTTTTTTTTTTACATTTTATTTTGAGACAGGGCCTTATTAAATCCCTAAGTTGCTCGGGCTGGGCTCCATCTTGGGATCCTCTTGCTTTACTCTCCCTATAACTATAATTTACTCAGAATGCTGAAATTATAGGCATGTGCCACCCTGTGTGACTATCATAGAACCTTTATATCAGATCTGCACAATTACTTTGTATGCTTTAGTCATGTTCTAAATGGTAGGTCTGTGTCCAAAACCCAAGCCTCATTTAGTTTGTCTACCATAGTTTATCACTTAGGACTAAAAGAAAATAAGTAATCTAATTGTATTGGTTTCCTTGTCTTAGGGATTGAAATGCATCAGCGATTGTCAAACATAGAAAGGAACTGGCCTTACTACTTTGGATTTGGTTTGCCCTTGGCTTTCCTCACAGCAATGCAGCCCTCATATATTATCAGGTAATTGGGCTAGAAAGATCTGAGTGCAAATAGTAAGAATAAAATTCATATAGCAAGCATCTTTTATTTGTTCAGGTCTCTGCCAAGCATTTTCTATTCTTATTTGACCATCAGGAGATCTGTAATAAGTTTTCTCTTTGGCAGACATCTGTAGGCATTTGGCTGAGTGATTTTCTAGTCCGTATTCATTCTTCTATGTTGTGTCCTAGAGTGGTGTTAAACATAAAGAGTGCTTAGAAAAATCTGTCCTTCTCAAATGCTGTGTCTGATTTATTAGAGTTTCATCATGCTTTGATATCCACAGTGAAAGCCCAGGAACTGCACTTATAGTATCGACTCCAGAGTCATGGCTGTAGTGAAGGGGATTCATTATTTTTTTCTTTTTTAGTGGCTGCCTCTTCTCTATCCTCTTTCCTTTATTCATCATCAGCGCCAATGAAGCAAAGACTCCTGGAAAAGCATAGTGAGTATCAGCTGGTAATGAGGTTTTTGCTGTATAAAGAAGGGCTCTAATGCTATAGTTATATTAGTACACTTTTAATAATCTTATGTTGTAAGAAGACCTTAAGAAAAACACTTCCACATTTTCCCCATGAATATGTATATACATATATTAAAATTTAACAATTCAGCTAGGGGTGTAGTTCAACGGTAGAGTGCTTGCCTAATGTGCCTAAGGCGCTGCGTTCTATCCTGAGCATCACCAAAGAGGGTGGGGAATATAATATAATATAATATAAGCCACTTACAAGCATCTGTAGTTAAGCTCATTTTTGTAAGAGCTGTTTATACTCGTGAGGCCTCCCTCCCCCACCCCACTCCCAGTACTGGTGATTGAACCTAGGGCTTTAGCTTCCCAGCCCCATTTATTTATTCATATTTTGAGGCAGGGTCTTGCTGAGTTGTCTGGTCTGGGCTTCACATTGTAATTGTGCCTCAGCCTCCTGCTAGGATTATACGATTTGCTACCATAGCTGGTTTCAGTGTGGTTTTTTTCATACATGCGTGTAATATATTGTGATCATACCCATTCCCAAAATACTGCTTCCTCTGGGAGCCCCAATACTTCAAAATTGTTTATTCCAGTATTTTCATGGCTGCAGCAGGACCCACTGCATTTTCTTTCCAGTACTAGGGATTGAATCCGGATCTCATACATCCTTGGCAAGCCCCCTGCCACTGAACCACGCTCAGTTTCCAGTATGTCCTTTAGTTGCCTGTTCAGTTCATGTGTCTAATGGTCTAAACTTCTTTGATCAAATATATTTTGATCAATTTTCAGTTGCTTTGTCTTTATATACTGTAAGTTTAATGTCGTCAAATTATCTGTCACATAATGGAAACAATGATGTTGATTAACTGGGAGGCTAACAAGTTCGGTCTCTTGTCCTCTAGCCTTTTCCAGTTACGTCTCTTCTCCTTGGTGGTCTTCTTAAGCAACAGATTCTTCCATAAGACAGTCTACCTGCAGTCTTCACTGAGCAGCTCCACCTCTGCTGAGAAGTTCCCCTCACCGCATCCGTCTCCTGCCAAACTGAAGGCTGCCGCAGGCCACTGAGTTGACTGCCATCCCGAGGGGAAGGGTGGGATTGGAGGGAGGCTGTGGCAGCTGTTTTCTCTGTTCTCCCCAGCCAGGGAAGGCAGGACCCATTCTGCCATGGGTCCTCTGCATAGTCCCTTCTCTTTGAAGAAATGGAATTTTTGTCTCTGGTGCACGTAAGGCAGAATCTTCCTGACACCAGTGTGTGGATTTTTAACACCATCATGAGTCTGAATGGACCACAGGTTTTTCTGTAGTTTCTACAGAAATTTCTAGCACTTGCCAGCCCCTGTGCCTGGACTGATTTGAATACTTTGTTCCCCTGTGCCATTTACCCCCCTATCCTTTCTGCCTTCCAGCACCCTTGGATGATTGAGTTTTGTAATTCTAGCTGTTGTATTTTGTGGATTTGTTATTTTTGTTGTTTTCTGTGAAGCACATACATGGATGAGGGAGGTGAGAGGGAGTATGGTGTCTCAGTTGCTCCTGGTCACTCTCTTTTATAGCCATCACTGTCTTGTTTCTTGTAACTCAGGTTAGGTTTTGATCTCTCTTGCTCTACTGCAAAAAAGAAGAAAAAAAAAGAGCGTGGAGAGATAGGACAGAAGGAAAGACCTCACAGCCAGATCAGCTAGGTTTTGAGGAATAATTTTCTTTCTTCCCCTTGAAGGGGAAAAAGCTTTTCTTTCATTGGTACATTTAAAGCTCCCCAGCTGTGGAGAGGTACCGATTCTGGATAAGTGCCACCACAACCGAGAATGCTCAAGAGAACCTGAACTTTTCATCTCTGAAGGGTAGAAATTTACTTTTGGCCACTGCCATGTCTCACTGGTATTTCAAAGGAATAACGGGTGCTGCAAATAGGAACTGAAGGGGTACACTTATTAAACCCATTAAACTTGTTGAGTGGTGATGATATTTTCTGTCATTTTAAGAGACTAAATATGGGGAGGAGGGCAGATGTCAGAACACTTGTACAATTTTCAATGTCACAATTAAACGAGCTGGTTTCCCACAAGTGTGTAATGGTTGACTTTGCAAAATCGTGACTTTAAGGTATGTGCTTATGGAAAACAAGACTGTCTTGGATAATCTGATGATAATTTTGAGAGATTAGCCCTGAAAAATGTTCCTGAGAAAGCTTGAATTATATGAGTATAATTGTGTTTACATTTTATGAAAGACTTTGGGTTTATTATTTGTTTTAAAGTCTGTATCTACATCTCTACTACGTTTTTATGAAGTGAGAAAGATCAGTGTAGATTTCAGTGTATTGAATTTCACATTCCTTTGTCAGGAAAGTTATTAGACTTTTGGCTGATAGAAACCTTTATTATATATAAGATTAAGGAATTAAAAATTAGACCTGGGAATCGTAATCTGAGTTGGAAATGTTACACAATTGATGGAAGGAGGGATTTTAAATTGTGGGAATCTTGGAAGTGATCAAACCATTTCTTTTTTTGGTTTTTTGAGACAGGGTCTCACTATGTAGTTGAGTCTGACCTGGAACTCACTGTGTAGCCCAGGCTGATCTCAACTCACAGCGATCCTCCTGCCTCAGCCTCCCGAGTGCTGGGATTACTGGTGTGCGCCACCACACCCGGCGATCAAACCATTTCTGTCTTGCATTCTAAAAGTTATAAAAGTTACTTCCATGTTTCCTATGGCCAACTTGCTATAACAGTCATAAGTGAGATATATATACATAAAAAGGTGAACTTTTCATGTCTTTTCACTAGGCACTGAGCTGAACTATGATTAGGAAACTAGGGAAAAAGGGAAATTAGTCTGTTTTTGCCAAATATGGATCAGCAGTTTGAGGTAAAATAATTAGTAACTAAAAAGAAAATTTGATCTGGGTGTAGTGGCACACACCTATAATCCCAGCACTTGGGAAGCTGAAGCAGGAGGATTGCTTTAAGTTCAAGGCTAGCCTGAGACACACAGTGAATTCAAGGCTAGCCTAAACTATGTAGTGAGAGCCTGTCTCTGAAGAACAAACATAAAACATATCACTAAAGCTGAAAGCTTCAGTTTAATAATGTAATCATCAGGATCTGAGGGATTGCTCACAAAGCTCTTTGGGAATTGCCATCAGTCACACTTGAACAAAGCATGTGTGATTGAAAACATGCACTTCGGGGTTTTTTAGTTTTTGGTTTTTTTTTTTTGTTTCTTTTTTTGAGACAGGGTCTTGCTCTGTAGTTCAGGGTGGTCTTGAATTCACTATATAGCCCAGGCTGCCCCTGAACTTGCCATTTTCTTCACGTCAGCCTCTCAAGTGCTGAGATTACATACTACTATGCCACACACCACTAAAAAACTACACGTAGTATTTTGTTTATAGAGCCTGTCCACTAGAGCAACTTCTCTGTGTGTGTGTGTGTGTGTGTGTGTGTGTGTGTGTGTGTGTGTGTGTGTGTGTGTGGGGTAGTACTGGGAGTTGAATCTGGGGCACTCTACCTACCACTGAACCTTTTCTGTTTTGAGACAGGCTCTTGCTAAGTTGCTTACACTAGCCTTGAACTTGCAATCTTCCAGTCTCAGCCTCCTGAGTAGCTGCAGTTACAGGTGTGCAACACCACATATGGCTCCAATATAGTGCTCTTAAAGAATTGGAATGTGACGGGCCAGGGATTTAGCTCAGTGGTGCCAAGCCTGCCTGGCAAGCACAAAGTCCTGAGTTTGTTCCCCAGTACCCACACAAAAAAATAATTGGAATGTGGATACTCCAGATCTGAGCAGGTCTGCTAGAAAATATTTTGCTTAATGATACTGGGAATCAAACAAGGCCTTATACATGCCACACAGGTTCTATACTAGTGAGCTGCTCCCCCTGGCCCCAATAGGAACTTTGATATTATTTGTCTTGCTGTATAGTCCGGGCCAGCTTTGAACTCATAAGCCTCCTGTTTCAGCCTTCCAAGTCCTGGTATTATAGGTTCATGCCACCATGCCCAGCTCTACTAGCAACTTATAGATGGACAGATTTGTGCATTGATTTCTGTTAACTTATTTGCACTCAAAAAAAGATAAGCCTGGACAGGGTGGCTCATACCTGTAGTCCCAGCACTTGGGAGGCTGAGCCAGGAGGATTGCCACTAGTTTGAGGCAAGCCTGGGCTGCACAGTGAGTTTAAGGTCAGCCTGAACTATATAGCAAGACTGTCTCAAAAAGATAAAAAACTAAGAATTTACAACAAATGAACAAATCCAGAAGAGTGAAATTTTTGGTCAGAGGTTTGTAAACCACTTTACAAAGACCCCCTTGCCTGATCATATGCCACCTCATTTTCTCTCCCTTTTTACCCTCCAGTACTAGGGATTGAACTCAGGATCTTGTGCTTGACAGGTAGTTGTGGTGCCACTAAGCTACCTCCTCAGCCCTTTGTATTTTCTGATTATAGCAATAGCATTTTGAGCTCAGTACTCAAGTGTTTATGTCCCTGATCCAGATTGCTCTGCTAAAGGTTATCAGTTCATTGGTAGTGAGGCAGAGTGGAATTTAGCATTCAGTAGTCCATTCACCTGTCATTAAAGTGTTCTGCCAATGCTATATAACCTACAAACCTAAGCTAAAATGAAGCTGACTTCAAGTTGGAATTAGTAACAGTGACACCTGTACATCAGTAAAATATTTTTGGATGGACCCAAAGTGAGTCCATAGAACCAGTAAAGGCTCCAATGGGAGAACAGATGACTTAGTCATGTAACAAATATTTGAATACCTTCTCTGTCAGGCCTTTGTAAGTCACTGGGTAGCCATGGGTGAGGCAGAAATTTAAGATTACTGCTCTTCTGGACCCGTCTAGTGAGGGAGCCTGACTAGTAAATGAATAGCAGCATTTTACAAACTATTATCAAATAGCTACTGTTTTCCCATAGTCCTCTGAGCTGGTTAAACCACTGAAATTCAGTCTGATGAGAGTTTAGGCCTATAGTCTGCCTTTTATCCTTGTCCTCATTTTCTTTTCTTCCTCTCCTCTCCTCTCCTCCCCTCCCCTCCGCCCTCCCCCCTCCCCCC
>NW_022900928.1:73446704-73449227 GCF_012274545.1 Fukomys damarensis
CTCCTCTCTCCTCTCTCCTCTCTCCTCTTTCTTGACCTGAAACTCACTATGTAGCCCAGGCTGGTCTTGAACTCGCTTCAGCCTCCTGAGGGCTGCGATTACAGGCATGTGCCACCATGCCCACCCTTGTCCTCATTTTCTGATTTCAAATTCTGTAGTGCTGTGACACTTATGGAAAAAAGTCTATAAGTGATCATTTACCTAAGTTTCTGTGTTTGTTTCTTTTGTTTCTTTGGTACTTGGGATCAAACCCAGAGTCTTGTGCATGCTGAGCAGGCATTCTACCCCTAGCCCCAAATGTTACCAGGAATTAACATCAGAACCTACAGCTTTGCAAAAATACAGATAAGAGAATGTCTGTATCTGGAGATTTAAATGATTCTAGAAGCAAACATGTTAATTTAAATTCTATGACAGATGTCGCTCATGGCTGTAATCCCTGTATTTGGAAGACTGTGGCAGGAAGATTGCCATCATCTCAAGACCAGCTAGGACTACATAGCTCAAGGCTAAGTACAAAGTGAACACTGTCTAAATAAATGGGCTGGGGATGTACTCAAGGCAGAGGCTCTGGGTCCAATCCCTAGTACCAGAGGAATATTCTAGCATTCCGGAGGTTGAGGCTGGATGAGTCCATGTTCAAGGCCAGCCTGGGCAACACATCAAGACTCTGTCTCAAAAACAATGAAACAAAGTCTAATCACTACTTCCCCAGAAATTTGGCTTACTTACTGCAACCAGAGAACACATCTGTGTAAAGAAAATGGAGTTACTGGAAATTAAGGCAGTTGTGAAAATTAAAATGGTAAAGGCTTAAAAACATGGCACTGAGAAGGCTAAATTACTGCAAGATGAAAGATAACCCAGGGATTTAGCTTAGTGGCACTGTGGCTGCCTCACAAGCACAAGGTCCTGAGTTTGATCCCTAGTATAAAATAAAAGATGAAAGATAAAAATTGATACTACTAAAGTATTAAGCCAAAAGATCAAAACATGGAAAAAGGAATCCTGATGCCATCCAAGAATTAGGAAACCCAACATCTGTCTAATCGAAACTTCAAACTGGGTGTGGTGGTACCCTGCTGTAATCTCAGCACTTGGGAGGATGAGGTAGGAGGACCACTGCAAGTTCAAGGCCAGCCTGAACTATAAAGTTTGACTCTGTTTCTTTGAAGCACACTTAGAGAAGTGGGTTCTTAGTTGCTCAGGCTAGGCTCAAACTTACTATCCTGCCTCAGCCTTCCAGTGTTGGGATTACATACATGGGGCATTATGCCCAGTTTATTATAAATTTTCTGATCTCGTTTTCTTCTAATTTTATTTATAGATTAGTTTTTTCCTACAGACTGGAATCAAAGACCCCCTAAAGGTTAGAGGGGCATACATAGTACAGTGGTAGAGTAATTCCATAGCAGAGGAAAAGCCCATGGATTTGATCCCCTACACTACAAAAAATAAATAAAAATAAAGACAGGAGAGCCAGGCATTCTGACACACACCTGCAATCTCAGCACTCAGGAGTCTAAGGCAGGAGGACTGCCATCAGTTCCAGGCCAGCCCGGGGTACATAGTGAGTTCAAGGCCAGCCTAGCCTGCACTACATAGTGAGATCTTGTCTCAAAAACAACAACAACAACAAACCCCAAAACACCAACAATAACAACAACCAAAAGACAAGGAAAAAACTTCCTTTAAAATACACTTAGAAAAAAAGGTATTCTTAGATTTTTAACATCCCCCCAATTTAACCCCTCCGTACTGGGGACTGAACCTGGGGATTGCTGAGCTACACCTTCAGCATTATATATTGAAACAGGGTCTTGCTAAATGTCCTTGAAAGTTTAAACTAGCTTGATTTCTTTTTGTTTTTTGGTGTTTTGAGACAGGGTCTCACTGTGTAGTCCAGCTGTCCTTGAACTCAGGGCAATCCTCCTGCCTCAGCCTCCCATGTGCTGGGAATAGTGTGCTCTACCATGCCCGGCCCAGCTTTTCTTTAATAGTATATCTTGACTTCGGAAAAAGGTGACTTAATTTATCACCTAAAAACATAAATGTATTCCCTTTACAAATATGTTCAAGAATCTTTTTTTTTTTTTTTCCCCCAGTACCCTAGATCAAACTGAGCACCTTGCACTTGCTAGGCAGGCCCAGTGCCAGTGACCTACATCTCTGACCCTAAGAATCATTAATTAAATAATTAAATTTTTTGAGGCAGGAACTTTGTAATTCAGGCTGGACCTGAACTCTATGAAGGACAGGCTGCCCTCGAACTCATGGTGGCCCTCCTGCCTCAGCATCCCAAGTGCTGGGATTACAGGTGTGAGCCACTATGACCGGCATTTTTTCTACTTTTATTTATTTTTAATTAATTAATTAATTTATTTATTTATTTTTGGTTTTTTGAGACAGGGTCTCACTATGTAGTTGAGACTGACCTGGAACTCACTTATGTAGCCCAGGCTCGTCTCGAACTCACAGCAATCCTCCTGCCTCAGCCTCCTGAGTGCTGGGATTACATGTGTG
>NW_022900928.1:73449265-73466731 GCF_012274545.1 Fukomys damarensis
TTTTTTTTTTTTTTTTTTTAATTTGGTGTCGGGGATCGAACTCTGGACCTTGCGTTTGCAAGGGAGATGGTGGTCAGACTCAGCTAAATCCCCGGCCCTTTAATTTCTTTTTTTGTTTTTATCTTTTGGTTCCAGGGATTGAACTTGGATCCTTGCGTCTGCAAGGCAGGCTGCAGAACCACTGAGGCAGATCCCGGCTTTTTTGTTTTTAAATAAAAACTTGGTTTGAGGACTGAATACTTATCATAAAAACAGGATAAAGGAGTTCTATTTACTCCTTAACAGTAAACCTGGTACTGTGACTTTTTAAAAACACACACACATATGACTTTAAAGCATTGATTGGAATTTCGCGCTTTCAGTAGGTTTGGTAGACTCTCTAGGTGGGAGTGTAAGTGGGGAGTCCAGCAGCACTGGCATCACATTTGGACAGTGGCTAGATGCCCCCTACCAACATTTTTTTTTTTTTTTTTTTTTTTTTTTTTGCAGTACAGGGGATTCAACTGCAGGCGTTTTGCGGATGTGCCAGATCCCCGCAGCCCCCGCCTCCTTTAGAGTAAAAAGATTTACTGGGGAATGGAATAGCTCCTAAAACAGGAGGGGTCGCGGGTGGGTTGCCCTGGATGCTCCCTTCTTTCGTGCAGCCTGCGCTCCCCGGCGCGTGCAGGGAGTGGAGGGGCGAGTGTATCTGTGTGCAAATGTACCGGAATGATGAAGTTGGCTGCTGAAACTCTGCCCTCTTTCCTGCCCTTGCCAACGTGTTCTTGCGAGGAAGGAAGAAAGGCAAGGCGGAATAGGGAACGCAGCTCCGCGGCAGGTAGGTATATTGCGAAGGGGTGGACGATCAAGGCAGCGCTCCGGCTGCAGTGAGGAAAGTCGCTCGCTTGTTGCTCCAGCCAGGCAGTGGCTTCTCCGGCCGAACCCCAACGCCCTAGGCACCATCTGTCACAAAGCCAGGGCTGAAAAAGGGAAATGCCTCCGGAAATATGTCAGGGCTTCCTCGTCTATCGCCGCTTCGGGAGCATAATAAAACAGCGAATCACGGGCAAATATTTTCTGTAAAGATGGAACAGTCTGGCCCAGGAAGCGTTTGCGTTTTAATCGAGAATAGGGAGGACGACTTTGTCCCTCTCAACCTGTTTAGGCAACAGCCTATCTCTACCTTAAGGAAAAAAGACACACACAGCTTCATAGTCCCACATTTTGCGATTGAGTTGACTTGCTCCTCAGCGTAGTTTCCGCTTCTGGTCACGTGGCTCGGGTAACGGGCCACACCTTCCCATGGAGCCCCCATCCCAGTCCGGGGACCGACACGTCACTCCTCGGTTCTCAATCAAGCTTCTCCAAGCATGTTCTTTCGGAGCGCTTCACTCTCACGCGCAGGCCTATGACAACTCGGTGGAATCTTATAGTCCCGCCCCCAGAGTGCTAAGTGATAGCTCTATTGACCAGTTGAGAAGGGAAAACGAGGTTTACTCCCTGCCTCCGAATCTGATTGACAGAACCTAGCCCTATCGCTTGCCCGAAGTAGCATATTGGCTGGAAGCCAGCCAATGGGGAGAAGTTCGGGGGGGCGGAGCTGGTTTTTGTCAGGGTTGGGTGCGCCGCTGAGCGGCTGGCATTAAGAGCGGAACGGATTCCTGAGGAAAGCTCCCCAGGTGAGGAGGTCGTAGGCTGTAGTTGAGAATTAGCTGCAAGAAGTATCTGGAGTGGTGACGGACCCTAGCGAAGTGCAGGAAGCAGGACTGTAGAAGATGGCGGGGAGCAGAGCTTAGGGCCTTTAGAGGAGGGGGCGTGAGGTACGGTGTGGGGACCTCGTGGAATGGAAGGAGGTGCGGTCTGGGGAGCAGGATAAGGAAGGGTCGTGGGGATCAGGACAGCTTGAGAAAGACTAGATCCAGGAACTAGAGTGTCGAAGGGTTGGCACAGAGGATGCCCAGGTGGTGGGGGTCCTGCGGTGGGTGGGGTCAGAGGTGGTCACTTCCACGGGGGTGGGAAGGAGAGGCAGGTGGGACCTTTGGCAGGACAGAGGCAAAGGTCGGAGAGGAGGGCAAGGAACAGGAAAATGGGGCTAGGGAGGCTGCAGTCTTGGAATGAAGAGCTAGGATGGGACAGGCTGTCTAATCTTGCCAGACACAGCTGAGGAGAGATTCTGTTTTAAGAAAAGTTTGTTTGCCCTTATTTGCTGTGCTGGTGTTGCAAAAATGACTAGAAAGCACACGATGAAAACTCCCTTACTGTCTGGACTTAAATTATCAGCTTCTTTACTCAATTTTCAGGTTCTGGCACTCGCATTCCCTCGGTTTACTCTTCCAGCTGTGTAGATCATCAATTCACTGGTGTTCAGTTTATTTCTATTTCAGCCTTTTCTGAAAGCAGGCACAAACTTGAGAGATAGGGCTGGATTGTTGGCTTCTTGGAGTTAGGTTTTTGATTGGGTGATAAGGTTTTCCTTTGGGATTATAATTAAACACACATGTAATGCTCCTCCCCTGGGACAGTTAATTATAGAAAAGATGTTTGACTTCTCCGTGTTGGTGCTAGGAATGTATGATTCTTCATGCCATCTACTGAGACTGGTGTAATCTTTTCTTTTTCTCAGTTAACAGTGGGAAAAAGATCAGGAGCAATGCCAATTCCTTTTTTTCCTGCATAGTTTTGAACAATTTTACATATCCTTTGTTGTTATAGTCTTTATCCCTTAGGCCTGGATTAGCTTATAGTTTAAGATGGTAGTGTTGTACAGAAATAGATAACCTGCTATGGTAAATTAGTACTATGTAATTCTTTTTTTTTTCTTTTTTAGTACTATATAATTCTTGCCAGGCAAGTGGTTACCATTCTGAACTCTTTCATTCTAATTATTTGTTTTTCATTTGTTTTGTTTTTTTGTAGTTCAGGCTGACCTTAAACTCACTGTGTAACCCAGGCTTACCTCAAACGCAGGGCAATGCTCTTGCCTCAGCCTCCCCAGTACTGGGATTACGTGCACCAGCATGCCCAGCTCTTTCTAAACTTGTGACAGACTGCTTTCTTCAACATTTTAATGTAGTCCATCCCTTCCATCTTTTTCTCCTTCATTAGGAAAAATTTCTTTTCCCTTCATATTATTATCTGGTACCATAAACTCTGTGTCATGGAATCAGCCAGCCACTTAGATCAGTTTCAGTTACAGAGATGCCATGAAACAGATGATTTGAAGTGAAAATAGAGTTGAACAATGATTACAGTGTGACAAATGGGATACAGTGGTCTGTTCATGTGTACTCTCTTGAGTGCATGACTGCATCTACATTAGTTATCAAGTCTTGCCAAGTCACTAAATTACTTGGGCTAGGCTTGATCATCCTGCCTCAGCCTCCCAGAGCGCTGGGATTACAGGTGCACACCACCATGCCTGATCAATCAAACTTCTGCGATCCCATTGAGATTTGGAACAATATGGAGCTTATAGTCAGTTAGCTGAGGCTTAAATGGAGGGCTGGAAATTGTGCTCATTTAGTCATGACTTCCATTTACCTTTTTCTGCTTTTACTTCGGTACCAATTTTTTTGTCTACTTTTTCCTTCTCATACATTCTTACCTTTTCTAGAGTGCTGTGTTTCTCTATATCATTATTTCCATCGTTTGTATTTTTGTACCTTTTCCCTCAACCCATTTCCCCCCTTACTTATGTTTCTGCTTTGCTCCCATTGTGCTTTTGTACTTGTTGGTTATGAAGGAGTGGGAAACAGAATGATGGGTGGTGTATGTCGATCATTTCTTTTTAGTCTTGACACATGGACCTACTTGTGTCTGCTTCCTTGCCAGTATGTCATACTTCAGGCAAGGCTTGGGAATGGGTGTTAGCCCTGACCCTTTCTGGTGCTTTTGCTAGCTAATATGTCCGTCATGGTTCTCTCCTACCATAAAATAGAAATGTTAATCTATTAAATAAATGGAAGGTGTTCAATATTGTAAGATCTTGACTTTTCCATTTTAGCTGTTTGTGTGTCATCTGTTGCCACCTGTTAAATGTCAAGATGACTAAGCTTGGATTTTTGCGGTTGTCCTATGAGAAGCAGGACACACTTCTGAAGCTTCTCATTCTGTCGATGGCTGCTGTGTTATGTGAGTGTGCATATGGGCCTTTATTTTTTGGGGGATGGAAAGAAAAAAGTCAAGAAAAATAGAAAATAACGTTCTTAAAATGCCTTGTTCTTTTAGCAGATTTTTGTTTTTGTTGTTATTGTTTTGCTTTTGTTTTTTGAGACAAGGTCTTGCTTTGTACTTTAAGCTGGCCTTGAACTCACTTTATAGCTCATGCTGGCCTCAAACTCTGGTGATCCTCCTGCCTCAGCCTCCCTAGTAGTAGGATAATAGGTGTGAGCTAGTACACCTGGTTTAGCAGATTATTATTTATTCTTTAAGCTCTTTATTCATTGAGATAATTTTTTGATGACATAATAAAAGGAACATAAGGAATATGAAAGGAGTAGTGGATATCTGGAAAGCATGTTGTAATTCTGTTTTCTCAGAGGGCTGAGACATACTGGAGACCATTGGATACTGACTTTCGTGAAAGAGTTTTTTAGGTGCCTACTTTAGTGATCTTTTTTTTTTTTTTTTTTTTTTTTTTTTTTGGGGAAGGGGTTTTGTTTTTTTTTTTTTTTTTTTTTTTTTTTTCTTTTTGAGGCAGAGTCTTGCTGTGTAATTCAGGTTGGCTTTGAACTCACTATATAGCCTAGGCTGGCCTTGAACTGGCAGCAGTCCTCCTGCCTCAGCCTTCCAAGTGCTGTGATCACAGGCATGCACCATCACACCCTGCTTATTGAAAGTCTTTTGAGAACTCAATTCTGATTTTAGATTTTCTGACTCTTCGTGAGACCTAAGTTTAGTTTTGCGTGGCATATCTCATCTTTCGCTCCAAGGTTAAGGTTAGTGCTACTGTGTGCATTTGTCTAGACCATGTAAAAGATGACCATGTTAGTATCGATAGGCGAATATAATGTTACAGGCTTTATATAATATATTAAGCAGTTAGATGTGTCTAACCAAAGTGGAAAATGTAGATGCCATTGCTTGACTAATTTTGTTTCTTCTATGTGAGGAGAGATGGATAAAGATTTTATTCAGGGATTATTTTGTATTTCCAGTGAGCCTTGTGCCACATAATTTATTTTATCTTTAAGGCTACTATTTATCTACTATTGCTTTGTTATTGCACATTACCATAAAAATATTCATTCTCTGATTTTCATAGCTTTCTCCACTCGTCTCTTTGCTGTCCTGAGATTTGAAAGTGTTATCCATGAGTTTGATCCGTGAGTACCTTTGCTTGGTCTGGTGTCATTTGGGATGCCTTCAGATTCATGGGTTTCAGATTAAATTCCATTCAGCTCTCAGTGATGAGGGTGTGTTTTCAGTGCCGGTAAGGAAAGAGTTCTTCAAGTTTTCCACAGGACATAATTGTATTTTTGAAACATTTCCATTGCAGCTGTCCAGGTGAGTCTTACAATCAAAAAATGTGAGCAGCGTTACTGGTATGTCTAAGATCTGCCTAGGCCAAAATAGGTTTGGTCAAGTGTTAGTGACACAGATTGAGGGCCTGGTGTATATCCAAGGCTCAAAGAAAATTACAAATCATGAACTGTTTTTGTTGCTGTTTTCTGTTTTGCCATTTATAGAATAGAAATTGGGCTTATTCTAAAGCATTAAATACGCTAAAGCTTTGAATTTGATTAGGGATTGTGTTTATTAGATTAAAAATGGATTTTGTTTATTAGATATGGGTGAAAACCCTCAGTTTTCCTTTTTTACTTTATATGTGTGTATGTTTTTTGAGACTTGGTCTTACTATGTAGTTGAGACCGACCTTGAATGTACTATGTAGTCCAGACCGGTCTCAAACTCACAGCATCCTCCTGCCTCAGCCTCCCCAATGCTGGGATTACAGGCATGTGCCACCACACCTGGCTGTGTGTATGTTTTTTTAAACTGAGGAATAAACTCAGGGCCATGGTACTAAGCTACATCCCCAGCCCCAAATTTATTTTGAAACAGCGTCTTGCTAAGTTGTCCAGGTTAGGCTCAAATTTGTGATCCTCCTGTTTTAGTCTCCTGGAGTACTGGGATTGCAGGCATGTACCACCATACCTGGCTCTCAGTAGCTTTAATAACTAACATTTACTAAACATTCATTTATTTCAAGAAGTATTTTACAGGGCCTGGGATTTAGCGCAGTGGTGCCATTGCCTGGCTTGCAAGCGCAAGGTCCTGAGTTTGATCCCTCATACTAAAAAAAAAAAAAGTATTTTATAGATGATTGTTAAATTCTTACAACAACCCTATGAGATGTAGCTAATATTACCCCTTTTACATATGAGGAGACTGGCTGGGAGAGGTTGTCCAAGGTTGTACATTGAGTAAATAGAAGAGTCAAGATTTGAATGTAGTTTTGTCTCACTCTGGAGACTGCAGACACTGTGTTATACTGCTTAAAATTAGGACTTACCAAAAGCCAGAATCATAGGTTGTTAGAGTATCATTTATACTTTAAAAAAATCGCATATTCACTTGTGGAGCATTGAGTCAAAAGTTTAACGTCTGTACCTGTTTGCAGATTAATCATTTTGTTTTGTGTAAATAGCTGAAAGAATTTGGAGGCATCACAGATATTCTTTCTGGGGCCTCCAAAAATCAATGTATATTTTTCTCTTAATTGAGGAAACTCATATCCTTTATTTTTCTTGATAAGATTATTAGAACTTCTATCTCACACCCTCTAGATTGAGCAAATATTAAGGTAAGCAGGTCAGGGAAAACAAAGATATCTGTTCTGTAGTCACAGAACTGGAAGGAATCATAAAGATTATGTGACCCTCCCTTTTACTGAGGAGGAGATAGGTCCAGAGTATGTCTCCATTCCAAACCTGTCCCATTAACCTACATGTCCTCTGTCTCACTCTGCCTCCTACTGGGAGGTAAAGCACACCATTCTGGTACGTGTCAACTGCCTGCTCCCTTGTACCTTCTGTCTCTAACAGTAACCAAAATAACATTTATCAGTGATGAGGCTGTCTGTTGCTTCTGCTTAGTTCAGGTGCCAAAACTTGACTGACCAAAGAGAAAATAGGCTTAGGGAGGTGGGCAGGAAGGATATTTTTTTGTTGTTTGTTTTGTTTTTTTGGGACAAGATCTCACTCTGTAATTTAAGTTGACCTTAAACTCACATGTACCCCAGGCTGGCCTTGAGTTCCATAGCAATCCTCCTACCTCAGCCTCCCAAGTGCTGGGATTGTAGGTGTTTACCACCGAGCCCAGTTTTGGCAGGGAGGATATTTAGTCATGATTATCTGAAGTAATTAAACTCTTTCTAGTTTGAGACACACATTCATTCATTCATTTATTTATGGTACTGGAAATCAAACTCAGGGCTCTGCTTGCCAAGCAATCTTGGTGCCAGTGAGCTACATCCCCTGCCATTTGTTGATTTATTTAGGCCTTTATTTATTTATTTTTCTTATTTCTTTTTAAATGGGAAATTTGTAAGGGCTTGCCTAGCTTAGACCTAAAGAACCGTCTTTCCAGGTGTACCACAAAGCATTTCACATCAGGTATTTTTTATGTAATAAAATAATATATTTTTATGCTACAGTATAGGTGGTATTCAGTAGTATTTGAAATGACCAGAGTAGAACTTATTACAAGTTTAAACCCATTAAATAGTTTGTGTAATGGTGTGGATTGACATGTTTCTACCCTACCTATGGTGCTATACCAACATCTTTTTCTTTCTTTTTTTTTTTTTTCCAGCTTTAATTGAGTTTATTGGTACATTTTAGGGATACAGTACAGTTGCATTCATTGTTGGGATCTTGTACCTCTACATGACAAGTCTTGATTCTCATTTATTCCCCCTACCCCTGCTCTCCCTTCACCCCCTCCTCCCCCCCATCTACAAACACTTTATTTTCATCTTTTCATTATCTCACATTTTTTTCTTTACCCTTATTACCCTTCCCCTACCCATCCCACCTTCCCTACACCTTTAGCTCCTTTCTTCCCATTTCTAAATGTCAGTAATCTTATTAGGATCTTATGTATTATTGCAGATTATTCACACCAGGGAAACTATTCGGTATTTACACATGTGTGACTTATTTATTTCACTTAGGAGTATATCTTCAATATGTATCCATTTTCCTATGAATGAATCTATTTTCTCGTTCTTTATGGCTGAGTAATATTCCATTTTATAGAAAAACCACATCTTCTCTATCCAGCCAACATCTTTAAAGATGTTCATTACTTGGAGTTACCCATGTATTGGTGTGTGGTTCAGAACTCTTTTTTGTGTGTCCCTTGTCATTTGAAATGGGCAATTTACTGGTGCCCACCTCTCAGTGGCCTTGTCTCGTGGGCACATAAATTCTCTTGATAGGTCTTGTCACCTGCCACATGCCAGCCTGGTGTATTATCCTGCTTGATGACACTGGGCTCCAAGTTCATTTCCTTAAAAGAGAAGCAATATCTTAGTTGAGACATGGATGGAGTACAAATGAAGAGTCATATGGTTTTGTAGGGATTTTTGATACCAAACTGACCTATCCAAATAATAAGTTCCTCTGTGCTATAGCCTGAAGAGCAAAATTCATTTCAAATTATAAAGTATTTGACTGTGAGGAAGAGGAGACACAGACCTTTTATTTTTCCTGCTACAGATACTTTAATTATCGGACTACCCGGTTCTTAGCTGAGGAGGGATTTTATAAATTCCATAACTGGTTTGATGACCGGGCCTGGTACCCTTTGGGACGAATCATTGGAGGAACAATTTACCCAGGTAAGAGGAACAGGATTTAAAAGAAAAAAAAAAAAAAGGTGTAGTATTTGTACATAAGAGAACAATTTCTTTTATTTCTAATAGCTTCATTGCATGATACTTGTAATTTCATCCTGATTATAGATTTCTAAAAGCAGATCTTACATAAGACAATAGAACACATGTGAGAGAATGAAGATGGGTAGCTTTTCATACATTGTAGATTTCCGATTGAATCATAACGAGAGAAATTTAAGAGTCCTATCACAGTTGCTGTGCTGGTGTTCTTGTTGTTTGTTACGATCTCTGTGGTCACTTTACTGATAATTAAATTGGTCCTTTCTCCTATCCCTTAAATTCTTTATGTTACCAGGACAACCTAATGTAGTTTGTTCTTCCTGTTGCAGGCTTAATGATCACCTCTGCTGCAATCTACCATGTTCTTCATTTTTTCCACATCACCATCGACATTCGGAATGTCTGTGTGTTCCTGGCCCCTCTCTTCTCCTCCTTCACCACCATCGTCACGTACCACCTTACCAAAGAGCTCAAGGTGAAGGATTTGGGGCGACAAGAGGCTTGGGAATGAAAGTTGTTGAACCTCTCTGGTAGATGCTGGAGGGTGGGAGACTGAAAACCTGACAGTGGCAGGGAAAGAGAGAGGCTAGGGACAGGGTCTGCTGGGCTGAATTAATTGGGTTTAGTCCAACTCTTCCCTTGAATATGACAAGTGTTTGTTCTTAGGAAAGGATATTTGAAAGTCAAATGTAAATTGCTATATAAAGGGAAGAAATGTGAAATGGAAATGTGAGGTTTAGAGTTTTTTGTCATTTTTGTTTTGTTTTGTTTTTGCTGGGGATCAAACCCTACACATGTTAGGCAAGTGCTGTACTCTGAGATTTGGATTTGGAAACCCTGAAAATGTATAGGAAAGGGAAAAACATCAACAGCAAAACCCCAAAACACATCTATATAAGGTTTTTTAAGGTGTTAATTCCTTCAGAAATAAGCACTTAGCAATTGTTTGTTTGTTTAAGTATCCATTTACAAATTCTTACACCATTTGGCTTTTGTAATTGACTCCATAATGCTGACTGTCCTTTTTTTCCAGGTTTCCCCTTTGCTGACTCTGGTTTCTTGGAATCTGTTCTTAGTCATTGGCTTGGTATTAAGGAGATAGCTGAGAGGTGATAAACTAGTAGGAGGGCTTGGGAAGCCAGAATTTACTTTGGAAAACTTTCCATCCTTCTTGTTGCCCTTGTCCCAGATTTGACTATTACCACGCAACAGACAAGTCCTTTTTCTTTTGGATTGTGGTTTATATTTTGTTTCTCTTTTTCTGTGAGTTCAGAGGTTGCTTGATGAAACCCCAACTTTATTACTTCAGCTCCTGACATCTTCAGGCCAGGTGGATTGCCTTTTTCAATAATAATTTTCTCCCTTTGATTGTCATTGCACGGATTTTAGATGTGTGACTAGCATTCCTATGATGTGTTATCATTGTTAGATGAAAAGGATACATGTAGCCAAAGTACCTATTCTGGAGCAAGCTTTGATGGTTGATAGCACATAGGGTTTGTCTGTCTTCACCATATGCATACTCAGTTATAGGCTTGGTGTCGTCATGGGGAAATGGTTGTGAAGTTTTTAGCTTTTTTGTGCTGTGAACATTTCTATCATTTTTAGCATCTCATACCTAGAAATTACTGGATTCTCTCTGCGTCCATTATAAACAGAATGGACTGATGGCTCCTCCATTCTTTAATAGGTATATTGGTGATAACTGCTTATTGTCTGTCTTTTCTTAATAGGACGCAGGGGCTGGGCTTCTTGCTGCTGCCATGATTGCTGTAGTTCCTGGATATATCTCCCGATCTGTGGCTGGCTCTTATGATAATGAAGGTAAGACTTCTAAAATGCTGGAGGGTTTTGTTTTTTGTGGTACCATGGCTCATGCTCAGGACCTTGCACTTGTGAGGTAGCTGTGGTGTCACTGAGCTAAATCCCTAGCCCTAATGGGGTTTGTTTTCTTCATTCTCTAGTAGAACTTCACAAAGTAAAGTACAGTTTGGATTCATATCCTCTGCTTAGCAATAATAAAAATGGAACCTGATGAGATTAGAAATGGCAGAAAGAGATCTAGTACAAATTCACATTCTCCTGTCATCTCCTCTAGAAAGGTAGCTGGAAACTTTGTTTTATAAGCCTTTGGTTCATTTCTGGGCTCAGTTAAATAAAACAAGAGTTTTGTTGTTGGTTTTTTTTTTGGTTTTTTGAGACAGGGTCTCACTACATAGTTGAGACTGACGTGCAACTCACTATGTAGCCCAGGCTGGTCTCGAACTCACAGTGATCCTCCTGCCTCAGCCTCCTGAGTGCTGGGATTACAGGCATGCGCCACCACGCCCAGCAAACGAGTTTTTTGTAAAATTTTCCTAAATAAGGGGTATAGGTGTCTTTAAAATTGTGATGAGTTTTTTAAAAAACTTATTTTCTCTTTTGTTTGTTTTTTTGTTTTTGGTACCAGGGATCAAACTCGGGTCATTGCGCTTGCAAGGCAGGCTGTGGAACCGCTGAGCTAAATCCTCGGCTCTTTTGTTTGTTTTTTTGAGACAGGGTCTCCCATGCAACTCAGCTCTTGAGAACTCTCTATGTAGCCTGGGATAGCCTGCAATGAGTGATCCTTCTGCCTCTGCATTCCAGTGAATGCTGGGATTATAATTGTGTGCCACCGTGGTTGGCTCTTTATTGACTTATTTTCAATTAAACATGTATTTATTGAATGTATTGGGAAAACATCAGGTTTTCTTAAAGATAGGGCCTCCTACATAGGGTTAAATATTAGAAAGACTGAGAATGGATCAGATTATTTTGGCTCAAATTAAGAAATTGAGGGCCAGGGATTTAGCTCAGTGACACCATGCCTGCCTCACAAATACAAGGTTCTGAGTTCAATCGCTGGTATCAAAACCACAACCAAACCAAAACAAAAAACCCCAGCAACAACAAAATTAAGAAATCGAAAGGATAGATAGTAAATAAGATCATGTTGGCCCATGATCTCTATGTTAAAGAATGTAGAAGCGGACCTGTAAAGATAACTGCAATGATAGGCAGATAGTGCTGTATGCTGTGATAGAAATCTGGACAGAGTACTTTGGGAATGTAGTAGAGGAGATACTAATTTTGATTTGGGAATCAAGGCTTTTTGGAAGTAGTTGAAGTTGAACTGGGCCCTGAAGTTGGATTCCATTGGATAACTATTATGGAGAGCAGCAATCAGCATAACAGCCATCTTGTGTTCACATGCAAAGGCAGGATGGTGCAAGAGAGTATGAGGTATCTTTAGGACCAGCGGGAAGTTAAATTCTTGGAAAGAGCAATAATAATAACGACTGACGTTTACTGTATCCTTACTGTATGCTAGGTTCTGTTCTAAGTGTTTTATGTGAATTGATTATGTTTGTCTTCACAACAATTATATCAAATAGATACTGTTACAGGAAACTGAGGCAAAAGGGCAGTAAAATAATTTGCCTAAAATTACAGTATGAGGTCTGAGATATGAATCCAGATAGTCTGTCAGAGCAATTTTTTAACCATTATGCTAACATGACCTCTTCTTGAATTTTTGGTGTGTTTTTTCCTTCAGGGATTGCCATCTTTTGCATGTTACTCACCTACTACATGTGGATCAAGGCAGTAAAGACTGGTTCCATCTACTGGGCAGCCAAGTGTGCTCTCGCTTATTTCTACATGGTAACTTTTTCCACTTTTTTTTTCCTGTGCTGAGAATGCAACGTATCATGCATTCTGGGCAAGTGTGTTGTCACTGAGCTATGCTACCAGCCCCTTTGCATGTTCTTAATTTCTAAGGTTCTTCAAATACTCTATATTCTATTAATACATGTTGGTTGACCAACCTTCTTTTCTAGTATGTAGCTTTTGAATTTTTCCTTTTCAGATGTATTTTTCTGTTCAGTCTTTTATACATACTTAGACTTTCTTCCATGAACTGATTCTAGTTGCTCACGTGTCTCTAAATTCCCTGTGGGATGGTGCAGTAGTTTGTGTAGATTAACCCTGAGGTTTGATATATCTTGTTATATGATCATGATGTCAGCAGCCATAAAGAGGAGGGGATTAGCTTACAGTAATGGGTTTGAATATGATTTTTTTCTACTTAAAAAAATCAGTTGTTTGTACTGTTTAAGCAACTTAGCATAAATAAAGTTTATAGAAAGAGATGTTCTTTCGAAAGGTACCAAGTGTGGTGGCTCAAGCCGTAATACCAGCACTCTGGAGGGCTGTGGTAGTAGGGTCCCAAGTTTGGTTCAGCCTCAGCAACTTAGCAAGACTCTACATCAGAATTTTGAAAGGGCTAGAGCGGTAACTCAGTGTGAAGGCTCTGATTCAGTCCTCAGTATGGGGGTGGAGTGAGTCACAGGAGATATAGGCAGTGTTGGTGCACCTTTTACAGCTGTCAAGGATAACAAACAGCTGGCGGTGGCACACGTGCCATAGGTTCGCCACCACTGTTCTGAGGTATAGTGGTGGTGCTCAGATCAAGAACTGTTCCTTTCTGTCCTGCTGTAGGTCTCTTCCTGGGGAGGCTATGTGTTCCTGATCAACTTGATCCCTCTCCATGTCCTGGTGCTGATGCTCACAGGCCGTTTCTCCCACCGGATCTATGTGGCCTACTGCACTGTTTACTGCCTGGGCACCATTCTTTCCATGCAGATCTCCTTTGTGGGTTTCCAGGTAAGCACTGACTGAGTAGGGATTTCAGCTTCTTCCACTTTTTCTAAGTGAGTCCAACTAGATTGATTTGTCTTGGGTTCTGTTAAGGGAAGGAAATATTTACAGCTTTGATCTTGGACTGCTTATGTTAATTGAAGCAACAAAATTACTGGTCATTAAGTCTAGGAGTATGTTAATATTTGCTCCATGAATTTTGAATTTAATGACTCTTACTTTGGCTTAGGTTTGTGAGAGAGTGAGGTATGTTTTGGTCGAGCTGAGTTAATGTTACTGATAAAAGTTACAATTTAAAAAAGCCCAGGGCCTGGGATTTAGCTCAGTGGTTCTGCTGCCTGCCTTGGAAGTGCAAGGGGCTGAGTTCCATCCCTGGTACCAAAAAAAAAAAAAAAAAAAAAAAAAACCCATGATTTCTAGTACCTTTTAATGCTAATGACCTCATTTAATAGCAGTGAATCCTGATCTTAATAGGGCCTTTGTGTTAATCCTTCAGGAAGCAGTGTGCAAACTTTTAACTACATTACTAACTGGCAACTCTTACTATTGCTACTCTTACTACTAACAGACAACTCTTAAAGAATAATGTGATACGTCTGATATCATTTAAGATTCTCATGAAAGTGGAATCTTCATTCAGAGGTCAGCAAATACTTCTTTCTTTACTGATTATAATTTGCTAATCACTGTCAAACATAAAGAGATTTAAAGTATATTGTGCTTCTTATGGAAGTTACAGTCTTGAGGGGAAAGATGTACCTGTACTGTCTGTGACTTACAGTAGTATATTGGCTGTAAGGTTTTCTTTTGTCCCTCTTGAGACAGGGTCTCACTGTGTAGTCCAGGCTGGCCTTGAACTTGGTATGTAGCTCAGGCAGTATAATGGTTCTGGAAAATAGTTTCCACACACGTATCATCAGCAGAATCTGGAAACTTGTTTGAAATACAAATTCTATAGCCTATTTCAGACTTCCTGCATTAGTTACTTTCTTGTTGAGGCAAAATATCTAACTCCCTCCCCACAAGTTAAAGGAATAAAGGTTTATTTTAGCTCACAATTTGTAGAGATTTCAGTCCATAGTCAGCTGGCTCTTAATGCAAGGCAGAGAGGTGAGAGCTCATGGTGTGGCAAGCAGGAAGCACTGAGTGCTCAAGGCAGGAGGGAATATATATGTATATATCCAGACTGTATGCACAGTGACCCACCTCCTCCCACCAGGCTTTACCTCCTAGTGTCACACCCAGCTACAGACCTGTCAGACTAATCTGCACTGTGTATATGTATGTATGTATGTGTGTGTGTGTGAGTGTATACATATATGTATGTATGTGTATGTACATACATACTTTTTTTTTTTTGGGTATTGAGAATAGAACTCAGGACCTTATGCTTTTGATGCAGATGTGGTGCCATTGTGCTAAAATCCCTGGCCCTAGTATCACATGCCCATGATCCAGTCACCTGCCAAAAGCCCCATCTATGAGCACATGAGGTTTTGGGGGGCTACCTACATATAAATCATAATAACCCCTGACTCAGAGACCTTGAGTGGGGTTCAGCAACCTGTTTAAACACCCTTACTGGTTATTGGAGAATCACTGGTCTAAGCCAAAGAAAGAGTGATAAGAGCTAGAAGTGCTGTGGAACATAGAAGGGAGTGATTGGTTTGACACATTAGGAGTGTTTGCGTAGTATGAGTAGTGAGAATTTCACTGGGTGACAATTTGGGGGAAATTGCAGTCTGGATTAAGGTAATAGCTGGGCCAAAAGGCAGAGACATAATTATGATGGTGTATAGTATCATTTGGGGGACTTTAAATATGGTCACTGGAAAATATAATAGGTGTGTTCAACCCTTCCCTAGGTTGGCCCCAATTCCCTCAAGAACCTTAGAACTCATTCCCTCAAACTAGAAGAGAATCATGAAGATTGGGGTTGGATTTGACTCATTTACTTTTTCCTCTAATGTGTTACCTATATTACCTACATTAATGCTTTTTCCTATATAGCCTGTCCTTTCTTCAGAGCACATGGCAGCCTTTGGAGTCTTTGGTCTCTGCCAGATTCATGCATTTGTGGATTACCTGCGCAGCAAGTTGAATCCACAGCAGTTTGAAGTTCTGTTCCGGAGTGTCATCTCCCTGGTAGGGTTTGTCCTACTCACTGTTGGAGCGCTCCTCATGCTTACAGGTAGGGAAGAGTCACAGCTTGTAGTATAAAATGCAAATGGGTTTAAACACAGGATAAACTCCAGAAAGACAGGATATTTTGTGACCATAGAGGATTCTTTCTTTCTATTTCTGTTTTTGTTTCAGACATAAAATCTCTTTTTCACATTGTCACTTGTCAGCTCAGTGTTTGGATTCAGCATATCAGAGAATGTTTTGTTAGAGCTATTTCTAATCACATCTGGTAAAAAGACTGTATCTTACATTGCTAATCTTTTTGAGTTTTTTTTTCCTATTAATTGGGTGGCTCTTCTATTCCTTGTTATATTTTATATTATGGCACTTGTCTAATCCTGTGGGAACTAAACCATGGCTCTTTGGTTTGGTGGGCGTGCTATATTTTCCTGCTCCATTTCTCCAATTTTTTTCAGGGGCTGTTTTGCTTTTGCCTACATTTCTGTGTTGGCTAATTCAGAGCAAGATTGGAGGATATAATTTATGTAGTCTCTGGGGTTGACCTTGGTTTGACCACCTCAGGCCTGAATCTCTTCCAGGAAGTTTTTCTGTCTCTGTTCCCTCTGAATTTATGTACAGCTCAGTTTTATTCTACTGGCTATATTGACAAAAGATCTCAAGTTTGAAAGAAAACATGTACTATTGATTATGTTGAAGCAAAAATTTAGTTCTCTTTGAATCTTTTTTTTTTTTTTTGTGGTACCGGAGATCCATCTCAGGACCTTGCACTTGCAAGGCAGGTGGTGGCACCACTGAGCTAAATCCCTGGCCCCATTTTTGAATCTTATTAAAGTCGGATGTTGTAATTAGGGTTTTTGTTTTAAGAGCATATGTGAAATATTTTGTTCCTTTTTGCTGCCAGGAAAAATATCTCCGTGGACAGGGCGTTTCTATTCACTGTTGGATCCTTCTTATGCTAAGAACAACATTCCCATCATTGCTTCTGTGTCTGAGCATCAGCCCACCACCTGGTCCTCCTACTATTTTGATCTGCAGCTCCTCGTCTTCATGTTTCCAGGTCTGTCTGCCTTGTATTCTGAAGTGGGCTTTGTAAGAATTACCCCTTTCATTCCAAATACGTTGACTGCCCTTATCCTTGTTTGGTTTGCCTACTTATGCTGTACAGGACAGAGGATGGCTAAGCACATTAAGCATATATAGAAGTTAGAAGTTGAAGTTACATTTGTGTTGTAATTTAAAATCCAACTTCTAGTTTTATTCTTTTTTTTTTAGCTCTCTTAACATGCTTCACCCCTTTCACCTCATTTTTCCTGTGACAGTATTGAAGTTCCATAATGGAAACTGCTGAGTGAAAGCCTCTTCATTATCTTCTGGCCAGTTCACATGATTTAGAAGTTTCTTGTTTTTGGTACCAGGGATCAAACTTGGGGCCTTGCACTTGTGAAGCAGGCGTGATGCCGCTGAGCTAAATCCCTGGCCTTCACATGATTTAGAATTTACCAGTGTTAGTAGTCTTTTTGTTTTATAAAATAACTTTTACATTCATTTATTTATTTATTTATTTATTTATTTATTTTGGGGTTTTGAGACAGGGTCTTACTACGTAGTTTAAACTGAACTGGAACTCACTGTGTAGCCCAGGTTGGTCTGGAACTCACAGCGATCCTCCAGCCTCAGTCTCCCAAGTGCTGGGATTATAGGCGTGTCTCCACCACACCCAGTTTAAATTTTTTAATTGTAAAAAGTAATTTGTATTTTTTTGG
>NW_022900928.1:73466956-73473478 GCF_012274545.1 Fukomys damarensis
TTTTTTTTTTTTTTTTTTTTTTTTTAAGGACAAATTCCTGGAAGTGGAGTTGCTGGGTTAATTGTGTGACATCATTCGGTCATACAGTGAAAATGCTTTCCCTTGTAGATTTCTTTCTACAGGGCGTAGTTGCTTACTTCTCCTTCCTTCTTTTATAGTTGGCCTCTATTACTGCTTTAGCAACCTGTCTGATGCCCGGATTTTTATCATCATGTATGGTGTGACCAGCATGTACTTTTCAGCTGTAATGGTGAGGAATATTTCAGTCCTAGCAAAATTGTCCACACCTAACTCTGAGGTGCTTTTAGTTTGTTTCTGCTTAGTAGGATTAAGAAGAAACTGGTGATTATGCAGATGTATCTCTATGGACACTTAGGGGACTGAGTTGTAAAGATGCTTGCTGTTGTTGATCCTACTGGGAATATACAAGACACTGATGCATTCTAGTAATGGGGTACAACTTTCTTATGTTCATAATATTTTGTTAGTGAGGCACTTTTGCACTTTGTTAGAGAATTTGACCTGTGTATCTTTTTTTTTTTCTGGTACCAGGGATCGAACTTGGGACCTTGAGCTCGTGAGGCAGGCAGTGGCACCATTGAATTAAATCCCTGGCCCTAACTTGTGTATTTTTAAATGTGGGATTTTTTTTTTTAAGGCCTGAGAAAAGTATCCATTCATAGATTGAAAAATAAGAGGGATTTTTATATGTTGTAGTAATATGGTGTTTTTCATATTATTTTCATCTCAAACTACAGTTAATATATTTTATAGCATTATTCAGGACATATATATACATACACACATATATAACTTCAACAAAGTTTGAAATATATATAAACTTGTTTGTTAGTTTTTTTGAGACAGGGTCTCACTATGAAGTTCAGGCTGGCTTTAACTCACTATGCAGAATGGTCTCAAATTCGTGGTGCCCCTCTTGTCTCAGTCTCCCAAATGTTGAGATTACAGGCGTGTGCCACCACACCCAGCATTTATATATATATATATATTGCTGATGTAGCTGTACTACATATTTTCTATTTCACCTTTATTGAAAAAAATTAGATGATGAAAACCCCTAAGTTGTTGTGATAGTCTACTAATAAATTGAATACTGTAATTTGAAAAGCACTAGTTAGGCTGATCACGATTCCTGTGTCTTTTAGGTGCGTCTAATGCTAGTGTTGGCACCTGTTATGTGCATTCTTTCTGGCATTGGAGTCTCCCAGGTGCTGTCCACATACATGAAGAATCTGGACATAAGTCGCCCAGACAAGAAGAGCAAGAAGCAGCAGGACTCTACTTACCCTATCAAGAATGAAGTGAGAATTAAGCAACACTAGTAACAGGCTTGGGGAACTGTATATGCGTGTGTGCATGTGTGTGCATGTGTGTGTGTTTGTGTGTGCATGGATATTTGTATGTATTTGGGTTGGGAAGTAAAGTAGAGCACTATCAAGGTGGTCAGAATTTACTCTTATAGCCCCTAACTTACTGATTTTCTTCCCTGACTTATTTTGATTCATGGCATATATATTATTGATTATATAAGGAGGTGTCTGGTGTTGTGTGAATTCAGTTTGGTTTACCACACAATTCTTCCTTTTTTAGGTTGCAAGTGGAATGATACTGGTCATGGCTTTCTTTCTCATCACCTATACCTTTCATTCAACTTGGGTGACCAGCGAGGCCTACTCTTCTCCCTCCATCGTGTTATCTGCCCGGGGTGGGGATGGCAGTAGGATCATTTTTGATGATTTCCGAGAAGCATATTATTGGCTTCGTCACAATACTCCAGAGGTGAAAATTTGGGTGGAGTGGGATTCTGGGATAGGGGAGAAGGGAAAGACATTTGATTTTTCTTTTTTGAGACAGGCGTCTCACTCTATAATTCAGGCTGGCCTTGCACTTACTATGTAGCCCAGACTGGCCTTGAACTCATGGCAATCCTCCTGCCTTAGTCTCCTGAGTGCTGGGATTACAAGTGCGTGCCACCATACCTGGCGACATTTAATATTATGACTCATAGCATTTGAATGGATGGAATGGTTGGAGATATTAGAATATTAGAAACTTGGTCTTTAATGAGCTTTAGTGGCTAAACACCATTTGATTCAGGGATTCTGTTACCTGGCGACATTTAATATTATGACTCATAGCATTTGAATGGATGGAATGGTTGGAGATATTAGTATTAGAAACTTGGTCTTTAATGAGCTTTAGTGGCTAAACACTAAGGATTCAGGGATTCTGAAGTGATTCTTAATTATCTACACTTTGATTGGATACTTGTGTTGATATGATGATGATACCAATGTGGTGTTAATTCTATACTTGATCTTAACCAAAAGGCCAAGAAGCAATAGGTATCAATTCTAAAAGAAGAAAATTACAAGTAATATATACACTCATTGTAAGAAAACCAGAAAATATAAGCAAGCAAAAGATCTAAATCATCCATAAAGTTATCTATCACTAATGATAACACTTTTCTTTTGTACCAGGGATCGAACTTGGGTCCTTATGCTTGTGAGGCAGGTGCCAGAATCACTAAGCTAAATCCCTGGCTCTCTAATTATAACACTTTTAAAGTTTTTAAAAAATGTTTTTTGCAAGGTTTAGTATTTATTAAAGCTAGGTAAGGACATATGCTTTGCAGAGTGAGTGCAGGCCAGTTAAAAGTAGGAAAATTACTGCACTCTGCACCAATGTGAAAAAGCACAGTGGCCAGATTTTTGTTTTTTAGAAGAGACAAGAATTTATGGGCCAGGGATTTAGCTCAGTGGCACTGTGCCTGCCTCATTAGCACAAGGTTTTGAGTTGGAACCCCACTACCAAAAAATAAATAATTTATATAGATCAGGGTATAGTAGGAGAGCTACTTTTAATATTTTACCTTTTTGTGTTTTTTTTTGTTTGTTTTTGGTTCTGGGGATCGAACTCAGGCCCTTGTACTTGTGAAGCAGGCAGTGGAACCACTGAGCCAAATCCCAGGCCCTCCAGCACCACTGAGCTAAATCCCCGGCCCCAGCCCTAAAACTAAGAATCCTTGCCCATCACATCTGGTGATTTTCATTTCATCTTTATACCTGATATTTGTGATGTTTCGAAAAGGTCATTTATTTAATAAATTTACTTAATGAATACCATATAGGCTATTTATTTGCCTATATTACATAGGCCCCTAAACCTTCCACTTTTTCATGTAAATTGATCTGGGATGAAGGTCTCCGGAATGTTGGATTGTACATAATTTGTGGTGAGATTTCCTGATTGTATAAGTAAGTGGAGGAGCAGGTGCCAAGATTTATTTTCTGGCTAGGATTGCATTAGTTTGTGAAGAAATTGATTAGTTAGCCAGGCCTCACTATCCGCCTGAAAGATGCTTGTCCATTTCCTTCTCTGTTTTCATTTTCCATTCTTTCAGGACGCCAAAGTCATGTCATGGTGGGATTATGGCTATCAGATTACAGCTATGGCAAATCGGACAATTTTAGTGGACAATAACACATGGAATAATACCCATATTTCTCGAGTAGGGCAGGTAAGGTAAAGGGATCTTTTGAGTGTTTGATATGCAAAGTCTAGTGGGAAATACTCCTCCATGAGAAGGTCCTATGACCTGAGTCTTTACTCTGAGAATTGTGTGTTTACTTTTTTAGGCAATGGCATCCACGGAAGAAAAAGCCTATGAGATCATGAGGGAGCTTGATGTTAGCTATGTGCTAGTCATCTTTGGAGGCCTCACTGGGTATTCCTCTGATGGTAATGTACTAGATTTTCTTTCTAGCTGCAGGACATAGATTCTAAGAAAACAAATGAATCTCTTGTTTTTTTGTCCTTTTACTTTTGCAATAAATAGGAAATAAATATCAGTAATTCTCATAGATACAAGAAATACTATGATTATCTAAAGACAGCCGGGCATGGTGGCACATGCCTGTAATCCCAGCACTCAGGAGGCTGAGGCAGGAGGATCACTGTGAGTTTGAGACCAACCTGGGCTACATAGTGAGTTCCAGGTCAGTCTCAACTACATAGTGAAACCCTGTCTCACAAAACAAAAAAAAAAACAACAACAAAAAATAAATAAAGATATACAAGTATTTCCATGAGTAAGCCAAAGCACATAAGGTTCTTGAAAATGAACTTCAGAATTAGCATTCCTGAGGAAAGTGACACACATCTGTAATCCTAGTGCTCTTGGAGGCTGAGGCAGGAGGATCACAAGGTCAGAAGCACAGTCTGGGCAACCTTGTGACAAGAAGACTCTCACAAAATGACAAATAAAAGGGTTGGTTGGGGGATGTAGCTAAGTGTGAAGGCCCTGGGTTCAGTCTCCAGTGTGAAAAAAACATTTAGTATTGTTCAGTAGATTTAAACTGTATAATCATCTTCCAGTTTAAAATGTATTTTAGGGGGCTGGGGATTTAGCCCAGTGGTTCTGCCGCCTGGCTTGCAAGCACAAGGGCCCAAGTTCGATCCCCGGTAACCAAAAAAGAATTTTTTTTCAGATATGCATATATGAAATGTATACACACACATAATGTATACATGTATCTATACAATCAGCCTTCTGTATACATGTGTTCTGCAGCCATGGATTCAAATAACTATGGATTGGGAATATTTGGGAAGAAAATTTTGTGTCTGTACTGAATTTTGTCATTATTCCCTGAACAATAAAATGTAACAAGTATGTATATTATAATAGTTATTATAAGTAATTAAAATATAATTTTGAAGTGTATGGGAGGATGTGTGTCAAATGCAAATAGTGTTCCCTTTTACATGAGGGATTTGAACATGTACAGATTTTGTTTTATTTATTTACTTTTTTGGTTTTTTGAGACAAGGTCTTGCTGTATAGTTCAGACTGGCCTTGAATTGACTGTGTGGCCCAGACTGGCCTTGAACTATCCTGCCTCAGTCTCCCAAGTGCTTGGATTACAGCCATGTACCACCATACCTAGCAAGCACGTTTAAATTTTTGCATCCATGTGGGCTCCTGGAACCATCCACCACAGATATGGAGGGCTGTCTGAATGTGTATTACTGTGTTTCTGTGCTTATTGGCATATGTTACCATGTTCTCTATGGTATGTGGCAAAATAGATATTTTTCAGGAGAAATCTCCACATACAGTTTACTAATTAAAGATTTTTACAAAATTAAAGTGATGCGTATTTACATTTTTTAAATATTAAATAGTTCTGAAGGTTTATAATACAAAATGATAGCATCCTGCCTTTCAACCATAGCCTCTGTTATTAACTTGAGTGTCCAGATTGAATAATTCTTTTTTTTTAACTTTTATTTTTCTTAGTACATGCTTGTCATAATAGTCACACTCATGGAGAGTTGATACATGTATAGAACACATCTTAATTCTCAGGACTTTATGCACTAGGCTGGACTACTGAGCTGTAACCCAGCCCTCTATTTTTAAATAATATGTATAGTGTGTTGTTCAGTGGTTGATCAGCTTAGATAATACTGTATCAACTTCTTACAGTAAAATAATTTTTAAATTTATCTCATCTCTCCCTTTCATTTTCTCAGTATGTATTTTTCGTTTTTGGTTAAAGCCACATAAAACTTTTTCAAAATCATTGCTTATATAAACAGTTTTCTACAGAGTCAACCAGTACTGTACGGTTACAGTCTTATCTTGAATAACTTATTTTTCTGCAGTCAGTAATTACCTTATATTTCTTCTACCTGAATAGTCTTTGAAAAGGCTGGGTGTGGTTGTGAACGCATGTAGTCTCAGCTGCTTGGTAGTCTGAGGTGGGAGCATTGCTGAGTCCAGGGGTTTTCGACCAGGTTGGGCAACATAGTGAGACCCTGGCTCAAAACAATTTTTTTTCTTTGAACTGGTTGGTATTTGAGCCCAGGGCTTTGCCCACTCTAAGCATGTACTTTTCCACTGAGCTAAACCTCCAGCCCTACACTATGTAGATATTCCGTATTTTGATTATTTTTGGCTTATTATATAGACTTGACAATTCCTTCCAGATACTATATTTAATAATTGCAAATATACAGCAGTAATACTGTTTCACATGTCTCTTGTTTGTTCATGGTAAGAATGATAGCAGAGATGTATCACCATAATATAATATAATTATTGTTATCAATAGATTGTAACTTTCACAAAAATTGTACCGAAAAGGTCAATAATACTTACACATTTTTTTTGTTTTTTTGAGATGGGGGTCTCATTGTGTAGTTCAGACTGACCTGGAACTTACTATGTAGCCCAGGCTGGTGTCAAACTCACAGCGATCCATCTGCCTCCGCCTCCTGAGTGCTGGGGTTACAGGTGTGCGCCACCATGCCTGGCAAAACTTGTACATCTTAAAAAATGAAAACAAAAATACTTGACCACATCAGCACTATTTGGCTGTAATTACTTATAGGTTTTCTTTTTATTATAATAATATAGCTAAGTGGGCTGGGAATTTAGCTCAGTGGTTCCGCCACCTGCCTCGCAAGCACAAGGACCCAAGTTCGAACCCC
>NW_022900928.1:73473519-73478673 GCF_012274545.1 Fukomys damarensis
ATATATATATATACACACACATACATACATACTTGCATGTATAGCTAAGTATAGAAACATTTGTGTTGGTATATATATCTGTACATGTATATATTTGTACGTGTAAATATGTATATACCTATTGATAAACATTTATATGTCTATATGTATGCATATGTGTGGTAAAAAGTATAGTCCCCTAAAGTCTTAGGAGTGACTACTGGTAAGTAACCATTGTCCTTAGTTTATTGCTTGCTGAGGTAAATAGAAGAGTATGTTTAATGTTGGAATAAAAAATCATTATTTGGAATGTAGTATAGTTTTTTTTTTAATGAAATTCAGGCAATTAGCAGTTCCCTGGTGAGGCTCCTGAGAAGGAAACTTAGCAGGAAAAGAAATATTGCTAAGTTCAAGAAGTCTTGTTTATAAGTTTTTAAAGTAAACTTTGAATTGAATATAACATTTAGAAAGATGCAGATATTATTAAATGAATAGCTTGAGAGGTATGGTATAGTAGAAAGGCATGAATCCAGTCTTGAGATGATGATTATTATTGTTATTTAAGCATGATAACATTCCAGCTGATTTCTTTATGCTACTAATGTTTTTAATTAAAGTCTGTATACCCATGAATACTTTTATCGTTGTTTTTTTTTTTTTTTTTTTTTTTTTTTTTTTTTTTTTTTTTTTTTTTTTTTTTTTTTTTGGTACTGGGGATCGAACTCAGGACCTTGAGCTTACAAGGAAGGTGGCAGAACCACTGAACTAAATCCCCAGCCAAAAAGAGTACTATCTTCTTGATATGTGCCAGCCCTGAACCTATGCAGCCCAGGCTGGCCTTGAATGGCTGTGATCCTCCTGCCTCTCAGCCTCTTCACTGAGCTAACAGAAATATAATGGAAGCTGCATATGTCATTTTATGTTTTCTGTTAGTCACATTTTGATGAATAAAGAAGCAAGTGAAATTAATTTTAATGTTATATAACAAGATATATCAAAACATTATTATTTTCAATCAGTGTAGTTTACTCAATTTTGTTTTGTTTTGAACTAAGTCCTGTAAACCCAGTGTGTATTTCATTGTTACACCACCTTTTAATTTGGACTAGCCACAATTCAAGTGCCACATGTGTCTAGGGGCTACTGTATCCTTTAGTTCAGTCCCAACTAAAATTTAGGAATTATTTCAATTGTGGCTTAAGTGGTCTTGGACCAATAACATAGGATTTCAGGAATTTAATTATTTCTAAGAAAGCATATTTTCCTCACACATTGTCTTTTCTATTTTCAAAAATTAGAGGTAGATGGTATCTTGGCCTATTAGAAAAATATAATGGGAAGTATCCTTGGAAATAGTGACCCTTTCATTATGTATTTAGTTCCACCAACCTATCTGATAACAATTGTTTGTTTTTGTTTTGTTTTTTTTCTTTAGATATCAACAAATTTCTTTGGATGGTCCGAATTGGAGGGAGCACAGACACAGGCAAACATATCAAGGAGAATGACTATTATACTCCAACTGGGGAATTCCGTGTGGATCGTGAGGGTTCTCCAGTGTTGCTCAACTGCCTCATGTATAAGATGTGTTACTACCGCTTTGGGCAGGTCTATACAGAAGCCAGTGAGTGATGCTTCTCCACATTAACAACACAGTCATAATGGTGATAGCTAACATTTACTTTGCTTCTCAAGCTCTGCTCTAAGCACTTTACATCTATTAACTCATTTAATCTTTACAACTCAAAAGGTAGATACTATATTATTGGCATTTTATGGTTAAGAAAATTGAGTTATCAATAAGTTATTGAACTCTGCAGCATTGCATGAGTAGTGGCTGAGTCAGGGTTCAAACTCAGGTAATTTAGCTTAGAGTCTGTGCTTTTTATTTTGTTTGTTTTGTTTTTGGTACTGGGTATTGAAGTCGGGACCTTGCGCTTGTGAGGCAGGCGGCGGAGCCACTGAGCTATATCCACAGCCCCTTGCTTTTTAGATATTCATCTTTTTTAGAATTTTTAATTTTTTTTCTGGTGTTGGGGATTGAACCCAGGGTTTCACTGAACTATACCCTCACCCCTTTTTTAAATTTTCACTTGAGACAGGGTCTTGCTAAATTGTTACGTTGCCCAGGCTGGGCTCAAACTTGTAGTCTTCCTGTCTCAGCTTCTCAAGAGTGCAGGATTAAAAGCATACACCACCATATCTGATTTAAACCTTCATTTTTTTATTGTTTCTCAGTAGAGAGGATGATAGTGAGGAAAAGAAAAAAGGGACAAAGGATTTCATTTCTTCATATGAATACATTGAGAGGGATTTGATCTAAGTGTTTTCTTCAGGTTTCCATTTTGTGGCTTTGTGCAATGGACAAAATCTGAAGTGAATGTGGGCCCTTGATGGCTTCTCTGACATGGCAGTTTGGGTGTGTTACAGTGGCCTCTGGATGATAGTCCTCAAGAATTCAGGGGCTTGGAAGTGAGCCCCTATTTCCTAGAAGAAATAAACTCCATGGACTCTGCCAAGCATCATTTTGGATAGGACTTGGATTAGGGTAAAATTTATTATCTGATGCTTGCTTCTGAAGACTCTATTCTCTCATCACATTGTAAGCTGAGGAATAACAATGTAAATAATGGATGATGTTCCGAGTTGACTTCCTATCTCTTTGGAAATTAGCATTATAGAAAGAAGTATTCTCTGTCCCTTCCTAGAGCGTCCACCAGGTTTTGACCGTGTCCGAAATGCTGAGATTGGGAATAAAGACTTTGAGCTTGATGTCCTGGAGGAAGCATATACTACTGAACACTGGCTGGTCAGGATATATAAGGTGAGCAGGTGGTACACTGTCTCAAGAAAAAGCTTTTGTGCTTACAGATGGGTTCTGGTGCTTAAAAATCTGGCCACATAATTCTCAAATAGGGACAGTTATGACACTTGTGTCTGCTAAGTAGCTTGCAGCTCACATAACATTTACTGTTTCAATTTTAGACTGTCCTCAAAAAATAACATTATGGCCTGGCATGGTGGTGCATGCCTGTAATCCCTGCACTTGGGAGGCTGAGCCAGGAGGATCACCATGAGTTCAAAGCCAGCCTGAGCTCCATAGTTCAGGGCCAACCTGAACTATAAAAGGAGACCTTGCCTCAAAAAGCCAAAAAAACAACAAAAGAACCCGTCATGGTTGCTTGTTACTTAGCAGTTACTGCTGATTTTTTCTAGTAGTGGCTTGACTCAACATGTTTCAGTGATTATGAGACTTGTGGGTAAAAAACAAAAACTCTCTGTATTTCTGAATTACATTTTCTTCTACTGAAGAATTTATGGCAGAGTCACATGGTATCACATCAGAGTGTGTTGTTTCTTAAGAAGAGATTGAGAACCTTTCATCCACATAAAGATCATTTATATTGCTTCTCATAGGGGATACTGCAAAAGCAGAGTAGGTAGTTCAAACCCTTGCTTATTTAATCACATTGCCATACCAGAGCGGCAGAACCCAATATATGCCCTCTGCTCTGGTGAGCCCATTTTAGTAGAAAAGCTCTCCAAGATTGACCTGATTGTAAATATTAAACTGGCATTTTTATGTTACAGGTAAAGGACCTGGATAATCGAGGCTTGTCAAGAACATAAATGTTACATTCAGCTCTGATATACTTCGCACTGAGCACGTCATATTTAGGACGTTGAAGATTTTTTTAAATACACAGTTTATAAGAACAGAGCCGGATGGGATTAGAATTGTCTGGAAGTTTTTCCCTGGACAGTTTGGGCTGGGCCAAATGGAATGATTTTTATAATTCTGAGCAGGTTACCAAATGAAATGTCATGGCTTTACTTTGGTCAATTAAAGGGGGGAATTTTTTTTAAAATGTGCCTTATTTGTTTTGACTTATATCTGATGTAAGGAAAGTAAAAGTTTGTACTGAGCTGATAGGAAAGTAGCAGACCTTATCCATGCTCTTAGCTCTGTAAATGAGCCAAATGGGGCATTCTTTCTCATATCAGGAAAAGTATCAGGGATTAGCTCTGAGTCTACATATATAAACAGTTTTGTCATACTTTCTGTTATTGTAGCACCTAGTGAATGCTTTGCACATAATGGGTGCTCAATAAATTTTTATCTAATGAAATAAATGTTTGTGGGGCCAGCGGAGTATATTTCTGGGCAGGAAAAGCAACTTTCCTTTTATTACGTCTGTGTCCTCAATGTCTTATCCTTAGAGGCTATTTGAATTTGTAAGAGATGTGAAAGTTGCCAGCTAGACCTGAACTCACCAGTGCTCTTTGGGAGTAGTGAGGTTTTGACTTTTTTTAAAAATTTTTTTTGTGAAACCATGAATCAAGCTCAGGACCTTGTGCTTGTCAGGCAAGCATGGCACCACTGAGCTACGTCCCGGCCCCTTGTCTTTTTTCTTAAAGAGCAGGAATAATGCTTGGATGCTGAGGCAGGAAGATCACAACTTCCAGTCCAGCCTGGGCAATTTAGCAAGACTCTGTCTTCCCCTCCCACTCCCAAAAAGGTTAGAAATGCAGCTCAATTTAGAGGTCCTGAGTTCAGTCCCCAGTACCGTTCAAACAAATAAAACCAAGAAGCAGGGATAAATCAAGTGTCGCTAACTCAGCTGTTTTGAAGACTCAAACAGTGAAATTATTATTAGCAATGCAGAGGAAGAAATTCCAACATATATGGAGCTTGGTCAGTAGATATTTATGAATCAGCTTCAATATACACATCTATTTGAAATGTAGCTTTTCAGTATTCTCACCTAAACTATGATACATGAAATGGCTTTATGCTCATTTGTTTTAGAATATTCACTAAGACTACAGTTATTCAAATTCTCTTTGCATTATCAGTCTGTCTGTTGTTTTTATATACCACTTCAAGCTCAGTCATTGGTTCCGAAGCCCTTGCCAAGTAAGAGACAAATCAGAAGGAGAAGCACTGCCATTAGCAAATACCTGGAGAGTACTGCCTGCCTGAGTCCAAGAAAGGAGAAACTTCTTACAAATTTTTACTCCAAACACTAAGGTCCCATAGGTATTTGATGTCAGGACAAACAGCTTTCAGTTGAGTACAGTAGGAGATTTTATGTATTTTACAATGGAAGACATATCTCTGATGTGTATAAGCCCTAAGTTTAAAAAAAAATATAAGGCAGCTGTCTAGAAGCT
>NW_022900928.1:73479598-73528939 GCF_012274545.1 Fukomys damarensis
ATATATATATATTTTTTAAATTTTTTAAATTTTTTTATTTTTTTGGTGGTACCAGTGATCGATTCCAAGACCTTGCACTTGCCAGGCAGGCATATCACCACAGTGCTACATCCCCAGCTCTAATTTTTCTATTCTGTTCACCTCTATTATAGTTAGAGCTGTTTAAGTAAGATCAGTACTTTTTATCTTCTGCCTATTCTCAATGAATACACATATTAAATTTTTTAAATTTTTTTATTTTTTTGGTGGTACCAGTGATCGATTCCAAGACCTTGCACTTGCCAGGCAGGCATATCACCACAGTGCTACATCCCCAGCTCTAATTTTTCTATTCTGTTCACCTCTATTATAGTTAGAGCTGTTTAAGTAAGATCAGTACTTTTTATCTTCTGCCTATTCTCAATGAATACACATAGTATATTCTGTTACTACTTTTCCTACAAACTTTTTAGTTGTTTTTGGAATTTTCACTAATTTGACCCCCAATTCTCCTTCAGTTGTGCCAGCCTCTTGATATGTTAGCACATTAGGTATTAATTCTTAAGGAGTCTTCTACTTTGATATGTTCCAGTTTGAACTGGTTTACTCTCTAGGTCTGCTGGGTTGTATTATTTTTCTGGTGTGTGTGTGTGTGTGTGTGTGTGTGTGTGTATTTTTAATTTATTTATTTTTAGGACCAGTACAATGTTTTCTCCTAATCTTTCATGTGTGTATTTTTCAATCTTTTGAGTTTTTTTCTTTTTTTTTTGGTAGTACCAGGGCTTTCCACTGATATGGCCCTTCTTTATTTTTTATTTTGAGGCAGTCTCAGTAAGTCACTAATTTGCCCAGGCTGGGTTTGGATCTTTTAATACTCCTGTCTCAGCCTCCCAGAGTATTGGGATTATAGGTATATACCACCGTGCCTGGTTTATTTCTTCACTTACCATCTTTAAGTACTTTCCTGAGGAAATGTGGAAGATACAGCAAATTTCTTGAGATCTTGCATATCTCGTTACACTCGATAGGTTGGCTGGGTGTAGGATTCCAGATTGGGAATAATTTTCCCTCAGGATTATGTAGCTGTTTACTTCTTGTCTATCTTCCAAACAGGGTTGAGAAATGGATTGTTATTCCCATCTTTTTTTTTTTTTTGGTACCAGGGATCAAACTCAGGACGTTGCATTTGCAAGACAGGCAGCAGCACCACTGAGCTAAATCCCTGGCCCTGGATTGTTAATTAATCTCTTCACACCCACCCTCCGTTCTGACTGCTTAGGATCTTCTCCTTGTGTATGTCAGAACATTTCCCAGTGTTGCATCTTGAGTGGGTCACAAGTTGTGCTGCATACTTTGGACTTTATGAATGCAAGTCAAGTTCTGTCTGGGAAGTACTGTGTTATATGTGAATTCTGCATTTTCTTATAGTTATGGATGTTGGACCTTTCTGAATCAATCTTCTAATATTCTCTTATTTTTGTGCTACTATTTTCCATCTTCCTTTTGGGAGATTTCAACTATTTTTTGACCTATGTAAAATACTGTACTTTTTCTTCTTTTTTTTCCTGTTCACATTTACAATGTTCAAGAGCTTTTTTGTTTGAATATTCCTTTGTTTCGACATTTTCTCAATTAAAGTATTTCTCAGAATCTTGGTTGTCTACTGTTAAGAGAGGGACTATAAGAGGCTGACAGGAAGGGTTGTAGGTGGTAGCTATGGGGTGTTTGCTTATGGATGCCTGGGATTTTACATTGGAAAATCTCTAATACTAGGGGCTTTAGTTTGTTTTTTGTTTTTTTTTTTCCTTTGATAAAAAGAAGTTCTGTTTATCCTCTTATTCAAGGATAGAAGCTAGCTGTCAGCTTTTTGGTGGTAGAGTAGGGAAAGAAGGTATGTATGCCCAACCATCAGTGTATATACTTGTCTATTTTCAGTGAGGTACCTACGGTTTCTCTCCAGTTCAAATATAATGTATTTACCCTTAAATCTTGACCCAGCCTTGGGGAATGGCAGTTAGCTCCTTCCATGAACTAGTAAGGATAAGCACAGGCCTATTTGCTTTTCATATTGTTAGAGAAGGAAATGGCAAATGACATGTACAGAGAAGCAGAATGGAAGTAAAATAATACATTTATTTTATGGACAAAAAGGCCAATTGCACTAAGAGCAGTGCCAGTGATTGGACCTGTACTGGATTGCAGCTTCTTTTACCACTATAATATCATTCAGGTGGTTACATTTCATTTCCTCAGTTCACATTACCCTTGTAGAAATTACAGTAACAAGACAGTTAACTTTAACCCAGACGTAACAATTCCTTGTAGTTAGTGAGTTTACTTTAAGATTTGTCTAGCTATCCTGGTGCACAAAAAGTGGGTGTTCAAGGTCAGGGATGAGGCCAGATGACCCATTTCAAGGTCAATGCCTCCGATGTCTGTTAATTTTGAACTAAAAGCAGACTGCTGTTAAGAGACAGGAGAAGTCATGTTACATTTTCCTAACATTTTGTAGGTTTTTAGATTATTTACAAAAGTTCTCTATCAATATAGTCTTTAAACCTATCCTCTTTTTGCCCTACATTCACTCTAGTTTCTTGGTGTCACCAGTTCAATAGGAGCTTTTGAGTTTTCTATGATATAAATCAAATTGCTTTGTCTCACTAGGTCCCATTGCTACCTTTGGGATTCATCTTAAAGTTACCTTTCATCTAAAACTTTCTATTTTCCAAAATATTTTCTCTTTTTTTAAAAAAATTTTTGAGACAGGGTCTTGTTCTATAGTTCAGGCTGTCCTCAAACTTACTTTGTTGCCCAGGTTGGCCTCTAACTCCAGGCAATCCTCTTGCCTCAGCTTCTCAAGCACTGGAAGTACAGGCGTGTCACCATGCCCAGCACATACTCTATTCTTAGAGTTTACTTTTTAAAAAATTATCTTTTACTATTATTTTAGATAAGTTTCAGAGGGAAAAGAAGCTATTCATTCTCATGTGTACTGTAACTGGTAATGTGTCTGAATCTGTATACCTTATTGTTTTCAGGCTAAAAAGGTAGTTCCATCTAGGCATTTAGGAACTGTGAAACTCTTTTCTTTGTATTCTTTTATTTTCAGCAGAGGAAATGCGATGATTTAGAAAGGTTGCTTTATAATGAGTCTTAAAATGGATGCCATGATTCAAATTTTGTTCTAACACTTTGCATCTTTAAAGTAGGTTTGTGCTTTTTTGGGGAGTATGTGTTTTAGATGTATTTTGCTCAGTGACTGTTATCGCTAGTTTTATGTTGAGTGTAGCCCGTTTTTGAGTAAAGGGAATTTAATGTTCATCTTGGTATACCTTGAGTTCTTGGTTTTTTTACCGTTGGGGAATACCTACTTCAGTTTTCCAGACTGTGTTCTCAAGTCCCTTTGTTGAGAAATTACTTTTCTTGATTACTGTATTTACTTTGCGTTGTTTCATACATTAAGAATTCCTAATTCCTTAATTCCTAATACATTAAGAATGAGGAAGCTCGCAGTATCTACACAGATAAGTCTTCCTTCAAAAAAGGATAAACTACTTTTTTGGAGCCTGCACCGACAAGGCAAAATCGGTAACCCTGCCCCCACCCCATTTATTTATTTATTCATTTATTTTTACTTTTTCGCTCCCACCACAAATCATTCTTCTCAGAACAACGCCCAACAGCTGTGGCCAACTTTGCGCTAAGATACTGTGGGTGCCTCCCGCGGTACCGCCTGAGCTTGACCCTCAGTCCTGCTGGCAGCTGCTCAGCCGTCCTGGCCGTCAGTTTACTCGGCATCCGCGCAGTGTTTCCGGGACCAGGGCGGCGGGAGCGCAGCCCACTGTTGTGCGCAGTCTCCGGGAGAGGCCTCGGTGCCGCCCAGCCAAGATCCACACTGGAGCCACACTGTTCATTTCGCGCCAGTGCAGCCCACTGTGTTTAAATCTCTCCAGCCAGGGTCTGCCCCCGACCTCCTAAGTACCGGGTCTGTCCGGGTGAACTCAAGGCAGGAGAGAAAGACTCCGAAAGCTGGTCTTTGAGAGCTGCCCCTCCGAAAGAGAGGGACGCGGGAACGCGCGCAGCCCTGCTTTACGGCAAACGCGCGCATTTGCGATAGCGCGACGCAGTCAAATTTGGCGGGAAAAGCGCTGCATTTGGATTCCTGTGGTGGCAGCCAAAGGACACCCTGGTGAGGAGAGGCTGCGAGTGGGGTGGGAAAGGAATCTGGAGAAGGAGTTAGGGGTGTAGATTAGAGAAGAGGAGCAAGGAAAGACTGTTAACTGGAAACGAGCGGAGGGACGGTCTCGGAGGCTGGAGGGGTGTGGAACCACGGCCCCTTTAGTGGGGGGGGCGGGGACAGGAGCCAGTACCCTCCGAGATTGGGACCGCCGTCTTGAGGGTCCCAGTTTTTCCTTCCGCTTCTCAGGCATTTTGGCCCCGCCCCGCGCTCCTCCTGGCCTTTGGGACGGGTAAGGTACGGGTGCGAATTGGTTCCGCGCTGGGGGTAGGAGGGGCTGCGAAAGCACTAGTCTTCCCGGCCTCCTCCGTTAGCCCAACGTCTTACTCTTCCTAGACCCTCACTGCTCCCTCCCCCTTCCACAGTTTTTCTCCGGAAACCTTCTGTCTCCCAGCTCCTCCCAACCGTTGTATTTAATTTCCTGTGAGGCCTCAGGAGGGCAGTCTTAGCCTCCAGTGTGAGTGATTTACATGACAAAAAGCCTAAACAGCCCTTGCTTGTGGTTTAAAACTTGATAAGTATGAGGTGTAAGTAGAAACCGAGAGCTGTTGTAGGGAATCTTGGCCAGAGTTAGAGCCTAGTATTTTCCAGGTGTTCAGAGTTTGCACTCATCCCCCATACTTTCTGGCTTCCTACCTTTTACAGCCGGGTGCTTGGTGGAATCATGGCAGTACCTTTTGTGGAAGACTGGGACTTGGTGCAAACGCTGGGAGAAGGTGCCTATGGAGAGTGAGTTTGAGCCCTAATTTTATCTTGCCTTAATGCTTTGTTTAGTTTTCTGTGGTCCTGTCTGAGTGTGTATTTGTTGTTTTGGAATTGTAACACAGTGGTGCCTTAGGGAATTGATCTCTGCATTTGGAAATCAAGACTTATCAAGTTAAGTTATACAGTCACTTGTAAGTTAATATTTTTCCTAACCTCTGTTTTTCTCCGCCCTCCCTCTGCCTACCCCGCTTCATCTTGTAAGTTATCGTTTTCTCCAACAATCAAATACTCTTGGGATTTAAGCATAGTGATTAAATGAGCGGATTATTGCACAGCTTGCCTGATTCGAAATCCTCACTCTTAATATCACACACTGATCTTGTTTTGTGATCTTAGGAAAGCTTCTTCGTATGTGCCTCTCTTTCCACATCTATAAATGGTAATATTATCCACGCTAAAGTAGAATAGCTAGCACAGGCATGAGATTAATAAATATTGTTAAAATGATATGACTAGAAGTCTGTGTGACATAACCTAAAATTGCTATCAATTTATTTTATCAAGCACTTGTGAAATAATTTGTGTGTACTGCATAAAGAATTCTTTGGAATGTTAGCTATAGTACTGTACATTTCCAAAATACCTGTTGAGAACATGTCAGAAACCATTTATTTGGTTTCTCTTTGGTGGAAAAAACAGTAAATGTAAAATAGTTTTCAATGTGTCATGTTTAATCTTTCAAAGTTTTTTATTTTTGGGTACCAGGGATTGAACTCTGGACCTTATGCTTACATGGCAGGTGCAGAGCCACTGAACTAAATCTGCATCCCAGTCTTTTGAAGTTTTAAAAGAAATGAAATTCAAATGTTCTAAAATGTTATAATTCTTTTTTTTTCTTGTTTTAGAGTTCAACTTGCAGTGAATAGAATAACTGAAGAAGCAGTTGCAGTGAAGATTGTAGACATGAAGCGTGCAATAGATTGTCCAGAAAATATTAAGAAAGAGATCTGTATCAATAAAATGTTAAATCATGAGAATGTGGTGAAATTCTATGGTCACAGGAGAGAAGGCAATATCCAGTATCTATTTCTGGAGTACTGTAGTGGAGGAGAGCTTTTTGATAGAATAGGTATGGAAAAAATTTAAGGTACTTTTTCTGCTAAAAAAGCTTCTAAATACATATTTTTAACCTTGGCTAGCTATTTGGTCATTTTTCTTTCAGAATTGCTTATAAACAGTAAAATTGGAATAAATTGTCTTCTTTTAAATGTCAGTTTATGTTAATAGAAAGTGTGTACCAGTATAAAGTCAGTGAAAGAAAACTTTTTTCTTATATAAGGCTTTTTGGGATTGCTGTTTTATGGAGTTGAACAATAATAGATTGTTTTCATGGTGAAGTATCATAAACGCAATATATTATTTGTCGCTGTAATTTTTTTACTTTGTAGATATTTTAGAATGAAATCATTGCATGTTTTCAGATCCAAAATAACAGCATGTTGATTAAGTGAAAAACTTGACTTTTATAGAATTCTTATATAGATACATAGTTCTTTTTAGTACTCAAAGACTCAAATGATTATTACAGTACATTGAAAATTACATAAAATATATCTGTGGATTTGAGTTTATTATTTAAAGCTGTTTTATTAGTAGTTAAAAAGTAATTAAAGATTGCCAGTGTGAATGTCAGGAGAGTTGAGAGTAAAAGAAATCAAGAGTTGATGAGAGACATCAAAATATAAAAGGTAAAAGAAAACTGACAATAGAACATTTTTTAATAAAGCTATTTTCAAAGGAACTTCATAGGCATTCATGATTTTGTAGTGTGAGAGATTTTATGAAGTTTTAATCTGTTCAATATTTGGTGAAATTGGCTTAAACCGTAGGGTTCCACATTGGCAATTTTATCTTGCGCTTATGAGGAAGTTGGTGAAACTGCTTAGCTAAAACCCTGGCCCCTAAAAAACTTATTTACAAGGGTAAGAATATTCTTAAAAATAGCAATTTTAAGAAATAGGGAGAATTTGAAGGATACCAAATAAATCCAGCTTAATATAAGCATAAAATAGGAGCATTTAAGGCATGACTTGCATTCTGGATTTGGATGTTAGATTATTTCTTTGTAATTTTTCTGATAGTTCGATTTTGCTATTTAATGACAGGAAAGTATGAGTTGTTAAATACTGTATTAATGGATTCTTGAAACTTTTGCTACTGTAAGATTCTATTTGTTAAATATAATCCTAAATGTCTAGATTTGAATTAAGAAGCTGTGTGGGGAAAAAAAAATCTGTGTGGTTGATGCCTGATGAAATTTAGCTAGTAAACTCACTTTGGTAATTAATTCTTACAGAGCCAGACATAGGCATGCCTGAACAAGATGCTCAGAGGTTCTTCCATCAACTCATGGCAGGGGTGGTAAGTACAATAACTTCTTTTCCTACTACTTAAAGTCGGTATGAGTAAAGTAAGATCTTAATTCTACTATCTCTTCCTCCCCCTTAGGTTTATCTGCATGGTATTGGAATAACTCACAGAGACATTAAGCCAGAAAATCTCCTTTTGGATGAAAGGGGTAAGTTTATCATTGTGTTTGTGATATATTTTAATACAGCCATACAAGGCAGAATCAAGGCTTTTGCATTACTGAAGTGCTAGAATATAAAACCTGACAAGAAAATTTGGAAGATGGAGTATAATTGGACTTCACAAGTCTTTCATGATGTAGGTATGGATGAAATAGAGAAATCTGACGTAGAACAAAGGTAGCTCACTAGCAGAATAATATAAGAATAGTTTTAAACAATTTTTAATGAATTAATAAAGGTGAATTTCTATTGGAATACCCTAGACCTGTGATGGTGAACCTATTAGAGCTTTTAGTAATTAAAAACAGCCTACTGCAGAACGCATGCTATAGGTACACTTCAGACTTACCCTGGACCTCACACTAATCCTGTTTACCCCCTTTTATTTGATTTTATTATTTTTTGAGTACCAGGAATTAAACTCAGGGCCTCACACTTGCCAGGCAGGTGCTGTGCCACTAAGCTACATCCCCAGCCCTATCTGACTTTAATGAGATGCAAGAAGTTTAATTCTATTTTGTGGATGTCATAAAATCGAGAGGGTTACATATGGAAAGTGTTAGTATATAGAGTTGGGATAAAAAAAAGATGACAATTGATAGCTGTATGAGGCAGTGTTTTTTGCCTCTTTTGTTTAATGCACTATTCTTAGAATAGCATCTGGCAAATAGTAGGTGTTTAAAAATATCTGCAAGAATGAATTTAGCAGGCCAGAGAGTTGTTAAAGCTGTTTTATTAGTAGTTATAAAGTAATAAGTTGTTTTCTTTCAGGAAAAGTCTGAATTATAAAAACTAAGTTTTTGAATGACATTTTCTTGGCAGTGAAAGAGGATAAAAAGGAAATTTACTAGACAGTAAGCCTAGTACTAATCACCTATGTGATTGAGTAATAGAATACTAAGGTGCTATTATCCAGAATGAGGAAAGTAGCAGTCCAGCACTACTCTGATGAGGCTACATTGGAAATACGGAGTTTCTTGGGGCTACAGTTTAAACTATGCAGAGTAAAGGCTTCATGAAGGAACTTAGGGGGAAATTGCTAATTGTTAAATTTGATTCTTTAGAAAATATTGGTGAAAATTAAGTAGAAGCAATTTGAATTAGTATAAGTATGACTTCCATTAATGGATCTGTCGAAAAATAGAATTAGTTGCTTTGGAATGTTGTGAGTTTATAAAATTAGAATCAAATGCTTAGTATTAATTACAAAGGATGCTATAAAGAGAAAGTAAACATTCCTTGCCGTGTTAGACCAAAGTACTTTCAAGATCTTGTCCAGTACTGAGATTAGTTTAGCTTTCTGCAATTTATTCCACAAAGTACATAGCAAAATTATGGATATTCAGAAGAACTTGTACAAGGAAAAAGCAAATTGTAGGATCATCTGTTGATGAGTCTTCAGACATGAGAGCACAGCATAAGCTGTGATCATTCCTTGTGATTCCATTTTTCATGCTATTTCCATTATTTTTGTATATTAATAGCCTTAATGTTACCCTCCATTATTTTCTTTTTATGTACCAACCATATTCTTTTTTTTTTTTTTTTAAATAAATGCAGGTTTCCAGCTATACAAAACACATGAAAAGGATTACATGTCTCTAAATATGGCAGGCAATATATAGTGTTAAGAGCTTGATTTTGTAGTGGTTTGAACATAGGTTTAATCCAGGCCATCTCATTCTAGATGTGTGACCTTGGGTAAATTGCCTAACAGCTTTTTTTTTTTTAAGAGTAGGAAAAATTTATTGAAAGATAGCTTCTGTCTAAGAGAGACAGAAGGAGGACCGTAAAATGAGTTGGCCGCTCACCCTCCTTCTCAAAGGTGTTTTATGGGACAAAGCCACAAGGTGAGGCTGGTTCAAGGTGGCACAAAACTATAGTCAACTAAGTACTTGTAAGGTTACAAGTGCTATCACTTAGGTAATATTAATCCTATAAGAAATCACAAGGTGGACAAAACCATGATCAACCAATAAGATTATGACAAATATAGCTGCTTAGGTAATATTGATTAAATGGGGACCCAATGGAGCAGCAAGTCATGTAGCAAGCACACAAGGATTTTCAGTCAGGGATCTTTCCTGCAAGGTTTGGGTAAGATCTTAGTCCCCTACCTAGGTGATTTGATACATATTTAGAATATCAATTGCTGCTGTTTATCCTTAGGGGAAGCATGGGAGTTGCCTAACTTCTCTCTGCCTTCCTACCTCATCTATAAAATGGGGATAGTAAGAAAATCTACTTGAGTTATGAGGATAAAAAGTGTATGTGTGTCAGAGTATGTTCCTGGACATAGAAAAAATTTCTTTCTCTCCCCCTAGCTTCGTATGTATGTGTATGTGTGTGTGTATGTGTGTGTGTGTGTGTGTGTGTGTGTGTGTGTGTGTGTGTGTGTGTGTATGCTCATACCCAAGTAGGAATGTGTAAAATATGTGTGTATATACCTGACACATAGTTGATAGAGAAAAATATGATAGCTGTTGTTACTATATAAAATTGAATGTGAATTAGACCATAGAATATATGCTTTTTGTTTTTTTCTCTCCTCCAGTACTGGGGATCGAACTCAGCACCTTGTGCTTGCCAGCCAGGCAGGTGAGGTGCCACTGAGCTACATCCCTGGCCCTGAGTATGTGAATTTTTTCTTATGAGTATATGGATTTTACTTTTTTTGTTTTTGGTTTTCCTGGGAATGGAAGTCTTTGCACTAAGCTCTTTCCCTAGCCCATTTAAAAAAAATTTTTTTTTGGTACTGGGGATCGAATCAGGTCCTTGTGCTTGCAAGGCAGGCAGCAGAACCGCTGAGCTAAATCCCCAGCCCCATTTTTAAATTTTGAGATGTGATCTCAGTTGCTGAATTGCCCAGACTGGGCAACTTGAAATTTTCCTTCTCCAGCCTCCTAGAGTGTTGGGGTTATGGGTGTATACAGTGTGCCCAGCTACTTTCCACGCTTTTAAATTGTGTTTATGGGGTATACAATATTTACTTTTACTTAAAACTAAAAAAACTGTAAGCATACAAAATATTTATAAAATGAAATATAAGTACCTATCTAAACATTTACCTTAAAAATAAAATAGTGCTGACATATAAGAATGCTCAAATGGTGGTATTTAGTAGAAAACTGTAAACAACCTAAATGTCTATCAGCAATAAGACAGATAAATAAGCCGAATGTGGCGGTGCTTGCTTCTAATCCCAGCATTTGGGGATATTGAAGCTCACACATTCAGGTCTAAGCTCAGTGCTATATCAATCTCCAGTACCCCCCTACAAAGGGTTAAATTATGAAATGGATAATTTATAGTTACAAACAATGACAGGCATAACTTTCAGGAATACAAGGATGTAGAGTAGAAAAGAACAAAATAATTCATATGATTTTTATAAATATATAAAATCTTTTCTTTTTCCTTCGGTAGCAAAATACTTATTGGTACATTTTAGATGTACGTAATGATAACATTCCTCAGAGTGAATTTGTACATGATATATATTGCTTCTTTTCCCCATTTAGCTCCTCTTCCCCTCCTTATATGCAAAAGCTTTGAATCCATTTATTCCTGCTGTTTTCTTTTTTTCTTTTTCCTTCTCCACTTCCCTTCCCTTGTTCACCTTCTCATTTGTTTTTTGTTTTTGTTTTTTATACTGGGGATCGAACTTGGGTCCTTGCGCTTGTGAGGCAGGCAGTGGAACCACTGAGCTAAATCCCCAGCCCATCACCTTCGCATTTGAACATTTTCTTCCCATTTCCCAATATCTATTATATATTTGGTCCTTATTTCCACTTTGAATTTCTCACACTAGAGAAAACAGTGGGGTATTTAAACATGTGTATCTGATTTATTTCACTTAAGAGTATGGTCTCAAGGGCTGGGGATTTGGCTCAGTGGAACCATGCTTGCCTTGAAAGCACAAGGTCCTAAGTTTGATCCCTGGTTAACCCTCCCCACCCCCAAAGAGTATGGTCTCAAGGTGCATCCATTTAGGTACAGATGTCTCAAGCTGATCTTTCTTCATGGCATAGTAGTACTCCATTGTATAAAAATGCATCTTTACCCTTTTTCACTTGATGGGAGTTTGGGCTGTTTACAAGATTTAGCTATTACAAATTGTGCTACACTATAAATATAGGTTTGCATACATCACTGTGGTATAATGCTTTTAATTCTTTCAGGAATAGCTGGATCATATTTAACCTCCAGTTTCAGTTCTTTAAGGAATCTCTACACTGATTTCCACAGTGATTGGACCAATCTACCCTCTCACCATCAGTGGAGAAGGGTTCCTTTTTCTCTATGGTCCCTCCAGCATTTGTTATTGGTTGATTTCTTGATAACAGCCATTCTTTCTGGAGTGAGATGGAATCTCAGTATTGTTTTAATTTGCATTTCATGAATGACCAGTGATGTTGACATTGTTTCATATATTTACTTGCCATTTCTACTTCATCTGAGAAATGTCTATTCATTTTAGTTGCCTTTTTTTTTTTTGTACCGGGGATTGAAATCGGGTCCTTGTGTACAGAGACAAGTGGCAGAACCACAGAGTTAAATCCCCGACTCTAGTTGCCCATTTTTAAAAAAAATCCTTGTCCATTTTCATCATCAGGGTAATGCTAGTGTCCAGTCCTGAGTTCAGCAGTGTTCTCTCTTTAAATTTCACAGAACCCTTTGAAAAGTATTGATTCTAACCCTTTCCTGATGTTCTTATAAAACTGAATGGGAAATCTATAGATTCCTTGGACTTTTTTAATTATAGGCTTTTCATTATTGTTTTAATTGCAGATGCCCATTTTTGGATTAAGCCTTTAAATATGGGGGGTTCTGATCTTTTTTGAGTTCTTTATAACTTTTAGATACTTACCCTTTGAAGAACAGCTGGTAAAACTTTTTTCCAACACTGTGGGTTGTCTTTTCACTGTTGGTGGTTTCTCTTGCTGCGCAAAAGCTTTTTAATAAGATGAGATCCCAATTGTTGATTCATTGTGATAGTTCCTGTGCAGTTGGGGTTTGTTCATAAAGTCTTTGCCTACACCAATGTCTTCCTGAGTTCTACCTGTTCTACCAGCAGATTAAGTGTTGCTGCTTTAATATTTAGATATTTGATCCATTTTGATTTTAGTTTAGTGAATAGTGAAAGATATGGGTCTAGTTTTAATCTTCAGTGTGTGGAAAGCCAGTTTTTCAAGCGCCACTTATTAAAGAGGTCATCTTTCTTCTAGTGAAAGTGTTTGGTGCCTTTGTCAAAGATAAGGTGGTATAGTGTGTTTGGATTTGCTTTTGTGTCTTCTAACCTGTTCCATTAATTCTAGGGTATGTTTTTTTCCCAATACCATGCTGTTTTTATCACAATAGCTTTGTAGCATAATTTCAAGCCAGGGATTGTGATGACTCCTCTTACCTTTCTTGCTCAGAATTGCCTTTGCTATTCTAGATTTCTTCTGATTCCAAATGAATTTTAAGATTGTTTTCTCTAATTCTGTGAGATACACTGTTGGAATTTTGATCAGGATTTCATTACATCTGTATAGGAATTTTGGAATTATGGCCATTTTCACTTATTCGTTCTTCCTACCCAAGAACAGGGGATATCTTTCCATTTTCTGAACTTTTTCAATCTCCTTTTTCAGAGTACTGTGGTTTTCAGTGTAGAACTTCCTTCATTAGATTCAGTCCTAGGTATTTATTTCTTTGTAATACTATTATGAATGGCATTGTTGCTGTAATTTCTCTCAGTGAGTTTGTTGTTTGTGTACAGGAAGGCTATTGATTTTGGGTATTGACTTTTTAATCCAGCTATGCTACTGAATTTGGTTATCAAATCTAGAAGTCTTTTAGTGGAGTTTTTGTGGTCTTCTGTGTAGAGTATCATGTCATCTGGAAATAATGATAATTTAAATTCTTTCTTATCTTTATTCCTCTTATTTCTTTTTCTTCTCTAATTGCTCTGGTGAATGTTTCCAGAACTATATTGAATAAGCATGATGATAGTGCACAGTCTTGTCTTGTTCCTGATTTTAGAGTGAATGATTTCAGTTTTTGTCCATTTAGTATGATGCTGGCTGTTTGTCATAGATGTCTTTTATTAGACTGAGATAAAGACTCCAATTTTCTGTGGGGTTTTTTTTTTCATGAATGGGTGTTGGTCTTTGTCTAATGCTTTTTCTGCATCTATTGAGATGATCATATGGTTTTTGTCCTTGGCTCTGTTAATATAGTGTATTATATTTATTGATTTGCTTATGTTTCCCTGCATCCCTAGGATGAATCCTAGTTGGTCATGGGGTATAACCTTCTTGATAATTTGATGCATTCTGTTTCCCAGTATTTTATGGAGGATTTTTGTGTCTGTTCACTAGGGAAATTGACCTGTAGTTCTCTTTTTTGATTGGATCCTTTTCTGATTTTGGTATCAGGGTAATGCTTGCTTCCAGGAATGAATTTGGGAGTATTGCTTCCCTTTCAATTTCATTAAAGAGTTTGAAAAGTAGAAACATGAGGTCTTCCCTAAATTTCTTGCAGAATTCAGTAGAGAATCTGTCAGGGCCTGGGCATTTCTTTGTTGGTAGGTTTTTAATTACACTTTTAGTTTCATTGACTAATACTAGTTCTTTAGAATTTTTGTATCTTCTTGATTCATCTTTGGTAATTCATAGGTATCTAGAAATCTCCATTTCTTCTGTATTTTCCATCTTATTAGAATACAGGTTCTTGAAGTAGGTATTGTTGATTTTCTCAATTTCTGCAGGATCTGTTGTGATTTCATTCTTTTTATTCCTAATTGCTGGATTTGCATCTTTTCTTTGATTTTTTTTAAAAATAAAGTTGGCTGAAGGTTTGTCAATTTTTAATCTTTCAAAGAACCAACTCTTTGATTCATTTTTTTGTTTTTTTTCTTAGTCTTTATCGCAGTAATTTCTGCTATGATCTGTGTACTTTCCTCCCTCATGAGCTTTGGACTTGACTTGCTCTTCTTTTTCTAGAAGCTTGAAGTTCAACATTAGACTGTTTATTTAACCCTGCTCTGTTTTCCTGATATGGGAATTCACTGCTATAAATTTCCCTTGTAGAACTGATTTTATTGCATTCCCCATTTTCTGGTGTGTGGTACTGGCATTGTTTAATTGTAGAAAGTGTCTAATTCTTCTTTAATTCCATCTGTAACCTATTGCTTGTTCAGGAGGGTGTTGTTAAATTTCCATGTATTTATGAAGTTTTTTTTTGTTTCTTCTACCACTGATTTTCAATTTCATTGTACTATGGTCTGATAATATGCAGGGGATAATTTTAATTCCTTTGCATTTACTTAAGCACGTTCTATGAGCTAGTATGTGGTCTCTTTTGCACAATGTCCCATTTGCAGCTGAGAAGAATGTGTATTTTGCTCATGTGGGGAAGAACACTCTGTAGGCTTCTACTAATTCCATTTGTTCAAAAGTTTGGTTCAGTTCTCATGTTTCTTTGTTGATTTTTTTGTCTAGTTGATCTGTATATTTGTGATAGTGGGTTATTGATGTTCCCTATTACATTTTGTTTTTTTTTTTTTTTTTTTTTTTTTTTTTTTTTTTGGTACCAGCAGTCAAACTCAAAATCCTGTGCTTACAAGGCAGGCGCAGTGCCTTGAGCTAAATCCCCAGCCCCTCATTTAATTTTTCATGCCCATTAATATTTGTTTTGTGCACTGCTATTTGGCGCATATGTATTTATGATTGTTATCTCTTGCCATTGGATTGTTCTCTTTACAAGGATGTAATGACCTTTGTCTCTTTTTTTTTCCATTAAGTTTATTGGTACATTTTAGGTATACAATACCTTTGCATTCATTATTGGGATTTTGTACTTTTACATGATGTATCTTGGTTCTTATTTTTTCCCCATTCCCCTGTCTTCCCTTCATCCATTCTTTGTCTGTCTCAATCAGTCTTGGCTTGAAATCAACCTTGTTTACAAATAGAATAACTACCTCTGCTTCTTTCTGGGTTCCTGTTTCATGGGATATTGTATTCCATCCTGTGACTTTCAGTTTATGAATTTGTTTTTTAATTAAATGTGTTTTTTGTATGCAGCATATTGTTGGATCTGCTTCTTGATCCATTTTGTCAGTCTGTTTCTTTTCTTTTTTTTTTTTGCCTGTCTATTTCTTTCAGTTGGTGAATTGAGACCATTAATATTGATTGTTCTAACTGATATATATTGACTAATCCTTGTCATGTTGTTTTCTGATACTGGCTCCCTTCCTTTCTCCTCCTCTTTGATTTTTGTCTTGCCTTGTGAATTCATTCTTTTGGGGTTCATGGAGTTATAATGCTTGTTATCTGTTTCTAGAATATCCTTCAGAACACTTTGAAGCACTGGTTATTTGGTGTTTGTTAATTTGCTTAGGTGTTCTTTTTTAAAATTTTTTTAATTGATTTTATTGGTACATGCTAGGTATACAGTACAGTTACATTCATTACTGGGATCTTGTACCTTTACATGACAGGTCTTGGTTCTCATTTTTTCCCCCTTGTCCCTACCTCCCTTCACCCCCTCCTCCCCTCCCCATTTACAAACACTTTCATTCCATTTTTTTCATTTTCTCACATTTTTTTCTTTTCCCTTATTCCCCTTGTACCATTCCCACTTTCCCTACACCTTTAGCCCTTTACTTCCTATTACACATTATTAATTATCTCATTAGGATCTTGTGTACTATTATAGTTTTTCACACCAGAGAAACTATTCGGTATTTCAGTTAAAGAAATCTCTATATGAACATTAAAAATAGGGAATCCTAAAATAAAACTAAAAAGGAAAGTAAAAGAGAAAAGGGAATGATGTAACATTAAAATAATCCTTAATTCTGGAGATGAAAATGGTCCCCAAACATATTTAAATTTCTTCTTGCTCTTATAGTCTTATTCTTATTTTCATTATTTAGAGAATACTTTATTAGTTTCTGTAATCAAACCCATGTAGATATAATCTTACATATTTAATACAGTGCATTACCCCTGTAGAAATGGAAAAAAAAAAATTAACATTTCTAGACCAATATGGCTGTTAATTTCTGTACAATGCCACCTCAACACAGTAAATTGGGATAACTTTTTCCAAAGTTGACAGCACAGGTAAAGTTTCCAAAAATTCAAATTATATATATATGTATATATTTATATTTATATAAAAAGATCAATAATAGCAGTATGTTATGCATCAGTAGCAACAGCTTTTCCAGGTTCTGCAGTCATCTGAACAAAATTACAGCCATTCAGCACACTCCATTAAAAAAAAAACAAAAACAAAAAACAAAGAGAATAATACCCAGAAAACAGCAAAGTTCTGTTGCTGCTGTGGTACCTGGCACCATTTTTTTTTATTAACATCTTAATCATCATCTGGAGAGAGAACATTCTAGAGTAACATCATTACAAATAGCTCTGATAAAGCACGGTCGCTACTATGTATCATAACGCAGGTACAAGATATTTTACATTCACAGAGGTATGATACAGCACCGTCCTACATCTATAATACTAGAATCAGTTTTGGTTTGAAATTTACTTTGTCTGCAAATAAGATTGCTACCCCTGCCTTTTTTCTGGGCTCCTGTCACATGGAGAATTGTTTTCCATCCTTTCACTTTCAGTCTATGGGCTTCTTTTTGCAATAGGTGTGTTTCTTGTATGCAACATATTGTTGGATTTTGCTTCTTACTCCATTCTGCCAGTCTATTACTCTTGATTGGTGAGTTGAGGCCATTGACATTGATGGTTTTAACTGATATGTACTGACTTATTATTGTCCTGTTATGGTCTTTTGTTGACTCTTTTTACTTTTTCACCTTCTCCTTTTAATTTCTTGCCTTGGCTATTTGATTTGCTCTGTTGGGCCTCATGGTTTTATTGACTTCATTGTCTTTTTCTAGGATCTTGTTTAGAATTCCTTGTAGTGCTGGTTTGGTATTCATGTAGTTTCTCAGGTGTTCTTTGTCTTGGAAGTATCTTATTTCCCCATCCATTTTGAAAGAGAGCTTTGAAGGATACATCAGTCTAGGTTGGAGGTTGTTCTCTTTTAGTACTTGAAATATCTCACTCCAGGCTCTCCCTGCCCAAGGGTTTGTGTTGAAAAGTCTGCTGTGATTCTGATGGACTTTCCTTTATATGTGATTTGTTTCTTTTCTCTTACTGCTTGTAGTATTTTGTTTTTCTGTTGGGTTTCTGGGATCTTGATTATTATATTTCTAGGTGTAGATTTTTTTTGATTGTGGCTGGTTGGGGTCCTATATGCCTCAGTTATCTGAATGTCAAATTCTTCCCCTCTGTTTGGGAAGTTTTCTGTCATTAATTCTGTGAACAGCTTTTTAAAGTCATTTGTATTTTCTCCTGCTACTTCATGGATTCCTATCAGTCTTATGTTATTCTTCTTTGCATCATCTAGGAGTTCCTGATGATCGAGGGGATCAATTTCTCATGATCCCCTACTGTTTTTAAGAGACCCCTCTTTTCATGGTCACTGACTGCAATCTTATCTGAGATTCTATCTTTGCATTCTTTTATTCTGTTGCATACACTTTCAGTGGAGTGTTTAATCTCCTGGATATCTGTTTGAATCTGTTTTATGGATTCCATTTCTTTCCTATGTTGGGCGTTTATTGTTTCCATTTCTTTCTTATGCTGGGCCTTCATGGCTTCTATTGTGGTGCTGAGCTCATCTATTTTTTTGTCATTTTCTGTTCTAGAGTCTCGAATCAAGACTTTCATTTTGCTCACCATCTCTATGGTTATCTGGGAAATTATTTCTGATTAGAATTTTTCTAGAGCCTGATTGATCTGTTTTGTTACTTCCTGTGCTTTGAGTTCAGGTTGTCCTGGTGGTTCACTATCGGCCTTTTCATCCTCATTTGCCCTACTGTTTGCCATTGGTGAACTGGAAGTCTGTCTTTATGTCTTGCTTAAGTGTTTTCTCATTTTTATTTTTGTTGTTGGGCTGTCCTTGGTTTAATCTCTGGGTTATCACCCAAATCTTCCTGATATAGTTGTGCCCTAGCTTCTGGGTCTCTAACCACCCACAGACAATTTCATCTTCATAACATCAGAGAAAACAGCTCATCGAATGCACCACAATCCTTTATCCCAACTGATACAATCAGCAACACATTATGATCAAGCACAACTTGGAAGCTGACCGCCTGTGGTAGTCACTAGTCTATCACCCTTAAACCATTTGAAATAAATTGAAATCAAGAAGCAGTCCAGAACATGTCTGTAGTGAACAAACTTTTCAATATAGTATATTTACCATTTAATGGCTCAGACATCGTGAGGATGCACGACCCCTGATCTCAATTAGCTGATGGCTGAACCCCATGACGCAGACTGACCTCAGGCTGCATGGCCCAGATTGAGTTCTCCAACCTTCTGAACGGTTGAACTCCACACCATTCCACTACAGGTTTCCCACGCCCTTTCTTTAAATATATTCAATGTTGGGAACTCAGAAAAATACCCTCTATGACCACCTCTGTCTCTGCAGAGTGGGTCCAAAGACTGGCTCATTCAGGAGGTCTGAGAGTGCGCGGGTGTGTGTGTGTGTGTAGGGGAGTTGTTGGGGTTCAGGGGCGCCCTCACGGCTACCTTCCTGGTGCTGGAGTGATGGCGGCTCCTGGTAGGGGAAGGTGTGGCTATCCTTCCCACAGTGGATCGGGGCCCAGGCAGCCCTCCTGGTGCTAGAGCGATGGCGCTCATCTTAATATTTCTTAATAGGAAACGTAAAGCCTTTTCCAAGTTTTTGCATAGATGATGTATTTTCATTTTTCTTTTTAAAATAAAAATTTTGTTTGATCATTTCAAGGTAGAAAAGTTCTATAAACCTTAAGTAACACCAACAATATTTTCAGTGAAACTTAATTTCTGTAAGTGTATTTGTTTGCAAATTTGTATTCAGTGCCTTTTTTTTTTTTTCTCATAGATAATCTAAAAATCTCTGACTTTGGCTTGGCCACAGTGTTTCGGCATAATGATCGTGAGCGTTTATTGAACAAGATGTGTGGTACTTTACCTTATGTTGCTCCAGAACTTCTAAAGAGAAAGGAATTTCACGCAGAACCAGTTGATGTTTGGTCCTGTGGAATAGTGCTTACTGCCATGTTGGCTGGAGGTAAGAGCCATTTAATCATTATACAACTCCTGTCTTATGGAAAGTCAGATTTGCTTACCAAAATAATTTAAGGGGAATCTATATTTATATAATAGCATTTTAATTGTTTCTTAACCAGTTTGGGCTGCTTTAACAGTAATAGACTAGAGTTGCTTGTACAAAACAGACTTATTTTAGACATTCTGGAGGCTAGAAGTTTGTGTCAGTGTACAAGCATGATCAAGATCTGGTGAGGGACCTATTCCTGGCTTGCAGATGAAATGGCTGTCTTACTGTATTCTCATGACAGAGCAGAGAGAGCAAAAGTAAGGCATTCAAAAAAAATCGTTTTTTTTTTTTTTTGGTATTGGGGATCAAATTCAGGTCCTTGTGCTTGCGAGGCAGGCCTCGAAACCACGGAGCTAAATCTCCAGCCGTTCAGTATTTTTTTTTAATAACACAAATTCGTTTGTGAAGGTTTCCACCCTAAGAGACCTGTTCACCTCCCAAAGACTTTGTCTCTGAACACTGTATCATGTTGTAGATTAGGATTCCAGTATGCAGATTATTTGGGGAAAACAAACATGTAGTCCATTGCATGTAGTAACTAATTTATAAGTTACTTGGAAATTGTGATCCAAAAGGTTTTTAAAATGAGGTATATATAGCTATTAAATGAATAAAAACATTAAAAAACAAATGAATAATCACTGCAACCAGCTCTTTTTAGTTTCATGTAAACACTTTTTTTATTAGTACATGATTGCAGTACATAATGATTACATTTATCATGTGGAATTGGTAACATAATCTTAATTCTTTTTATTTGCCCTTTCCCCTCCCTCCATTTCTAGATCCCCTTCCCATTTGCAAAAGATCTGTCACCCTGTTTCCTCTTAGCTGTCATTTGTAGGGCCAGAAATGGTTCCTCTATTTTTAAGGTGCCTTTAACATTGAAGTGTAGTGTTTTGTTTTGTTTTTTGAGACAAGGTCTCACAATATAGTCCAGGCTGACCTCATACTCACAGTGCATCCCAGATTGGCCTCAAATTTGAGGCAGTCCTCTTGCTTCAGCCTCCCAATTGCTGGCATTAGAGGCGTGTGCCACCATGTCCAGCACAGACAGTCTATATTTGATGATATGTGTCTTTAATTATTATTGAGTCATGGCCTGGCTTCTTAACAAGTAGTGTTTAGTTTGTAAAGCATTGAATTAATTTGGAGAAAATGTTTTATAGATTTCCATATTATTTTCCCTTGAAATCTTTATAAATAACTACATGAATATTCAAAAAACTGATTTGTTTCTTTTTTAGAATTGCCATGGGACCAGCCCAGTGATAGTTGTCAGGAATATTCTGATTGGAAAGAAAAAAAGACATACCTCAACCCTTGGAAAAAAATTGATTCTGCTCCTCTAGGTAATGGGTTATCTTGATTAAAATTATTGATTTCTTAGATAATGAAATGCAATTTGAATTATTTTCTTTTTTAACTTGTAAATCAATATATAAATAACATATCCTAGATAAGTCAGAAAATATAATTAAAAATTAAGAAAAAAATCTTATTGGTGAAGTCAGAAATACTTTTAAGGAGATTCTGATATGTGCTTCTGTTCTTTGTTTTATATATAAGAGATGCCTGTTATGTGTGTATATTATTTATAAATATATTTTTACATAAAATGAAATCATTCATATTTTTGATAACCTGTGTTTTGATTTTCATGTTCTGTGAACATTTTCCATGTCTACATCATTGTTTTTAAAGGCTGTGATGTTATTCTGCAATATGGGTATACCTTACTAATTCATTTCTCTTTGTAGGAGATTTAGATTTTTTCCTAAATTCTCACTGTTGAAAAAGAAATATGAAAGGCACCTATGTTTTGGTTTTTTTTTTGTTTGTTTTGGTATTAGGGATCGAACTTGGAACCTTCCGCTTTCAAGGCAGGCAGCAGAACCACTGAGCTAAATAAATCCCCAGCCCTGCAAGGCATTTATGTAATTTAATCTATGCATACATCCTTAAAATTTTGTGGCTTACCCCCTTATTACCCTTATAACTATTGAACTTAATATTTTAAAATCCCTAATATTTTTGCAATATTATAGGGTCAAGGATAAATATAATTTTAAATACTGTGACTTACTTTGCCAAATTACTCAACAAGATGTTTGTACCATTTCATAATGTTATCACCATCTCATCAGTTTATATTATAGAATTTAATCTAAGAGGTCTGCCAATGATGCTGATTTTTGTTTTAAATTTAATGGTAATGAAATTGCATATACTTTGCATATTTATTAGTTTCTTGTCAATTTTGCCCAGTTTTGGCAAGGAGATTTATATTGTTTTTCTTATCCTTTGAAGACTTTCTTTAAATTAAAAAAATTGTCATTTGACCTTTGCATATATTGCAAATATTTTCTACAATTTGTCGTTTATTTTCATTTTGTTACTTTGATAATATGTAGAAATACACAGAGATACCTCAGTTGTCGAACTCAGTTTGTCCCATTATTTGTTTAAACACACTGAAAAGTTAAAAAACTGAACATATTTTTCCCCTAAGAAATAATGGAAAACCAAATAACTGGTTCTGAGGCCCAAAAATTACTTATGACTTCCTTTGTACAGGATTTTATCAAATTTTGCAGTGATTTCTTTAAGTCTGTTCCACTTTTCATAATTTTCCTCTTAGCTTTATTGCTGGTATCATTAACTTTTTTGGGACACAATGGTTATGATATTTTGCACTAAAAGTACAAAAACAAAAAAGCAATAACTTTTTTTGTTGTTTTTGGTTTTTGTTTTTGTTTTTTTTCTTTTTTTTTTTTTCTCCCTTTTTTTTGGTTTTTTGAGACAGGGTCTCATTATGTAGTTGAGAATGACCTGGAACTCACTATGTGGCCCAGGCTGGTCTCGAACCCACAGCAATACTCTTGCCTCAGCCTCCCAAGTGCTGGGATTACAGGCGTGTGCCACCATGCCCAGCTCATAATAACTGTTTTAATGCACTGTTGTGTGGGCAAGAGTATACTTAGATGAAGTGTTATCCCCTTGTGTCCCAGGAGAGACAATGGTGACTCACTCTGCCGGTATAGGCTTATTGTCAGATTTTCTTTGTTTTTGTTTTATTTTTTGGTACCGGGGATCAAACTCTGGTCATTGCTCTTGCCAAGTAGGTGGTGGAACCACTGAGTTAAATCCCCTGGCCCGTTAGATTTTCAGTTTGACACAAAGTTAACAAACGTGGAGCAGATTTTTTTGAATTTTGTTGTTTGAATCCTGCAGTGGAAAGTTTAAGCTTGGAGCCATTCAACAACTGAGGTATCACTGAATGTAAAATTTTATAATTTTCAAATCTATAATTCTGTTATTCGTAGTTTCTGACTATATTGTCATATTTGGAAAGGTCTTTTTTATCCCTAATATATTCTTTTAAGGTTTCCCTATGTTTTCATTTAATGTTTTATGCCTTTAGTTTTACATTTAAGTCTTTGATTTATTAGAAAATCATTTTGGTATTGCAAGACAAATGCATTCTTTCAAAAAAATATACATGATTACCTATCAGTTTTATAAAATACTGGATTTGTTTCAAAGTGATATATTTTCATGCATGTTTATAATATTTTGATCATCCTCATCCCCCCACAGAGATGTATGAATTCTTTATCAAGGTAATTAAAAAGCCTTAGAATGATGGTTGGTTATATTACTGTCTCCTAAAAAGTTACTGATGAATAAACTTTCTTTATAAAAGTGTGAATGAGCTAGGAATCTGGCTCAATGGTTCAGCGCCTGCCTGGCAAATTCAAGATCCTGGGTTTGCTTATTTCTTCCATGACATTAGAGCAATGAAATTTGGTGTTACAAATGATTAAGAGTTTGGTTTATTTTTTTTGTTTTTTAATGTCTTGTTAATGTCATGGGGAGAAGCAATTCCACTTCTTATTCAAAAACAATTGAGAATTAGAATCTGGAAAGAATATTCTAAAGTAGAGACACAGCAAAGAATAACTACATGAAATTAAAGGAATAATTTGTTAGGTTTTTTTCTTTGGTACCAGGGATCAAACTCAGGGCCTTGCACTTGTGAGACAGGTGCTAGCACCACTGAGCTAAATCCCCAGCCCCTTGGGAGCTCTATTCTTTTGCTGCCTTGAAAACAATACTTAGACATAAGGAGGCCAAAAAAGAATATGTTTCTTAATACAAGACCTAAGGTTTTATAAACTGCATGACTCTTATAAATGTTTTAATGTTGTTTTCAGCTCTGCTGCATAAAATCCTAGTTGAGAATCCATCAGTAAGGATTACCATTCCAGACATCAAAAAAGATAGATGGTACAACAAACCACTTAAGAAAGGTAATAAATACTCTTAAAATTCAAGCACTTTTCTCTATGAAAGAACATTATTTGTAGCTGGGCATGGTGACACACATCTGTAATCCCAGTTCTCAAGAGCCTGGGCAGGAGAATAGCTATAATTTTGAGGCCAATTTGGGCTACATAGTGAGTTCAAGGCCAGCTTGAACTATGTAGTGAGACCTTTTCTTAAACCAAAAAATAGAAAGAATGGTAATTGCAAAGTTGGTATCACAAGTCAACTCTAGAACGATATGGTCTCTATCCTGGTGGAAATTTTAATGTCTAATAGGAAAAACAAATACAGAAAGTAATTTTGTTTATTAATAACTACAAAGGGAATGTTGGGGTACTATATAGCTAAGTGTTTGATCAAATCTTAAGTCTTAAATGAAGAATTTTCTTCCTGAGGAAATGGCATGAGATCTAAGATTTGAAGATTAAAGAGGAGATAGACAGGGAATGTAAGGGCCGGGGATTTAGCTCAGTGGTTCTGCTGCCTGTCTTGCAAGTGCAAGGTCCCGAGTTCGATCCAGGTACCAAAAAAAAAAAAACAGACAGGGAATATAAGTTACCGATTTGATACTGAGCAGAGGAAGCCTTCAGAAAATATAGTATTAGATTTATTATGTCTGGAATATTTGAGGAACTTGAAAGAAGGCCATTATGGCATGAACCTCATCAGTATTCTTCATCATCTCACCAGTGGTTAGCATATTTGAGGCATATTGTAGACACTCAGTAAGTTTGTGAAGTAAATGAGTAATTCAAGAAATGGAAGAGGAAGAGGGGCTGGAGATTTAGCTCAGTAGCTTTACATCTGCCTGGCAAGTGCAAGGTACTGAGTTAGATTCCCAGTACAAAAGAAAAAAGGAAAAGAAAACAGGAGAGGGAGAGCATTTTCTGAGATGGTAGCTAAAAGGCAAACAGCAGCCAACTTACAAGGAGGATGGTGTTGTGTATGTATGATGCTTAGAATTCTGGGCTTTGGTTTAAGTCCATTAGGAAAACTTGAGAGATGTTAAGCAAGAAAATGTCAAGGCCTTATATTTAGTTTAAAAAGGGCTTTGTGGCTACAACTCCTTTGTCATTGTTTTTGATGACTAGGAAGAGGTTAAGAGTGGTATCAGCTTTTTTAGAAGTAGTTGATGTGTGAGAAGACAGTAGCTTGTTGGAGCAGGGTAGTAGTAGGATTGGAGAAAAAAATGCAAAGACGTTTGAGGAGCAGAATTGATTATTTAGATATGGAAAATGAACAGTAATGACTTCTAGGTTCTGGTTTTGATAACTCAAGGAGAAACAGATTTGGGGGGAATTTTCTGTTTTCTTTCTCTTTTTTGATACCAGGAGTTGCTATGTAGTTCAGGCTCTTCTTGAACTCATGTACCCCATGCTGGGCTTGAACTTCCAGTGATCTTCTTGCCTCAGCCTCCTAAGTGCTGGGATTGTAGGTGTGCACCACCTTTCCTGGCAGGGAAAATTTTGATTTTTTTTTTTTAATGGTTTTAAAAGTTTATTTTTATTGTACTAGACGTTGAGCCCAGACCCTTGCACATGCTAGGCAAGCATTTGTACCACAGAGTGTTTGATTTTTAATATCTTGAATTTGAAGAGCTGAGTAAAAACTGCTTAGTAGTGTGTGTGTGGGTAATTCAAATAAGACTTACCCTGAGATGTCAGTTTGAAGAGTTAAAGCATGATGGTAAGTGAAATTAAGTATAGGAAATTTTAAGAAATGCCAGTGTTTAAGTGGTGGGTGGAGACCAGGGAAACAGAGTAGAGAGGGGAGAAAGGAACATCTGGAGAATGTGGGATAATGGAGACTAAGAGAAGACAGTACCTGATGATGGCATATACTGCTAAATGGATCAATAACATGAAGCCTTTCCACTGTATTCTATAATGTAGTTATTCATGATTGGGCAAGACAGTTTTAGTGAAAAGTTAGGAGTAAATTCTAGAGCATGGTAATTGTGTGAAAGAGCGGTAAAGAATTAGGGTCGCTGTAGACAACTCATTCGTTGGCTGTTGGGGGAGAGGCGAAGACAATAGCTAGAGGTGAACAAGGAATTTTTAATTTAATTCTTCTCAATGTTTCCTTTACCTTTTTGTTCTAATTGGGACCTACCTTATCCTTGAGGACACTACTTACTCTGAAGTAGTGGAGGTTTTCTTTCTTATACCCTCACTCTTGGGTCTGGAAGTAGGGCGGGTATCTTCCTTGATCCTTATTTTGTTTTCAGTTCTGGAGATTGAACCCAAGTCCTTCACACTGAGCTCTACCTCTAGCCTTTTTTTAAATTTTAAGACAGGATCTCCCTAAATTGCTCAATCTGGACTTGACTTTGCAGTCCTCCTCCTAGAGTGTTGGTATTACAGGCATGCACCATCACTCAAGATTCCTCCTTGTACCTCATTGGCCCTTTCTCCTTTTTTTTCCTGCATTCTTCCCTTCTCCATTTTTTTTTTTTTTTTTTCTTTTGAGACAGGGTCTTAACCCAGGATGGCCTTGAACTCATGGCAGTCCTGTCTGAGCCTCCTCTGTTTTTTTTTTTTTTTTTTTTTTTTTTGGTACTAGGGATGGAATTCAAGATCTCATGCTTGTGAGGCAGGCATTGGAATTACTGAGCTCAACCCCTGGCCCTCCTCTCATATTATCAGATGCTATCATTCATTGTTGCCTCATTATAATCCTCTTTTGAACTCCAAATTGAAATTCCTGCCATACTTTCATTATCTCCAACATGACTTGATACTATTTCTGTCATGCTTCTTGGTAATTTAACTATTTATTTGAATGATGCTAATTTTTTTTTTTTTTTTTTTTTTTTTTTTTGGTACTGGGGCTCAAACTCTGGACCTTGTGCGAGGCAGGGGCAGTGCCACTGTGCTAAATCCCCATCCCTTTCCAATATTCTGACTTAACAGTTTCTTGGACTTCTCTTTCTTTTTTGGAGGGGTAGGGGTTTGAGACAAGATCTGGCTCTGTAATTCAGGCTAGGCTTAAACTCACTATGTAACCCAGGTTGGCCTCAAACTCATGGTGAAGTGATCCTCCTGCCTCACCCTTCCAAGTGCTAGGATTACAGGCCTGTGCTACCACGCCTGGTTGGACCTTTTCTTTTTTTTTTTTTCTCAGTAATGGGGATTGAACCAAGGCTTTTGTTCTTTTTTTTTCCTCCCAGTTGTTTATTGGTACATTTAAAGCAAACAGTACAAGTTACATTTATCATTGGGATCTTGTACCTTTGCATGATATGTCTTGGCTCTTATTTTTTCCCCATACCCATTCATCCCCTTCACCCTGAAACAAGGCTTTTGAACTGAGCCATATCCCTAGGGCTCAAACTTGTGATCCTCCTGAGTAGCTGGGATTATAGGTATGTGCTATTGTATCTGGCTCTAGTGAGCTTGTCTTTAAATATCCTGCCTTGATTCTCAATGTATTTTATTTCTGGCTTCCTCCTTGTAGTACTGTGATTTCAATAATCCTGACTTTACCTGGACTTGCAATCTGTTCATTCTACCACCTTTTCATTGTCTCTTATATGCTTTCTCTCTAGGTCCTCATCAGTCTTAAACAACTTTCTTTTTATCTTCAGCTTCTTTGCTCTTTTCTTTCTTCATCACACTTACTGGACAAAAACTAACCCAAATTTTTTTTAACCCAACCCAGTTTTAATCCAGTTTTCTATCTTCTCTACACTCATACTGCACTGCTGATAACAGAGAAAAATACCCAACAGTGGTCACTTTAAATTGAGAACCACTAATCTCAAGTAGGACTTTAATGCTGCCTTGCAGTCACATTATCTTTCTCCACTTTTACTACCCTGTTATTCTCAATTAAATGTCTTTCCTTTGCCCTTAACTTTAATTTCTCCTTCTCCTCCTTCCCTTTCCATTCTGCTTGCTTGCTTGCTTCTTTCCTTCCTTCCTTCCTTCCTTCCTCCCTCCTCCCTCCTTCTCTCCCTCTCTCTCTCCCTCCTTCCCTCCTTCCTTTTTTCTTCTTCTTCTTATTATCAGTGCTGGGGATAAACCCAGGGCCTCATGCATGCTAGGCATATATTCAACCCCAAAATAAATAACAGTAGTTTAACATTTCTTTCTTCTTCTTTTCCTTTTTTTCCCCCAATGCCTTAGATTGAATCTACAGTCTTCTGCATGCAAAGCAAGTACTCTATCACTGAGTTACACTCCTAGCCCTTTTCTCTGTAATACCTCCTTCCCCAGTGTCACTCTCAGTTGCTAACAATGCTCCCTATTTCAAGGAGAAATAGAAGCAGGCAGAATGGAACTTCTCAAGCCCCCACCATCATCTCCTTGCCCAACTGTCTCTGTGTTCATAGATTCTAGTATATATCTTGTTGCTGTGAATAATTTGCTCCACATAGAAATGAACTTTTCGCAAAGGACATTGTCTAACAACTCCTTGTCCTGCAGCCTTAATTTTCCCTTCTGTACTGGATCTTTCTCAGTGTATCAACATACTGTTTCTTCTCTCTTTAAAACAGAGAGTTAAGTAAATAAATAATAGATAAAAGTATTTAATAAGCTAAACAGTAATAAAACTTCTCTTGTAGCCACTTCTTCTACCATTCCATCATTTTCTTTTTATCTCTAACACCTCAAAGTTAGTTTTGAGAACTTCTTTCTGACTAGTGTTTTGTCAAAAGTTACAGTGACTTATGTTGCTAAATCCAAATCAGTTCTTAGACCTTCTCTTATTTTGTTTGATCAGTAGTATTTTACAAAGCTGATCATGCTATCCTACTTTAAATACTTTGTTCACTTGATTTCCAAACATTACTCTCTCTTTATTTTCATGCTTCTCAAGGCTATTCCTTTTCTGTCTCTCTTGATGATGTTCTCTCATTTACCTGGTCTCTTAATATTGGAGTACATCAGAACTCAAACCATGGACCTCCTTTCCTTTCTTATCCATATTTACTTTTTAAATTTTATTGTGTCTCATTGCTATAATTCAATCTATATGTTGATAACTTACCACTGTTATATCAACTTTGGCCTTTTCTCTGAATTCCATACTCATATATTTAACTTCTCAAATTTTGCTTGAGTATAATGGCCATCTCAAACTTTATGTATCTCAAACTGAGTTCCTGATCTTTCTCCTTTGTCTCTTCCTTCTAGTCTTTTCCAACTACATCCTTCTTGTGAGGCATATCAGAAACCTCTGAACCATCTTTCATCCTTTCATTCTGTTTTACCTCATTTCCAACTTACCAGGAATTTTTATTAACCTTTACCTTTAAAAATCTCAGATTCTGACCACTTTTTCACACCTCCATTGGTACCCACATGGCATCTTGCCAGTGTGTTCCAATAAAAAAATAAGTTAGAATATGTCAGTGTTCTGCTCAAGCCTTTCAGTGTTTCACTTCTCAAAATATGGGCTAAGATCAGTTCATGTTCTGTGAGGTCTTATATATTGTTTCTTTCATTATGTTTTAGATTTAGTTCTACTGCAGTTTTTCCCCACATGGTCATACACTATAGCAATACACTATAGTTTTCTGTTCATTGTTCTCCAATTATCTGTTCTCTTGATAGACTTTTACCCCCTTTTTTTTAAAAAAAATAATAACTATTCTCTGTGCCTAGAAATGCTTTTACCGCTGTGAGACTTACCCTTATGTCTTATTCCGCACCTTCTTTGGGTATTGACTTCATTGTCATTGAGGAAAACTTTAAAACTGAATCCCCATCTCCTCTATGGACTTCTTCGTGTTATATTTCTCTGTTGTACTTGTCACTGTTTAGCAAGTTTAATTTTAACTTTACTTGAATTTTAACTTGCTTTATTTTTTTTTCTGTGGAATATAAGAGGTCATTGACTTTTGTCAGTTTTGTTCATATTGAATACTTAGTACATAGAATAATGCCTGGCAGTAGTAGAACTAATAAAATATTTAAATGAATGGATATTCATCCAAATATTTGAGTGAATGGGTTTATCAATAAAAAGATTGGCTAACCTTAAGCATGTTATAATGGTTTTGGATATAAATTCAGTAGTGAAATAGTCTGAAAGTCTTAAGAGAGTAAGAAAGGGAGGGAGTAAGTAAGGGCATCAAGATCTCCAGGAAGGCAGGTGGGCATGAACTTCATAGTTCAAGTAGAGGAACAAATATTTGATGAGAGGCTGCAAAGAAGGAAAAGAAACTGGACATGGTGACACATGCCTACGATCTCAGCACTGTCAGAGGCCCAGGCCAGTGGATCATAAGTTCAAGCCCAGTCTGGGCAATTTTAATGATTCGCTGTCTCAAAATGAAACAAAAATGGGCTGGGGATTTAGCTCAGCAGCACTGCCCCTGCCTAGCAAGCACAAAGTCCTGAGTGTGATCCCTGGTACTGGAAAAAAAAAAAAGAAGAAGAAAAGGCTGGGTTGTAGCTCAGTATGAACACTGACTTAATCCTCCGGGGGAGAAAAAAAAAAAAAAAAAATGGAAAAAGAAAAGAAAGGAATGCAAGTGCACTTGCAGATTTTGCAGTGACATGTTGACTAGTTTCTATCTACTAGCTTTGTTTACTATATGAAATGGATGACAGTATCATGCTAATAATGAAGGGATGGGGGGGCGTGTCTTGAAAATTTCAAAAGAGTGTAGAAGTTTTGAAATAATATTTCCCAAGAAAGGGAGAGGACACTGACTAATGAAATAATTAGAACTGACAGTTCTGAGGGTAGATCTGAGTTTGTAGTGGCATCACTTTCTTCATAATGATTATTATTGATCTTTTCTAGTGGAGCAGAATGTTAGAGCAGATTTATGTTTATTGTTATTATAGTGAATTATTTTTTATTTTAAAAAGTTCTACTCCTTTAACTAGATCTCTTCATTTCTGTAGAGCCTTTGTTGTGGCCTTAGCATGATAACCCACAGTTAGAACATACTTAAAGATCACAGTTTGTGAAATATCTAATTTGACAAGTGAGTCCAAGTAAATTTATAACTTGACTACATTTCTTGTAAAATCATGTAGGAAGAGCCACTGTCTTCTATGTACTTTGTGTTCAATAAGTATATTTAGATATGATTTTACTTATTCAAAATGCCAGTTGGGTTAATTAAAAAATGTCTGCATAAAAGTCTTAAAAGCATTTGTATTGTCTTCTGTTTTAGGAGCAAAGAGGCCCCGGGTCACTTCAGGTGGTGTGTCAGAGTCTCCTGGTGGATTCTCTAAGCACATTCACTCTAATTTGGACTTCTCTCCAATAAACAGCGCTTCTAGGTAAGTTATTAAAGAAAGATGAAGTAGTTACTGAATATAGAATTCCCCAAGGAGAATAATACACGTATATACCTTTCTTAATGAACATAATTTTTTCAGAATGAGAATGAATTTGATATAAGAAAGACCTAGTAGATTTTATTTAGACATATTTTCTATTGAGCATAATGCCATGTGCCTGTAGTCTTAGCTATTGTACTTGGGAGGCTTCTGTGATGATTTATTGGAGGCCAGTATGAGTAGCATCAATGAGATACTGTCTCAAAAAAACAAAGTCAAGTAGCTGAAGAAAAAAAAAAGTTGAAGACATATTTTTCTCTCTGTCTTAATGTCTCAGTGAAGAAAATGTGAAGTACTCCAGTTCCCAGCCAGAACCACGGACAGGTCTTTCCTTATGGGACTCCAGTCCCTCATATATCGATAAACTGGTACAAGGGATCAGTTTTTCCCAACCTGCATGCCCTGATCATATGCTTCTGAACAGCCAGTTAGTTGGCACCCCAGGATCCTCACAGGTAAGGGAATTTAATTGTTCAAATAAATAATGGTTGCTCTTTATTTTTGTTATTTTAAGTCTTTTGTTCATGTGGAAATCTTAGGAAAATAGTATTAATACTTTTAATTTATATATGTATTTTGTACAAGGAATAATTAAAGGAGGACTTCATGGAACAGAATCTCAAATTACATATAACATTTTTCAGGCTAGCTAGCTGTGATATCTCTGCTTTTGATCATTGTGGATTTATTCAGCTTTCCTGTTTGACATGTAGAACCCCTGGCAGCGCTTGGTCAAAAGAATGACACGATTCTTTACCAAATTGGATGCAGACAAATCTTATCAGTACCTGAAAGAGACATGTGAGAAGTTGGGCTATCAGTGGAAAAAGAGCTGTATGAATCAGGTATGTTTTGTCAGTTTGTTTCACTAAAAGCTATCCTTAGGATGTTTAAAGAATAATTCAAATTTGGAAAACAATTGAAATTGAAAAAATTTAAATAAAGTCCTGTGTATTTTTTTTCCATTAAGTTTATTGGTACATTCAAAGCATACAGTACAGTTACATTTGTCATTGGGATTTTGTACCTTTACATGATATATCTTGGTTCAATCCTGTTTATCTTAAGAAATAATATTTCTTGAAAAGCATTACCAGTATGAGCCTAGTGTGGTGGCACAGACATAAAATCTCAGTAGTGGGGAGGCTGAGGCAAAACTGTGAATTTGAAGCCAGGTTGGGCTATATAGTGAGTTTAAAAATAAATTAAAAATATTAAGTAACTGGAGTTATTACTAAAAAACTATGTAAAGTTAATTATAACTGTTGACTGCCCTGATCCCCTGTGCACCAGTTTTTGTTTATATTATTGTAGCATAGTTATAATACCAGCATTCTAATCTGTATTTAGGTTTTTCAAGAGGCAGTTATTCTGTGTATTTAATTTAAAAAAAATTTTTTTTGAGACAGGGTCTCACTACGTAGTTCAGACTGCCCTCACTGTGTAGCCCAGGCTGATCTTGAACTCTCAGTGATCCTCCTGCCTCATCCTCCCAGTGCTGGGATTACAGATGTATGCCACTACACCTGCCTTAGAGGCAGTTATTCTGTATTAAAGGTGATTTAAGAGGCCTGATAACTAAATGCAATATGTAATCTTTTTCTAGATCAGTGATGGCATATCTTTTAGAGTTTTCAGTAATACAGACAGCCCACTGTGGCACGTGTGCCATAAGTTTGTCACCGCTTCACTAGATCATAGATTTAAAAATAAAACACCTATAAAGGATGTTGTTGGTTCAATATAGGCTGAATATTAATTATTGTCTTTGTCAAGTGGTGGGATGATAATACTGTGATTTCTACAAGAATGTCTTCATAAGCGGAGCTTCTTTACAGGCCGTAAGAACACTAAAAGAATGAAAGTGGAAGTTGCAAGACCTCTTTAGGCCTTTTCTATCTTTTTGATTGCTGCTCTGGCTTTTCAGATACAAATCCTGTCTTTTTCATTTTGTAATAATATTGTTTCCCTCTATTATTATTATTTCTTCTTTCAGTTTTATTTCTTTGGTTGCTAAGAGTTCACATGGACTCAGTCCCTATTTTCAGGTTGGTTTGGCTTGCATACACATACCACTCCTGTCTTGGAGTTACACTGCAGATTTTTATCCCAGAAGTATCATTGTCCTGAAAATATAGTTTTAATTTAAGGGCATTTTCTAGCATACACGTGGCTTAACCTTATTTTTGTTGCCTTAGGTTACTCTGTCAACAACTGACAGGAGAAACAATAAACTGATTTTCAAAGTGAATTTGGTAGAAATGGATGAGAAAATATTGGTTGACTTCCGTCTTTCTAAGGTACTTCTGATAATTTCGTTATAGTATTTTTTCTATGTAAATGTTTCTGTGTGAATTTTTTTTAATGGCATTATGTTTGTATACAGTAGTCCTCCCACCCATACTTTACTTTCTGCAATTTCGGGTCAACTATAGTCAGAGAACAGTAAATATAAAGTACAGAAATAAACATTTTATAAGGTTTCAATTAAGCACAAAGTACTTGGGCAGCTGAGGCATGAGTATCAAGTTTAAGTCCAGTGTGAGCAACATAGTGAAAACCTGTCTCAAAGAGAGCTGAGGATGTAGCTCAGTGGTAGAGTACTTGCCTGGGTAGGCAAATCCTTGGATTCAATCCTCGTGTGTGCCCTCCCCTTCCCCCACTGAGCATAGTTCTGAGTAACATGATGAAGTCTTGCATTGTTCCATTCCCTTCTAGTACATATGAATCATCCTTTTGCCTAGCATAAAAATCTTACACATAGGTTTTTGTTCAAGCTGTATATATTGGTTGGCTTTTACTCATTAGCTGTTTTGATTATCAGATTGTCACATATTGCAGGACTTAATATTCACATAAAGCTTATATTACTTAAAAGTGGTAACAAAGTGCAAGCATAGTGATGCTGGCAGCTTATCTATTTATTTATCAGTACATGTTTGTAGTACAAACATATAGTAGCAATTACATTCATTGTGGGGAGTTAGTACATAAACATGACGCATCTTAATTTGTTTTTGCTCTCCCATCTCTAGATCCTTTTTGTAGTTGCAAAAGATCTACTCCCTGATTGCTATTCATCCATTGTTTTGCTCTTAAAATTATTTATACTTTGGGTTTCTCATATGGTATAAGGGAAGCTGTGCAATATTTTAAGCTTGTGTGCCTGACTTATTTCACTTAAGACGGTGGTCTCAAGGTGCATCAATTTTCCTACAAATTACTCTTATTTATCCTTCTTCATGGCACAATAGTACTTTGTTATATAAATATGTTTTTTAAGTTAGTCATCTAAAATCGGTCATACAGGCCTCTTCCATGATTTATTATCAGTTGGGCTGCTATAAACATGAGTATGCATATATCACTGTGCTATAATGTCTTTAACTCTTTTGGGAAAATATGTAGAAGGGGAATAGCTGAGCTAAATAGAATTTCTGTTTTTAGGTTTTGGAGGAAATCTCCATACTAATTTCCACAGTGGTTGTCCTAGTTTATATTCCCACCAGCAGTGTAGAAATACTCCTTTTTCCCCACAACCTCATTGCTGGAAATTTTCATTATGCTATTTTATTATTAATTATTGTTATTATTCTCTTTGCTTAATTTATGAATTAAACTTTATTGAAGGTAAGTACAGAAAGTACTTAACTGTTAAATATAGGGTTCTATATTATCCATAGTTTCAAGCATCCATAGGGGGGTCATGGAACATTTCCTTCCTGGGTAAAAAGACTGCTTGTTTGACATTTGTAAATATATAACTTGGGTTTTTCATTTAATATTACCTCAAATCAGTTTCTTTGACCAACACTACTATAAAAATTTTTGTTTGGACCAAGGATTTAGCTCAGTGGTGCCATGCCTGCCTTGCAAGCTCAAGGTCCTGAGTTTGATCTATGGTATGGGGAAAAATAATTTTTTTTTGTAGACAGTGTAGACAAGTGAAAAATAAGAATAAAAGAACCCTTAAATTATGCTCCCCAGCTGTAATCATCTTTAATATTTTGAAATATTATAATTTTAATTATTTTAATTCATATTATCTTTTTATATTTCAGTTAACCTTTATTTCAGTAATTGTGATTAGTATTCTTAGATTTTTTTTTCAAATTTCTGATTATTTCTAGTTTTAAAGCTGTTAACATATGCAAGATGAAAATAGTGTTTTCTCTGTTTCCTTTGAAATTAAATACGGCTTTAAAGAGAATTGGAGTGCTAGTTCATATTTTTTATATTAGATAATATGCTGCAATACTATTTTCCAGATATTTGCAGTGGGTTTATGAAGGATCCTACTGAAATGAAACCTTTCTCATATCTGAATTTGTTGTCTTTGTTGCCATGGTATTGTGACAAGTGTAGTTGTGTAGCTTATTTTGTTGTTGTTGTTTTTGTTTTTGGTACCAGGGATAGAACTCAGGACCTTGCACTTGCAAGGCAGGTGTGGTGCCACTAAGCTAAATCCCCAGCCCATGTGTAGCTTATTTTTAGTGCACAAATTCCCACTCCCTTTGGAAATGTCAGAACTGTGGTCCAGTGGTACTAACTCTAAAAATAGGATGCTATATTTTCTGTTTTTTGAGTTTAGTGTGGTGGGAACAGTGAAGAGCACAAAATCAGATCAGAATTATTTACATACCATTTCTTCTACCAGAATATTTGGTCTTTTATTTTTTGTACTGGGGATTGAAGTTGGAACCTTGTGCCTGTGATGCAGGTGGCTGAGCCACTGAGCTAAATCCCCAGCCCCAGAATATTTGGTCTTATTAAGAGGATATGAAGGTATTGTAGCTGGACTTATCTAAGAATGTTTCTATTTACCAGTAAAGAGAGTTTGATTTTATGGCCTAATCTCTTCTTTCTAACATTATTTTTGTATATTATTTCTCATACAGGGTGATGGATTGGAGTTCAAGAGACACTTTCTGAAGATTAAAGGGAAGCTGAGTGATGTTGTAAGCAGCCAGAAGGTTTGGCTTCCTGCCACATGATTAGTCCCATGGCCCTTTGGATTCTTGGTGAATATGGTGCTGCTATGTTGACATTATTCTTCCTAGAGAAGATTATCCTATTCTGCAAACTGCAAACAATAGTTGCTGAAGAATCCTCTTCTCCTTTATCCAGATATCTTCCAATTCTTTGTATGTTTTGCATACAAATAATACCTGTATCTTAATTGTAAGTAATACTTTGGGGAAGGGATATTTTATCATCTGTGTATTGTGTCTGAATTTGAAATCCATCTTATAGAAACTAAGGTTAGGGTAGATGTGTTTATCAGCTTTTATACCAACATAATAACCCATTCTTACCAGAACGTGTTTCATCTAGAAAGTATGTATTTCATCGACATTGATTTAATTATAAAGATGGGTTAGCAAAGGCTTAGTCCTTCTGACTTTTGGAAAGCAGATTTATCAGTCTGTGAAGCAAGGCCATCCTCAAAAAATGAATCTCCAAAAGTTGTACTTATGTTTCCAAAAGGGTCTGACCAGTTACATAAACCTGCTGTTGAATTATAATAATTAATTAAAATTGCAAGTAGGTTTTTTTTTTTCCTGGAATAGCTAGTAAAATATAAAATACTGGTTCTTTCAAAAAGTTGAGCATAAACTACTGCTTAACTAACTTAAAAATTACTGTTGGACATCTTAAATATTTTTCTATATTATTCTCTACCTTCACAGACATTTTAATTCTTTACTACAGAAATAAAGTCTACTTTGAAAGTGATATCTAACTGTGAACTTATTGGTGACCAAGGTTTTAGGTGATGTGGAATAAATAAGTAGGATAAATTTTTAAGACCCCCACACCTAGACATATTATAGTAGGAATCAGATGTATTCAATAATTCCTACTATAATATGTCTAGGTGCGGGTCTTTTAAAATTTATCCAACTTTGATTTCATTGAACGTCTTCATGTATTTGTAGATCAATGACTTTCCTCAAACTTGGGAATATTTCAGCCATTATTTTTTTCTAATAATCTCTGTCCTTTGGTTTTTCTTCCAGGGTTTTTACTCTACACATACTGGTGTGCTCAGCGACATCCCATATGTCCCTTAGTCTGTACACATTTCTTTTTCTTTTGGTAGAACTGTGGATTGAACCCAAACCCTCACACATGCTAAGCAAGCATTCTACTAGTGAGATCCCCAGCTTGTCTGTTCACTTTGCTTCATTTTTTTTCCCCTTTGTATTCCTTAGACTCATTTGTTTTAAATGACTTGTCACAGATTTGCTGTTTTGTGCAAAGGATAATAGCTTGGTGGTAGAGCATGCATGAGGTGCTGGGTTTGAGTCCCAGCACTACAAAAAACACTTTGCTGATTATTCTGCCTAATCAAGCCAGCTGTTGAACTCCTACAGTGACTTTTTCAATATAGTTACTGTGTTTTTCTCTGGAATTTGGGTCCTTTTTACAATTTTCCCTTTGTTGATATTCTTATTTTGTTTTTGTGATTACTCTTAGTTCTTTGTTAAATTTAGCTCTTCTTGCATATTTAAAAACACTTGTTTTAAAGTCTTCGTGTAGTATGTCCAGCCTGTGTTTCTTTAGGAACTGTTTCTGTTGCATTATTATCCTCTAAATGGGTATATTACTCTTTCCCCTTTCTGTGTTTTATATTTTTGTTGACAATTTGACTTCTTTCTCTGTATGCCTTGTGATATTTTTGTTGAAAATTTGGCATTCAAAAAAACAACTCTGCTAAACTAGCTCTGTACTAAAAAATTCTTTACTGATAGCTCTTCATGCTTTGTGCCTAGGTATCAGGCTAGTAAGAAGGAATAATGTCTTCTCTGCTCTCTTGTTTCTTGGATGTCTTTTCTCTAGTCCTCTGCATACACAGAGATTTTGAATATCTTAATTTTTTAGTGTTTCATGCCAGCTTTGTAGCATTTAGATATTCTGTTGTATTCTCTACCCATAACCTTGCCCAGGCATCTACTGGTCCATGGTCCCTCTGCAGTATCTTCTTGAGTATATTCTTGAGCAGTATCTAGTGCTCCCCATGGTTTTTCCCAACCTGAGATCCAAGCTTTTCTGCTTCTCTCTGAGTGAGCTCTGAAGGAGGGGAAACAGTCCAATCTCTGAAGTTCCCCATAAGGATAGTATGTTACAGATAAAGTCTGCTCTCTGCTCCCCAAAGCTTGAGGAAGGTTACTGGGAATTTGAGCTGCTCCTTCCAGCTGTGCTATGCTGCGAAGAGGGTGGAGCAAAGGCTGGTAAAATGCCAGCATTTCAGTCCATGAGCCTCTGAGTATCATGTGCCTTTTCTTTGAACCAATTTTTAATTTTTCTCTTTGATTCTTATGTGCCTCTGTTTTTCTTTATATTTATCTTGCATTTATCCTTTTTTGTAGTTCACTCTTATGTGTTGATTACCTTTTGTTCACTCAATTTTTTGTTTTCTTTCAGGTTCATGAACATGTCTCTAACAGCGGCTTTTTGCCTTTGTTCATTAATTCTAATTTTTGGTCCACTTGGAGGTCAGTGTCTGTTGACTGCTTTTTTTGTTTGTTTTCAGACAGGGTCTCACTCTGTGATTCAGGCTTCCCTTGCACTCACTTTGTAGCCCAGACTGGCCTTGAACTTGCAGGAATTCTCTTGCCTCAATCTCTCAAGTGATGGGATTACAGGTGTGCACCACCTCGCCTGGCTTTTTGACTGCTTTTTTCCCCTTGGCAGTGGACCACAATTCCCTGCTTTCCTGTGTTCAGTAATTTTTTGTTACATGGTAGACCTAGTGGATGATGAATTGTAGAGACCCTGGACCCTCTGAAGAGTTGTCTTTTGTTCTAGTGGATTGTTAATGAGGGATTTGAACTCTGTCTCCTTCAAAGTGGACAACCCCTAAGAACTCTGCTCAGCGGTTTCAGCTTTCAGGTGCTGTTATTGTTGAGACTCATGAAGTTTTGGAATTGCCAAGACATTGGTCAGAATTTTTTCTTAGATTTGAGAGTTTATCTCTGTTCTTTGCAGAATTTCTCTTGACCTTCACAGCTGCTCTGTCAGTCCTAACCTATGTCCTCTGAAACCTCAAACCAGTAAGACTCGTGTCTGTGTGTGTGTGTGTATGTGTGTATATAGAACTGGGGATTGAACCCAGGGCCTTCGAACTGAGCTACATCCTCAGCCATTTTTACTTTTTACTTTGGTTTTTTGCTTTTTCAGATCCTCATCTGTTTTGAATGATCTTTTCTCATCTGTGCTTCCCTTTGGCTCCCCATTGTCTTCTTAGTCCAGAAAAGTCCATGTTTTTCTTAGTGTGATGTTTCAAAGTTCCTCATTACTTTTCTGGCTTCATTTTGCTTTTGTTTGTGGGTTTTGTTTTTTTTTTGAGACAGGGTCTCACTATGTACTTGAGACTTGAGACTGACCTGGAACTCACTATGTAGCCCAGGCTGGTCTCGAACTCACAGCGATCCTCTTGCCTTAGCCTCCCGAGTGCTGGGATCACAGGCGTGCGCTACCACTCCCGGCCTACTTTTTACTTTTTAATTTTATTTATTTTTTTGGTTCCAGGGATTGAACTTGGGTCCTTGTGCTTGTGGAACCACTGAGCTAAATCCATGGCCCTATTTTTTAATTTTTGAGACACAGTTTTTCAGACCTTTGTTTCCTTCCTTTTCTTTATCATCTGTGGAGTGTTATTCACCATAAATGGAAGCTAGAACTCCCTCCCCTACCCATAAATTTTATTTTTTGGGTTTTTGAGTTTTTTGTTTGTTTGAGACAGTGTCTCACTTTGTAATTCAGGCTGATCTCCTCCCCCCATACACAGCAGTGATCAAACTCAGGACTTTGTACTTGCTAGATGCCATGAGCTACATCTCTGCCCCTCAGGCTGGTCTTGAAATCACTGTGTACTCCAGGCTGGCCTCGAATTCATGGCCATCTTTCCGCCTCAGTTTCCTGAGTGCTAGAATTACAAGTGTGCACTACCATGCCGAGCCTCATAAATTTTAAACCTTTATTTTTTTTCATTAAGTTTATTGGTACATTTTAGATCTACAATATTATGACATACATCATTGGAAATTTACATAATCTACTTTAGTTTTATTTTTTCCCCATTCCCCTGCCCTCCTCAACCCCTCCACCTCTCCCTATTTACAAAGACTTTGTTTCCATTTTTAAATTTTCTCATATTAATTCCACTCCCTTCTTTCCTTTTCCAACCTATCCCACTTCCCTTCTCCTTTGGACCCTTTCTTCCTATTTCACATTATCAATTATACATTTTAATCCTTATTTACACTTTTAGTTTTTCATACCAGGAATACTATTTGGTATTTACACGTGTGTCCTATTTATTTCACTTGAGTATGACCTCAATGTGCATCCATTTAGCTATGAATGTCTGTATTTTCTCATTCTTTATGGCTGAGTAGTATTCCATTTTAGAAAAAAACACACATCATCTTTATCCAGTCTCCAGTTGATAGGCAGTTGGGCTGTTTACAAGTTTTAGCTATTACAAACTGTGCCACTATAAACATGGATGCACATATATCACTGTAGAATGATTCTTTTAATTCTTTTGGGAAGATACCTAGCAGAGGAATAGCTGGGTCAAATGGGACTTCTAATCCTAGTTGTTTGAAAGTTCTCTCTACTGATTTCACAGTGGTTGCACCATTCTGCACTCCCACCAACAATGGAAAAGGGTTCCTTTCTCCTCACAACCCCGTCAGCATTTGTTATTGATTTCTTGATAGGAGCCGTCCTTTCTTGGGTGAGGTGGAATCTCAATGTTGATTTCATCTTCATCTCTCAAATGAACAGTGATGTTGAATATTTTTTCATATGTTAAACCTTTATTTTTAAATACTATTTTATTAGAGATAGGACTATAGGCTCAAAAGAATTTTTAATTTTGAATACCAGGGATCAAACTCAGGACCTTCCGCTTATGAGGCAGGTGGCAGCACCACTGAACGAAATCCTCAGCCCTCAAAATAATTTTTATTCAGAAATTTGAAGAGAAGTTCTGTTGTCTTCTAGCCTACAGTTATTACCAATGAAAAGTTTTTTGGGGAAAGGCCATAATGTATACATATTCAAATTTTTAATTTATATACAGTAAAGATGACTTTGTTTCTTGGTATACTGTTCTAAGAGTTCTTAGGCAAGAACCCAAAAGTATAATTAATCATTAAAAAAAATTGGACTATACCAAAATCAAAGGTTTTTGCTTTGCAAAATACATTAGGACCACCCAGCTGATCTCCAGAGCCTTTACTTGGAGGGATGTAGAAGCAGCAATTGAAGGGGAAGGGGGCCCTGGGTTGGAGAAAAGGGCTGATTTTGGTCTTAAAAGACCATTCTGGTTGATACTCACAGTGTGAAATAATGGCTCAGATTAAGCCATTCAGATTTGGGTTTTAGAGTTTGGCCCTGGCTCTCACTAGCTTGGTAACCTTGGTCAGTTTGGAACAATATGGAATATGAATAAATAAAACATTCTGTGTCATATTTCTGTATTTATAAAGTAAAGATACTCTCTTTCCTGTCTATAACTCTGAGTTGTTTCCTGAGGCTCTGATGAGACCATGTATATGAAAACACCTTGAGGTGAGAAGCTACTGTTTAGTATTCCACCTGTGGTGCTTAGATGATCCAGTAATATTTTGTAGGAAAAATGCGCTATGAGTTACTGAAAAAAAAAAAAAGGAATCACTTTATTCTCACTTTGTGAATTTAAGTCTGAAAACTCAAGAGCCAGAGAAATTCTCTGTGCATGTGGAAGGATGTGGGGGAAAATAGGGATGGAAAGGTTGGGAGTCAGAGAGAAGTACCTGTGAAGCAGAATTTAAAGTAAAACAAGTTCTTCCCAGCCTTGGGCATCCCACCCTACCCGCCAAATCACCCTCTTCTCCCTTGTAGCTGTAACTCCTTGTTCTGTTACAGATAAGACTCGCAACTATGTCCTGTAAACAAAGTTGATGATGCCCTGTTCTCACAAGAGTCACAAGGAATAAAAATTGTCATCATGTGAGATATGATATGACTAACTTGCTTTTTATTTGCTTCTGTAATGTTGCTTGCCAACCCTCCTCCCAGTTTCATGGCACTGGAGAGACCACCCCTCCTTTTGACCACAAGTATGAAACTGAAACTTTTACATTGTTCTGAGCTCTTCCTTTGGACAGGAGTCCATCGAACTGCTATTCACCTAAAACTTGAAATAAATCCTGATTCCCATGGGTCTCTCCTGTCTCTTGAAATTCTGCAACACCTGCAATATTGTTTAAGCCCCATGAAAGACTAATACCTACTTTGTATTCTTCCTTGTTTTCCCTGCCCTGGGAGACCCTGTCTCTTTCACTGCTGCCAGGTGGAATGGCACACACCTGTAATCCCCACTCCTTGGGAGGCTGATGAAGGAGAATCAGAGTCTGAGGTCAGTCTGGGTAATTTAGCAAGACCCTATCTTAAAAAGGGCTCGGTGGGAGAGAACCTGCTTAGCATGCTCAAGGTCCTTGGTTCATTTCCTAGTACCACACACAAAATACTCAATTTAGTAGAGGTAGATAAAAACTCAGGCTGACCCTGCAGCTGGACTGATGGGAAAAGAAGAATCTTTGTTCTTTAACCACAAGACATTTATTGTTGGAAATCGGAATATCAAGGTTGGGGCAGGAAAGACAGGGCAGAGGAGAATGGGCAATGGTATGAATAGGAGAGGAAAGATACTTGAGCATCTTGCCTGACATTCAGGCAGAGGCAGGTGGTGCTGTTAGTTTTGAAGCTAAATATAAGTTGAGCCAAGTAGTGTGTGGGGTGGGGGGCCTTTTGCTGCCTGAGTTAGGCTTTTAGACCATGTTGCAGAAAGGTTTATTTCGGCAGCATATAATTTGCATCCTTGTTCCATGAGAAATGAGGTTCATAGAGGGACATTTGTTCTCACATCCCTGAACCATGAATTGGAGTTTTCCACCTGAAAGGGGCAAAGACATTGGAGTTAACAGAAGGCTTCTCTCCCTGACCTTTATCCTTGGTCCCCACTGTCCCCATGCAGAGATGGCTAAGACCGCCACATGTATTTTCTTTTTCCCCCACTTTGTTTCTGTCCTCTGGGACTTTCACTCCACTAGTTTCCCGCCTCTCACTTATTGCTCTATTGTTTTCTTCTCTGTTGCCTCCTTTTTGGGTTTATAAGCATGTTCAAGTTCTCTCAAACTCAAAAGTATTTTCTTTCTTTTTTTTTTTTTTGTATCTCCTGCCACTGGCCTAACCCTACAAACCTCTCTGGAGAGCCAGCTGTCCTCACTTGACCTTCCCTTCTGCCCTAGACACTCTAAATCATGATTCTACTGCTGAAATTCTCAACTCAAAGTGCTCTGCCCTTCAGATTCTGCAGTCTTTTCTTGGGACTCCGACCTTTGTGGGCACGTAATCCTGTAGACTACACCCTATTTCTTGACACTCTTCTCCAGTGTTCCCTACTATTCCTCGATCCAGTTATGTGCTTCCCAAGTAGAATTCTCACATTTCCAATGAACTGATGGTCACCTCCATTCAGATATGTTAAGGATATCTAAAATTTACTGTGCCCCAAATGAAGTTCATTTCCATCTTCATCACTTAGATTTGCTTTCTTGACATTTCCCTTACACATTTTCTGTATCATACTCTCAAAATCTTTGTGATGTCTGATTTCTCTTTGCCCTTTCTGTACAATTGGTCGAGAAGGTCTATCTACTTTTCCAGTGCATGTTTTTATCCTATCACTTCTATTCATCAATCATTTAAGGGACCTTTACTGTGTGTAGGGAACTATGCAAAACACCAGAGGAGTTTAAGGTTAATAACATCAAGGTCTTCATTGTCAAGCACAGACACACACACACACACACACACACACACACACACACACACACACATTTCATAAATTTCTGTTAAATCCTCCTGTGAAGATTAAATGAGAAAGCATACTTTAAAGTGCATCTATACTATTATATTAACCTTATGAAGTCACTCCTTCACTCAAAATTCCTGCATTCAAACTCCTTGAAGTAATACTGAAGTGTTTTTTGGGTGGTAGTGGTGGTGGTGGTGGCTTTTTTCTGGGGATTGAACCCAGGCCATTCACACTGAGCTAATCCCCAGCCTTTGTTTTTTTTTCTTGAAACAGTTTTGGTATGTAGTTCAGGCGGGCCTTGAATTCTACTGGATAGCATAGGCTGGCTTAAAAGTTACAGCACTTCTTTTTGCCTCAGCGTCCTGAGTACTGAGATTATAAGGGTGCACCACCAAGCCCAGCTTTTGTTTTAATATTTTGAGACAGGGCCTATGTAAGTTAAGTTGCCCAGGTAAGCTTGAACTTATGATCTTCCTGTCTCAACCTCCCAGAGTGCTAGAATTATAGGCATGTGCCACCACATTCTGCAGTTTTTCAGGTCTTTTTGTATGATATGGCTCCAGCCAACCATTTTCAAATTTGTTTTCTTCTCTCCTATTTGCAGCACCCAAAGGTCTCTATTTTTCCCGTTATATCCTGTACTTTTCTGACTTTTGTTTTTGTAATTTCCCACCTCTGGCATATCCTTCATCAACTGTTGCTGTATGACTAAATCAGTAGTTCTCTTCAGTCCTGCTTATATGTTGAGGTGGCTGAGGAGCTTTAAAAAACATTGATGCTGGTCCTGTGGTACAGGCCTGTAATCCCAGAACTCTGGGAGGTTGGAACAGGAGGATCACAAGTGTGAACCCAGCCTGGACAATTTATGGAGACCCTGTCTCAAAAATGCGGTTGGGGTGAGGATGTAGCTCAGTACAAAGGCTCTAGGTTCAATCCCTAGTACCAAAGAAGTAATAATAACTTGGATTTAATCCCCAGAGATTATTATTTGGTGCAACCTGAGCATTAGGATTTTTCAAAGCTGCTCAAGTGATTGTAGTGTGTAGCCAAGACTGAGAGTTATTGGCCCATGTCTTATGGGTTTCCCCCAAAGCCTTTTCTGAATGCCACCTCCAAATTTGTTTGGTATTTTTGCTCCTCTCATCTTTCCTTTCCTGCCACCTCTAATCTCCTTCTCTTGTTGAGTTCTCAGTGTTTGTATACTTTTTTCTTTTTTTCTCAACAGTACTGGGGATTGGACCCAAGGGCATCTCACTGAGCTACACACACAGCCATTTTGTTTTGTTTTTTTGAGACCAGGTCTTGATAGGTTCCTGAGATGCCCAGTTTTGTGCAGGCTGAGATTGACCCTACCATCTACCTCAGAGGGCCAAGAATATAGGCATGTACCACTATGCTCAGCCTCTGTGTGTCTTTCTTATAATTTCGTTTTCTCCTTTGTGATATCATTTATTTGTTATCTTAGGCCAACCCCTGTGTGGTGGAGTGGTACTGGTTGGGCTGCATGGCAGGAGGTGAGCACTGGGGCTAGGGAGTAAAGCTTCATCTGTATTTACAGCAGCAGGGGAACCCTACTGTGAACTGCAATGTGAGGGATCTAGGCTGAGAGCTCCTTCAAATCACTCTGAAACAAGTCCCCCTTTCACACCTCTAATCCCTATCATGGAAAAATTATCTGTGAAATTGGTCCCTGGTGCAAAAAAAAAAAAAAAAAAAGGATTGCTGTATTAGGCCATAATTTATATATCTATATCTATCTATCTATCTATCTATCTATCTATCTATCTATCTATCTATCTATCTATATTTTGGGGGGTTTTTTTGTTTGTTTTTTTAAGACAAAGTCTCACTATGAAGTTCAAGCTGTGAACTCACTGTGTATCCCAGGCTGGCCTAGAAATTGTGGTGATCCTCCTGCCTCATCTTCCTTAGTGCTGGGATTACAAGTGTGTGCCACTACACCCAGCATACACAGTCTGTATTTGATAGTTTGTTTCTTTAATGTTCGTTGAGTGATGGTGGATGAATGCATTCATGTAGAAATGAGAAAATGGCATTTCTAGTGAGGGACTAGAAAGTTCATGGGATGGAAGTAACCAAGTATTCTTATTTTGGTTAGGAAGGATGAGAGAGGGCAGAGAGACGTAGAAATATACTCAGAATAGTTTGGCAACCTATGAACATAGATTTGTAGTAAATTGTTTATTAGTTTATTCATTCAGTATTTACTAAATGTCTGCTTTATCATATGCTGGATATTGTTCTAGGCTCTGAAATATGTAGCCATGAACAAAACAGATAGTGCTAAGGTTACAGTTTGTGTCTCAGTGGCTTAAGGGACAACTCAAATTTCTTTCTTTAATAGGAAGAGACAACCAATATCCCTGCCTCCTTTTCTGTGAAGTCTTAGACCTGCTGGGAAGGACCTGTACCTCTCCAGTCCATACCTGGGATTCTACTCTAAATTCTTGAAAAGAGGTTCTATTTAATCTCCAATTTTCTTGATCCCTCCCCTTTGGCACTACCCCCTAAACTGCTACTATTAGTACTTAAGTTACCTGATGTGTTCTCATACCTTCAAAGATCTTCTTTAACATGCACTGCTGGGAATTCTCAGTGGTGCACATTCCCTCTCCACGAAGACATTTTCCTTGATCATTCATATAAGCGCATGTGTGGCAATTTAATATTGCACCTGCAATTTTAAGATAAGACATGAAATTCCCTTATGGACCAGGTGTGGATATGTGTCAGACATCTGGGGTAGAATGATAGATAATAAGTAGCCTGGAGCAACATATTTCTGAGTTTTTGCTGGGGCTCTGAGGGTCCTGTTTGTGATACAGCGTGTTCTCTTTTCTGTTCTGGAGGAAATTCAGTCTTAATTGTTCTTAATTAATCTTCATTGCTGATTAATCCCGAATTTACTCCCTACTCTTGACTTTTACTCTAGTGCGTATCTTCACTGGCTTCCTGGGCATTTGTAATCAGTTGCTCTTCTGTTATATCTTACTTCATAAAAACAAAGTGTCCTATGACTGGCTTCCATTACTACTTGCCATACTCTCACATACCCCACAAGGCACAAACATTTGGAGTCAAATTTAATTGATTTTTAAGCTTTATTTCTATTGCAAACCCTATAAAGAGTCTGTGTTATTCTCCATTTTCAAATTGACCTTATTGAAGGTCACTGCTGGCATTTTTTTTTGAACTGTATCACATTATCTCTTCCAGTATTTCTGTCAGTGCCCTAGTTCAGGATGCGCGCGCGCGCGCTCGCACGCGCGCACACACACGCACGCGCGCGCACACACACACACACACACACACACACACACTGGGAAGGGGAGAATATGGGCTTTAGACTGACCTAAATTTGAATCCAAGGTTTGCTACTATCTAGCCATGTGACTGATGTTGGATATATTACTTTTGCCCAATAATCTGATCTGAAAGTTTAATAATTATGCAGTGGGATGAAATATGAAGTATTAATATTGTTGATAGCAATTTGAAACCTCAAATTTTGGGTATTAGTTTTCTTGCCTGAATCACCTCTTTTAATAAGAGCCACAGAATTGCAGTTATCCTGGGAATTTATTTTTGGATCTAACCAACGAAAGCATTCCATGAGTTACTAACAAGGGTTAGTTTTCAGAATTCTGCATTTCCTATGAGCCCTGCCAGGGAAACTGGGCTTTTGTATTCATAATTTCTTATGGTACGTGCATTTGGAGGGGCTACTGGCATTTTATGTTTGTTATTTTCTTAAGCATTCTCCAAATCATATAGAATGCAGGCCCCATAAAACATAAAACATGCCCCTTGGTATTGTTGTGAAGAGACCTAGAGAGTCTTTGGGAGAATTGTTTCCAAAGTATTCACGATTCTTCCCACTTCCCCTAAAATTGGGTTTTCCTGATGTGTTTCCCACTTCTCACTTGAAACCAGTGTGGCTCACCTGAAGATGTATTTGGAAGTGGTGTGCTTGAAGGCTGTTCTCCAGAAGCATGTTCTTCTAGAGCCTGGTTACTATCAGACTTTTCTCCAGAAGCCTGTTCACCTGAAATCACTTCACCTGAAGCATGTTCACCTGAAGTTTCTTCGCCTATGGCATGTTCATCTGAAGTCTCTTCAGCTGAGGTGTGCTCACCTGATGTCACTTCACCTGAAGCCTGCTCACCTGAAGCCTCTTCACCTGAGGATTGTTCGCCTGATGTCTCTTCACTTGAATCGTGTTCACCTGATGTCTCTTCACCTGAGATGTGTTCACCTGATGTCTCTTTTCCTGAGGCATGTTCATCTGAAGTCTCTTCATCGGAAGCATGTTCATCTGAAGTGTGTTCACCTGAAGTCTCTTCACCTGAAGTGTGTTCACTTGCAGCATGTTCATCTACAGTGTGTTTATCAGCAGCATGTTCTCCTGCAGCATGCTCACTTGAACTGTGCTCTGTGGAACTATGCTCAGTCAGAACATTCTTGCCTGAAGAAGTCTCAGATAAAGCTTTGGTATCTGAAGGGTTTGCAGGTGAAAGGTACTCATCTGAAAGTTGCTGAACTGAACCTTGATGTTCTATAGAGGCAAGCGGCTCATTAGGCTGACTTGATGTTCCTGGTATGGAGAAGAAAAGCAATAGATAGTGAAGGTGAGAGAGAGAATGGGGTAAAGCCTACTTTCCTATAGAGTGAGACAAATGGGGACCTCTAGATTTCCTGTGGGTCAAGAACAGGCACTTGACTATTGTCAAGCGCATTATTGTGCAGATAGGAAAATCAACTAATTACTGCAAGAAAACATGGAGGATAGACCACCTCTGGGATTGAAGGAAAGAGCTTTAAAATACATAATACTAAAAACTACATAGAGAGATGCCCTCACTCACACCAAAAGCACCTGAAGTGAAATGAATATACCTCCCTGACAAAGCCAGCATCAGGAAATCAGGTTATTCATGTCATCAGAAGTCTACCGCCAGTCTTTGGCAAAGTCAAGAAGAATGAAGATAGAAGAGAGGGAGAGAGTAAATAGTTTCCTATAGCTGAGTAATTCCAGCCTAAATTAGGGATGGATAATTTTCTTTCTTTCTTTTTTTTTTTTTTTTGGGTCAGGGGGTTTGAATTCGG
>NW_022900928.1:73528964-73542007 GCF_012274545.1 Fukomys damarensis
ATTTTTTTTTTTTTTTTTTTTTTTTTTTTTTGGTACAGGGGATTGAACTCGGGTCCTTGCGCTTGCGAAGCAGGCGGTGGAACCACTGAGCTAAACCCCCTGCCCCTAATTTTCTTATTTTTATGTTTAAACAATTTATTTAGCAGAATCAGGGATTGAACCCAGAGCCTTCACACTAAGTTTCATTCCCAGCCCTTTATTTTTTAATTTTGAGACAGGGAAGTTCTTCCTAAATTGCTCGGACAAAATTTACAATCCTTCTGCCTCATCCTCCCAGAGTGCTGGGATTAGAGGCACTCACCCAGCTGATGATGGAAAACTTTAACATTTGCACAGAATATATTTTAAACTAGAAGATGACCACAGGATGACCTTTAGTCAACAGAAATTACCAGAAGGAATTAAGTCACCTTTATTTGGTAAGATCAAGTTCTTTTTAACACTTCTTTTTTTGTTTGGTACCGGGGATTGAACCTCGGGCCCTTTTGCACTTGCGAGGCAGGTGGTGGAACAACTGAGCCAAATTCCTGGCCCCTTTTCTCATACTTCTTAATCTACGTGGGTTGGGTATTCCCAATAGAAGGCAAACCCAATTGGGTAAACCCAATAGAAGGCAAAGTTGCTATAAATTACTAGATTGAAAAGTTCTGGGGCCAGTTTAATCCCCTTCATTAGAGCATACCCCCCTCAAGCTACTCAAGGTGGTGTCCTTTTCTATTTTTCTGACTTTTCTTTGTCAAGAGCTGGCCTGATCTTTGTTGGCTCCTTGAACTAATAAAATCTCTTGCTTTCTTCTTTTTTTTTTTTTGGTACTGGGGATCAAACTTGGGACCTTGCTCTTGTGAGGTAGGTGTGATATTACTGAGCAAAGTCCCTGGCCCTTCTTACTTTCTAATTAAAGCTTTTTTCCTGTTAGAAACAACAACAACAATAAATTCTTGGCTTATCTTTATATATGTCTGAATGGAGATTGCCAGTGACATTTACAGTAAGATAAATTGTGCAGTGCCTTGTCTGTTGCCTAGATGCTCAATTAATTTTAGATATTTCTCACCTTACACTGGGATTTGCAAATCACTACAAGGACCATAAAGTCACCTTAAGTGTGACTTTAATTTTAACTGAATGGAAGCACGAAACAGACTTTTTTTGTGGATTGAACTCGGTCCTTGCATTTGCAAGGCAGGTGGAGGAACCAGTGAGCTAAATCCCCAGCCCAGACTATATTATAATTACTCTTCGATTATACTGAGTACCCTAGGAGGAAGACCAAGAAGACTATGAAGACTGGGTAATAAATCGCCGGTACCAGAAAAAAAAAAAAAAAATTCTAGCTAAAAGTTGAGGCATTATTAAAATTTTTAAAATTTTATTGGTACAATTTAGATTTGTATAATAATCACATTTATCATAGGGAGTTTGTACTTGTACATGATGTATCTTGATTCCTTTTCCCCCATTCCTCTCCCCTTTCAACCAACCCCTTTTCCCTTATTTATAAAAGCTCAGTTTCCATTTTTTCCTTCCCCTTTTTTCTTTTCCCTTCCCCCCTCTCTAGTTCACCCTTCCTTTTCAACAATTTTTCCTTATTTCACATTGTCTGTTATACATTTCCGTTCCTACTTACATTTTCAGTTTCTTAGACCACCAGTTACAAACTGTAATAGCTAAATCTTGTGAACAACCCAAATGCCCATCCACCAATGAATGGATAAAGATGATGTGGTTTTTCTATTAGTGTAGTATGACTGAGGCATTACAAGATCTTTAAGCTGAGATAGTTTTAAGGGCCCTGGGTGCTCAAGCTTTGTAAGAATCCTATAAGAGATATCTACTTTTAATCAGTTACTTTCTAAAAATCTGGGCATGGTAGTATATACCTGTAATCATAGCACTCGAGAGGCTGAGGAAGGAGGATTGAAAGTTTGAGGTCAGCCTAGGTAACGTAGTGAGACTCTGTCTCAAAAAACCAAACAAAAAATGAAAGACTAAGGTTATAGTATGTTGATAAAACAATGATTTGATAAAGTTTTTAATGGGTTTTTATTTTTAAAACAAATGCTTGACCAATTCTTTAATAGTTAAAACCTTTTTTATTTTATTGATTGATTTTAAACTTTTTTCCTCACATTTTATTCTTTTATTAGTACATAATTGCATTCATCATGAGGGATGTATACATGTTCAAAGCACATCATAATTCTTTTTTTGTCCTCTTCCTCTCTCCTCCCTCCAAATCTTTACCTCCGCATTTACAAAAGCTCTATTTTCATTTATTTCTTTCAATTTGTTCTTTAAATCTTTTTTCTTCCTTCCCCCTCCCCATCTCTTGTTTTCATTCCCCATTGACTATTTCTTCCTACTTCCTAATTTCTCTCCTCCATTTTCCTCCCTGTTCATACTTTGTATTCCTCACACAAGTGAAATAAATGTGATATATTTATATTTCTAATATAAAAGACAGGCTTGAATAAGCATGCTAATTTCTTAGTCACTTTTAGGTTTTATGATCCTACTTCACTGCTACGTGACTGGCACATACTACCACCTAGTGGTTGTGTATGTACATTTCTGAGTCAAATTTTGTTTTATTTTGTTTTGTGTTCTTGAGCCAGGGTCTGGCTATGTAGTTCAGGCTGGCCTTGAGCTTACTATGTAGCCCAGGCTTATCTTGAACTTGCAGTGATCCTCCTTGCCTCAGTCTCCGTGGTGCTGGGATTATAGGTGTGTGCCACCATGCTTGGCTCAAGTTTTTGAAAGTAACAAAACAAGAAGAAAAATCTCTGAAAGCCAGAATTGCTGAAAATTTGTCATTTCACCGACAGCTCAGAGCTGTGGCCTGTCCTCTTGTAATAGGCGGGAGGGAACAGATTCCTTCATGATTCCCATAAGGCAATACAGAAAACTAGATAAGCACAGGCATAAAGGAAATACTTACATGATCTCTGGCCCATACTCCCGTTGTGTTGCGATATTTCTCTTAGCCCTTTCCCATCCTGTCTCCTATCTTGACACATTAACTGCAATGGATCTCTTACACTCAGTTGGTAGGAACAAATCCTCATTGGACTAACATTGAACCCCTAGGCCTATCCCTTCTTACAGAACATCAGGTCCAAATGTTTAGTGTCTAAAAGAACTAAGAATAGGGGAGTGCCTGGTCAGTGGGCCCCACTGAATAGAAAACCATAACTGGAAGTAATCAGCTAGTTCAGAAGCTCTCATTTTTGGTCTTATTTTCTTGATTTGGAGTCAGATTGGTTTGGGTAACTAAGTGACTGATCTTCCTTCTTCAAAGGCAGAAGCACCTTAAAGGAGGCCCCTTACGTGTCTATCTGGAGCCTAGACGGAAGACTCACCTCTGACAGATCCAAGCAAGTAAAGACTCATTAGTAAGATTAATTTGTTCATTGGGAATTAGGAAAGAGAGATCTTTAGTGTGGAACACTCAAGCGCTGTGAAGAAAGTCAAATGCTGCATCAGACAGAGCTTCTGGGAATTCTAGAACTTCAGAGACAAGACATATTTCCTCACAATGGGTTGTATTCTGAGGTCTTCATGTGTCAGGCAGGTTGATGCTTTACAGCCTATGGCAAATTACCCTCATGAAGACTGTGAGTATTTTCTGTGTGTTGGATGGTATTTGGGGGCTGTCTGTACTACTTTAAAAAAAAAGTTACCAAAATATATCCATTCTTTTTAAAAAAAAATTTTAAAGGCCCCCCCTTTTGACTTATAATCTAAGTTTTGTTTGTTTGTTTTTTTCATTAAGTTAATCTAAGTGTTCTTGATGGTGAGGTGTGGTGGCTGGTTATTTTCTCTTTGGCTCTTGGAATCTGCTGTTCTTGTCTCTGATCCTACCCTGGAAGGCTGATCTCTGTTGATTTAATCACTTAAGTACTAAATCTGGGTTTGGCTTCAGATTGAATTTAGCCAATAGAAGATTGGAGTGGATGAGGAAGAGAAGACTATATATTCTTCCTGTTTTCTTACCACAGTTGCCACAGGCTGGCTCTTTTTTACACTATAAGGCTTCTGTAATATTTCCTCTCTCCTTTGGCGCCAGCTTTTAACCAGGCTATCAGGTGACATATTTTCCTCTCCCTGTCCTCTTCAATTTAGGGATAATTGTGGTTCCCATTGTTGCTAAAACCTGAATGCCCCAACTTTCTTTTTTTAATTTCCTTAGCCCCACTCACTTCTGTAAAGTCTTTTTTTTCCCTTTTTTATTGGTACATTTTAGGTATACATAACGATAACATTCATCATAGGGAATTTGTAATTGTATATGATATTTTTTTTTTTTTTTTTTTTTTTTTTTTTTTTTTTTTTTTTTTTTTTTTTTTTTTTGGTTTTTTGAGACAGGGTCTCACTATGTAGTTGAGACTGACCTGGAACTCACTATCCTTTCCTCATCCTCCCTTGTTCTCCTTCTCATTTGAACATTTTCTTCACATTTCCCAATATCTAGTATACATTTTGGTTCTTATTTACACTTTTGGTTTCTCACACCAGAGAAACAAGATGGAATTTAAACATATGTACAGTTTATTTCACTTAAGAGTATAGTCTCAAGGTGCATCCGTTTAACTTGGAATGACTCAAGCTTATCCTTTATAGCAGAGTATGATTCCATTGTATTAAAAAAAATCTTCTTTATCCATTTCTTGAATGATGGGCATTTGGGATGTTTCTAAGATTTAGCTATTACAAACTGCCGCTATAAACATGGGTGTGCATATATCACCATGGTATGATGCTTTTCTTTCAAGAAGATGCCAAGAAGGGGAATGGGTGGGTTGAATAGAACCTCTAGTTTTAGTTCTTTGAGGAATCCCCAAACTGATTTCCACAGTGGTTTGACCTGTCTACACTTTCAGCAGCAATGGACAAGGTTGTTTGTTTGTTTGTTTGTTTTGGGGTTTTTTTGGTACTAGGGATCGAACACAGGACCTTGAGCTTGCAAGGCAGGTGATGGCATCTCTGAGCTAAATCCTCAGCCTGAGAAAGGGTTCTTTTTTCCCCACAGTCCCTCTAGCATTTGTTATTGGTTTATTTCTTGATAATAGCCGTTCTTTCTGGAGTGACATGGAATTTTAGAGTTGTTTTAATTTGCATCTCTCGAATGACCAGTGATTTTGAACATTTTTTCATATATTTATTTGCCATTTTTACTTCATCAGAGAAGTGTCTTCATTTCAGATGCCCATTTTTTGATTGGGTCTTTAAATTTTGGGGGGGGTCTGATTTTTTTGAGTTCTTTATATCTTCCAGATATTTGTCCTTTGAGGAACAGCTGGCAAAATTTTTTTCTCACACTGTGGATTGTCTCTTCACTCAGTTTCTCTTGCTGTGCACAAGCTTTTTAATAAGATGAGATCCCAGTTGATTTTTTATGATAGTTCCTGTGCAATCAGGGTTTTGTTGATAAAGTCTTTGCCAGCAACAATGTTTTCAAGAGTTCTACCTATTCTATCTTCCAGCAGATTGTTTCTGTTTTAATATTTATGTATTTGATCCATTTCAATTTTAGTTAAGTGCATGGTGAAAGATATGAGTCTAGTTTTAATCTTTGTCATGTGGAAAGCCAGTTTTTCCAGCACCATTTATCAAGAGGTTTTCTCACAGTGAAGGTGTTTGGCTCCTATGTCAAAGGTAAAGTGGCTGAGTATTTCTGGAGTTGTTTCTGCATCTTCTAATCTGTTCCATTGATCCTAGGGTCTGTTTTCTTTTTTGTTTTTGTTTTTTTGCCAGTACCATGCTATTTGTTTGTTTGTTTGTTTAATCACAGTAGTTTTATAGTATTTCAAGTCAGGGATTGTGCTGCCCCCTGCCTTGTCCTTGTTGCTCAAAATTGCTTTTGCTATTCTAGGTCTCTTCTGTTTCCAAATGAATTTTAGCATTGTTTTTTTGAATTCTGTGAGATATGCTCTTGGTATTTTTATTGGGATTGCATTGTCTATGTAACAGTTTTGGAAGTATGGCCATTTTCACTATATTGGTTCTTCTTACCCAAGAACAAAGGCTATATTCCTATTTTCTGATATCCTCTTTGATCTCCCTTTTCAGAGTACTGTGGTTTTCAATGTAAAAGTCTTTTACTTCCTTCATTAGATTGATTCCTAGGTATTTCATATTTTTGGTTGCTTTTGGGAAGGCAGCTGTTTCCCTTATTTTTTCTCTCAGTGAGTTTGTTAGCAATTCACATTTTGCCAACTTTGAAGATGTGTCTGGCTAGTGTGGGTCCTTGCTTTAGTAGAAAAGGAAATGCAGCCGGGCGTGGTGGTGCACACCTGTAATCCCAGCACTCAGGAGGCTGAGGCAGGAGGATCACTGTGAGTTCGAGACCAGCCTGGGCTACATAGTGAGTTCCAGGTCAGTCTCAACTACATAGCGAGAGCCTGTCTCAAAAAAATCATCATGTATTATCTTATTAGTGAAGTAATTTTCAACTACAAAGAGGCTCCTAAAAGTTTACAGAAAGAAGGCAGCTCTGTGTTCAATCCTCAGTGCTGAAAAAAGTTTACAGAAAGAATAAGTATCTATGCAAAGAATCAGGAAAAAGTAATAGCATTACACTTCTCAAAAGCAACATAGGTGAGTAGAAAAAAGTAAAGTTTTTAAAAAGTGAGTGAAAAATTTAAATCCAAATTTCTTCACTCAATGTGAGAAGAGATCTTTTCAGAAACCCAAAATCTCCAAAATAAATGATTTCCTGTGTCAGAGAGAACTGTGTCAGTTAGAAAATTTCCTGTGTCACTTAGAAGCAACAAATAGTAGGGTACCAACGTGCTGTGATTCAAAGAGTAGTGTTTGTTCTCTCACACCAAGTTTCTGAAGGTAAGTAGTTAGTAATACTGATATTCAGAGCCCCAAATGTCAAAGCCAAGTTTTCTGAAACCCTATTGCACTTTCGTTTGTTCTATTTGCTCATAATCACCAGGTGACAGCCCAACCTTAGACATCACACAGGAGTCAAGATGGTGGGGTGTATGGTTTTCTATTCCTGTGAAACAATTTATCACAAATGTAGCTTCTTAAAACAACCCTCATTTTTCTTACCATTCTAGTTTCAAATTTCAGCATGTAGAAAGCCAGTTTTTCCAGCACCATTTATTAAAGAGGCTATCTTCCAGTGAAGGTGTTTGGCTCCTTTGTCAAAGATTAGGTTGCTGAGTATTTCTTTAGTTGTTTCTGCATCTTCTAGTCTGAACATTGATCCTCAGGTCTGTTCTTTTGCCAGTACCATGCTGTTTTTATCAATAGCTTTGTAGTATAATTTCAGGTCAACAATTGTGTTCCCCCTGCTTTGCCTTTGTTGCACCAAATTGCCTTTGTTATTTTAGGTCTCTTCTGATTCCAAATGAATTTTAGGATTGTTTATTCTAATTCTGTGAGATATGGTGCTGGATTTTTTATCAAAATTGCATTAAATCTGTATAACAATTTTGTAAGTATTACAATATTCACTATATTGATTCTTCCTATCTAAAAACCAGGGGTATCTTTCCATTTTCAGATATCTCGATTTTTTCAGAGTACTGTAGTTTTCAGTGTAGAATTCTTTTACTTCCTCTGTAGGAATTAATTTCTAGGTATTTCCCCCCCCTTTTTTTTTTGATGCTACTGTGAAAGGGTTTGTCTCTAATTTCTCTCTCAGTGAGTTTTTTATTTGCATACAGGAAGGCATTAATTTTTGAGTGTTGACTTTGTATCCAGCTGTGGCACTGAATTTGGTTATCAAATCTAGAAGTCTTTTGGTGGAGTTTTTGGAGTCTTCTATATAGAGTATCATGTCATCTGCAAATAATGATAATTTAAATTCTTCCTTTCCTATTCTTATTCTTTTTATTTTTTTTTCTTGTCTAAGTACTCTGGCTATTATTTCCAGAACTACTTTGAACAAGAGTGGTGACTGTGGACATCCTTTCTTGTTCCTGATTTTAAAGTGAAAGCATTCAGTTTTTGTCCATTTAGTATGATGTTGGCTGTTGGTTTGTGGTAGATGGCTTTTATCAGATTGAGATAAAGGTCATCTATACCAATTTTCTGTAGTGTAGAGGAGAAGGTTACATTAGGACACAGATTGGAATAAGAACTGCAGTTGTGGGTCTGCACACGGAGCCACAACTCAGAAGTTCAAGGTTATAAACTGTTGAGAACCAGCTGATAACGTTCTGGGAACAGTCTGTTTTGAAAAAGTATATAAACAACTAGAACCAGGTGTTCATCAAAAGTAGTTGCTAATGCTTTGCAAGAGGTAATCTGTAAAAAACTGTTTATTCTCATGGGAGTATTGTGCATGTATCTAATAAAAACCGAGGTTGGAGAGTTGGCTGCTGTTTGCCTGTGAGAGCTTCAGCCCTCTACTCCTCGGCAAAACTACATTCCTGCTGTCTGGCTATCCTTCGTGTCCCATATGGCAAGTGGAGCCCGAACAGGGACCTGAAGGGTGGTCTCAAAAAGACGGGGGAACCAAAAGGGAAAAAAGTGCGTTCAGGAGAAAACGAAAGTTTTGGGAATTTCAGAGTAGAGTCATGGGAAATTCCCCATCCACCGAGACTGAATATATCAAATTACTTCTCAATCTCTGAAAAGTGCAGGAGTGAAGGTGTGAAGAGTTTCCAGTTCAGGGAGCTATTCTCGGTGGTAAGAAAAGTTTCACCCCAGTGGTAAAACTCAGTTAAATTTAAAAGTGTGGAAACAAGTTATGCCAGCTTTACGGTGCACTCATCAGGCTGGGGATACAATTCCAGTGTCAGTCTGGTCACTTTGTAATTTGATATCTATAGCTCTCTAGCCTTTGCAGTCTGAATCGAAATCCTATGTTACAGATTATGAGCACCGAAATCAGTTACCGAATGGGAGGTATGAGTTTGCGGATGATGTGTTATCCCGACCTCTTCCCCCTTTGCCAAAATAGGCTCCTACCTGCTTGGGAGATAAAGATGAACAGACAGGAGACTGTGAACTGGTAAAAAAATCCGAGGAGCTATCCTCAACTGAAAGTAAAAGTGCGGATGTAAACACTGAAGGATCTAGTTCAGAGCCTTACGTGATGGCTCAGGTTCAGCAGATAGCTGGGAAGGTAGATAAATTAATTTTCCAAACTGGAGGAGGAAATGTCAAGAAACAGAAACCCCGACTATTTGTAATACTTATATGAAAGAAAGCTTTGAGCCTTGGGCCCCTCCCGCTCCTTTCTTTTCTCTGCCAGCCGCACATGTTGGCCCCTTGATACTTCAAAGGCCCCTAGTACAGCTTGGAGGATCTCTTGGGAAAAGGTTGCTTTTGGATTTCGGTAAAGATTACCCGCATGATAATTCCTATAATCATTCACATTTTTTTGGATTTCCTATATTCCGACAAAATACACCAGCTAATGCTCAACATCCCCAAGATTATGTCCAAATTGATCATCATAATACGGAATATAAGGTTTTAAAGGCGTTTAAGGAAGCTGTTAATTCTTCTGGTATGCATTCAACTTATGTTGAACTTACGTGACTGGACTTCTTAACTACACAACCGAAAATCAGTTGATACCCATGGACTGGAAGACTTAAGCAAAAACAATTCTAGAGGAAGGGAAGTATCTGCAATTTCAAACTTGGTGGAGGGAGGAAGCTGAACAAATGGCTAGTGTCAATGCATAGCATAATCCACCAGGACCTACAGTACATCAATTAACAGGGCAAGGTGCAGTTGCTGCACTAGCAGCTTAACTGGGTCTTGATGTTGCTATCTAGTTCAAGTTCGTTTATGCTGTATGTGAGCATGGAATAGAGTTGACCCCCCTGGCCAGAGTGACCAGTCATTCACTAAAATTATGCAAAATCCTGGGGAACCTTATACTGATTTCTTATCCTGACTTTGAACTGCTATTACTAGACCTATTGCACAACCAGATGTTCAAGAGCTTTTATTACAGGCCGTATTTTAGGAAAATGCTAATGCAGAATGCCAAAAGGCTCTACACCCCTTAGGGGCGCAGAGAGCACCATTGGAGGAGTATGTTAAGGCTTACCATGATGTTAACTCCCCTACTTATCATTCTAATATTTTAGCAACAGCCCTAAAAAACGGAATGAAAAGAGCACAGACTAAATGTCATAATTGTGGAAAATTAGGACACATGAGAAAGGACTGTCATAAGGGAGTTAAAGGGAATAATGCTATAGTACATAACCCCCTAAGGGTCAGGCTTCTGGACTTTGTCATCAATGCTGGAAAGGCTATCACTGGACTAATGAATGTCGTTCAAAAAGAGATAAAGAAGGAAATTTATTGTTGGGAAACTGGAGACAGAGCCCAGCTCGGGGCCCAGAGAAAAACAGTACGAGCTCCCAGCAGTACCCTGTGAGTATAGGGGAGGCACACCACAAGATGAATTTAGGTGTGCCCAAAGCAAGGTCAATGATTTAATTCATGCAACCAAGGGAAGTGCTGCCCTCTATACTGCTACCCCAAAAGATTTTATTTTAACCCCCACAGGAGGAATATATACTCTTGGAACCAATATTTATGGACCTATTCCTCCTAATACTGTAGGATTCTTATTGGGTAAAAGTAGTCTAACATCTAGAGACATCTTTGTTCATACTGGAGGCATTGATGAGTATTATCAGGAAGAAATTAAGATGATGAGTTCTAAGTCAACAATTACTTTAAATAAAGGGCAACATATAGCACAACTTCTTGTTACTATATATAAAAGGTAAAGCAGCACCAGTAAAGAGAGAAGGTGGGTCTGGAAGTACTGGAAAACAAGTATTTTGGCAAGCTTTAATTAATGATGAAAGACCTAAGTTCACTGTCAGAATAAAGGATAAACAAATAGAGGGCTTATTGGATACGGGGGCTGATGTATCTATTATATCTTGCATGCAGTGGCCTCCTGAATGGCCTCTTCAAAAGGTACAAGCTCATTTTACAGGTGTAGGTACATTAACTGAAGTCTATCAAAGTCAAGAAACCCTCACTTTTATTGGACCTGAAAGACAAAAAGGTAAATTTCGACCATATGTGGTCGATATTGCTCTTAATTTATGGGGTAGAGATTTATTACAACAATGGGGGGGCAACACTAACTACATATACCAACTCTTTCTCAACAAGCAAAATATATTATGACAAGTATGGGCTATAATCCATTTAAAGGTCTTGGGAAAAATGAAACAACCAATTAGTTTTTGTGCTCCTAATTCTAATGAATCTCATAAGGGACTGGAATATCCAAATTTACCTTAGGAGCCACTGAATAGTGCTTCGCTCTACCTTTAAAATGGTTGAAGGAGACCCCTGTGTGAGTAGAACATTGGCCCCTTACAAAAGAAAAACTAGAAGCACTGGAAAATTTGGTGCAAGAACAATTAGACTCAGGACACATTGAACCTTCTACTAGTCCATGGAATTCTGTGTTTGTGATAAAAAAAGAAAAGTGGTAAATGGAGAATGCTTACAGATCTTAGAAAAATTAATGAGATAATACAGCCTATGGGACCTTTACAGTTGGGAGTACCCAAACCCACATTAATTCCCAAGGAATGGCCTATTACTATTGTAGATCTTAAGGGTCGTTTTTTCACTATCCCTTTACAATCTCAAGATTGGGAGAAATTTGCTTTTACTGTTCCCACTTATAATAATAGCCTGTTCATAGGTATCAATGGAAAGTATTGGCACAGGAATGTTGAATAATCCCACATTATGTCAGCATTTTGTAGATCAGCCTTTATCTTCCATTCCTAAATGATATCCTAAAAGCTTTATATTTCATTATATGGATGATATTCTCTTTTCTCATTCTAATCCTGAGACTTTACAACAAATATTTAGAGAAGGAATATGAGAATTAGAATTATATGGACTTCAGGTAGCACCAGAAACAAATACAAACAGAACCACCTATGAAATATTTAGGTCAAATTATTGAACAAACTACAATCATACCCCAAAAAGTTGAACTCAGAAAAGATACCCTTAAGACATTTAATGATTATAAAAATTTATTAGGAGATATTAATTGGCTTTGTCCCGCTTTGGGAATACCAAACTATGCTTTGACTAATCTTTTCCAAATCTTAGAAGGACTCTCAGGTTTGAATAGTCCTAGAGCTCTTATCAGAGCAGATAAAAAAGAATTGGCTTGGATTGAGAGACATATGAAAAACACCTCTCTCCAGAGAATTGAAACTTTGCAAGATCTTAAATTGTTAATTTTTCACACTCCACATTCTCCCATTGGGCTAATCCAACAGAATATTAATATTATTGAATGGGTTTTTCTTCCACATAAGAGTGTAAAAAAAATTGGAAACATATTTAGAAAAAATTTGTGAATTAATTCATCAGGGTCATTTATAGCTCTGTCAATTAACAGGATATGATCCACAAGAAATAATTGTTCTTTTTACTACGAAACAAAGGAGTTGTTTCAATTTAATGATAATTGGCAAAGAGCTATGATTCATTTCCTTGGGAAAATTCATAACTCATATCCCAAGGATAAATGTACTAAATTTTTGAAGTGAACTCAGTGGATTTTGAATAAAATAATAGTAAAACATCCTGTGCAAGGCCCTACTTTTTATACAGATGCTAGTAAACAAGGATTGGCTGGTTATGCTAGTGATATTGATACACAGGTTATACAGAGTCCCCATCATTCTGTCCAACAAGCTGAATTATTTGCTATTATCGTATTATTAACACATCATAATGACACTCAATATAGTCATGGATTCTCAGTAGGCTGACTTTACTGTCCAAAATATTGAAACAGCTACTATTTTTGAGAATGGTTCTACTCTACATTATTTATACAATTACAATGATTGTTATATATTAGAGAAAATCCTCCCTTTGTTACCCATATTAGAGCTCATACCAAATTACCTGGCCCCATGGCTAAAGGTAATGATACTATTGATCAGTTACTTGTAGGTTCAGTTCTTAAAATTCAACAGCATCATGCTCATCATTCTTTTTTTTTTTTTTTTTTTTTTAGTTAGGTTTTCCCTTTTGGGGTTGGTTGCCTGGAA
>NW_022900928.1:73542046-73564227 GCF_012274545.1 Fukomys damarensis
TTTTTTGAGATAGGGTCTCACTATGTGGTTGAGACTGTCCTGGAACTCACTATGTAGCCCAGGCTGGTCTTGAACCCACAGTGATCCTCCTGCCTCAGCCTCCCAAGTGCTGGGATTACAGGCATGCACCACCATACCTGGCCTATGCTCTTCATCATTCTAATGCCCATAGTCTACGCTCTCAGTTTTCATTAACATGGCAACAAGCTAAAGATATTATTATTATTTGGCAGTGCTTCACTTGTGCACAAATAATCACACCCTCATGTGCACCTGGAGTTAATCCTAGAGGCATGGCCTCTAATCATATTTGGCAAATGAATATCACTCATATTCCAGAATTTGGCAAATTGAAGTATGTACATCACACAATCTATACCTTTTCAGGCTTTACTTGGGCCACAGCCCTCAGCTCTGAAAGAGATGATGCAGCTATTACTCATTTGATGGAAGCCATGAGTATAATGGGAAAGCTAATTAATTTAAAAACTGATAATGGCCTTGCTTATATTTCTATTAAATTTAAGGGCCAGGGATTTAGCTCACTGCTTCTGCTGCCTGCCTTGCAAGCACAACGACCCGAATTTGATCCCTGGTACAAAAAAAACAAAACAAAAAAAAATCAAAAAAATTTTATAAACTTATGACATTGAACATACAACCATTATACCCTATAACCCTCAAGGTCAAGCAATAATTGAATGTGCTAATCGTACTTTGAAAGAGATGTTGCAAAAATCAAAATGGGGGGAATGGTGTGGGGAACAGTATGACAAAAACTATCTCAAGCTTTATTTACTGTTATTTTTTGACCTGACAGGCACACAGCAGCTGCACGCCATTGGCAAATCCAAGAATCTAAGGAGTTAGATCAACCTATTTATTATCGATCTCCACTTGAGAAAACCTGACTACCAGCCCGGGTTTTGAGGTGGGGCCGAGGTTATGCTTTTATTTCCACAGGTGACGAGAAGTTTTGGGTCCCGACTCAAGACATAAAACTGAAGAATGATCCAGAATCAAAAGTTTGATACTCTGGGAATCACAGAAGACATTGTACACAGGCATATTGGCAGTCCAGAGGTTAGTGTGACTCTTTCCCAAACTCAGCACACTCCACTGCCTACTGAGGCCAAATTAAAAGGTTAACTGATGAAGGAGGCCAAAGGGTGGTTCAGTAGAATTCTTGCCTGCCATGTGGAGGCCTGGATAGCTCAGTTGGTAGAGCATGAGACAACAAATATTAAAAAGCTTAAGTAAAACAGATATACTTTGACATAAAAGGCTTTTATATGATTTTTAAAAAATAAGTGTTTGTTGTTTTAAAGTTTGTTATAAAGGGTTTACATTTACAGTCATATATAATTCAATTGGCCAAAACCATCTGAGTGTACTCTAGTTTCAGAAATTGTCTTATATGTTTGTCTGTGTCTAAATGTTTAAAAGTGTCCGTTTATGTTTTTTGTTCAAAATGATGTCAAAGATACAAGTAAATTGTTGATTTCTACAACCTGGTTTTACAGGTTAAATTTTTAAACATTGCCAAGATAATTAAATATAAACTTTTAAGTTTGGGTACACTCCTGTTGGTAAATAAAGAAGCAGCTGCTCAGAAAAATTTATTCTGACCTTTGTTCACTAATAGGAGCCCCAATAATTTCCATAGCCTTATAAAAGATATGCCTTGTTAAATATGTTGTTATAACATGTTTAGATTGGTTATCATCAAAGGGTTGAGTTCTAAATACATTATTATGATATGTTTAAAAACAATGAGTTATTTAAAAAGATGCTTTGATACCAAGCTACATTACAGGATATAAGATTTCATATAATTATAATTATTATTATTACTACTTTTTTGGTATATAAAATGTATTCAATGTTTTCTGACATGCAGGTCTTCCAACATATTGTTAATGGCAATAACCTTTTGATCCAGGTATTCACCCTTCTCTTCTGTTCTACCTACTTATGATTACTAGTACATTTATAAGACCATACACTTTTCTTAGATGATAGCCTATCAAAAGGTAATAACTTAAATAAATTTCCTGGGTTTTTGTTTTTGTTTTTATATATTTAAAAAATAATAATAAGCAAGACTTGTCATGTAGAGGTAAAAGATCCCAACAATGAATGTAACTGTCCTGTATCCCTAAAATGTACCACTAAACTAAATTAAAGCTGAAAAAAAAAAAAAAAACCACAGAAGCACTCTGAAAAAAAAAAATTTAACAATGGCTATTTTATGCTAAGATACATATCTAAGTTTGTTGTAAAGATAATGTCATCATGATTGTCATGCTAAAATATTATGTGTGGCTCCTGATTAAAAGTTTCTTCTGTTAATATTCTACAAATATCAACTACTAAAACAACCATGATAAAAATAACAGCGGATGGTTACCAAATTTAGAATGAGTGAGAAGCTTGGAGTTATGACTTACAGTGACATGGGGAAACTGAGTCCTGAAACTCAATCTGCCATTGAACAAGAAATAAGAATCCTTCTAAGGGATCATATGAAAGAGCAAAACATAACTTGAAAACTCATGCAAAAGAGCATAAGAATCTAGCAGAAGTTTTATTGACCTATGAGACTTTGGATGCCAAAGAAATTCAAATTGTTCTCAAGGGGAAGCAGTTGGAAGTGAGATAATAACTCTCTTGATATGGTTGCATTGCTGGTTTTATTTCAAATACACAAGTATCATTGCAGTAGTCCTTTACAGTGCTTTCTTCCTCATCTTTGACTTGGTATAATTCAAGCGAGGGAACACTTGGTCAACTTTTTGTCACATTTATCTTATTTTGCTTATTCTCATGATGACAGCTATTGGAAATTAGCAACCTACTGCAAATACATTTTTAAAAAATAAAGAATTATTAGGATTAGAAAAAAAAATAGCCCCCAGGCATGGCTTTCGGTGGTTCAGAATGACACCAAGAATGATTCCCCTAATAGATTGTTTCTTTTAAGTGTTGAAGGGTTTAAAGAAATTAATTCAACCAAGCAAACTAGCCTTCCTGATCTTCCATCTTGCCATATACCTGTTATTAATCATCTCAGTGGTTGGGTCCATTGGACTCAGTGTAGAGGTGAAACTGCTCAAGTCTTACTTAATACTTCCTATAGAAGTGTCATTGATCGGAGTCCTATGGGCTCTGCTCAAGCAAAGGGATATGGCTGTGATCTAAGATGGCACAAAAAGAATCAAACTAATAATCATACTCAATTATCTTTCATGGTAAATAAAACTAGATATATTCAGACATGTGTTCATCTTCCTTTCATGTTTATGAGTGGGACTGCTACCTGGAATGAAACAATGGGGTTGGTGACTTGTGTCAAGTGTTCCTTTTTTACTTATATAAATCATACTGCTATGTTTAACATGAGTTCTCATAGTCTCTATATTCTGAAGTCAAGAACAGGTGTATGGTTACCTGTACTATGACTAGACAATGGCAAGATTCTCCTCCTAGTTTGATGCTACAACAAATTCTTAAAAGACTCTTGAAAAGATCCAAGAGGATCATCGAACTGATTGTTGCAGCTCTTCTTGTACTGATAGCTATTACAGCCATGGCAGCAACTGCTGGTGTTGCTCTCCATCAAGCTATACAAACTGCTGAGTTTGTCCAGAACCGCCATAAAGATTCAGAAAAATTGTAGACATCACAACGCCAGATTGATAGTGAACTTTCTTGCCAACTTGCCAACCTGTAACAAGCTGTTGTAATGATGGGTGATCAAATAGTTTACAGCACCAGATTTAATTGCACTGTGATTGGAATGTATCCACCTTTTGTGTAACTCCTATCCCTTATAATGAAACTGTATTTCCTCGGGAAAAAGTTAAAAACATCTGCTTAGTCACAGGAATATATCTTATGAGATTTTGGAATTGCAAAACCAAATTAGGGAGACAATTGATGGGACTGATCTTGCACAAAGTGTAATCGATGGTATTCAGGATTTAAATCCTCTCATTTAAAGGCTATCATAGGATTCTCTGTAGGTTTGTTATTAATATCTATATGTATTTGTATTGTTTTCTATATAGTCTGGGGGAGACTCTGGCATCAGCAAGGAGTAGCCTCCCAACAAGCTGTTGTATTTTCTTTGATGCTGCATGAAATGAAGCAAAAACAAAAGGGGGAAGTGTAGAGGAGAAGGTTACATTAGGACATGGATGGGAATAAGAACTGCAGTTGTGGTTCTGCACACAGAGCCACAACTCAGAAGTTCAAGGTTACATACAGTGTTGAGAATCAGTTGATAACATTCTGTTTTGAAAAAGTATATAAATAACTAGAACCAGGTGTTCATCAAAAATAGTTTCTAGTGCTTTACTAGAGATAATCTATAAAAAACTATTTATTCTCATGGAAGTATTGTGCACGTGTCTAATAAAAACTGAGTTTGGAGAGAGTTGGCTGCCATTTGCCTGTGAGAGCTTCAGCCCTCTACTCCTCAGCAAAACTACATTCCTGCTGTCTGGGTATCCTTCACGGCCCGTATGACAGCACTGTAGGATTTTTATCATGAATGGGTGTTTGATCTTGTTAAATACTTTTTCTTCATCTATTGAGAGGATCATCTGATTTTTGTCTTTGGCTCAGTTAATATAGTGTATTATATTTATTGATTTGTGTATGTTGAACCATCCCTTCTTCCCTGTATGAATCCAACTTGATCATGGTAGGTAACCTTCTTGATGATTTGCTGCATCCTATTTGCCAGTATCTTATTGAGGATTTTTGCATCTATGTTCATTAGGGAGATTGGCCTATAATTCTCTTTTTTGATTGGATCCTTCTCTGGTTTTTGTAATGCTTGCTTGCTTGCTCCTAGGAATGAATTTGGGGTTTTGCTTCCCTTTCAGTTTCATTAAAGAGTTTGAGAAGTAGCAGCACTAGGTCTTCTCAAAACATCTTAGAATTCAGCAGAGAATCTGTCATGGCCTAGGCATTTATTTGTTGGTAAGTTTTTAATTACATCACCAATTTCATTGACTGATACAGGTTTTTAAAGAATTTTTATATCTTCTTGATTCAGCTTTGGTAATTCATATGTATCTAAGAATCTCCATTTCTTCTGTATTTCCATTGTATTAGAATACAGGTTATTGTAGGCATTGATGATCTTCTGGATTTCTGCAGGATCTGTTATGATTTCACCCTTTTCATTCCCAATTGTGTGGATTTGCATCTTTTATTTTATTTATTTATTAATTTTTGATGAGTGTGGCTAAGGGTTTGTCAATTTCATTTAATCTTTCAAAGAACCAACTCTTTGATTTATTCTTTGTATTTTTTTATGCTCCATCTGCTCTGATTTTTATTTCCTCCCTCATATTATCTTTGAGCTTGTCTCGTTCTTTTTTCTAGAAGATTTATGTTCAACATTATGTTTGTTTTAGCCCACTCTGTTTTCCTGATATGGGTATTCACCACTATAAATTTCCCTCAGACTGCTTTCATTGCATCTCATAAGTTCCAGTATGTTGTATTGGCATTATCATTTAATTTTAGAAACGTTTGACTTCTTCTTTAATTTCATTTGTGATCCACTCGTTGTTCAGGACAGTGTTATTTAATTTCCATGTGTTTATGAAATTCTTGAGGGTTCTTTTGAAGCTGATTTTCAATTTCAATTGCATATGGTCTGATAATATGCATGGGATAATTTCAATTCCTTTGCACTTACATTTCCTATGAGCTAGTATATGGTCTATTTTGGAGAATGTCCCATGTGCAGCTGAAAAAATGTGTATTCTGATATTGTGGGTTGGAACATTCTGTAGATACCTACTAAATCCATTTGTTCAAATGTTTGGCTCTGTTCTAATATTTCATTGTTGATGCTTTTGTATAGTTGATCTGTCTATTTGTGGCAGTTAAGTATTGAGCTGTCCCCCATTACAACAGTATTAGTGGTTATTTGAGTTTTTGTGTTCATTAATATTTGTTTTTTAGAGTTGGGTGCACTGGAATTTGGTGCATATATGTTTATGATTGTTATTGCTTCCTCTTAGATTGTTGCCTTTATAAGGATGTAGTGACTTTCTTTGTCTTTCATAATCAGTCTTAGATTGAAATCCACTTTCTCTGCAATAGAATAGCTACCCTTGCTTTCTTTCCAAGTTCCTGTCACATGGAATATTGTTTTTCATACCTTGACTTTCTGCCTATGAATTTGTTTTTTAATTAAATGTGTTTATTTATTTATTTATTTTTTGGTACTGGGGATGGAACTCGGGTCCTTGCGCTTGCGAGGCAGGTGGTGGAACCACTGAGCTAAATCCCCAGCCCCTAATCCAGCCCAAATATAGACTTCCACTTTCCAAAATTGCTACCACTGGGATTTTTGTTGTTATTGTTTTTGTTTTTGCTTTTTGAGACAGGGTCTCACTGTGCAGTTGAGACTGACCTGGAACCCACTATGTAGCCCAGGCTGGTCTTGAACTCACAGCGATCTTCCCGCCTCAGTCTCCCATGTGCTGGGATTATAGGCATGTGCCACCATGCCCGGCATTGTTGTTGTTGTTTTTGAGATAGGGTCTCACTATGTAGTTGAGACTGTCCTGGAACTCACTATGTAGCCTGTGCTGGTCTCAAACTCACAGCAATCCTCCTGCCTCAGCCTCCTGAGTGCTGGTATTACAGATATGTACCACCACACCCAGCCATACCAGTGGGATTTTTATAGTCTAATTCTGAGTAAATTTAGCTGGATCTTTGAGGACCACCAAGAGGCCTCACAACAAGCATTTTTTCCTCCTAATAGGTCCATTGGTCCAGTCAAAGACTTGGCAGCCCAGGGCCAAAATCAGAGAAGCCCTTTCCTACTTTTAGAAAAGGAAGTAAGAACCCTGCCCCTTAAGGAGAAAGGAAGGAACAAGAAAAAAAGGTGCAAATAGAAGGAAAAAATGGAAACAAAGTTTTGTACATAGGGAGGGGAGGGGGATAGCAAGGGGAGAATGGGATAAAATAAAATAAAATTTATATTTAAAAATTTTTAAAAAGAATTAGACAGAGGTTAAAAAAAAAATACTGCTCCTGAGAGGGTCACCTCACTCAAGGTCAGATAAGGGTCACTCCAACATCAGGCTCTCCCTACCTTCATAGATCTTGCGCAGGGACTGCTGGCTGCCATATGCTTGGCAGTTACGTTCCCCAGTCTCGCAAACTCCATCAGAATTTCTCCGATCACACTGGACACACATCAGAGCTGGAAAGGCACAAGGAGCCTCTTTGGTCAGGAGGCAGCCAACATAATGGCCCTGACTGCTGAGCAATGAAAAATGGTCATTCTCCTGGTGCAGGAAGGAGCTGTACGAGGGCTGAGCAGATACTGAGGGAAGGCATCACGCCCCACGACTGGGCTCTGCTGGAGGGCAGCTAGAATATCCCCACCCCACACAATACCAGGAATTTATGAGGCTGCAGGAAGGAAGAGGAGGAGCTTGTTCAGGCCTGTGAGCCCACCACCCTTTCAGGGCATTCTTACTGAGATAAAACCACAACCCCCATTTTTGTTAAAATTAATATTATTTGTATATTTTAGGTATATAATATAATGACATTTATCATTGGGAATTTGCACCTTTACATAATCTATCTTGGTTCTTATTTTTTTCCTTATTCCCCTGCCCTCCCTTCAACCCCTCTACCTGTCCCTATGTATAAAGACTTCATTTCCATTTTTTTCATTTTCTCATATTAATTCCATTCCCTTCTTTCCTTTCCTCTACCCCTCCCACATTCTGTTCCCCTTTCCCCCTTTTTCTCCCTAGTTCCATTATCTATTATACATTTTAGTCGTTATTTACACTTTTAGTTTCTCATACCAGCGAAACTATTCAGTATTTACACATGCGTGTTCTATTTTATATATATTTGTTTTTTGTACCAGGGATTGAACTCAGGCTCTTATACTTGTGAAGCAAGTGCCAGAACCACTGAGCTAAATCCCTGGCTCTGCCTTAGGTGATCTGGAATTCTGGTTGTGAGACTTGTTTACATGTCTCCTCATTTCAACAGATCCAGCCTGCTGTGCCTTTATTGAGGCAACTTTTTGCTCACCCAGGGATCTTCAGTTTTTAGCAAGCCACTGAAAGTCCTTTTCTCTGCTGCTTACCACTCTGCCAATTCCTAAGTTTAAAAGTGTAGCAATTCCTGGGTTCAGAATGGTTGCATTTTGGATCCCTGAGCTGACCAGTTGTTTAGACGGGCTTTTGGCTTGGGCCTGTGCACACTTGGGATGGTGTCTAGGCATACCTTTGGCTAAGGCCTGATCCTCTATGTAGCTGTTGTCTGAGAGGGCCTTTGGCTGGAAGCTGGGCACCCCAGACCCTGGTGTTTGAGCAGGCATCTGGCTATGGTCTCCACACACTTACTGGTGGTATAGGGCAAGCCTCTGACTGTTGCTTGTGCACCTGTGAAGCTCTTTTCCAGGAAGTCCCTTGGCTTGGGCCTGTGTGCCCAAGTCACTGGGGTCCAGGTTGGGCCCTGGCTGGACCTGCCTGAAGCCTGGCCACTCTGGTCCACACTGCTGTTTGCCAGGACCTGTGTGCACTTACCGTTGCTATGGGGTGGGCCTCTGGCTGATGCTTGTGTGCTTGTGCAGCTCTTTTTAGGTTAGGCATGCCCAAAGCCACTGGGGTCCAGGTGAACCCTGGCTGGATCTACCTGCACCTGCACCACTCTGGTCCATATGCCTGCTCACCGGGATGGTGTACCCTTACCAATGGTATGGGGTGTTCCTCTGGCTGATGCTTTTGCACCTGTGCAGCTCTTTTCTGGGCAGAACTTTGGCTTGGGCCTGTGTGCTCAAGCCACTTGTGTCAGGGTGGAACCCTGGCTGGATCTGCCTGCAGCTGGGCCAGTCTGATTCACACTGCTGCTCCCTAGGGTGTGCACACACTTACCTATGGTATCAGCGAAAGCCTCTGGATGATGCTTGTGTGCCCATGCAGCTCTTTTTGGGCAGGTGTGCCCAAAGCTGTTGGAGTCTGGGTGGGGCCTTGGCTGAATATGCCTTTAACCGTGCTGCTCTGGTCCACACCACTGCTCTCTGGGATCTTCCCACATCCCTTTTTATTTTGAGACATTGTTTCACTAAATTGCTAAATTGATCAGGCTGGTCTCAAATTTGCAATTCTACCTTAGCCTCCTGGAGTACTGGGCTTACAAATGTGGGCCACCACCCAGGGCTGATATAGTATTAAGAAGTGGGTATTCGGGTAGTGATTAGGGCACAGGGGAGGAGCCCTCACACATGAATTTCAAACCCTCAACACAAAGACTGCATGGCAGAGAAGGCTGATTCCTTCTGTCATGTGAGGATGGAGGGAGTCAAGGGCTGTCCATTAGCCAGGAAGCAAGGCCTCAATAGACACTGAATCTTCTGGGGTCTTGATCATGGATTTCCCAGCTTCAGAACTGTGAGAAACACATTTCTGGTGTACATAAATGTATTATTCATCTTCCAAATCTTAGGAGATTTTTGTTATCTTTCTGTTGATTACCAGTTAAATTTCATTATAGGAAGTAAACTTCCTTTATAGAATCTATTTTAAATGTGTTAAAGTTTTATGACCCACAATATGGTCTACCTTTGTGTATGTTCCATGTACCCTTGAAAGGAATATGAATTTTAACATGTTTGTAAAGATTAGCTTGTGTATAGTTTCTTCAGATATTCCAGCTAGTGATTTCTGTTAATTTATCTATTAGTTACAGAGAGAAGAATTTTGAAATCTGTAAATAATAGTATTATGAATCCATTTTTTTGTTTTAATTTTTTTTCTAGTACCAGGGATTGAATTCAGAATCTTTCCATTGTGAGGCAGGCATGGTGCCACTGAGCTACCCAGCCCAGTTTCACAGGTCCAAATGACAGTGGGAGGGTCAACCAGTGACACTCATGAGTGACACAGATGCTGAACATTCTGTTGTGATGACCGTGGTAGCTCCCTATCCCACTCAGAGAAAAGCAGCTATTGTCTGGTTACAATTCACAATTTATATTTTGCCCCATTGTTTATTGGTACATTTAAAGCAAACAATACAGTGACATGTATCATTGGGATCTTGTACCTTTACATGATATGTCTTAGTTCTTATTTTTTCCCCATACTCCTGTCCTCCAGTTACCCCTTTCACCCATCCTAATTTACAAAGACATTTTTTCCATTCTTTCATTTTTTCACATTTTTTCTTTTCCCTCCTCTGCCCACTTCCCCTTTAGCCATTTTCTTCCTATTTCACACTATCAATTATACCATTTGAACCTTATTTATATTTTTAGTTTTTCACACCAGAGAAACTATTCAGTATTTACTCAAGTGTGTCCTATTTATTTCACTTATGAGTATAACCTCAACCTGCATCCATTTAGCTATAAAAGTTTCTAGTTTCTCATTATGTATGGCTGAGTAGTACTCAATTTTATAAAAACCCACATCTTAGCCAGGCGTGGAGGCACACGCCTTTAATCCCAGCACTCAGGAGGCGGAGACCAGAGGATTACTGTGAGTTTGAGACCAGCCTGGGCTACATCGTGAGTTCCAGGTCAGAGATCCTGTCTCAAAAAAACAACAACAACAACAACAAAAAAACAAAAACCCACATCTTCTTTATCCAGTCTCCAACTGATGGGCATTTGGGTTGTTTCCAAGTTTTAGCTGCTACAAACTGTACCGCTATAAATGGGTGCACACATATCACTGTGGTATGATTCTCTTAATTCTTTTGGAAAGATACCCAGAGAGGAATAGCTGAGTCAAATGGGACCTCTAATCTTAGTTTTTTGAGGTATCTCCATACTGATTTCCACAGTGGTTGCACCAGTCTGCACTCCCAGCAACAATGGAGAAGGGTTCCTTTCTCCCCACAGCCCCACCAGCATTTGTTATTGGTTGATTTCTTGATAGCAGCCATTCTTTCTGGGGTGAAATCTCAGTGTTGTTTTCATCTGCATCTCTCAAATGACCAGTGATGTTGGACATTTTTTCATATATTCATTTGCTGCTTTTACTTCTTTGCCTGAAAAATGTCTGTCCATTTAAGATGCCCATCTTTGAATTGGGTCTTTGTATTTGGGGGTGGTCTGATTTTTTTTTGAGTTCTTTATCTATTCTAGATAGCAGTCCTTTGTCTGAGGGGTAGCTGATAAAAAAATTTTTCTCACATTGTAGGTTGTCTCTTAGCTCTGTTAGTGTTTTCTATTGCACTGCAAAAACTTTTTAATAAGATGAGATCCCAGTTGTTGATTCTTTGTGCTAATTCCCGTGCTACTGAGGATTTGTTCATAAAGTCTTCTCCTATGCCAATGTCTTTGAAAGTTCTACCTAATTTACTTTCCAGTAAGTTTAGTGTTTCTGTTTTGATATTTAGTTCTTTAATCCACTTGGATTTTGGTTTAGTGAATGGTGAAAGATAGGAGTCTAGTTTTAATCTTTGGCAAGTCGAAAGCCAGTTTTTCCAACACCATTTATTAAAGAGGCTATCTTTCCTCCAGTGAAGATGGTTAGCTCCTTTGTCAAAGATGAGGTAGCTGAGTATGCCTGGTGTCATTTCTGCATCTTCTAATCTATTCCATTGATCTTCACGTAAGACCTAGGGCCTTACTTCTACTCTGAGATGCTTGAACAGCTGAAAGTGCCTCCAAGATGCTGGTGCCTATAGCCCAGCAATTGCTCCAGGAGCTTGATGAGCAGTGAGAATCACTCAGGAAGGGACACACCGGACTAGTGGGTAACAGACCTTTATTAATCTGGTCAGATGGCACTCCTGGAGCCAAGTAGCTCAGAGAGGCATCAGCTCAGGGGCTTATGCTGTTTCTTATAAAGGCTGTTGCCTTTATAGGCAAGGTGGGGTTCTATACTCAAAACACGTAGGCAGGGGCACTGGCAGTCCCATGTTGATGCTTAACAGATGCTTACAGAATGTCCCAAGGTTTTCAAAACATTCCTTTCTGGCAGACAAGGAGTGAAACAATCTTATCTATTCACCCAGAACTACTAAACATTCACCTGTTAATTTACATTAATCACAGTTGAGACTAGGAATTTAACATTACAAAGTTATGCAGTCTCACACTCAGGTCTGTTTCTTTGCCAGTACTGTGCTGTTTTTATCACAATGGCTTTGTAGTATAGTTTCAAGTTGGGATTTTTTTTTTTTTTTTTGAGACAGGGTCTCACTATGCAGTTGAGACTGACCTGGAACTCACTATGTACCCCAGGCTGGTCATGAATTCACAGCAATTCTCCTGCCTCAGCCTCTTGAGTGCTGGGATTATAGGAGTGTGCCACCACTTGTGGCTTCAAGTTAGCAATTGTGATACCCACTGCCATGTCACTGTTGCCTAGAATGGTTTTTGCTACTCTAGGTCCCTTCTGGTACTAAATGAATTTTTGGATTGTTTTATCAAGTTCTGAAATATACTGTTGGGATTTCGATTGGGATTGCATTAAATCTGTATAGAGGTTTTGGAAGTATGGTCATTTCTCACTATGTTGATTCTTCCTACCAGCAGCAAGGAATGTCTTTCCATCTTCTTATATCCTCTTCTGTCTCTTTTTTTTAGAGTTCAGTAATGTTCAGTGTAGAAGACTTTTGTCTCCTTTATTAGATTGATTCCTAGATATTTCATTTTTTGGATGTTATTGTGTTATTCCCTAATTTCTCTCTCAGTGAGTCTGTTATTTGTGTATAAGAAGGAGATTGATTTTTTCAGTGTTGACTTTGTATCCAGCTACTCTACTGAATCTATCAAGTCTAGAAGTCTTTTGGCAGAGTTTTTTTGGTATTCCATGTAGAGTATCATATCATCAGCAAATAGTGACAGTTTAATTTGTTCCTTTCCTATCTTTATTCCTTTTATTTCTTTCTCTTGTCTAATTGCTGAGGCTAATGTTTCTAGAACTACACTGAACAGGAGAGGTGATAGTGGACATCCTTGTCTTGTTCCTGATTTTAATGTGAAGGTTTTCAGTTTTTGACAATTCAGAATGATATTGGCTGTTGGTTTTACATAGATAGCCTTTATCAGTTTGAGATAAAGACCATCTAGTCCAATTTTCTGTAGGGTTTTTGTCATGAATGGGTGTTGAATTTTGTCAAATGCTTTTTCTGCATCTATTGAGATGATCATATGGTTTTTGTCCTTGACTCTGTTAATATAGTGTATTACATTTATTGATTTACATAGGTTGAACCATCCTTGCATTCCTGGGATAAATCTGACTTGGTCAGTGTGTATTATCTTCTTGATGATCTTCTGTATTCTGTTTATCAGTATCTTATTCAGGATTTTTGCATCTATTTTCATTAGGGAGATTGACCTGTAGTTCTCTTTTTTGTTTGGGTCTTTCCCTGGTTTTGGAATCAAAGTAATACTTGCTTCCAGGAATGATTTTGGAATTATTGCTTCCCTTTCAATTTCATTGAAGAGTTTAGAGTAGCGGCATTAGTTCTTCTCTAAATGTCTTAAAGAATTCAGCAGTGAAGTCATCAGGACCTGGGCTTTTCTTTGTTGGTAATGTTTTAACTACATTTTCAATTTCACTGAATGTAATTGGGGTGTTTAGACTTTTTATATCTTCTTCATTCAACTTTGGAAGTTCCTGTGTATCTAGAAATCTTTCCATTTCTTCTGTATTTTCCATTTTTTAGACTACAGGTTTTTGAAGTAGGTATTGATCCTCTGGATTTCTGGTGGATCTGTTGTGACTTCACCTTTTTCATTCCTAATTGCATGAATTTGAACCTTTTCTTTCTTTTTTTGATAAGGTTGGCTAAGGGTTAATTGATTTTATTTATTCTTTCAAAAAACCAACTCTTTGATTAATTGATTTTTTTGTATAGTTCTCTTAGTCTCCATTGCATTAATTTTTGCCCTGATCTTTATGATTTCCTCCCTTGTACAAGGTTTCAGTTTGTCTTTCTCTTCTTTTTCTAGAAGCTTAAGATTAAGCATTAGGTTGATTATTTGAGCTTGTTCTGTTTTCCTAGTATGGGCATTTACTGCTATGAATTTCCCTTGTATAACTGCTTTCATTGTGTCCCATAGATTCCTGTATATTATATTGGCATTATCATTTAACTGTAGAAACTGTCTAATGTCTTCTTTAATTTCCCCTGTGATCCAATTGTTATTCAGCAGGGTGTTATTTAATTTCCATGTGCTTGTGAAATTCTTGTGGTTTCTTAGGCTATTGATATCCAGTTTATTTGCACTATGACCTCATAATATACAGGGGATAATTTCAATTCCTTTGCATTTACTTAAGCATATTCTATGAGCGAGTATATGGTCTACTTTGGAGAATGATCTGTGCACAGCCAAAAAGAATCTATATTCTGATTTTGTGGGTTGGAACATTGTAGACATCTACTAACTTTGTTCTAAGACTTGGTTCAGTTCTGTTATTTTCTTGTTGATTGTTTTGTCCAGATGATCTGTCTATTTGTGTCAGTGGAGTATTGAGGCCCCCCACTACAGTTGTATTAGTGCTTATTTTATTTTTTATATACATTTTGTATACTTGAGAGCATTAGTATTCAGTGCATGTATATTTATCATTGTCATTTATTCCTCTTGTTTGTTCCCTTTACAAGGATGTAGTGGTCTCTCTTAAATAGTTTTGGTTTGAAATCTATTCTGTCTGTAAGTAAGATAGGTACACCTGCTTTTTTCCAGGCTCCTCTCATATGTAGTACTGTTTTCTATCCTTTTACTCTCAGTCTATGAATTTCTTTTTGGATTAAGTGGGTTTATTTATATAGCATATTGCAAAAGCTTCTTAATCCATTCTGTCAGCCTTTCTTTTCTTTCATGAATTGAGGCCAATAGCATTAATGATTATAATTGTTATGAATTGACTTTTCATTGTCATGTTATTTTTCTGTTGTTGGTTCTTTTATTTTTTATTTTCACTCTCTCCCTTTAATTTCTTGCCTTGCCTGGTATATTTACTCTGTTGGCCCTTACGGAGTTGTGGCCTTCATTTTCTTTTTCCAGGATATTGTTTAGAAGAGTTTGCAGTGCTGGTTTGGTGTTCACGAAGTTTCTCAGGTGTTCTTTGTCATGGAAGTATCTCCTTTCCCCATCACTTGGAAAGATAGTTTTGCAGGATACATCAGTCTAGGTTGGAGGTTGTTTTCTTTTAGGACTTGAAATACTTCAATCCAGGCTCTCTTTGACTTGGGTTTGTGTTGCTAAGTCTGCTGTGATTCTGATGGGCTTTCCTTTGCATGTGATTTGTTTCTTTTCTCTAACTGCTTATAGTATTTTGTTCTTCTGTTGGGGCTCTGAGATCTTGATTATTACATGTGTAGGTTTAGATGGTTTTTGATCATGGCTAGTTGGAGTCCTATATGCCTATCTGAATGTCAAATTCTTCCCCTATGTTTGGGAAGTTTTCTGTCATTAATTCTGTGAACAGTTTTTTTTATGTCATTTGTACTTTCTCCTGATACTTCATGAATTCCTATCAATCTTATGTTATTCTTCTTTGTATCATGTAAGAGTTGTTGGATTGATTTCTCATGGTCCCTTTACTATTTTTAAGAGATCTCTCTTTTCATGGTCACTGACCAAAATAGTATCTTCTATATCTGAAATTCTATCTTCATATTCATTCATTCTGCTGTGAATGCTTTCTATACAGTTTTTAATCTCCTGATATCTGTTTGAATCTGTTTCATGGATTCCATTTCTTCACTATGTTGGGCATTCAAGGTTTCCATTTCTTTCCTATGCTGGGCATTCATAGTTTCCATCATGGTCCTGAGCTCATGTATTTTTTTAAAAAATCTATTTCTGTTCTAGAGTCTCTAATCATGTCTTTCATTCTTCTCACCATCTCTGTAGTTATCTGGGAAATTATTTCTGTTTTGAATTTTTCTAGAGCCTCATTTATCTATTTTGTTAGTTCCTGTGCTATCATTTCAGGTGTCCAGATGGTTGACTGTCAGACTTTTCCACATTTCCCCCAGAGTTTACCTTTGGTGAAGTGCAAGTCTGTGTTTGTGTCTTGTTTAAATGTCTTTTCATTTCTATTTTTGTCATTGCTGCTGTCCTTCATTTAATTCCTGGGTTAACACTTCAATCTTCCAGGTATAGCTGGTCTTTAGTTTTTTTGTTTGTTTGTTTGTTTTTGTTTTTGTTTTTTGTGCTGGGTATTGAACTTGGGCCTTTGCACTTGCAAGGCAGGCAGCAGAACCATTGAGCTAAGTCTCTGGCCCTGGTCTTTAGGTTTTGAGTCTCTAATGACTCTGAGACAATCTCATTTTCATTATACCAGGGAGGACAACTGATTAGATCAATCACAACACCTTAGCCCAAGTGATACAAACAGCAACACAATAGCATAAAGCACAGCTTAGAAAATGATAATTTGTGATAGTTATTAATATATCACCTTTAACTGTGAATTAAATCAAAATTGAGGACCAGCCCAAAATATGTTTATAGTAAATAAACTCTTCAATATAGCAACTTTACCCTTCAGGATTGGGATTTAGAAAGAGTTGGGGAACAGACAAGCTAATGTTAGGCCAGAATGTAAATGTAAAGGTGCCTTACTCAGTCATCAGCCTACCAGACAACAAAGGACATAGATGGTTACCCAATGCCCTCATGACCCAGTATCAGGGCCTCCTCTATGAAAACCCAGAATCTGTCTGGAGACAGTATGTACATTAAACTCAGCTGCTTTCCTCCCATCCAAGGAAGAGGCCCCAGAAAACCTCTACTCCAAGGGTGGTCAGCATAAAGAGCAGAACTGTGGGGGGCTGGGGATTTAGCTCAGTGGTTCGGTTGCCTGCCTTGCAAGCACAAAGACCAGAGTTCAATCCCTGGTACCAAAAAAAAAAAAAAAAAAAAAAAAAGAAAGAAAGAAAGAAAGAAAAGCAAAGAGCAGAACTGTGGACACTGATCTGAGTCTTACAGTGGGCCAAAGATGAGGTGGTCAACATCTACACTGATTCTAAGTATGCCTCTGCACTGTCCATGTCCAAGGAGCCACATATAAGGAGAGAGAACTCCTGAATTTTGAAGGCAAACATATTAAAAATAGAGAAGGAAGAATCAAACTACTGGGGGCCATCTGGGCTCCTCAAAAAGTAGCCATCATGAACTACAGAGGACATGAGAAGGTCAAAGACACTATTGGCCTAGGAAATCATTTCTTGGATAATAGTGTCTGGATGGCTGCCACATCAATGACTCTTAACTGACCTGCATCAGAACCTCAAGCTTGCTGTCCCTCTATGGTCTCTAACAGTAAGCCTGCCTGAGTTAAAAAAAAAAAAAAAAGTAACCTGCTACTCCAAAGAAGTTGATTGGGCCCAATGGGAGGGATCCTTCAAAGGGCCCAGTAGGTGGTAGCTTTTTCTGGATGAAAGGGTGATAATCCCCAGAAAAATCACCTATGCTTTTGTTCAGGCACATCATTAGGTCACCCACTCAGGAAAGACAGCCATAGAGACCCTCCTGAGCAGATTCTACTACATCCCACAGTGTCTAGCATCTGTGCCATGGTCAGCCAGTCTTGCCAGACCTGTGGCCAAAACAACCCACTCTACTGGCTCAAACTACCAACTGGAACTCAGTACACTGGCTCCTATCCACTAGGAGATTTAGAGGTAGACTTTACTGAGATGAATCCCAGTAGACGCTATAAATTCCTATTGGTCATTTTCTGCACATACTCTGGGTGAGTAGAGGCCCTTCCTACCTGAACTGAAAGGGCTTCTGAAGTGGCAAGAGCCTTCCTCAAAGAAATAATTCCCAGATTCAGACTCCCAGAATCCATTGGAAGTGACAACGGTCCAGCTTTCATAGCTGGTATTATCCAACAACTTGCTGGCCTCCTCAAAATCAAGTGGAACTTTCATGTCACCTACTGATCCCAAAGCTCTGGAAAAGTGGAACAGATCAACAGAACTAAGTCCACCCTATTTAAGTTTTGCCAAGAAACAGGAGCTCCTTGTACTGACCTGCAACCCCTGGCATTGTTGGGGGTCCAATGAATACCAGGACCCTCTGGTTTTTCCACTTATAAAATCCTCTATGGGAGACCAGCTCTTATAATTCAAAACTTTAAGGGAGATATAAGTTAGCTTGGAGAGTTTAGTTTAGTACAAGAGCTCAAATAACTAGGTCAGGTTCTCACTAAAGTCAATCACACAGTTTTAGAGAAAATACCCATTTCTTTAGACACTCCAGTCCATGCATACCAACCAGGGGATCATGTATGGGTAACGGATTGGAAGAAAGAAGTGATTCTGATGTTACCCCTTGCTGTTAAAGTTGCAGGTATCATCCCTTGGATCCATCACAACAGACTCAAGCTGGCTGGAGGACCTGGTATTTGGGTGTCACTTCCAAACCCAAACTATCCCCTCCAGACCTGCCTCTAATGTCTGTCAAAAGACACTAGCACTCCTCTAGTCACTCTGGAAGCTGACTAATCTATGCACAGCAAAAACTTGAGGACTCTGTTCATGGGATACCCCTAAACTCACCCAATGGACTGTTATCCTTCATTCCCAGCCCAACTTGGACTATTCACCCTAATTTTTTTTTGTATCAGGGATCGAACTCAGGACCTTGCACTTGTGATGCAGGTGGTAGAACCACTGAGCTAAATCCCCAGCCCCTCACCCTAATTTTTGAGGTCAGCCTTGCCACTGTGCCCCCAGGAGACTGGACAGCTACTCACAGGGCACTGCTAGCCTTCAGCTTTATCACCTGTGTAGTGTCTCACTGGTATTATCTGCTTTCTCTAGAGGCTAGCCACCTGCCTAACCTGATGAGATGACTGGCTTCAACAACTCATTGACACTGCTAGTCACCACATTAGTGTATGTCTTAGACTCCCCACTTAAAAGAGGAAAACATCTAGTACTAAGTGTGACTAGGTCAGACTCCCCTGTCATTCACAGTTTGATGCATGCCTAGTCTTCCATTGTAGAAACCTTCCTGCTTAGAGACAGTTTTCATCCACAGATGACCCAATCTCCATGCTATTAGAAACCTGATTTGGTAAGTGAAAAAATTTAATGGCTTCTATCCTGACCCCCCTGATAATATTTATTAGGGTCCTAATCTTGGTTGTGATCTTGCTGTGTAATTCCTTTTCCTCGGGGGCTAACTGAGACTCATTGAGGCCACTTTAAATAGTCTCCCTCACACTATCCAGGATGCCTAATGCTTATAGGGTCATCAGAAGACAGAGAAGATGCTCCATAACTCACAAATTTGAAGTATCAAGAGGGGGGAATAAAATGGAAGAAACAAAAAGACTTTCTCAAAGCTGACAGTCTAAGGCTTGCCCCTCCTGCTAAACTCACAAAGGTCACTGTGCCCAGAAGATGAGCTGCTGAGACACAGCTGCCTATCTCCCTAAGTTTTAAAGATAAACTAAAAACAATATTACCTCCACCTCCCTACCTTTTGCTAAGTTTTGCTTCTGAAAAATTCTGCTTGCTCCCCCACCCTCTGGAAGATGACTTCTGCTGGGTCACTATCTAGTGAATAAACATGCCTTTCCCTTCAATTCTCTGTGTCACTCTCTTCCTTGGTCTGCCTGCCCTCCAAGTTACATTTCAGTGTAACTGACTTTCTGGGTGTTCAGCAACTGAGGACTGAAGACCAAAGCTCAGAAAAACAAAAGGGATGAGAAGACAGCCAATATTTTGGCTCTTGCCCTCCAGGGTCAGCCATGAGCCAGGAAATAACAAAAACCCCTCTAAAAGGGGCCTGCAACTCTACTGAGTCACCCAACCTCTCCAATAGGGGGATTATTAGACGGGAGGATAGGATCCAGCCAATGTGTGTTCTTCAAAAGGAGTGTTGGTGTAGAGGAGAATATACCATTGCTTTCAAGGAAAGCTATTTGGACAAGCAAGACGATGACCTATTCTGGCAGATGACACAAGGGTAGAAGAGAACCAAAGGAACCAAAAGGGTCTTTGTTCCCAAAAGTAACCTCTGAAGAAAAAAAAAGAAGGTTAATTTTGTTTACTCAAACATCCAACAGGAAAGTATAACCAGAGGGAAGAAGAGAGATATTTGTCTATTCCTTTTTAAGATTAGGGAGGACAAAGAAGGCATTGTGATAAATCCAGTGAGAGACCCACTGAGAAAGCATTCCTTGTAGCAATTGTCTTACTACCCTTCAGTTTTCATCATTGCTTTCCTCACTACTTGACAATGTATCAGTTTTATTGTTTATCACACACAGGTTTTATATGTGTGTTTCACTACTTTGTCACCAGAGCCTGACCTGTAATAGATATTCAGTAAGTACCTGAAGGAATGAATAGATTTAACTTTGCACTGTGAACTGGCTAATGACAGCATTGATGGGGGAGAAGCAGAAGGTTTAAGGGAGGTAAATACTCATCTATCGTAATGAAAAGACAATAGATAATACCTATGATGGATGAATCAGAAATAGTGACACCAACTTATTATTTCATGGAAGATTTTTTTGTCTTGTTTTGTTTTTTGAGACAGAGTTTTACTATGTAATTGAATCTGACTGGAACTCACTGTTAACCCAGGCTGGTCTCAAACTTACAGCAATCCTTCTGCCTCAGCCCCCCGAGTGCTGGTATTGCAGGCATGTGCCACCACTCCCGGCTGTGTGTACTTCTTCTGGGAAATGTCTATCCTCCTGCCTCAGCCTCCTGAATTCTGGGATTACAGCCTGGCTCAGCAGCTTTTTAATATGATGAGGTCCCATTTGTTGATTCTTATAGCCTCAGGAGGCTGAGGCAGGAGGATCACTGTGGGTTCAAGACCAGCCTGGGCTACATAGTGAGTTCCAGGTCAGTCTCAACTACATAGTGAGACACTGTCTCAAAAAACAAAAACAAAATCAAAAACAAAGAAAGCAAAGGAATCAACTAGGAAAGTTAAGTAACAACCTAAAGAATGGGAAAAAAATTTGCAAGCTATTCCTCAGATACAGGTCTAATATCTAGGATATATGAAGAACTCAAAAAAATTAGACGCCTCAAATAAAAGCTGGCCCAATAAAAAAAATGGCAATTGAAATGAATAGACATTTCCCAGAAGAAGTACACACAACCGGGAGTGGTGGCACATGCCTGTAATACCAGCACTCGGGGGGCTGAGGCAGGAGGATTGCTGTGAGTTTGAAACCAGCCTGGGTTAACAGTGAGTTCCAGTCAGATTCAATTACATAGTAAGACCCTGTCTCAAAAAACAAAACAAGACAAAAAAACCCCAACAACAACAAAAAAAGAAGTACGCACAGCCAATAAATACATGAAAAAATGTTCACCATCTCTGGCCATTAGAAAATACAAATTAAACAACACTGAGATTCTACATTACTCCAGGAAGAATGGAAAACATAAAAAAACCAATAAGAAATACTGGTGAGACTGTAGGGGAAAAGCAATCCTTCTACACTGTTGGTAGGAATGTAACTAGTGCAACCACTATGGAAATCAGTACAGAGATCCCTCAAAAAATTAAAAATAGAAATTCCTTTAACTCAGCTATTGCCTTTCTATGTATCTTTTATTTCCCTTTCTATGTATTTTCCTGAAAGAGTTAAAGAGATCATGTTACAGTGGTCCATGCATAGTATGATCATAGCAGCACAACTCACAATTGCTAAATCTTGGAAGTGGCCTTTATGTCCATAAACAGATGAATGGACAAAGAAAATGTGACATTTATACACAGTAAGGTACTACTCTGCCAAAAAGAAGGATAAACTTGAGTCATTTATAGGAAAATGGGTGCACCTCAAGACAATAATATTAAATGAAACCATCAGATGTACGAGCTTAGATATTGCATAATTTCTTTTATATGAATAAACCAGAATATAAATGAAGAACAAAATAAAAGAGAGCTAACAAGAAATACAGAGATAGATTTTCTTTTGCAGAAGGGAAGGGATCAAGAGATGGAAGTAGGGGAGAGGAAGAAGATGAAAAAAGATTTAGGGTGTATTATGACATGTATGAACTCTCTGTGAAGAATATAATCATTACTGCAAGCATAGCAATAAAAATAAGCATTTAAAATACAATGATAAAAATGATTGTCTAATTGCCCCCTCTTTCCATTCATTTTTTTTTTTTTTTTGGTACCGGGAATTGATTGGGCCTTT
>NW_022900928.1:73564325-73612262 GCF_012274545.1 Fukomys damarensis
TTTTTTTTTTTTTTTTTTGGTACCAGGAATTGAACTTGGGTCCTTGTGCTTGCAAGGCAGGCCACCGAACTGCTGAGCTAAATCCCCGGCCCCGATCCATTAATATTTTACTTCTTTTAACAAACAAAAGATTAGAGAATAAATACCCTTTCCAAAGATCCCACAGTTTATGAGCAATAGCTCTGAGACATTAATATATATTATATAAGGATTTATATATGTGTATGTGTGTGTGTGTGTGTGTGTGTGTGTGTGTGTGTGTGTAGCTCAGGCTGGCCTCAAACTGGCACTGATCTGCCTGCTTCAGCCTCTCAAGTGATCATAAGGGTGCACCACTGTGCCTGGCTTAGCTCTGAGAGTTTAACAGAGCCAGAAACTGACTTCTGAGCATCAGATATGGTCTTGATTGATTTAGTTCTAAGTTGCATCCTGTGATTTCCCAAGGAGAAAGACATTGTGAAACAGAACAAAAATAGTATTGTTCACAAATAATGACAACTGTAAGGCAGAATGAAAGACTGGGATCAAGGGGAGAAGAAAAAAGTATCAAGTATAAAAAAATTTTAGTTATAAAAGTATCATTTGGGATGAGACTTTAACTGGCTCTCAACTGGGATGATCTTCACCTCCAGAGGATGTTTGGAAGTTTAGAAATACTTTGGGTTATTATTAATTAGACATGGTGGTGCTCCTGGAATAAAAGTCTAGGAGTCCTGGGTATGATTTAAAGGCCATTTAGGGAAAAGTCCTCAATGCCAAGCTGAGGAGTTGGAACTTAATTACATGGACCAGAGCAGAGTTTTGAGCAGGAGAGTAAAAAGATTGTAACTACGCTCTAGGAAGCCAAATCCATGAAGGCGTGAAAGTTGGACTGGAATTGAGAGAGTAAAGAATCTGTAGATATATTCACAGGCACAGAGATTCCCTCAAAATGTACAAAGCAGGATTTCACAGGGATGCTACAGAGAGATAAAGAGGAGCTAGGGTTAAGTCCTAAAACATGTCACCATTACTGTCCATGCCACAGAATTACCCCCGGAAGGCAGGAGTGGTCAGAAAGCAGAAGAAGTAGAGAAGTTTCACGGAGCAACACAGGACTTCCGGGGAGGATCCCCAGTTACTTGGGTCCCTGTACTCAGGACGGAGGAAAGCTGTGAGGAAGAGACTTCAGGGACACCAGAAGGGAGTCCTGGAGTAGTGGTGTGAGAGTTGGCGTGGGGGCTGTAGGCCATGTGATGTGCATTTGGGCAGCCCTGTTTGCTGGAATCAGAGATGGGTGAGGAGCTCATTCCTTAATGAATCCTGTGAAGTATCTGGCCTGACTCTGTATCCGCCTAAGAATGGAATCACTGCCTCTTCCTCAACCCCTCTCCATGCACTGACAGCAGCACAAGAGGGCCAGTAGTACTAGCCATATATTACACATGTAATCATTATTTTTAAAAATGCACATCATCTTTGGTAAACCCTAATGAGGCTCCCTTTGAACCTCTTTGATGGAGACAGAGTTGACAGTTTCTGTTGTCTTCAGTGCTGAGATGATTTTTTGCCAAGCTCTACCTTGTGCAGTTTGTACTAAACAAGCAATTAGGTTTTGTTTTCTTTTTTCAGGTCTATTATACTAATTGTATAAATGCTAATAAAAATGATGCTGCTTCCCTACCTTAAGTTTCTGGTGCTATCTCTCCCCACCCCAGCCCATGCATAATGAGCATCTCCAGAGGCCTCTATTTTCCTTTGCATGAACAGGAGCTCAGGACCGTCCCTGGCCTTGGAGAATTTGGACAACCAGGGCTTCTGGAAGAACCAGTGGAAAATGTCCAGGGAATACAGAGAAAAGAATCCCTAGAGCCAGGCTACACAGCAAGGCTTGGCTCCCCTCTCCTCATCCACAGCATTCTAGGATTAAAGCTAAATGGGAGCTCCAGAGAAAGCATTTAGAAAAACTTTTCAGCAGATTACAGAAATTATTTTAGGTTGACACATGCCTATTCTTATTCATGATGTTGGGTTAGTATTAGTGATGTTCTCTTGCTATCAAGATCACAGAAGACATCTTTGAGGAGGGATCTTGGCCTCTGGTCTTTGAACACCAACATTAGCCTCTTGGGACCCATCAAGACTGGGTTCTACTGGCAGAGTGACAGAGTCAGTGTAGTCTTCAGAGCTGGGTTTAAATCTGCGATTTATCCTCTTTGTCACCTGGCCAGATTTTTTTCTGCACCAGTACAAGGAAATGTTAATAACTACTACGCAAGCTCTTGTGAAAGAATCAAATAGAATAATATTAAGCCTGAAGTATTGCAAACCTTGAAATCACATCCTATGTTGTTTTTGTGTGGGGTAATGACACCGTCTCTGAGACTTCAGTGTTGGGCTGGGTAATAATTATACCTTACACCTCTGGTGAGTATGTCCCCCATTTCAGTGAATTACCAATTCTTAGGGAGAGAGAGAGAGAGAGAGGGAGAGAGAAGGTGCAGAGGGGAGGGAGCAGGCTGACTCTAGAAGTCCACACTTAAGAGTGGATCCAGGTCAACATAGTGAAAATGGCCATACTACCAAAACTGCTATATACATTCAATGCAATGCCAATTGAAATTCCAACACTATATTTCACAGAACTAGAAAAAAGAATTCAAAAATTCATTTGGAACCACAAGAGACCGAGAATAGCAAAAGCCATTATAGGCAACAGTCACATGGCACCAGGTGTAACAATCCCCAATTTGAAACTGTACTACAAAGCCACTGTGATAAAAACAGCATGGTACTGGCAAAGAAATAGGCCTGAGGATCAATGGAACAGACTGGAAGACACAAAAACAAATGCAGATGTACTCAGCTACCTCATCTTCGACAAAGGAGCTCACCATCCTCAGTGGAGGAAAGATAGCCTCTTTAATAAATGGTGTTGGAAAAACTGGATATCAACCTGTCACAGATTAAAATTAGACCCTTATCTTTCGCCATGCACTAAATTAAAATCCAAATGGATTAAAGATCTAAATATTAAAACAGAAACATTAAACTTGCTGGAAAGTAAGTTAGGCAGAACTCTGGAAGACATTGGTATAGGAAAAGACTTTATGAACAAATCCTCAGTAGCACGGGAACTAGCAGAAAGAATCAACAACTGGGATCTCATCTTACTAAAAAGCTTCTGTACTTCAAAAGAAACCATTAGCAGAACTAAGAGACAATCTACAATGTGGGAAAAAATTTTTACCAGCTGTACCTCAGACAAAGGACTATTATCAAGGATATATAAAGAACTCAAAACAATCAGTCCCCCCAAATATAAAGACCCGATCCAAAAATGGGCATCCGAAATGAACAGACATTTCTCATACAAAGAAGTGAAAGCAGCAAGAAAATATATGAAAAAATGTTCCACATCACTGGTCATTCGAGAGATGCAGATGAAAACAACACTGAGATTCCACCTCACCCCACAAAGAATGGCTGCTATCAAGAAATCACACAATAACAAATGTTGGCGGGGTTGTGGGGAGAAAGGAACCCTCCTCCATTGTTGGTGGGAGTGCAGACTAGTGCAACCACTATGGAAATCAATATGGAGATACCTCAAAGAGCTTGGACTGGAGGTTCCATTTGACCCAGCCATCCCTCTGTTGGGTATCTTTCCAAGAGAACTAAAAGAATCATATCACAGAGAAGTATGTGCACCCATGTTTATAGCGGCACAGTTTGTAATAGCTAAATCTTGGAAACAACCTATTTGCCCATCCGTTGGAAACTGGATAAAGAAGTTGTGGTTTTTCTATAAAATGGAATATTACTCAGCCATAAAGAGCGAGAGAATAGATTCATTCATAGGAAAATGGATACATATTGAAGATATACTCCTAAGTGAAATAAATAAGTCCCACATGTGTAAATACCAAATAGTTTCCCTGGTGTGAATATTCTGCAACAATGCATAAGATTCTAATAAGATTACTGACATTTAGAAATGGGAGGAAAGGAGCTAAAGGTGTAGGGAAGGTGTGATACGTAGGGGAAGAACAAAAAGGGAAAAGAAAAAAATGTGAGATAATGAAAAGATGAAAATAAAGTGTTTGTAGATGGGGGGGGGAGGAGGGGGGGAAGGGAGGGCAGAGGTAGGGGGAAAAAAATGAGAATCAAGACTTGCCATGTAAAGGTACATGATCCCAACAATGAATGTAACTGTACTGTATCCCTAAATGTACCAATAAACTCAATTAAAAAAAAAAAACAAAGAAATCCATATATTAGGAACTGCATTAATGAATGTAACTGTACTGTATCCCTAAATGTACCAATAAACTCAATTAAAAAAAAAAAACAAAGAAATCCATATATTACTGGAACTGCATAGTTTAAGCCTGTCATGTTGAACAGTAAAATGTATAATTAAGTTGGCAGATGATACAGACAAGAATATAATCTTTAAAGCAGAAAGTGGAAGACACTCATCACATACATGATAAAATCCATAGGGTTATTATGAAGTTTTTCAGAAGAACTTGCAGACCCACAGGGACTGGTTATCACATTTAAAATGCTGAAAGAAAAATCTTGCCAATCAAGAATTCTGCACCAAGCAAAGTGGTTTTTCATAAATGAAGGAGAAATAAAGATACTCCCCCCAAAAAAAATTAATAGAGGAAGATCATCACCATTATACCTGCCTTATAAACAATACCAAAGTGTTTTTTTTCAAGATAATGTGAAAAGATTCTATTAAACAACACAAAACACATGAAATTATAAAACTCACTGGTAAAGGTCATTATCGGATAAATTTCAAAATACTTTAATATTATAAAAGTGGCATTAAAATAACTCAATTCTAGTACAATAGTTAAAATATCAAATTATTCAAAATATCTGTACTATCGTAGTTTGTTAATGGATGCATGCATTGTTCTGAGTGTTGGTGCCCCTCCAAAATTTATGTTAAAACTTAATGTAAACTGAAACATTAAAATATTGCTGTATTTTTAATTTAGATTTGAAATATTTTCCACAGGTTCATGTGTTGAAGGATATGTACCAAATAAACAATGTTTACAGGTGAAAAAAAAAAAAAAAGAGTGGATCCAGGATCTAGACTATGCCTAGGGCTGCAGAGAAGCCTGACACCAAAGCCACGCCCTGTTTCTTGAGATTCATGTTTTAAAATTCTGTTCATCAAGTACATAAACTCGAGTCAGGCCTGCAGCCTGCCTAGAAGACAAATCCAAATCTGTTGTTCTGGGTTTAGTGCTTTCTGGTGTAACAGCTCATCACATATCCATTTCCACAGAAATCAGAGGGTTTATTCTGGACTCTGCATACTGGGGAAAGTCATTTCCTTAGGAAATGGAAAATCATCGCCCGGTATGGCACACCGGTAAAGGCTTATCAGTCATTTCATCTCATACCCCCTTTGGATGAGTCACATGGCCACATTTCCCCCATTTAAAAGCTAAAAAAATCTATGAGAAAAGGCCAGTGGAGGAGAGTGAGGCAGTGAGGTAAGTAGGACCTGGGCTCCCTCTAGGCATTCTGCTCATATGACCTCTGGGGAAACTCAGCCTCTGGCCTTGACTCCTTTTGGCTGCCACTCCCAGCCTAGGGTTATAAAGCTGGAGTAGCTCTAGCCTGATTGCTGTTGCTCCTTGGTCCTAGGTACCATGTCTATGGGGAAGTACCTGCTGCTCTTTCTGGGCCTGGCCTTGCTGTCTTATCTTGGACAAGGTGAGCCCCTGGGAACAGCCAACCTTGGGGCTGGGCAAGAAGATAAACTGGTGGCTGTAGATTATTGTTGGACTTTGGGGAAGTAAAGGTCAGGCACCAGGACCTTTAGAGGCAGTCGCCACAGCCTTCATCACCCAATCCCTCTTTCCCTTCTTTGCTTTCTCCACCATAGAACCACCCTACTCCTCTCCTCCCCCTTCAGGCTCCTTTGCTCTCTTGCCTCAGATCTAATCCCCAGTAGTCCCAATTCATCCAGCTTTCTTGCAGATAGCCCTGAATTTGTATTGCAAAGGGGGCAAGGAAGATTCTTTTGCAGAGGGTGAAGACGACAGGCAATGACAGGACATGGGAGAGTGGTCCCTGAAAGGGTGGTGGGCTCACAGGCCTGAACAAGCTCCTCCTCTTCCTTCCTGCAGCCTCATAAATTCCTGGTATTGTGTGGGGTGGGGATATTCTAGCTGCCCTCCAGCAGAGCCCAGTCGTGGTGCGTGATGCCTTCCCTCAGTACCTGCTCAGCCCTCATACTGCTCTTTCCTGCACCAGGAGAATGACCATTTTTCATTGCTCAGCAGTCAGGGCCATTATGTTGGCTGCCTCCTGACCAAAGAGGCTCCTTGTGCCTTTCCAGCTCTGATATGTGTCCAGTGTGATCGGAGAAATTCTGATGGAGTTTGCGAGACTGGGGAACATACCTGCCAAGCATATGGAAGCCAGCAGTGCTCCCTGCGCAAGATCTATGAAGGTAGGGAGAGCCTGATGTTGGAGTGACCCTTGCCTGACCTTGAGGGAGGTGATGCTCTCAGAATCAGTCTTCTTGCCCTCCAAAAGTAGGAAAAGACTTCTGTAGTTTGGCCTTGGGCTGCCAAGTCTTTGACTGGACCAACAGACCTATTAGGAGAAAAAATGTTTGTGGGGTCTCTTGGTGGTCCTTAAAGATCTAGGTAAATTTACTCAGAATTGGACTATAAAATCCCACTGGTAGCAATTCTGGAAACTGAATGTCTGTGTGTGGGCCAGATTAGGGGCTAGAGATCCGGCTCAGAGAGGCCCCTCAGGTATCTGAGAGTGGCTGATGTCCCTGCCCACCTGGGAACCTAGCTGCAGGCCAGTGTGCCCCTTCTCCTCACTCACTAGGTCACTGATTGTGTCCACACGTATTGATTGTTTGCTCCTGTCTTTTTTCCTTTCAAGGTGACAAGTTCGTTTATGGGCGGCAGGGCTGCAGCACCTTGTGCAGCCCCATGACGCTGTTCAGTCCAACTTCTAGAGTGCAGTTTCTATGCTGTCAAGACGCATCTTTCTGTAACAAGCTGTAAAAGACCCAGCCCTCTGTCCCCTAGTCCTACACTGGCAAAGCTGGGTTGCCCACTTGAGCATTTCTTTGTACCCCTACAGCCTCTGTCCAAGCTCTCTTTCCCCAGAACTGCCTGAGACCTGACACCTACTTGTACTCAGCATCAGGTGTGGCTCTCTTCTTTTCAGCTCTCCTCGATGCTCCTCCTTCTCTCTCTTTCTCCATCTTCCATCCTTTAATGGCACATAGCAAGCTCTCCCTGTCTCTCCTCTCACTCTTTTTTTTTTTTTTTACAAATAGTTTCTATTTATTAATCACCAGGAATAGGTTCTCAATATGCAACAGTGGATACCAGATCGGACTCCTGCCCTCAGTGGACCTTCAGTCCTCCCAGAGGACAATGGCTTCAGATTTTAGCCTCTGTCTTATTCTTGAGCTCAAACTTACAGCCTTGGGCATGCTAAGCACATGCTTTCCCACTGAACCCCATCCCCAGCCCTGTATTTGTATTTTGCAAGCACATACACATACTGCCTTCCTTAGTCTTTTAGAAAGGTTCCATTGTGTAGCCTTTTCACTAATAAATACTATAATGTTTGATGTTGATGTTTTTTGGAATTCTTATTTATTGATTTTATTATTAGTAGTAATTGTTGTTGTTGTTTTGTGGTACTGTGGATTAAATGGCCTTCACACTAAGCTCTATCCACAGTCCTTTTTTTTAAATGTGTGTGTGTGTGTGTGTGTGTGTGTGGGTGAAATATTAACATATTATTTGGACAGGTTTTCTGTCAAAAGATACATTGTGGATATTCTCCCAGTCTGTACTTTACCTTTTCAAAGTTTCTTAATAATAGTTTCCAAAACATCTAGATTATAATTTTAATAAAGTCAGATTGTCAATTTCTTTGGTGACTACTGTAGACTCTTTGTTTCTCTTAGAAGTTCATAGTTAAAATCCAATCCCAAATGTGATGGTATTTATTTTAAAAAAATGATTGCAGGACTGAGGATTGTACCCAAGGCCTTCCTACTGAGCACAACCATATCTCTTTTTATTTAGAGACAGGGCCTCACTAAATGGCTAAGTAGTCCAGACTGGGCTCAAATTTGCTTAGCTTCCTAGAGTGCAGATGTGGGCCACCACTCAAGGCTGTGATAGCATTAAGAAGTGGGTATTTGGGAAGTGATTAGGGCACAGGGGTGGAGCCCTCACACATGAATTTCAAACCCTCATTAAAAAGACTGCACTGCAGAGAAGGCTGATTCCTTCTGTCATGTGAGGATGGAGGGAGTCAAGGGCTGTCTATGAGCCAGGCAGCAAGGCCTCAATAGACACTGAAACGTCTGGGGTCTTGATCATGGATTTCCCAGCTTCAGAACTGTGAGAAACACATTTCTGGTGTACATAAATGTATTATTCAACTTCCAAATCTTAGGAGATTTTTGTTATCTTTCTGTTGATACCAGTTAAATTTCATTATAGGAAGTAAACTTCCTTTATAGAATTTATTGTAAATTTGTTAAATTTTTATGACCTACAATACAATCTACCTTTATATATATTCCATGTAGCCTTGAAAGGCATCTGAATTTTAATATACATCCTACAAATGTTCATGAAGACTAGTTTATAGATAGCTTATTCAGGTATTCCAGCTAGCGATTTCTGCTAACTTATCTATCAGTTACTGAGAGAAGAATTTTGAATTCTGCAAATAGTATTATTATGAATTCATCTATTTCTCTTTGTCATTTTCACTGGTTTTTAATTTGTACATTTTGGAATTCTGTGAATGCATAAAGCATTAAGTATTATTATGTTTTATCAGTGGATTGAACTTTAAAATTACTAATGTCCCTTTTTATGCAAGATAATATTCATTTTTATGAAATATACTTTACCTGATCATGTAGCCACCAACTTTCTCTGGATTATTGTTTGTTTAATATGTCCTTTTCCATCTTGTATTTTAAATTTATCTATATTTTTATTGATGCAAAGCTTTTTGAGAACAGCATAATTAGTCTTAGTTTTTAATACAATTTCATATTCTGTGCTTTTAATTGATGGGGGATTGTAGTATTACTATTTAATATTGTTGGATTAAAATTTACCATCTTGCTAATGGTTTCTTCTTTTTCCGTATAGGCACTCTTAGTGCATTAGAGTAACTATAATTTGTCATGATTTCTTTTTATTTCCAATACTGGCTTAATTGTTATACCTCTTTTCTAAACTATATTATTCAGTCTTGGAATTGTGGTATACATATTTATCATGCCTTAAGGAAGATAATATCACCACGGATAGCATGAAGATTATAAATTATACTTCCAATTATCTTCTAGAGTAATTAAATATAGAAAATGATTCCTTCTCTGCACTCTTTTATAACTTTTTGTTCTCTACATTCATTTTGTGCATCCAAGATTCTTTTTTTAAAAATTTTTTATTTTTTTGGTTTTTTGAGACAGGGTCTCACTATGTAGTTGAGACTGACCTGGAACTCACTATGTAGACTAGGCTGGTCTCGAACTCAGAGCGATACTCCTGCCTCAGCCTCCCAGTGGTGGGATTACAGGTGTGCGCCACCACGCCCGGCTGGTGGATCCAAGATTCTATTGGCTATCATATTGCTTCTGTGTTCAGGATTTCCTTAACCTTTCTTCTAGTAGTGTGCAGACAATGAATGAATTATCTTCTGTTTGTCTAGCAAAATATTTATTTTGTCTAGAGCTTTACAAATATTTTTGCTGGATACGGGATTCTGGCCTGGATTTTTTGTGATTGCTGTTGTACTGTCTTATTTAGTTTTTTTCTAACAATATTTGAAAGCTATCACTTCATCAAATCCTGGAGAGCATGGCTTTTATGAATGTCTTAGGGCAGGTCTGTTCATTGGTCATCAGTTATAAACTGACTTTTTCTCCTCATGTCCTTCAACATTTTCTTTTCATCTTTGGTTTTATTTTCAGCAGTTTGAAGGTGGTGTGGTTTTCAGTATTTATTGTTTGGGTTTATTTCACCTTCCTGGATCTCTGTTTTACATTTTTCATTATTTCTGAAAAAGTTTGGCTATTTACTCTCTTTTTGGGGTGGGTACCAGGGATCTAACTCAGGACATTGCTCTCGTGAGGCAGGTGTGGGTGCCAGTGAGCCAAATCCCCAGCCCTGGCTATTATTAGTATCTTTAGGTACATATTTTGCTCATTTTCTCTTTCCTCTCCTCTGGGAAACCAATCATGTACATTAAAATGTTTGGCATTATCCACAGTTCTTGAAGAAAAGCGTTGAGGGAGACAAGCGTGTCTGTGCTGTTCTCTAAGCAGCTGCTGATCAGGTCTTGTAAGTCTGTACAAAAACACTGTGGGGTGATAGTGGGGTGAGAGCCTGGTAGGAGAGGAGTGGGGCTCCGTATGGTCTAATATTTCTCATCAGTGATGGTTAGATACTTATGCAATAGAGTTTATAGGTAGGTGAAAAATAATTTAGGGCCTGGCTCCCAGCAGGCAAACACATTCTAATTCTCACTTGAGTGTTGACATTTGTTAAATGTTTAGCAATCAGCTGTCAGACTGTTGTTACCATTGAAACTGAGTTGCTGTCTCACAAAGTTGAAGAACGAAATCACAGGAAAAGGAGGCAGTGCAGAGGAGTCTTTATTGGAAGTGCAAGAAGAGAGAAAGCCCCCAATATTCATGAGGGAGCCCAGATAGGGTTGACAGAATGGGCTCTTTGTCCTAGGATCTTTTACAACCAGGTGGATTTAGCCTATGGAATTTGAGTGTGGACTGTCCATGCTCTAATATGATCTATAGAGAAACAGAGCATGTCAAGTCCATGCACTGATTATGTACTTTTTGGCTAATCAGGAGTCTTGCTGTGTAAATAGGGAGAACAAAAGTAAAAGGGAGGCAGAGTCAGCTACAGTGGTCCAATCTCCATGCTTGTTTTCTGCATTCCTCAGCTTGATGATCTGTATTAGTGATGGTGAACCTATGGCAATGCATCACAGTGGGTTGTTTGCATCACTGAAAGCCTAAAAGCTTTGTCATCACTGATCTATATGTTTTGAGGTGACTCTTAACTCTGTGTACGTGACCAACCCAACTCCATTTTAGGTCCTTTCCTTATTACCTGCCTATGTATAAGCTAAATAGCTAAACTACCTCTTCCACTTTTATCCTGATTTGAAAGTGGCTACTTCTTTCCTCAGAGCTCTGCCATATGTGAATCTGTTTGTTAAACAGATTCACTGCACTGCTACTCATTTAAGCAATCTGTACTTAATTGAAATTCTTCCATCTAAAAAAAATGCTATGGCTATTCTAATGGGTGTTTTGGGGGCACTAACCCGGCTTCCATAAACAAATTACCAAAGAAAAATGGTTTTACTCAAATGGCATGTATAGGTTGCTCAGGAAGGAAGAGGCAGTAGGCCCTGATACTTAGCCCTAAGAGATTCATTACCCTGGAGCTATGCTCTGACTCTGCCTAGCATGTGTCCACATCCAGAGGTCCCTGTCGGCTCCCATGTTCAGAGCTCTCCTGTGGATTCTGAGGGATAGAGGGCTGAGCCTCTAGACTAAGACTGCTGTTGGTGTTCATTGATTTGAGAAAAAAGATCAAGGTTTCACAACACAGATTTAAGCAGTTGAAAGGTGGACCACACCCATGTATGGGGATGCAGGGAGAGAAGACTATCCACTGATCCTCAGCGGGTGAGTGGGTCCTGGAGAGGGAAGGCAGAAATGGCACTCTCCCAGGTGGCTGGCTATCCTCCTGGCAGTTGGAAGGATGGGTCCGCATGTGAAATGTTTACTTCTAGGAAAGTGGAGGGGTGTAAGAAGGTGTAAGAAGACCTTCCCTAAGATCTGCTGTTTCCTGGGAAGAGCAGGTTGTTGATGGATGTGCAGGTGGTGCACAAGAAGGAGCTCTTTCTTCCTAGGCTCATAGTATGGTGAGAACCTAGGGAGGGCAAGTGAAGTTGGTGGGTAAGCCCCTTTTCTTCCAGTTCCCACACAGACAGGGTCTCCCAAAGGTCATTCACAAAGTTTCCATTGGTTCCCACCAGAACAGTCATCTCTAAAGGATCCTGTGGCTGAAGCATCCTGTGGCTCTGCCTGGAACCTCCCCCTTTATTCAGTGTAGGAGACAAACAAGGAACTTATCCCTCTGGCTGCTTTTGTTTTATAAGTGTTCTATAATCTCCTTTGCCTGATATATGACATTCAACTGAAGAAAGTGAAGGATAAAAATTAATGTTGTGTGTCAAAATAATTTGCTGATAGTATTCCTTTTTTCTCTTTTTTTTCTTAATATTACCCTCCTCCTTCACAGTGTAGTTTTAACTTTCTTCTAAGAAGTTTCCTGGGCCTTTGTACTGCTTAGCCATAGGGAAGGTTTTATGGCAAGTGCAAACAGAAGTAGTTGGAGAACTAACTCATCTTGTGAGTTTCTTAACAGAAGCCTGAAGTCTTGGGAGAAAATCATCTAGGAAGTAGCAGAGAATGCCTTTGAGAGCAGCTGGGTAGGAATCTAACCTTCTCCCTACTCTACTTCTCTTACCCCAGTCTAAGCCATCATCATCTATCTGCTGGATTAATACAAATGCTGCCAATTTGTGTTTTATTCCTCACAGGTCTCCTTGTCCTATTTGTGCCTTTTCCATATGGTGGACAGAGTGAGCCTTTGAAATTTAAGTCAGGGCTGTGGGTGCAGAGTATATACTTAGTGTGGATTTGAGCCCCGCTCAAAAAAAAAAAAACCCAAAAAAACAGGAGTCAGATCAGATCAGAACCCTCATCCCTCAAATGTTCTCTGTCGTTCTCTATTCTTATATGCTCTGTTCAAATGCTCTCCCTCCAACTACCTTTATGACCAAGACACTGTCTTGTATTTGACTTAAATGTTCCCTCTCAAGGATGAATGCTCCATCTATAGTAGCTGAACTCCAAACACCCAGCAGAAAAAGAATAACAACAACAACATAATAACCATAAAACATGGACAGGAATAATTTATCAAAGATCAGGAAAGTAAAATGTCATTTGTCACTTACTTTGATCTTTACTTAAATATTACCTTTTTGATGATGTCCGCACATGTCAGGATAGTGAGATTACACATCATACCAGTCTTGGTCAACTCTGCCAGAGACTTTCACGATGGCACTGTGCCACTCTTAAAGTTTCCTCTATTTAACTTACTGTTGGATAAAATTCCAAGCAGAGAAAGTTTTCAAGAATTTTTTCAATCACAAATACCTTCTGTTGAATTAAACATTTATCCTTTATGAAACATTTACAGTTATCTTTTATAGTTACAGTCCACAAGGAAGACTATGCAGTGTCCCCAATACATACACGTCTATTCTTGATCTTTAAATGACAGCTCAGGTATATGGTGAAATCTGTACCCATATGATAAGACCGATGCCCACATCTCTTGTGAGCACCCAGAAGAGTTTGGTTTTCCTTAGTCTCTGAGATCCTCATGCCAGGTGGATGCAACTTACCAAACAGGAACTATTTTTGAACTATGGGCAGAGATTGGTAGTAATACAGCTGTTGTACAATCTTATTGGGTTACTAGAGCCATAATCAAAGTCCTTTAAGACATAGTTGAGGAGAGAAAAGAAAAAAGAAAGGAAGAAAAAGAGGACGCTATTTGTGAAAAGTGTTTCCCTACTTTCTCTCTCAGTGACTTTGTTATTTGTGGATAGGAATGCTGTTGATTTTTGAGTGTTGATTTTGTAACCAGCTATGATACTAAATTTGGTATTAAATTTGGAGTATTTTATGTCTTCTATGTAGAGCATCATGCCATCTGCAAATAATGATAATTTAACTTTTTCTTTCCTATCCTTATTCATTTTATTTCTTTCTCTTGTTTAATTGCTTTGGTGAATGTTTCAGAACTATATTAAGTAAGAATGGTGATTGTGGACATCCTTTTCTTATTCCTGATTTTAAAGTGAAAGCTTTCAGTGTTTGTCCATTCAATATGATACTGGCTGTTGGTTTGTGCTAGATGGCTTCTATCAGATTGAGAAATCTATTCCAATATTCTGTAGGGTTTTTAAAAAAAATTACAAATGGATATTGGACTTTGTCAAATATTTTTTTCTGCGTCTGTTGAGATGATGATGTGATTTTCATCTTGGCTGTGTTGATATTGACTATTACATTTATTGATTTGTGTATGTTGAACCATCCCTGCATCCCTGGGATGAATGTTACTTGGTCATGTTATATAATCTTGTTGATGATTTTCCACATTCTGTTGTTTTAATACAACAGAGTACAACTCAGCCATAAAGGATGAGCTTGGGATATTTCTAGGTAAATGGATGCACTTTGAGACCAAACTTGTAAATGAAATAAGTCAGACACACATGTGTAAATATCACATTGTTACTCTGGTGTGAGAAAATGAAAGCTTAAGTAAGGACCAAAATGTAGAATTCATATTGTAAAATAGGAAGAAAATGTTCAAATGGGAAGGGGAATTAGGGAGGAGGAAAGGAAGGAAAGGAAAAGAAAAAAAAAAAGAGAAAAGAGAGAAAAAATAGAATAAAAAGTTTTATAATAAGGAGAGGAGGAGAGGTTGAGGGAGAAGAGGGGAATGGGAAAAATTGAAGAATCAGGATATATCATATGCAGGTACAAATTCTTACGGCGAATGTGATCATTGTCTATATCTAAAATGTACCAATAAAATTAATTAATTAAAAAAAGAAAAACAATTTTAAGAAATGATTGATATAACTTCTTACCAAGCTACAGGAAAACCAAGCTATTAAGTTAGCACAAAGTGAAATTTATTCACCAGGGAGAAAGAAAAAAGAAAAACTTACCCCTTGACCGTTGGTTAACTTCTTTAACATGGGGAAGGGAGAAGACAGATTAATATATAGTGTATGATAGCTGAACTTGTCCCACCAAACCTTAATATCTCTTTTACCCCAAAACAAAGCTGATAGATTTCATAAAAAATAATTTTATAAAAACATTTCTATAGAACCCATTCTCTTCTCATTGTCATCTATGAAAGTACAGGGCAGTATCTACACACCAAATATCATCACGTGACCAATTGAGCATAACAAGCCAGATCTTTATCAGATATATTATTTGCAAATATTTTCCTTCACTATGTCGGTTTTCCTTTTACCCTCTTGATACTGTAGTTTGAAGTAAAAACATTTTTTAGTTTTGGTGAAGTCTAGTTTATTTGCTTGTTAGTTGTATTTTTGTTTGTTTTGTTTTGTTTGTACAGGAGCATTTGCACTGAGCTATGTCTCCATCATGTTTCTTTATTTTTTATTTTGAGACAGGATCTTGCTAAGTCACTAAATTGCAGAGACTGGGCTGGAACTCATGAATGCTTGGTTGTCATATCTAAAAGACCATTGCCTAATCCATGGTCACAAGGCTTTATGGAATTGATTTTTTTCTTAGGAATTTTGTAGTGTAGCTCATACATTTGGGTCTTAGATCAATTTTGAGTTAATTTTTGTATATGGTGTAAGATAGATGACTAACTTCGTTCTTTTGTAAATGGTTATTATGGCACTATTTGCTGAAAACATTGTGGTTTATTTATTTAATTGTCTTGACAGCTTTGTGAGTATGGGAGTTTAACTCAATTGTATTCCACTAATCTATACACTTATCTTCATATACCAGAACATTCACACAAAATTCTTCGTACACGAAACTATTGTAGATTGGTAGTAACTTTTGAAATTGGGTATTATGAGTCATCCACTGTACTTTTTCCTTTGCAGGACTAGTTTGGTTGTTCTAGGTTCCTTGTGTTTCCATACAAATTTTAGGGATAGCTTGCCAGTTTCTGGAAAAAGCCACCCAGAATTTTCACTGCTATTGCAATGAATCTGTGGGCCAGTTGGGGGGAGTTTTGCCATAGTAACAACACATAATCTTTCCATTTAGATATTTAAAGATATCCTTAATTTCTTTCAGTGATATTCTGTAGCTTTCAGTATACAAAATTACACTTCCACTTATTGTTGAAAATTTATGCCTATTTTATTTGTTTTTATTCTCTTGTAAAAGCGTTTTTAATTTTATTTTTTGAGTTATTTTTATGTATAGAAATAGTTGCTGTTTATATATTGATCTGGTATTCTGAAAGCTTGGTGAATTTATTTATTGGCTGTAATAGATTTTTTGTGATTCTTGAGAATTTTGGGGCGTAAAGATTGTGTCAGTTGTAAGCAGAGATACTTTCATTTGTTTCTTTCCAAACTAAATGCTCATATTTACTTTTGCTTGTCTCTTACTTTGGCTATAAAACTTGTAGTACTACACTGAATAAAAGTGGTGAAAGTGGTTATCTTTATTTTATTTGTGATCTTAGAGTAAACAGTTTAAATTTTTCCCCACATTTTCCCTAGATGCCAATGTAAAAATTTTAAATTTTTATTAGTACATGTTTGCAGTACATAATGATTACATTCATCATGGGGAATTGGCACACATACATACCACAGGTTTCTTTTCATTTATTTTATTTTTTTTCCTCATTGAGTTTATTGGTACATTTTAGGTATACAGTACAATTACATTCATCATTGGGATCTTGTACCTTTACATGACAGGTCTTGGTTCTCATTTTTTCCCCTTGTCCCTGCCCTCCCTTCACACTCTTCTCCCCTCCCCATTTACAAACACTTTGTTTCCATTTTTTCATTTTCTCATATTTTTTCCCTCATTACCTTTCCCCTACCCTTTCCCTACACCTTTAGCCCTTTTCTTCCCATTTCACAGTGACAGCTATCTCATTGGGATCTTATGTACTATTACAGTTTATTCACACTAGAGAAACTATTTGGTATTTACACATGTGGAACTTATTTATTTCACTTAGTACAGGTTTCTTTTTCTATTCCCTCCCATCTCTAGAGCCCTTCCTATCTGAGAAAGATCAGTCTCCCTGTTCTCCCTGATCTATCTTTAATTTTTAGATGCCCAGTTTTGATTGAGTAAATTCTCCTTTGGGGCTGATTTCTGACTGTGCTGCCATTCAAGGGTAACGAGGCGATCTGTTCTGATCCATGTACCTGAGGTGATCTTATGCCTATGTGCCCATCAACTTCACGTTCTGGCTAGAAGGTATTGTTCTTTTCTGATTTCAAAATGTGCCCTAAAGCCCATTTGACTCTTGACCTCTTGGCATTTAAAAATAACTGATTCTTTACCATCGGACATTGCTAGAAAAGAAAGGGATGCTTCCTGTGGCTTTTTGAAAAGCCGCAGGGCTCACTAGAGCCTTGCAGGAGAGGCAGTGTTTGACCTTTGAGAACACCTGATCCAAGGATCTCTGACTCCCCTGCAGGAAACCTACCTTTCACCTTTAAAGTCTGTGAGAATAAGGAGACCCTAAGGATATAGGCTTTCTTTCTTTCCTTGTTTTCTGTACTGGGGATTGAAGCCAGGGTTCCCACTAAGCTATATCTCTAGCCCTTTGTATTTTTTTATTTTGAGCCTGAGCCTTGCTAAATTGCACAGCTTGACCTGTAATTTTTGATCCTCCTGCCTCAGCCTGCCAAGTAGCAGGGATTACAGGTATGCCTCACTGTGCTGGGCAGGATACATATTTCTGAGGATTGAGTCTGGCTTTCTGGTAAGTTCACAGATTTTCCTGGGGATAGTTATTACTGTGATTCTTTGCCCTTCCTTCAGTGGAATTGGGTAGTCTCAGATTGTGAGGCTGGGGTTCTTTTTCCTTCTCCGTCTCCTCCTCCCCCTACTTTTTCTCCTCCTCTTCCTCCTCCTCCTCCTCCTCCTCTTCCTCCTCTTCTTTCTCCTCCCTCTTCTTTTGCTTTTTTTCTTTTGTTCCTGGGGGCAGGGTTTCTGCAGTTAGTGCTAGTGAGTCCAAGAAAGAGTAATTTCTACAACAGCAATTCTAAGTACTATTGAGCCCAAATCCTTTTAATTCTATGAAGTCTTGAGGGAAGATTCTTGCTCTACAGGAGTGTGCTGTGCAGCTGGGAGTAGTGGGTTCCCTTAAAGAACAAGAGCTTTTGAGTGCAGAACAGAGAGCAAAGATGCTGATTTTGCCCACCCGTAGCCAGGGAGGGAGCTAGACAAGGGTCCCTCCTCTAGTTCCTGGCCTGTCCACTGGGCCTCACAGCTGCTTGCTCAGCATCTTGGCTCCCCTCAAGTATCTGATGCCTCAAGAGGCAAAGTTGTGCAGGTGATAGAGGCAAGTTTAGAGAGAATCTTTGTTTTCTTTGTTTTATCTCTATCAAGGGAGACCCTGGAGGTTTGCATGCCCTGCTGTTATTTAGTGTAACCACATTTTCTAGTTAAGGCTTCTTCCTAAAACATACTTAGGTGTTTGGGGTAAAAATAATTGAGAACCACTTCTCCCTGCAATGACTCAGGCCATGTTAGGGTGCTTGGGTCAAGCTCTCTCACTCTCAACGATCTCAAATGACCTATCAGTTCTTCAGGGCAATAAGGGCTTGCACAGTTGTCTTCCAGCCTGCCAGCCAGCTTCAAAATCCTGATTCAGGGCTGGTAATTGAGCTCAGTGGTTCCAGCACCTGCCTTGGAAGCACAAGGGCCTGAGTTTAATCCCCAGTACCAAATAAATAAATAAATAAATAAACAAACAAACAAATAAATAAATAAATAAAATCCTGATTCAGTCCATAATTCTATGTCCAGTGGATATTTATGACTGTCAGCTGACTTTTCTCATTTCCTTTGAGAAAAACTCAGACCATCCTCCTCTGTCCATTTTTTTTCTTATTTCTATTTCTACATCCTTTAAGTGCCATCGTTTGCCTCCTCTTTTACCCAGTTGAAGTCTAAAGCAGAGATAGACACACAGAATGTCTGAAGCTGGGGAATAATTTAGAAAATCTCTGATGTTTGGTGTACAGGAGTTTTATTGAGGAAGTAGAAACAGGAAGAAAAAATGTGTAAAGAAAAGGAAAAAAGACCACATGGGTCCATCCACTCACCATAGAAAGAATTTGCAAAATGTCCCTGTCATCTCTTAAAAGATCCATGGCAGGAGAATGACTCCAGGCCCCTGACAGTGTTCCTCCATCTCACCATACATACAGAGTGAGTTGGGAACCCTCATCCAGGGAAGGCAGCAGAACTTCTTGGGAGCGGAGGCCCTATAAAACTCATTGCAGAAATCTCTATCTTGGCAGCATTTGGCATTTTCAGTGGTACCCTTGCTGTGCAAGTCAAGAACCCTGCAGTTCTTCTGACACCCCAGAACAGTAATGTCTTCATTTTGTTGGATAGCAAGAGATCAACAAGATCTGGTTATATCCTGAAGCCTCTATTTCTTGTATGCAATCAAGATTTTGTCCTCTTCTGTGGGTCTGACTCCCTGAGACTTGCTACTTTTCATACTCTTGGCCACCGTAGTGGCCAGACCCATGCTCAGTCTTTTGGAGAACTGTGTAATGATCTTAGACTGCAGTGCTACCTCCTATTTACCATTGTTTTCTACTTTTATGATCTCACATTTCATACAGGACTCATTTTTTTTCAGGGTGCAAATTCCCTTCTCTTGAAGGCAGTGTTACGTGCAGTGGGTCTGGGGCTTGTCCCTCTCTCCAATATAGAAAGTGGAAGAGGAGTCAAACAGAAGACCAGTGCAAAGCAAAAGTAATTTTATTGTAGGCATTGTCAGAGGAAGTGATAAAGAGCCACAGGAGTGATGAGGCCTACAGCAGGGAAACTGACAAATTTGGAGCTGCAGTCCTGTTTTATGGGGTAGGGGTCTCATCTCCACCTCCTTGAGGATCAACACTTGATTGATTAAATATTAGGCTTGTTGGTAGGAATTTAGTCTTGTGGGCTAATAGGGGAATTTGGGTAAGGATGGCAACCTCATTAAGAGGGAGAGTTGCACTGTCTGCACAGAGGCAGGTGTCAAAACCAGACCATCAGCTCAGTGTAACCATGCAGAAGCAGGTCTCAAACCCACAGGCTGTCAGCTTGGTTGCTTGCTGAGATGCAGAGGTTATTTCTTTTCTACTTCTTAAAGGGGGCCAATTCCCAAATCTAATCCTACCTAAAGGTCCTAACCTCCTACTGTGGTGGTGAAGTGCACAGACTCTGCATTCTGTGGCCAAAGACCCTAGAGGAGAGACAAGCAGGAGGTAGATGTTGAGATGGTGCTTTGTCCCATGTCTCATGACCGTCCATCGTGACTGGATTCCTGCCATATGTTCTTGACCCGAATACTCCAGGAGTCATGTTGTGTCCTTATTGTCAAATTGCATCATGAGGCACGTGATGTTCTTGTGCTTCTGATGTTCCTCAGTACATCAAGCTGTTGTGTGATTTTTTTTCACCGAAGCAACCCCTGAGGACACACTTCTGAGATCATTCAAGTATCCTGCTCTTTACCAAAAGTCTCCCCTTTGATTTATCATCCACACTGAATTCTTGCCTGGGCCAATCTTTGCTATTATGTATGTAAAATTATTTTTTCCCAACTCCCACACTCTTTCCAATTTTATCAGCTGGCACTAAGCATTATCATAAATGAGAACTTGGCTTATCCTCCATTGCTTTCTTTAGTTTGCCATTAATTTATTATCAGTGTAGACTATATTCATGTAGTCAATTATTTTATAATTCATTATCATCATTAGCTATTCTGATACTAAACTTAGCTCACATATGAGATGAGGAAAAACACCTTTCATTTGGCCCCATGCCCTGGCAAGATGCTCTTCCCATTCTTATCTTAGTTCCTTACTTTCAGGCATAGCAAGATATCCTATGTATCTTATACCATTCACATCTCAATCCGTGAGTCAGCCATTTCTCTGCAGAGCTACAGTTCTTTTTAGTGGTCAACAGTGATAGAATCCAAGCTCTAGATATTATGTATGCTGACTGGATAGGGGGGTACCTTTGCTTCTAGGTCCTTTCAGTGGACAGAGCTAGGAAAATATGTATGTGTGTATGCACATATACACACATACATATCACACGCATTCACATGCACACATCGTACATAAACATACACATATATGTACATATTAGGAGCCAGGATTTAGGCCTTCAGTTCTAATCCATCCTGACAGATATTTCTCTCTTCTGCCTCTCCTCTCTTTCTCTGATTCTTGTTTTAATTCTTAACCTTTCGAGTTAGATAATGATCTAATCAGAACTGATGAAAAGACACAGAAACTCATTATACAATGAACAACCTATAAATATCTGCAAAATCAATTTAATCTGAGATTTATGATTCTATTTTTAGGGCTTTTTACTTCCTCCTTATCTCTTTCACTTCTCCACCTAACACAAAACATCCTTGTGCCATGGGCCATTTGCACTCTGGCCTAGTCCCTCCCATTCCTCTGCTCTGTACTCACAGTGGCTTCTCAAGACTTCTGAGTCATCTCTCTGAATTCAGCCTATGGAGCATATTTAGTATTATTAGAAAAAATAGAGGAGAGGAAATCATTCCCTCATCTCCATTTAATTATTATTATTATTATTATTATTATTATTATTATTTGTAGCAGGGATCAAACTGGGGTCCTTGCACTTGCAAGGCAGGCAGCAGCACCACTGAGCTAAATCCCTAGCCCTCCTCCGTTTAGTCTAAACAGCACCTTATGGTCATTCCTCTTACCACTGTCCTAAGAGAGTTAGAAAATAAAATAACAAAAACCCTGGAAAGCTTTGATTTTCTAGGTGAGAGGACATGCGTGTTGGATTTCTTAGCTTGACCTTCAGTCTCCTTCACCCTACTTCCATGTTATTAAGAGTTCATAAATATGCACAATGTCTCATGAATATAATTAAGAATAGAGTGAATTCTGGGATAAGCATGCATGATGGAGTGTCCTGTCAATCATTCTTGTCAACCACACCTAGGAATTCAGGGAAGCACCTGAGCTGAGGTGTGTATTCTTAAAATTATGAAACCTTCATTTATCAGGAGTTATTGTTGCTATTTTCCTGTGCTATGACTTGTGTGAGGTACTTTTACTTTTCTGTCACCTTGGTACCTCTTTTTGCTGTCTGTGCCTTATCTTTTGTCTGCGTGGATTTGCCCTGTGGGTATAACTTTCCTGTGATCTTCAGCAAATGTAGCTGCCGCTTGCTACTGGGTGCACACCTGGCAATTCTTTCCTCATACACAAGAACCTGGACTACATTGCCCATTCTGTGGTAACAGATCAATGAGAGGCAGGGGGAAGGGATAACTGGGATATGTCTTCACTCTGTCTTGAGCAGTGGCTATGATCCTCGCTCTACCTGTTCTACAGCCTCCTGGACAGCGCAGCGAAAGTCCTAGCTTCTGCTGAGCCCTCTCAGCCCTGGAGTATAGTAACACTGTTTCCTTTGCCACCTAACAAGGTTGTTAATCTCTGCATCCCTTTACATCTGGGCTCCTTGTCTCTTCCATTTTATGTGGAAACAGTACTCTTTTAAAATTCCCTTTTTTTTTAAATTTTAAAAAATTTTCTTCTGCTTTAAAATTCTCCAAGTGTTTTCCTAGTTAGATCCTGACCCTATAAACTTCATCTTTAGTTCTTGAGAACATATTTAGATTTAGTGACTTTGGTGGTTATTTAGCTACTTAGTATGTGTGGCAGTTGAGAGAGATCCTGGAACTTGAAAGGTAACTGTTGAAACCTAGAAATAATAAGATCTTTATCCACACAAAAGGGGATAGTCAATCTTATTTTCCAAACCTCCTAGGCCTGTGTTATGTTCACAGAACATAACCAAAGTTCACAGAACATAAAATGAAAAATATTGAAAAAAATCTGAAGGGGAAAACAAACTAATTGGGGTGGAGGTGGTTGAAAGAAAGAAAGAGATATTTCTAGTAGTCAGCCTGACTTCTGGATTTACCAGAGTTTCTGGAGAATCCATAAACTAAACTAAAGTAAACTCATCTTCTTTATATCCTTTTTCTATTTTTAATTTTAATTTTATTAGTACATGTTTGCACTACATAATGGTTACATTCATCATGAGGATTTGGTACCTGTACATAATCCTTTCCTTTTTTAAAATACCATTTTATCTTTGTTCCTTGAGAAAGGTGATTTTTTTCTCTGTTAGGAAATGAATACAAAGTAATTAACTAAATGTCTCAGCAATTATGTGGTATAATACAGAACTGTATATCCAAACTGTGTAGTGATACTGGTTTTTACACCATTAGATTGATAAACTTGCACAAGGTTATAGTGTGTAGAAAAATGTGTAAACAGGCACTTCATAGATTGCCTTTTTGGAAGGGAATTTGACAATGTCTATAACATTTTGAGTGTACATACTGTTTGTGATTTTAGTTTTAAGAATTTATCCTATTGATTCCAAAACCAGGGAAAGACTCAACCAAAAAAGAGAACTACAGGCCAATCTTCCTAATGAACATAGATGCAAAAATCCTCAAAAAGATACTGGCAAATAAAATATAAAGGTTCATCAAGAATATCATATACCCTGACCAAGTTGGATTTATCCCAGGGATGCAAGGATGGTTTAACATATGTAAATCAATAAATGTAATACACTATATTAACAGAGTCAAGGGTAAAAACTGTATGATCATCTCAATAGATTCAGAAAAAGCATTTGACAAAATTCAGCACCCATTCATGATAAAAACTCTGCAGAAAACTGGAACAGATGGTCTTTATCTCAACTTGATAAAGGCTATCTATGAAAAAGCAACAGCCAATATCATACTAAATGGTCAAAAACTGAAAGCCTTCTTGTTAAAATCAGGAACAAGACAAGGATTCCAGCATCACCATTCCTGTTCAATGTAGTTTTAGAAATATTAGCCCCAGCAATTAGACAAGAGAAAGAAATAAAAAGATAGAGATAGGAAAGGAAGAAGTTTAGCTGTCATTATTTGCTGATGATATGATACTCTACATAGAACAACTCCCCCCAAAAAAAACTCTGCTAAAAGACTTCTAGACTTAATTGACAGATTCAGTACAGTAGCTGGATACAAAGTCAACATTCAAAAATCAATAGCCTTCCTGTACACAAATAATAGACTCACTGAGAGAAATTAGGGAAACAATTCCTTTCACAATAGCATCCAAAAAAAGAGAAATATCTAGGAATCAATCTAATGAAGGAAACAAAAGACCTCTACACTAAAAACTACAGCACTCTGCAAAAAGAGATCAAAGAAGATATAAGAAAATGGAAAGATATCCCTTGCTCTTGGGTAGGAAGAACCAATATAATGAAAATGGCCATATTTCCAAAATTGCTATATAGATTCAATGCAATCTGATTGAAATCCCAACAGTGTATTTCCTAGAACTAGAAAAAACAAACCAAAAATTCATTTGGAACCAGAAGAGATCTAGACTAGCAAAACAATTCTAGGCAACAGAGACATGACTAGCGGTATCACAATTCTCATCTTGAAACTATATTACAAAGCCACTGTGATAAAAACAGCATGGTACTGGCAAAGAAACAGACCTGAGGATCAATGGAATAGATTAGAAGATGCAGAAACAACTCCAGATGTACTCAGCTACCTCACCTTTGACAAAGGAGCTAAACCATCCTCAGTGGAGGAAAGATAGCCTCTTCAATAAATGGTGTTGGAAAAACTGGCTTTCAATTTGCCAAAGATTAAAACTAGACCCCTATCTTTTACCATGCACTAAGCTAAAATCCAAGTGGATTACAGATCTAAATATTAAAGCAGAAACATTAAACTTGCTGGAAGATAGGTAGAACTCTCGAAGACACTGGCATAGGAAAAGACTTTTTGAACAAATTCTCAGTAGCACAGGAACTAGAAGAAAGAATCAACAACTGGGATCTCATCTTATTAAAAAGTTTATGCAGCCAGGCATGGTGGTGCACGCCTGTAATCCGAGCACTCAAGAGGCTGAGGCAGCAGGAACACTGTGAGTTTGAGACCAGTATGAGCTACATAGTGAGGTCCAGGTCAGTCTCAACTACATAAAAGTACAAAAAACAAACAAATAAACAAAAATACCCCAAAACAACAACAAAAACAAAAAAGCTTTTGCACTATAGAAACCACCAACAACTAAGAGACAACTTACAATGTGGGAAAAATTTTTGCCAGCTGTTCCTCAGACAAAGGTCTACTGTCTAGAATGTATAAAGAACTACAAATAATCAGACCCCAAAATATGAAGACCCAATTCAAAAACTGGCATCTAAAATGAACAGACATTTCTCAGACAAACAAGTAAAAGCAGCAAATAAATATATGAAAAAATATTCAACACCATTGGTCATTCAAGAGATGCAGATGAAAACAACACTGAGATTCCACCTCACCCCATGAAGAATGGCTGTGCTATCAAGAAATCAACCAATAACAAATGTTAGTGGGGCTGAGGTGAGAAAGGAGCCCTTCTCCATTGTTGGTGGGAGTGCAGACTGGTGCAACTGCTGTGGAAATCAGTTTGGAGATACCTCAAAAAATTAAGAGTAGAGATCCCATTTGACCCAGCTATTCCTCTCTGGGTATCTTTCCAAAAGAATTAAATGAATCATACCATAGCGATATAGGCACACCCATGTTTATATCAGAACAGTTTGTAATAGCTAAACTTGGAAGCAGCCCAATTACCCATCAATGGGAGACTGAATAAAGAAGATGTGGGTTTTCTCTAAAATGGAGCATTACTCAGCCACAGCGAGTGAGAAATTAGAGACATTTATAGCTAAATGGATGCACATTGAGGCCATGCTCTTAAGTGAAATAAATAGGACACACATATGTAAATATCAAATAGTTTCTCTGGTATGAAAAACCAAAAGTGTAAATAAAATTACAAATCAAATTATATAATTGATAATGTGAACTAGGAAGAAAAGGGATAAAGAGTACGGGAAGTGGGAAGGGTAGGGGAAAGGAAAGAAGGAAAAAGCAAAAATATGATAAAAGGAAAAATTGGAAATAAAGTCTTTGTAAATAGGGAGGAGTGGAGGGGGTAAAGGGAGAGCAGAGGTATGGGGAAAAATAATAAACAAGATACTTCATGTAAAGGTACGAGATCCCAGTGATGAATGTAACTGTGCTGTATACCTAAAAAGTACCAATAAACTTAATGAAAAAAAAGAATTTATCCTATGGTTATAATCGTTCATGTACACAAAAAATTTTATATGTGATAGTACATGATATTAATCGAAGATATTAATCACTTGTTTTTCAAGGGAAATATGTAGCTATTAAAATAACTTCTGGTACATCTGTCAGGCCTGACCTAAGTGAGACCTTCACAAACAAATGGGACAAAGCGAACAGGCTGCTTTCAGCAAACACCAGCAGTTTCATAGTAAATATGCAAATGGCAAATGGACTCAAAACAAACACTGAGAAGTCCCGTGATTGTCTACATACCTGAGCAGAGCATTCTTGGGCATCCAAGTCATAACATTTCACCCTAGATTCCTTAGTCCCTTCAATATCTACATAAGCATAAACCCTTTCCCAGTTAGCTGCTAATCTCTCTCTCCTGGTGTTAGCCCATCCACTGACAAATGGAATCTCTCCCAGCTAGCTGTGGCTTTTTCTCTCTCCCAGTGTCAGCCCCTGCACACATGGATGTGATAAACATAGCTTTTCCTAGCTCGCTGCTTAGAATCTCCTGATTTTTGGCTCTGTTCACTGGAATAACCTTTTCTTTTGCAAGTTTGTCACAAATTTTTTTTGACAAGCAGATTCATGTGAACCATCTATAACTACAACTACACCATGAAATACACAGCCACTGAAAAGAACATAACATATGCTTTTGTAGTAATGTGGGACTCTTAAGGCATATTTTAACTGAAACACCAAAAAACAAGCAAGAGGTAGAATAATTACATACTATGAACTGAAAGAGCTGTTAGGGCTGCCACACCTAAATACCTTAGTGATTAAACAACAAGTTCTGGAGACCAAACATCCAGAATCAAGATCAAGTTCTTCAAGGGCTGGGGATTTAGCTCAGTGGTTCCACCCCCTGCCTTGCAAACCCAAGGACCCGAGTTCAATCCACGGTACCAAAAAACAACAACAAGAAAAGATCAAGTTCTTCTCCTCTTCTTGTTGAGTGCTGGGGATAGGAACTGGGGCCTTGTACATTCTAGGCAAACACGCTACCACTGAGCTACATCTTAGGGACCTGCTTGATTTCTTTTGAGGCTTTCCCCTTATAGATGCCATCGTCTCTCTGTGTCCTCACTCGGCTATTTTTTCTGGGTGTATGCACTCTTGGTCTCTCTGTGTGTCAAAATTTTCTCTTCTTAGGATACCAGTCAGATTGGATTAAGGCCACGCTTATGGCCTGAGATGAACTTAATTACTATTTGTAGATTTTAATTTCTTGGTCATGTGCATGTATTACATATTTTACCTGTTTAATATAAAGTAGTAAAAAGAAAAAAGAAGATATTCATTACAACATTTCTTCTACCATCAAAAGCTCAGAAAAAATCTAAATGATCAGAGACAGGGGAAATGTTAAATCAATGTTGGCACATTTGTAGTGAGATACCAAACAATGACGGTTATGCAGTTAAAAAGTCCTGTAAAAATGACATAGAAGCTAATCTTTGGTACTTTCAGCTAGCAGGGACCAACTCATCAGAGCTGAGCATTCTTGAACTGGCTGAAGGAGTCATGTTTCTGAATTCTCATGAGTCAAGAGAGGGCAAGAGAAAGAGAATGGACAGAGAGGAAATCAGGAAAGCACAGTATGACACATTAAAGCGCTCATCAAAAAGTAGTAAGTAAACAGGATCAAAGTAAGAGAAGGTTGCTCAAGAGTAAAATCTGGGCTATTAAACAGACAGTTGGTTTTACCGCTGTGGACAACTTTATTAGGGGATGTACAGAGAGACTCCATTGTACTAACAAGTTACGGTTGACTAGGTGTTTGAGAAAGCAAACCAGAATCTGCTAAATGAATCACATTTCAGAACTTTTATAGTACTAAAGAATATTTAACTGAGTTGTGCACAAAGGATCTTGTGTAACTAACTGATATGAACTGTTTGTCTAGTGTAGGAGATATGGGCCTGCAAACAAGGAAAGGCCTCATTCTGACTCCAATCCTGGCTAATGCTGACTGGAAAGAGTTAAAGCTTCACTGGAGAAAGCACTTAACAAGACAAGAGGGGAGGGAACAGGCAGAGCACTGGAGAGCACAGGGGAGGCCAGGTGCTGGAAACCATGGTTTCGTGAACTTGTTGCATGATTCTGGGGAAGGCATGAGGTAATTCAGCTCTGAGATGGGGGCTACTTCCTGGCTTGCAGCTGCTGCCTTCCACTGTGTTCTCAAGTGCAGTGGGGTGCGTGGGGACTCTGGTGTTTTATAAAGGCATTGTTCCTACTATGCAAGCTCCCCTCATCGGGGATGAAGGTTAGGACGTTGGGGGACTCAGTTCTGTTTATAGTGGGCAGTGCCTTTGTGTCCGGGTGTATGTGAAGCTGGAAGTGGAAGGACTCTCTTGAAGTGCTTCTGTTATTACCCAAGGTAGGGCAGTAGAGGCTGTGCTGACATCAACCAGGACAGTAAACCAAAAAATCTAAGCCTGAGTCTTAGGGCCTTGTTTGCTTCTCCTTCCAGGTACGCTTCTATGCCTATTTGTGGTTATTCCCCCACCTCCCTACTACTCACACTTGCAACAATACGTACCTCATACACACTTGGACGTCCTGGCTGCAACAGAGAGAGACTACAAATACCAAGCTGAGGATCCTGCAAGGAAGGTGGGGAGGTGATGGAGCCAGAGCAGGGCAGGAGAGGTGCAGGGGCTCAGATCAGGGATTTCAGCAGATAAGGCAGACCCCACCCTGGTCGGTGATTGATAGCTGCTGGAAGACGGTGCCATTTCCCCAGGTGTCAGCTGGACTCCATGAGGAGCCCCTGGCCTGGTCTGTCTGCTTCTTCCTTCAGCAGCAGCCCATGTTATCTTTTGTCTCTAGGCTGAGTAGAACTTGGGTCAGATGGAAAGGCACGTGGTGGAGGAAAGCCGTGCTGGAAAAATGCCTGCCCTTGGGCTAAGATAAACATTTTGTGGCTTTCTATGATGTGAGGATAAAAAGAAGTGTCACCATTAAAAGTGTTTATGTTTGTTGAAGAAGATGGGGATCACAAAGAGAATAGAAGGGCACAGGAGGGGAGGTTGGGGAAGAGTCACTGTATTCAATCTTCAGCTTCTTTCCAGTGCCATTTTTACCTAGGACTTATGCTAGAGAAATAAATTGAACAACAATAACACAGGCTAATAATATAGCTAACACTTTTTGAGTACTTAGAAGATATCTTATTTAATTCTGGCAAAATCTTAACAGATAGGTTGTAATATTGTCCTCATTTGCCACAGGGGTCAACAGATCTTCCCACAGACGTTAAGGAGGTAGGCCAGGGTTGTAAGGGCTAGAGTCAAGATTTGGGTCCACATCCAATGAGTTACAGAGGTTGTGACTTCATTGATCCTGTGCTACACTGGACCCAGCCTGGACTGGAGATCTGACAGGGCCTGGAATAGATCTGGGGAACAGAAGGATTCTGCTTGTTCCCAGTAAGAGAACCTGGAGCAGAGACCCTTTGCTGTGGGAGAGAAGTTGGTCCTGATGACCTGAAAGCTTCCTGTCAGCTCTCAGAGGCTGGGAGGCCACAACAGTCCCCCTGCTTTGTAGCTGTTAAGGCTCCCTGCAGTCTAGCAGGGACATCTCAACCCTCTTTTCTTCAGGAGCTTGGAAAGTTCCATGACTTGGCATTAAAGGTCAGCACTACCCAGGCCTTACAGACCATTTAATGATATCTCCCTCCACAAAGTGAGGCCGAGGTGCGGAATGATGGAGCGCAGGAGCTCTGGGTAGAGTGAGAGGAGAGAAAGTGAGTCAGGACATGATTCAGGGTGTGGAGATGATGATGATTTATCTGGGCACAAGTGGGGAAGAAAGAGGATGAACTCCGGGGATTCCTAAGGAAAGCATATATGTGAGATGAAGTGTAGGGGAGGAAAGAGAGAGAGGGAGAACAGACTTCCAAGGTCATGCTCAGAATACCACCGAAGTAGAAGTAATACTTTTAGCTTGTGTTTTTTAAAAAGATTGAGGTGGGACAGTATGTACGCACATTACATTAAACATTCCCAACTATTCATTGCACTTTCTTGGCACATGAAGTTACTGACACCCAAGAGAGGTGACATAATTTTCAAAAAAAGGCAACAGAAAGAAAGTGAAAATCAAGGAGGGGAGGTTTTCTTTGGAGGAGAGTTTGATGAGTCAATATTTGGAAATTAGTTTGATGAAACAGAGAGGTCCTATAATGTGGGAAATCTCTGGACCTGACATCTCACTGGTTTTCTCCCTAGAAGACTGAGGCTTGGCAGCTCTAGCCTGCATAGTGTGACATCATGGCAGCTTAAAGGACAGCAGGTTCCAGAGGGAGGCAGTAGTCAGCCATGATAAGTGCTGCGAGGCTCTGGGCGTGGTTAGTCACACCGAGAGTGGCTGCCGTGGAGAGGTACAGCTCGACTGGGATGGCTGAGCACACTGGAGAAGTTGGGAGAGGCTGGGGGCGACAGGGAGAATGGGTACGGCTTGCTCAGGCAGCCAGAGGCCTGTCTGTGTTCCAGCTCCAGAGTTACTCTCGGTGGTGCTGGTCAGCTCCAGAGCTCCCTTATGCTTCTTCATGCCTGGGTTTGCAGGCAGTCTGCACTTGACCAAAGGTTTTTCCACCTCCTTTTCACTTATCTCCTCTCCGTTCTCACCTCTCCTGCTGTAATTTCCTTTTTAAAATTTTTATTTTTACTAGTACATGTGCAGTTCATAATAATTACATTCATCACGGGGAGTTGGTACAAGTCTATAACACATCTTAATTCTTTTTATGTTCCCTTGCCCTCTCCTCCCTGCCCCCTCCCTCCATCTCTTTGTCCCTTTCCCATTTGCAAAAGTTTTCCCTGTTTCCTGTACTCTATCTTTTACTTTGCTCTTTAATTCATTTATACTTCGGGTTTCTCATAGAAGACAAGCTATGCGATATTTTAAACTTGTGTGTCTGATTTATTTCACTTAACATTATGTTTTCAAGGTGCATCTATTTTCCTACAAATGACTCATTTATCCTTTTTTATGGCAGAGTAGTACTCCACTGTGTGTAAACACTACATTTCCTTTATCTGTACATCTGTTTATGGACAGACAGGCTGCTTCCAAGGTTTAGCTATTATCTGTTGTAAGGATCTCACTAAAGCCTGGGACCTTTGAATCTCATTATGGTTATTTATCCTGAACAGGATGGGAAAACCCTGTGCAGAAGTACCCTGCCTCAGACACCGAAGTCCCAGTGGAAATAACAGAATGGAATTCATGCACCACGACACAGAGTGAGGGATCCTTTAGGAGCAATCTCAGGTCTCTGAAAACCCCAGCTCTGACCTCGTAGAAATGGGTCCTGGTTCACACAGCCAGTACCTGGGCTACAACATCTGCCTTCTCAGACCCAGCCTCAATGTGCATGGTTGGCCAGAAAATTTTAAGTGGCCAATGTCAGAAACCAAAGGGGACTGGCTGCAGATTTTCTTCAGAAGTACTGGGTGATGTTCTCCTTTCACCCTAAGGACTTCAGAGGTCTGAGAGATTAGCCAGCTCCATTTCTTCCAAAATGTCCTCCATCCTGCAATGTCTTCTCACTCCATCAAGTCATTTTCTTTCATGTTCAGGCAGGTTTTCCCTCCATAGCCACTAGGTCTTTCCTCCATGCTGACAAGCACTCTCCGTTCTTTCTTGTTTTGCCTCTCTGCTTCTTTTTTATTATGGTTCAAAAGAACCACCTGAATCCCTTAATTCTCATATTTTCAGATATCACTCATTTTAGCTCCTTGCTTACATGGCTTCTTATTTTCTAATCAGACCAAATTGGAGAAGAGGCAAATTTCTCAGGAAAGACAGTGGATTCACTATTGGCCAGGTAGTTGGCCCACTAGATGGAAAGAGAGCTGTAGAGATTGGAATAATTTCATGCATAGCACTGGCATATTTGGGACCATAAAATGGCTACATGCAGACCAAGGGCATATATGCTGCTAAAATCACGAGATTTAGGTGGTTGTCCATGGAGCTGAGTGATAAACCGTAGGGACAGTGTGGAATAAAGTTAAGGTTGGATGATGGAACCACCCAGAGAATGAGGAATGCTGGTCAGAAGGATAACCAAGGGTCAGTATCTAGAGTTCAAATGATCCAGAAGTTCTAAGAGGTATTGATGAGGTAACATTTTTCATGGACTTAGAGGACCCAATTGTATGAGGATGATTTTGGTCAGAGAAAGTTCAAGTGGGAAGTGGAGACAGAAACCAGATTAGAGTGAACTAAAAGCTGAGTGTGATGGTGCATGCCTGTAATCCTACCATTTAGGAGTAGGACTAGGGTTTTTGAGGCTGAGGCAGGAGGATCACTATGAGTTCGAGACTAGCCTGGGCTACATAGTGAACTGAAGCCCAGCCTGAACTACACAGCAAAACTTTGTCTCATTTTATAAATATATATATACATATATATATATGTATATATATATTTTATACATATACGTATATATATTTTACATATGCATATATATATATTTTTTTTACTTTTTTTTTAAGGAAGGAACTAAAGACTGGAAATGTGGAGATGTAGCTCAGTGACAAAACACTTGCCTAGCATGTGTTTGGCTGGGTTCAACCCCAGAACTCGAAGAAAAAAAAAAAAAGACTACAAGAGACAAGAGAAGACATAGAGAGAGTGCACAAGGCCAACTCCTTGAAGAACCTTTGGGAAGAGAATGAGTGAGTAAACTGGCAGTTAGAGGGAGAGCTGAGTCAAGGAGTAGTTTTTTTTAAAGCATATTTTTAGGCAAAGATAAATTTCTGTTTTCTCTTTTTCTTTCTTTGCACTTGTATAGACAGTTTATCTTATGAGTATAGAACTCATTACTTCATCTTTTCGTTCTTTTTGGAACTTTATTTGTCCTCTCTATATATCTTGGTTATAGTTCATATTATTCCTATTTCATTTTTTCCTTTTCATTATTTCCTTCTCTTTTCTTCCTTTCTCTTCTTTCTCGATCTCTTTTAAAAAGGAGGTTGATATGAAAATGGAGGATATTCTCATTGTTTATTTCATTGTTGAATCCACTTTAAAACGTCTTTCCCCATTTTAAAGCTGGAGTGATGGTGTGTGCACACCTCCTGCAATCCCAGCTACTCGGGAGGCTGAGGGAAGAGGATGGGAAATTCAAGGCCAGCTCAGGTGACTTAGTGAGATCCTGCTTCGCAAAAAAATGTTAAAAAGGGATGCAGGTGTAGCTCAGTGGTAGTGCACTTGCTTAGAATATGCAAGGCCCTCGTTGTAATCCCTAGCACCCCAAAAAGGAAAAAAAAAGTCTTCTTCACTAGTGTGTGCTTATATTTGATTTGAAACACTTAATTTCTCATAAAAATTTGAACTTTTTAAACTTTAATGCTTGAATTATTAATATTAAATATTTTTTCATGGACTTTTAAAATAATGAGAACAGAAAGGCAAGAAATGAAAGGCCGTCAAGTCTGGCTAGGTCTGGGTGTTGTTATTCCTCTCTGTTAACACAAAAGCATTGACACAAACAGAAACAATAACCAAACCCACCTCCTCTGCCTCACAGAGGTCAGTTTGAGAACTGGTCAAGAGAATTGGGATGATGAAAGTCAGACCAAGAAATGGAATTTGTATTGTTTTAAAATGACTTCTGTAATTTCCCTAACTTCCTTGTTTAGCAAATTAAAACTCAGTCACTGTAAAATCCAAGGGAAAACTGAAGCTTTAGTTTTTAGTTACTTGGTTTGAGTTGATGTTAAGAATCACTCATTTTGGAGGTCACACAGCCAAGCAATCAATATGTGGTTGCCTCCCACTAGCTTTGCTATAGATGATGTCTCTGACATGTGTGTTACAACAATAATGGTTGCCTTGATTGCTTTCCAGAAAGTTGAACGTTGTTTTTTGCTGAAAGCACTCTTTACTCAGGCTTATGCAGATGTCTGATTGGTCGAGGTCAAAATTCCACTCTCACATCATGCTAATGCTGTCATTTTCTGAAGAGGCATCCTAGGAAGAGCCACAAAACTTGACTACACATACGTAGGTCTCTAACTACTTCAAACACAATCACCTTTCCTATGCCTTAAATCACCCTTCTTCAATATCCCACACATATCCCAAACCCTGCACTTGGGAAGGTGGGTTTGAGTTAGGTCTCCCACTTCCACCCTGGATTGCCTTGTAAAACTTTCCCTTTCACGAAACTTGATGTTTCAGTGATTGGCATATTGTGTGGCAGGCAAAATGGACCTGGTTTGGTAAGAACTGTAGTGAGTAAAGGTCTTTGTACATTTGAATAAGCTCAGAATGTACAAGGCCAAGAGTGAACCCTAACGTAAACTATGGACTTTGATGATAGCTCCTCAACTGTAACAAGTGGATCACAGTGGCACAGGATGTTGATAGTGAGGGAGGCTGTGTAGGGAGAGAAAGATGTATTGGACACCTCTGTACTTTCCACTCAATTTTTCTGTGAACTCAAAACCACTCTAAAAAAATAGTGTCTACACACACACACACACACACACACCCACACTCACACAAACCTCACAAATCTGTGGTCACCGTAGAAAATTTGAAAAGTAATTTTAAAAAATCATGCATGAAAAGTTAAAATAACCAGTGACCAAAGTTGGTCCCTATGGATATTTTTGTAATATCTTAGTTTCTATAATTTCTCGTTCATTCCTATGTACAGAAGTGTCTAGCCAGCATTATAGGCCTGGGAAATGTGTCAAAGCCTAGAAAGTCCCAAGGCTAAATACATTTTCATAATGTCTCTATATCTGGTTTTATAGGAGAATAAAAGGAGTTGGTCAACATAATATAGTTTATATGTCATATTTAAAACTTTTTAAATGAAAACGTAGTACTCAGCTTTTGAGTACAAGTCTTCCTCTGGCGGTCAGTGGTCAGCACATACCCAGTACTGAACCTGAACCAGCTCAGCTCCTTGGCTACCACCCACCACTCACAAACCACTATTCTTTCAGCCCTCATCACCCTAGAGGGAGAGCAGAGCCATGCTCAGAGCCAGTAGCTTCTCCATCACTGTTAGGAAGATCCTGTGAGCCTTGGCTCCATACCAGTCCTCTTGGAGGCAGGGGCTGACTGCAGCGTAGGTCTGCAACCTGAGCCTCTTGATGAACTCAGACTGGTCCACTACTGACTCATGCGTCAGGGCCATCCCGGGTTCCATGCATCCTCCTTCTGGGAGAGCCGGAAAGTAACCCCCCACTTCATGAAACCTTTTTCTTTTTCTTAAACTGGTGGAAGAACCTCAGGGAGTGGTATTGAACAATGATAAGAGGAGCTGTACCCTGATGGTATCTGCAGGTGACCTGACACAGACAGCCTTGAGGTCCCTGAGCTCATTCTTCCTTCAGTTCATTCTTATCCCCCCATCTAGCCACTCTCAGGCAGAGCCCAAGCTCACATACAACTTAGGAGAGTTGAGGCTACAGGGCAAGAGCAGAATAAAGGGTCCCAGGCAGAAAATACTCCAGGTGGTGGTGGTGCTGATGGAAGGCGGAGGTGATAGGGATTTGCGTGGTCAGCCATGAGGACAGTTAATAGGGGCAGGTACTTGTACTGATAAGGTGGACTCTACCTGCATGAGGAAGGCACTCCTCCACCAGCGCACACTACCTACTAAACACAGAAGCCTGGAGTGTATATGACCAGGCAGTGGAAGACAATGCCATGTCCCCCAGCCATATTTGAAAATTTATGAAAGGCACCTGTGGTGGTGAATCTTCTTGAGCCAGAAGCCATTTGAAAGCAGAGTGCTCCTCTGTAGGGAACAGGGAAAGAAAGGGGACTTTACTAGAACCCCTGCATCAGACCCTAGTCTCCTGCAAGTCATGATAGCACAAGATGAATTAATTCATATATAGACAGAAAATGAGATTTAGAGAAGAAGCTGAGCTTTGGCCTGATCCATGCAGCCCTAGTCAGCAAAGACATCAGTCGTGGAGCTTGCCACACCTTTATCCAGTACATCAGGAGAAACAAAAGTAGCAGATGACTCAGGAGGCCTGGTGATAAATCCTAGAACAATGAGAAACTGTGCAGATGAAGATCTGGTTCCTCCCAGGATGTCTCCAGCTGGTGTAGTCCTGCCCTGAAGCATCACAGCTCCACCAGCCATTGAGGTCTTAGCTGTGACCCAAGGTGAAAATGGAGTTAGGTCTCAACATGCCCAAGCTGGCCTGTAGACAGGAAAACTAGGCTCTAATCTTGATCTAATTATGAAATGATTTTTCCCCAAAATCATGTAGAGTTGCTCCCGACACTCCTCACCTTGTCCTGCAGTCTTGGGCTGAGACAGTGACTGCTCACAAAGGAGTAGGTGTGGGAGACAGAGGGACCTTGCTTCTTTCTTAAACTGAAGCAAAGAAAGCTATGCTCTTTGTGTGGAGGAGGGAATAGAGATCTCTGTAAAAGTCAGATAAAGGTGTAAAGGACTTTATGACTGTGTGCGCACTGGGGTGGGGTGACATTGGGAAGAGCTGCTGAAATAAGCCAAAGTTCACAAAAGAGAAGGGTGTCCCCATTGTTAAGCTCCCTCTGTTTGCCAGTTCCAATTTTAGATACAAATTCAGGGCTGGAAGTATAGTTCGGTGGGTAGACCACATGTTTAACATATGTGAAACCCTAGGTTCAGCATCCCCTCCAAAAAAGCGAGATTTTTTTTTATAATAAAGTAGAAAAAAACCCCAAAGAATAGCACAAGAAATTGATTATTGTGCTCCACATTTGCAAATAAATTTATGGGCAATAATCTCATGCATTTGAAACAACCTCAGGATTTAAGTGGTATTAGTTTTTCTCTTTCTCTAAGTAAACCAGAATTTACAGATTTGATAACTCATTTCCAGGTCTCACAGCCAGTAAGAGCTGGAATCACAATTTAGACCTACTGGGTCAGATTTAGGAGTCCGTGTTCTGGCCAGGACACAGACTGTTGGATTTCGCCAAGCCTCGTCACAGGGAGATCTGAACGGGCTGCAAGCTTGGAAGGGTGCGGTGGTTCTGGACTCCCACTGTGTGGAGTGGTCAGATAGAAGAGAGGATTCCTGCTCTGACAGAGAGACAGTGCCAGAAGTCCTCCAAGAAGACTGGTTATGTTATGTACCCTTGCCTGAGACACTGGGGAATAAAAGGGATAATTAAGTAATTAAGCTTGTACTAGAGACATAAAACAGAACGGTTAGCTTTTCCCAAGCTTGGGAATCTGAAGGGATGCCTTTATGGGCCCAGGATAAATTTTATATACGGAATCCACCAAGCTCCCAATTCCTCATGTAACTCCCAACTCTCCTTATTTCTGAATAACCATGAAATTTTCAAACAACCGAAGGCCATTCACCATCCAGCATAATGCTGCCATTGAAAACTGTCATTATTCACCCCCGAAAAAGCAGATACAGAGACATCATAAAATGTGTTTGGGAAGATTTATGGAGGAGAGTGGATGAAGGAAGGGCAGCCAGGAACTTGGGGCAAGATATTTTGTTAGATGGATATGGCATTTGTTGGCAAAGACTTAAACTGATGAAATTTCTAAATGATTCATGCGTGGTATCAGATGCGCAAAGGAACAATTACAGTCATATTACATCTTCACTTTATGCTACTGTAACTAGATGTCACAAATACTTTCCAGTGTGACCATTCTCATACTTTTAAAAATTAAGATTTGCTTGTTGTAAGCAACCTACAAAGAAGAGAGACATCATACTAAAAATATTTCACAGTAAAGGGTCCATTACTGTCCCCTCTCTAGAGACACCATCAGGGTGTTTGGTGATGCTCTAATATGGACAAGTGCTCCCCAAATGACTGTATGCTAAAGGCTTGATCTCCAGCTTGGTACTACTGGGAGGTGGTAGAAACTTTAGGATATGGGGCCCAGAGGGGAGGGGTAGGTATTGGGGCATGCCTGCAAAAGGAACCCCAGTGTCTTCCCTTCTGTCTTGCTCCTTAGCCATGAGATAAGCAGTTTATACCATATGCTTCACTGTGATGTTTCCTCATCAAATGCATGAAGCAAAGTGATCAATTGATCAAGGATTGAAAACTGCAAAATTGTGAGTCAAAGTAAATATTTTCTTTTTCTAAGTTAATTATTTCAAGTATTTGTTACAGTATCAGAAACATAGCTAACACACATGAGCATAAATATGCACAAGAAGATTTCATTGCAACCTTTTAATGATTGATTAACTGATTATTGAGCTGGGGAACTAATCCAGGGGCTCAGGTATAATTGTTTTTTTAAATTCCCTTTTTCTAGATTCCCTAGTTCAAAACACTTCTCTTTCAAACATTATTGTTATTTCTACATTATTCAAATTTCCACAGAACAGAAAAGTGTCAATAAAAGAAAGCTATAGAACAAAGTTGTTCATTTGACAGCTCATATAATTTGATTAGATCTTGTTTCCCTTATACAACTTCTGACATGGTTAAGATGGTGTGGCATAACAGTAACAACTGGTGAGAACAGTAACAACCCCTGGAGTTGCTCTGTCATGTTGGGGGTATGTTTAAGGGTAAGAAGGGTGAGACAGCATAGTGAACCAGTGAGAGTCTGAGTAAACCACACGATTATTGCACCCCACTTAGATCCCACAGGATCATTGCATCCTACAACTCCTCCGGTGTCGGTTGTTCACAATCTGTGTCTTGGGAAGTTGGGGAGGGCACTCTCAGGCACAAAGCCAATATCTCAAGGTGTGGATAAACCAGATAGTCAAACTGCCATACATGAGGAATCTGGGTTCTCACTCTTCGTTTAGCCTGCAGTAAATCCTGCATACCAGCTCTGTCCACTGAGCATACCTCATCAGAGTGCTTTGCTCACAGGTGAAGCTGACCATGAGAGACTCTGGCATGGAGGGATTGTCTGGAGGGAAGAGGAGAGAGGGAACACAGACTGCACCTATCCCCTGGGATGTACTGTCTAGCACAGGGCTTGCACAGACAGGAGCTTGCTGCATGGTCCTTCTCCCTTGGTATATTGAGTGTGTGATGGCTTCATGATTTTTATGAAGCATGACACGAGAGCTGAAGGTGAAAGAGAACAGCAACGCTCAACAAGTAGGCCACGCACACTGAGAGGTCCTACTGGAGACTTTATTCAAGGAGTGGGAGCAGAGAGAGAGAGGAGGAGGGAAAGAACAAAGAAAGGAAGGTCCTTTTATTGGTTTTGGGCTGGGTTATTGTTTATTTAAGAGGAATGGGCTACTTTTAACCTATCACAGGCCAGGTTGCCTTTTAGGGGTTCAGCCCTGCAGAAACAGGTTTTTTTCCAGACCGCTGTGGCCTTGGCAGGGGGGGTATGCTAAAGATAAGAGCATGAGATCATTTTAAGAGCCAAGAAGCACCAGGAAAATGCAGCCTGTGATGGCTGTGTCAGGTCCCTAACAGAAGGCACTTTAGAGAATAGGCAGATAACTGTGATTTTAAAATTAGCCAATATGATGCATTATCCAAGTACCTTGTGTGAAATATTCTAGGTCTAGCCTATGAGTAAGTGAGGAAATTCTAGCCTTAGACCAAGTGTGGAGCTGTAATGGATAGCTTCTCTGTATAAAAATTCATCTTAGTCAGTGTGAGCCAGTGATTTTAACAACTAGAAAAATGCCAGAATCAAAAGAAACATGATGAAAAGCTATAATAGCACACAAGATCCTAATGGGGTAATGAACAATGTGAAATAGGACGTAAAGGGCTAAAGGTGTAGGGAAGGAGGGAAGGGTAGGGGAAAGGGAATAAGGGAAAAGAAAAAAATATGAGAAAATGAAAAAATGGAAATAAAGTGTTTGTAAATGGGGAGGGTAGGAAGGGGTGAAGGGAGGTCAGGAACAAGGGGAATAAATGAGAACCAAGACCTGTCATGGAAAGGTACAAGATCTAGTAATGAATGTAACTGTACTGTATACCTAAAATGTACCAATACACTCAATAAAAAGCAAAAAAAAAAAAAAAGAAGAAACGAGTTGTTTCCATACTTTGTAAAGTAACACAGTCCGTGTCAGCTTGTTGTTTGCATGACATTTGTTGTGTTCTTAATGCATCGAAGACAGCGTAAAGATCCATCAGAAAAGCAACAATGCACAGAGGCAGCAGGTGCAAACCTTGGTGTATCAGAAACACTGAACCAATGTCTGGTGTTGACAACCACCCCACCACTGCCCACACCATCAGGAGTGGGAGGACCATGGTCCTGGCCATGAGAACAACTCAGAGTGGGCAGAAAGGGGGAAGTGAACAATGTGGACCTACCTCACCTGCACAGGAACAGGAGGGGCTCCTGGGAGCCCTTTGTCCCCAGAAGCTCCAAGGAGCTGGCTGTGTGGGAAGCTGTCCTGAGCCCGGTGGTGGTGAGACACCCACACGCAAGGGTGTAAAAGGAAGCTGCTGCCCAGGCCGGGCACAGCTCAGAGCAGATTCTCCAGCCTGCTGTCACCCATACACGAGGGCAGCCTGTCTGGTCCCTCCTGGCTCTTTGGTGCCCACTTCCTGCTGCCCAGTTGCCCTGTTCTGCCACCCAGACTGAGATGGACAAGTTCCTGCTCCTGTTCCTACTGCTGGGGGCTTTCCCTCTGGTCTTCTTCCAAGGTGTGTGTGAGGCTTTGAGGAGCAGGGAATGGGGGAATGAGGCTAAGGACATGAAGGAGGCTTGGGACCAGATCTGGGATGATGGATGTGTTCAGCCTGGGCTGTCTGCCTGTAGGGAAGACAGAGGCGCAGGTCAGGATTCTGGGATGATCTAACTACCATGGAATGTAGGTGCTGAGTCCACCCTGACTCCTACCAAGCTAAGAGCTCAGGTCTTTTCCTAAGCTCTCTGGGTGATGTCAGTCACTCACTGGAAAAGATTGGTTTTGGGGTGCTCCTGTCAATTTAGGGCATTGAGTTTGGCTGACTGGCCCCAAGTGGCAGCTAAAAGTGGCTGAAAACTTTCTATGTAGAAGCTTTGTAGAGCATCATGTAGCAGGAAGAGATCACTTAAGGGCTTATTTCAAACCAATTTTTTCATAGCAAGTGCACTGATTTTGCTGATAAATGTGTTCTGTTTGGGTAACTTTTAGTGGTGTATGAGAAATATGTGGGCATTAAACTTTTCCTCCCAACATTTAAGTCAGCGTAGCATTGTACCCTCTCCTTTTCTCCAGGAATACTGCTTCCAGAGTGGCTGTCCACAGAGACCCTGTCGCTGTTCTGCACAGAGACACCATGTGATGAGGATGTTTTCTCTTAGCTTCAGGAGAGTTTGAGCACAGAATTGGTAGTAAGGGAAATTTAACCAGGCTCTAGGGAATGAAATTTAATGAGGCATAATCTCTCTGCGTTGTTTAAGTTCAAGATCTGAACTTGGACCTGCTTCCTCAGGTCTCTTTTTATAGCATCTCACCTCCTAGTATTTTTCATATCAGCCAGCAAATAACACCTCATTGTCTTATTTATTTATTTATTTATTTTTGGTACCGGGTATCGAACTTGGGCCCTTGTGCTTGTGAGGCGGTTGGTGGAACCACTGAGCCAAATCCCCCCGCTTTTTTTTTTTTTTTTTTTTGGTAGCAGGGATTGAACTCCAGACCTTGCACTTCTGAGGCAGGCAACGGCACCACTGAGCTAAATCCTGGCCTGTGTGTTATTTATTTTTGAAGCTTATTTATTTTTAAAAATAACCTTTTATGAGACATAATTAACATACCATAAGTCTACACATTAGAAGTGCGAACCTATTTAATAAAATATGAGACCCACAGGCAAATGACTCCATATCTTTTTTTTTCTTTTTTTAAATTTTATTGAGTTTATTGGTACATTTTAGGGATACAGTACAGTTACATTCATTGTTGGGATCTTGTACCTCTACATGGCAAGTCTTGATTCTCATTTTTTCCCCTTACCTCTGCCCTCCCTTCACCCCCTCCTCCCCTCCCCATCTACAAACACTTTATTTTCATCTTTTCATTCTCTCACATTTTTTTCTTTTCCCTTTTTGTTCTTTCCCTATGCATCACACCTTCCCTACACCTTTAGCTCCTTTCTTCAAATTTCTAAATGTCAGTAATCTTATTAGAATCTTATGCATTGTTGCAGAATATTCACACCAGGGAAACTATTTGGTATTTACACATGTGGGACTTATTTATTTCACTTAGGATGACTCCATATCTTTAATATCCAAAGGAAACAATCTAATGAGAGTATATACAGCCCTAAATTCTGCGCGGTTGTATGTAGGGTCACCCTTCTGGAACTACTCTAGTGCCTATTGTTCCCAGTTCGTGCACTCGAGGCTTAAACTTCTTGTCTGTTTTCCCTAGCTCAAGCCACATTGTGTGCAGTCTGCAGCATATTTATGAAAGGCAAATGTGTTCAAGGCAAGGGTAACTGTACCCTGGAGGAAGGTGGTCGATGCAGAACCAGGGACATCTATTTTTTCAACACACAAGGTAATGCTATGGAAAGGTCTAAGGTAGCCCTTTGCAGGAGATATACACTTTTCTACTTTGGAGACCAGGCTTGATGTGGTGGGGAAGATCCTTTCAGTTTGAGCCCCAGGTATTGTTTTCTGGCACTAAGTATGAAAGCTTTTCTTTTCCAGATGGATATGCCTACAACCACACTATATTGGACTGCTCTAATCCATGTAAGGCTTGGAAGTTGTATACTGACGATATGAAGGTTTCAGGCTTTTGCTGCCGAGGTCGAGATTTCTGTAATAGATATAAAGGAAAAAACTGGATATGAATATTAATGAACTGCCAGTTTCATTACCTATTTCCTTTCCCTGGCATCTCTGGTCTATCACCCTCTATATAAGCTTTGTCGAGGATGCAGCATCCTCATATAGCCTCTAACTATCCCCTTTCTCCTCTTTCCTGAACACTGGGTTGTCTGCCCCTTGCGCTAAGCATTTTCAGTGCATCTTAGCATTCTCTTCCTTCTTCCTTCCCATCTGGTAATTGCCTGTGTAGTCTTCCTTGCTTTGCTTTTTCCCATCCTTCACAGTCACTGGGTTACTCTGGCTGACTGCCTGGCTTCTAGTCCCACTACCTTAGAAGTTGATCATCCATGCCCAGACAGTTGATGGGCTGCATTTTATGCACCAGGAATTGCAGCAGTTAGTGGGATACTCAGGAAGACATGCCTAATTAGCGGAATGGACAGAGAGGTCCTAAAACTGAGGAAGATATACAGGCTTGAGGCAGGCAAGTGGGGATCCTTGGTTTTGGACACAGTCCCAGAGCCTACCAACAGCTCCCTAATGAAATCTAAAGTGACTGTCTATGAGTTGAGCGAGTAGAGGAGTAGATGAATCACAGAAGACAGAGACACAGGATAGAGCCTGAATGAAGGTCACTCTCTAGATTAATCAGAGAAACACTGTTTTTGGTACCACTCTGAGGTTATTGGAGGAGTAGGGTCATGGGGGACATGGGACAGAAGCCACAGCACAGTGGACTGAAGACTGAATGGACCGTGACGGGAGGAGATGGTGACTTGTGCAGTTCTTCAAAGCACTTGGGAGTGATTCAGAGATGGGTGTCACTGTTTTCTTAAAAGAGTGACTTTAATATGCTTTTAAGTGAAAACAGTCTTTGATCCTCAATTAGCATTAAGTGCTCATTAAAACTATAATATTCATCGCCATCTTTTTCTCCCTGGAATGTATATTTTCAAAACATGTATCTTCCCTAATAAATATTTTTCTTCTTTTTTGTCTTTTTTACTATGTATTAAATTCCCTTTGTTCTTTATCCATTTCTCTTTTTCAAGGCTGTTTCCCACACACGTCCTTCAGGGGAGGTGTTAGGGGAGTCAGAAATCTGCTCTCAACTGTTTCCTCTCCCGGATCCTCACTAGAGCTGAACCAGGCAGCCACTGCCCACTGTCTTGTACAGGGCCACCAGAAACTGAGTTCCTGAGTGGTGACATCACCCCAAACTCCTCTCGTCTTTTTCTGGGTGGTGAAAATCGTGAGGAATGGTCCAGGGACATCCATGGGGAGAGAATACTCTTTGACCCTTCCTCCTGCTTGGCTGGGAAAACTGGAAAGGGTTTATGACTGGCTCCTGATAGGAGATGAGCCATTCACCAAGGCTGGTATATTTTGGACTTTTATTTGCTTACCTAGGAGTCATGCTGTTCTTTGGACAGCGCTGTGTAAGATGATTCCAGGTATACATTCATAAATGAGTTTTGAGCCACAAAAACAATCATTAATTGAAATCAATATTTGGTTTGTCTCCTTTTACACATTGATGTGGAATACATTAACTGGTAGATCTAATACTGAATCATGTGTGAATTTTTCCACCTTTAATTCCTACAGATAAAGGGCACAACATTTGTCCTTCTGCTGGTATTCATGTTCATCATGTCTGCAGGGATTTTTCTAGCAAATACAGAATGGCACCAGATGGTAGTTGTGGGGCCACTACAAACAGGTGTCAAAATCTTTTCCTTCAAAGTACCATGTGCCTTTGTGCCACTTGGCAAACAGTCCCTGTCTTGCTGTCCACACCCCACTTCCTACTGTCTGCTATAGTTTGAGCAAGACACATAGCTTCTCAGTTAAAGTTTACAATTCACTGGTTTTAGATCAGTTAAAGCCATCTAATGAAGTTTACACAGTTCTAAGATTGGCAGAATAATGATTTTATTAAATCATATATCTAAGTTTCAGTCAAAAATTTTAAAAGATTAAAAAATTATCAAAGACACATTGCTATTAGTCCTCTTCAATGTACTCTGCCTTGCTTTAAACACAATTTTCCTATTGTTCTTGCCACTATCTGAAGAAGTTCTGGAAGCCCTTTTTATGGGTGTCCTTAGTTGCGCTATTTTGGCTGCCTCAATGTCCTAATGCTTTCAAAACATTAACCTTTTATGATCACTTTGACTTTGGGGAAAAGCCATAAGTTGCACAGTGCTATATCCACTGAATAAGGTGGATGAGAACACGCTATAATGTTTTTATGAGCCTACTTTTTCATGTGGGAGGGACTCAGCAGCAGTACTCACTGCATTTTGGGGCAGACCTCAGAAAAACAGGAAAGATAACTTCCAGAACTGCTTCAGAAAGTAGCAAGAGCTATAGGATAAGTGTGTTTGAAATGAGTGGGAGTATTTGTTTTCTCAGTGAGTTTATTAGTACATTTTAGCTATACAGTACAGTTACATTAATCGATCTTGTACCCTTACATGACAGGTCTTGGTTCTCATTTTTTCTCCTTATCCCTGCCTTCCCTTCACTCCCTTCTCCCTTCACTATTTGCAAATACTTTATTTTCATTTTCTCATGTTTTTTTTCTTTTCCGTTATTACATTTCCCCTACCCTTCCCACTTCCCCTACACCATTAGCCCTTTTCTTCCTATTTCACATGGTCAGTTATATCATTAGGATCTTATGTACCATTCTAGTTTTTCACACCAGAGAAACTATTCAGTATTTATACATGTGTGACTTATTTATTTCACTTAGGAGTATATCCTCAATATGTATCCATTTTCCTATGAATGACTCTAATTTCTCGTTCTTTATGGCTGAGTAATATTCCATTTTATAGTAAATCCACATCTTCTTTATCCAGTTTCCAACTGATGGGCAGATGGGCTGTTTCCAAGTTTTAGCTATTACAAACTGTGCCACTATAAACATTGGTGCGCATATATCACTGTGATATGACTCTTTTAATTCTTTTGGAAAGATACCCAGCAGAGGGATGGCTGGGTCAAATGGAACCTCTAGTCCCAGCTCTTTAAAGTATCTCCATATTGATTTCCACTGTTGTTGCACCAGTCTGTACTCAAGTGGGAATATTTTGAAGGGGACTAATGGCAATGTATCTTTTACTGTAATAGATTATATTATTAAAACATTCACTGTATATTTTGATCACATGTTGTATATGAAATATTTTAAAAACAGTAGTGAAAATCCCCCTTAATATACCGTTTTAAATCTTTGAAGCAGCAGTAACAAAATATCATATACTCTGCAATTTATAAACAATATAAATGCATTTCTCAATTCTGAAGGCTTTGAGGTGCAAGATCAAGGAGCCCACTGATTTCATATCTGATGAGGACCCTCTTATTAGTTCATAGATGATTTCTTCTTCTCTTCTTTCTTTTCCTCCTTTTTTTTTCCTCTTTCCTCCTCCTCCGCCATCAGCCTTCTTCCCTACCTCCTCTCTTCATACTTCTTTGAGGAGTTTATCCAACTTCATGACCAGACTTTCACATTTAGCAATCAATAGCATGGGTGAAAAAAAATTTACATTAAATTCAGTGTAGAAAAACCTTACACTTTCCCTAGAACAGTTACTAAATAACTTGTTATAAATACAGGAGTCACAAATACAGTCCTTTAGTTTTTTTGCCCATCCATGTGAATATTACCAAGCATGTCTTTGTAGCAACCAGGCCTTGTGCGTGCTCTGCTTGGCCAAGTTCACAAACTGTTATAACCTGCAGCATCTCTGTCACTTCTCCAGCAATCCTCTCCTGCTAAGCTTTGTTTAGCAGCAGTAGTTAAAACCTTCTTTCTTTGGCCTTGTTACTGCTGCTGCTAGAACCACCAGAGCCACCTTGGTTGCCTGATTTGGCAAAGTACTGGCCTCCATCACCCTAGGAGCCAGAGCTTCTACCTTCAAAATTTCCTCTCCTCGTGGGTCCAAACTTTGAAGATTGATCACTGTAATTGCCAAAATCATTGTGGCTCCCGTCACCACCCAAACTGCTTTTATCATTACCAAAACTGCTGTAGCCATCCCCGTGCCACCAAAGCCACCACAACCCCTGAAGCTTCCTTCACAACCAAAGTTTTCATTTCCACTAAGTCCTCCTGCACAACCAACACCAGTTTCTAGAACAACTCTGACCTCTCTGGCTAAAGAAAGCACTAGCCATCTCTTGCTTTGACAGGGCTCTGCTCTCTTCATAGCTGTGGCAGCTCAAATGAGTAGTATTTCTGAATGAACATTTTATCCATGGAGTCTTGGTAGTAAAAGGTTATAAATGCAAAGCTCCTCTTCTTGCCACTGCCTCCATTCAGTCACAATTCCAATCACTTCCTTTACTCTCCTCTGTTCAAAGCAATCTCATACATGTTGTTCTTTAGTGTCTTTAATGCCAACAGCAGCTGGCTCTGATGGTTTTACACGTGAGTCTTACTAACCTTTCCAAAAACAGTTAATTTTTATCTTTTGAACACTGTGCTAGGAAATAAAAGCAAAGTAGTTACTCCAGTGATTTAACTTTGTTGACTACAGAAAAAAGAGGATATTATAGTTTATTTATTTATTGTTCTAGATGTGAAATACCATATACGTTACTACCTGCAGAATTAAAAACAGATTGTACAAGTAAACATTCAGAGGAATTTCAGATTTTACCTGACATATTAGCGTGGTTCAACCTTAGATAATCTACCAGTCAACTCATGCTATATCAACATGCTAAAAGTCACAGATCGTATCATGATCTCAAATAATGAAAACCTTGTGTTACTATGTTCAACCCATTTAAGAATAACAACAAAGGGTCTGCGATCACCCGGCGGCGTGCGCGTGAGCTCCCGGCCTGCGCGGGAGCTCCCGGCCTGTGCGACAACAGACCCAGGAAGGACCCAAGGACCCCAGAGGGGGTTGTTTTCAGCTGCCTGCCTACCTGCCTGTCTGCGATCACCCGGCGGCGTGCGCGTGAGCTCCCGGCCTGCGCGGCAACAGACCCAGGAAGGACCCAAGGACCCCAGAGGGG
>NW_022900928.1:73618617-73621110 GCF_012274545.1 Fukomys damarensis
AAAAAAAAAAAAAAGAATAACAACAAGGGCTGGAGATTTAGCTCAGTGGTTCCACCACCTGCCTCGCAAGCGCAAGGTCCTGAGTTTGATTCCCTGTACCGAAAAGAATAACATCAAAAACATTGGAAAATATCATTCAAATGAAATCCTTTTTGTTGGTAAATATCTGACAACCCCTTTAGCTAGGTACCAAATTCCACAGCAAACTTTAGCCTAAACTAGACTTTTTTTTTTTTTTTTTTTTTTTTTTTTTGTCTGTTTGGTACCAAGGATTGAACTAAGGATCTTGTGATTATAAGACAAGACAGGCATGGGCACCACTGAACTAAATCCCCAGCCCTGGGACATTTTAATCTATTCTATTTAAATTGGACCAAAAAAGAAGGATCCCAAAGGAAAACTACCAGATTATATTAAAAGTTTGGGTTATCAATCAAGTTCATAAAAAATAATTCACCAATAATTTATTGGGAACTGCTGTGGTATTTCAGTTCACAAAACTTAATTCATTTCACAATTCTGGTGACAACTGAATTGGATGAGAACTGAATTTGGTTCTCATCCAATTAGGTTTGCAACCAGAATCATGGAAAGAATTAAGTTCATGAACTGAGGTACCACTGGGTGCAGAGCAGACTGTACTAGCACGCAGGTCAGCAGCACACCTTTCCTTTGGCATGGCCTTGATTCACATCAGGCAATGGCAGAGCCATTCCACTCTCAGTCCTGTGAGAAGATGAGAACACTCTGACTCTGATCCCTGCTTTGGGGACTGTACAGGGATCCTGACAACACCCTTTGTCAGTATGCCCTTAGGAGTATTCCAGTGTGGGTTCTTCCTGTCTCTCTGCACTATGGAGTCTAAAGAATGATGCCAAAGAAAGAGTGCTGGGAGGCAGTGCTGTGATGTACACTTGCTGCGTGACTCTGATAATCTGGGAGAAATCCTTACTGATGTCATATGAGAAACTAACACAAAGACTTAGAGTTTTGATTTCCTCAAGCTTTTGCCCTAGTTTCGTATCTCTCCCTACTATGTATCTCTCTCACCTGTGCCCCAAACTGACATGCAAATTGAAACATCCTGGCCTCTGAGCAGTGACAGATGAAAACTACAAAGGTGAAAAATGCATGGCATGCATTTGCTTGGTTGGTGTTGGAGATGTAGGTGGGTTGAGCAGGATGAGCCAGGCGGGAGAGGTGTGTTTATACTTATGGACTTTAGACAATGGGCAGGTCTTCCAGCAGAATATGCCATGCACACCTGATGAAAATCAAACACATGCCAGAACACGTGGTAAGAAGGTGTTCTTCAGTGTGGTAATTTGGTAACTGTTGAAGGGCTAGTGGTGAATGAAGTCTGTTCATCCCCTTCCCTCATAGAACAGCATTCCTGTTTTGCAAGCTCTTCAATTTGTCCCTGACCTTGACAATGACATCAGATTTCAGGGTAGGTCTCAGAAGGGCCTTTTTGATAGGAAGTGCACCGTATTGCAGACAAACATATGAAATGGCCTCACTTTAAACAACCCACTTTTGGGCTAGGGTGTAGCTGAATAGCAGAGCACTTCCTTGGCATGCAGGAGCACTGAGTTCAGCCCCAACATGGAAAAAGTAAACAAATAAGCCAGTAACAAACAAAAACAATCTGCTTACTCCATGAGACCAGAACAGTCCTTATTATGGGTGGAGTTCCAATGACCTAATTGTCTTACTAGGTCCCACTTTGTAAAGGTTCCACCATCTCAGCGTGGACCGAGATCCCAAACATGAGACTTTTAGGGGACTATACTTAAATCATATCCAAACCATAATACCTGCCTTGCTCACAGAATTTGAAAATATTGGGACAAGTTGTCAAACACAGATGTCCCAAACATGAGTTGTATTCTGGCCAGGGCACTCTGTTGGATCTTGTCTGAAACCATTACTGGCAATTCTGATGGGCTGGCGTGGGCCTGGTGGTGGGTCTGGATGCCCCAAGTCTGAGATGGTCAGAGTATCTTCCTATATTGGGAGGGAGATTATATCTAATGACCTCAGAGTATGCTGGCCATGTAATATACCCTGGACCTGTGACACTCTGTGAGAGTAAAATGGGCTTTATTAGTAATTAAGCTTGAACTAGAGGCGTGAATTAAGACTGCAGAATGTCAGCTAACTTTGTGAGTTTGGGAGTCAACCTTTAATAAGAGGAAATCTAATGTGTAAATGGAGCTAATTTGGTCTTTGGAAATGTCTATTTTATGTTCCTATCACAAGATAGCTGTCACAGACCTCCTAATAGAACCATGTTCCCTAAATGCATAAGAACAGGTTTCTTTAGAATTAGCAGACTGGACACAATAGATACATAATATTAAACATCCATATTAGAAGGCCTACCACTGTTCCTTAGAAGATACCATGAAGTGTTTTATGAGCCTAAATTTCTATAAGATGTCTAATTAGATCATTATTTTTTTTTTAAAAAACCTCTCTTCTCATATTGTT
>NW_022900928.1:73621149-73629522 GCF_012274545.1 Fukomys damarensis
TTTTTTTTTAAAAAACCTCTCTTCTCATATTGTTAAGTCAATGACAAATCCCTCTCCAACAACTCATTTGGTGTTATGATTAAGTCTTTAGCCTGAAACATCTACAGAGGCTCTTTATAAGTTGATGCCTCACAAGAGCAAATATGTTCATAGGATACTTCAATAAATTGATTACATCCTATGTCTCTCATTTTCTATTCCTCTGTACCTCCTTTTCTGGCACAGCTATGATGGGGTGACATAAGTTTAGGAACCATGAGAACCCCTGGAATTCTGCAGTCACTGTTGGAGGGGAAGGTGCATTAAACATATTAGTAAGTTGGGTGACACATACAATGGATCCATCAGGGACTGGCTAAGCCATGGGATCACCACAACCCACTACGCATGCACCCCATGCTCCTCCAGTGTCTTCTGTTCACCATCTTTGTCTTGAGAAATTGTGGAGGGGCACTCCCGTGCACAAAAGCAATGTTTTGAGGTTGGTCAATCCGGACGCTCATATCATGGTACATGGAGAATCTGGGCTCTCCTTCTCCAGTACTTGCTTCCTCCCTGCAAGTCACCATGTATTCTATTCATTAATTTCTTGCACCTCTTTTGTTTAGCCTGCAGTAAATCCTGCATTCCTGCTGTGTCCACTGAGCATGCCTGGCCAGAGTGCTTTGCTCACAGGTGAAGCTGACTGTGAATGGCTCTGTCATGAAGCTATTGTCTGGAGGGAATAGGAGAGAGGGAACACAAGACTACCCCTGTCCCCCCAGGATGTGCGGTCTAGCACAGAGCCTCCACAGTCAGGAGCTCGCTTCTCCCTTGGTGCATTGAGTGTGTGAGGGCTTCATTTTTTTAATGAAATGTGACAAGAGAGCTGATAGCACTTTAGAGAATAGGTAGAAAAGTATAATTTTAAAAATTAGGATAATAGCTGGGTACGGTGGCCCATACCTTTTATCTCAGCACTCAAGAGGCTGAGGCAGGAGGATCATCATGAGTCTGACCTCAGCCTGGGTTACTTAGTGAATTCAAGGTCAGCCTGAACTACATAGTGAAGCCTTGTCTCACCCCCCCGACATTATTAAGATAATATAATGTACCTAAGTACCTTGGGTGTCATACTCTAGGCCAGGCCTATGAAAAGTGTGTGTGGAAGTTCTAAGCCTGGACAGCATGGAGCAGTTGCTGATAGCCTCTGACTGCAAAAGTTTAATTTGATCAGGATGTGTATATAATTTTGGAAAGTAAAGAAATAAGAGTCAAAAGGAATAGGAAGGTCCATCAGAAAGGTGACAATGCACAGAGGCAGCAGGTAGGTGCAAACCTTGGTGTATCAGAAACACTGAACCAATGTCTGGTGTTGACAACCACCCCACCACTGCCCACACCATCAGGAGTGGGAGGACCATGGTCCTGGCCATGAGAACAACTCAGAGTGGGCAGAAAGGGGGAAGTGAACAATGTGGACCTACCTCACCTGCACAGGAACAGGAGGGGCTCCTGGGAGCCCTTTGTCCCCAGAAGCTCCAAGGAGCTGGCTGTGTGGGAAGCTGTCCTGAGCCCGGTGGTGGTGAGACACCCACACGCAAGGGTGTAAAAGGAAGCTGCTGCCCAGGCCGGGCACAGCTCAGAGCAGATTCTCCAGCCTGCTGTCACCCATACACGAGGGCAGCCTGTCTGGTCCCTCCTGGCTCTTTGGTGCCCACTTCCTGCTGCCCAGTTGCCCTGTTCTGCCACCCAGACTGAGATGGACAAGTTCCTGCTCCTGTTCCTACTGCTGGGGGCTTTCCCTCTGGTCTTCTTCCAAGGTGTGTGTGAGGCTTTGAGGAGCAGGGAATGGGGGAATGAGGCTAAGGACATGAAGGAGGCTTGGGACCAGATCTGGGATGATGGATGTGTTCAGCCTGGGCTGTCTGCCTGTAGGGAAGACAGAGGCGCAGGTCAGGATTCTGGGATGATCTAACTACCATGGAATGTAGGTGCTGAGTCCACCCTGACTCCTACCAAGCTAAGAGCTCAGGTCTTTTCCTAAGCTCTCTGGGTGATGTCAGTCACTCACTGGAAAAGATTGGTTTTGGGGTGCTCCTGTCAATTTAGGGCATTGAGTTTGGCTGACTGGCCCCAAGTGACAACCAAATGTTAGTGAAAAATTTCTGTGTAGAAACTCTCTAGAGTACTGTGTAGCAGGAGGAGGTCACCAATGAATTTAAACCTGTTTTCATCACAAAGTATACTGTTTAATTAGGTAGGTTTAAATATCAAATGCCTATTTAAGGACAAGTTACAGAAGGAAATTTTGTGAGATTACATCTCCACCATTTTCCAGGTTAATATTTATTCTCTATCCATTTTAAAGGTATATTCTGCTTCCATGTGGTTGTATGCAGATGGTCTTGTTCATTACACAATGACACCATAGCTTAGGGCAGTGATGGCAAACCTTTTAGTGCCTCCAGTGATACAAATAGCCTACTGCTGCATGCATGCCATAGGTTCACCACCACTGGCCTTTTATATTCAATGCAACCAAAACACCAGTGCCAAACCTCCAACTTCTAAAGCAATAAATGGTTCCAGTTTCATGGAACATTTCCTGCCTCTGAGATCATGTTGAGGACTTCCTTAGGGTCATACTATGTCAATCACCTCCTGGGTTCCTAACTTACCTTGGTGTCATCCTAGTCAATCCTGGACTTAGTTTTCATTTCTGTTTTTCCCAGCTCAAGCAACAGTATGCATGGTCTGCAAGTCTTTTAAGAATGGTCATTGTTTGATAGGCAAGGGCAACTGCACAGTGGACTCTGGCCCTGGATGTAGAACCAGGAACTTCTTCAGTTTCACTGACACAGGTAACACTGTCTGGCCAGTATAAGTGCAGGGGTCGATATTCTGGGAGACAGATATGTTCCTGCTCTGGAGCACAGAGAAGGCTAAAAGGTCTTCTCATTGTGAATTCCAAGTTCTGATTCTGGCACTAATGATAAATGTTTTCCTTTTCTAGGTAAATGGTCCTACTATCACACTGAACTGGACTGCTCAGATACATGTATATCTCATACTGTATATGTTGAGACTGTGAAGATAGCTACCTATTGCTGCAAAGATCAAGATTTCTGCAATAGATATCAAGGAAAATTAGTGAACAGGAATACTCAATGACTGCCAATTCCTTTGGCAGAGGAGGTTCCTGAGGAGGCAGTGGAATTTACTTGTTTCTCATCATTGGTATCTCTGATTGATTGCCTTCTAAATTTGTTCTATTAAGCATACAGTATCCTTCATATCCTCTAAGTATCCCTCTTCTCCTCTCTGTTAGCCACCAGCTCTTGCTCCTGCCACAAAACACTAGTAGTGCACCCTAGCTTCCTCTTCCTTCTTCAGTCCCATCTGAAAATTGCCATCAGTCTTCCTTGCTTTGCCTTTCCCCAACCCCCAAAGTCACTGAGTTACTCTGGCTAACTGCCTGGCTTCTAGTCCCACCGACTTAGAAGTGATTGTTGATGCTCAGATGGTTGCGGGCCTGCATTTTATACATCAGAAGTTGCAGGGCTCAGTGGAAACATGTCTAATTGGCAGATAGAGAGGTCGTGAAGTTCAGAGAGGTATAAAGGCTTGAGGCAGGCAAGTTGGAGACATTAGCTTTGGACCTAAATTCACAACTTACTAATAGCTGAGCTCTAAAGAGATTGTCAATGAGTCGAGTGAGAAGAGGGAGGATGAATCACAGATGACAGAAACACCACGATAGAGAGTGATAGATGAATTTCATTGCAAAAAATTAATGTGTGGTGATCAGAGAGGCAGAAAGGGAACCAGGAATGAACTGCATCACTATTTGGGAGGGCAGTTAGGAAGTTATTGATAGGGCAGCTTCAATGGAGAAATGATACAGAAGCCACAGAATAGTGGGCTGAAGAATCAATGGTCTGTGATAGGAGGAAATAGTGACTTGTAAAACTCTTCTTCAAGAAACTTGCAAAGAATTGAGAAACTCACACTAGACTGGACCTAAGGAATTTTCTGAAGCTGAATGAGGAACTTAACTTGTCCAAGACATAGAATTTTCAGAGATTTGCTGACTCCTGTAACAGAAAATGAATTTTCAGGAATAGTCAGTAGGAGGCATGAGAAGGGTTTCATCAGGCAGAAATTCAAAATGTCTCAAAGAAATAAGAGTGAAAATCCTCAAGAGGCAGAGAGGTGCCTTATGTTCCAGAGCTGGGCTTGTTCTATGGGGTCTTGGAGTGTCTTCAAAAATGGGTGATCTAGGATGTGCATTATTACTGCCTGTCAGGTTACCCATCTGGAAAGTTACACCAGAGTGCAAGTCATTAACATGTGTTTGAAGTTGAGATTTGCTGCCCACTAATATTGCTGCTTCCTTGAAGATGGAGGAAACACAGCTTTAGGTGAAAAGGGCATGTCTAGGTCTGGAACCAAATTTATGGGCTTATGGTGTCTTTAAGACTTTTAGGAATTTTTCCCTGGAAGGAAAAGGATTGAGTAACTTTTGTATCCTGAAGCTGCTTTTTTTTTTTTTTAAAGTACAATTTAAAAATCCCTATTTGCAAAGGTTCAAATTGTATAATTTGATAATGTGAAAAAGGAAGAAAAAGTCTAAAGGAGTAGGGGAAGTGGGAAGGGCAGGGGAAGGAAAGAAGGGAAAAGAAAAAAATATGAGAAAAGGAAAAAATGGGAACAAAATCTTTGTAAATAGGGAAGGTTAGAGGGGGGTGAAAGGAGGACAGGGGAATGGGGAAAATATAAGAACCAAGACCTGTCATGTAAAGGTACAAGATCCCAATGATGAATGTAATTGTAATGTATACCTAAAAAGTACCAATAAACTTAAAGAAAAAATAAAATAAAAATCCCTATTTGTTTGTCTTCTTTTTGCCTATTTTAAAATTTCTTTTATCCTACCTTAAGACAAGTCTTTTTTTAAGGAGTGATTTTGACGTGCTTTTAAGTTAATAAATATTTATTCTCATTTTTCACATTTGCTTTATGTATGAGTTTTGTCACATCTATAAGAATCTGTCATCTTTTTACCTTTTTCAATATGTATTAAAACACTTTCTTCCATTTCATATTTAACATATCCTTCTCTTTTCTTCTATCTTTTCTTTCTTTTTTTCTTCTTCTGTACTTGTCCCCTTTTCTTTCCTTGACTTTCTATTTACAGTTCATTATGAGAAAATGAAGATAATTATTTACATTTTAAATTACTTATTGACTATTTTCCATTTATAACTTAAAAAAGTAAATCAAGCATTAATTTCTGTTAAAAGACTAGCAAAAATGAATTAATTTCTGAGAATTTTATTAAGTAAATTTTTTCTTAACTCATTAGAAAAAAATTTATAAGTCCACTTTTCTTTCTGTATATCAAATTTAAATATTTCCTGAAATTTTTCTATCTAAATTTGAAGTAAGATAGGGGTTTATATCTTTTGCAACTGGGGAAAGGGAGTGGGGAAGGAAAGGAAGAGGGATGGAAAAAGAACTGAGATGTGTTATGTACATGTACCAATTCCCCATGAGGTATGTGATCATTATGTACTACAAACGTACACTAATAAAGGGGGAAACAGGTTGGATCAGACTCTGTGAAGAATTGCTCTGTTAGAGCCTTGTTATACAGTGCTAAAACATCAGTAACAACTACGATGACATTGGTACTGATGATCCTAACTCAAATATTCCTGCCCAAATTAAGTTAGATTTAATCAAATCTGGTCTCACCAAACAGAACCATGAATAAGTCATGGCAATAGAGACAAAGCCAATGAGAGAACTTGATGTTATTTTTAAAGTTTCCTTTTGTCATAGACATCCATTAGGATGGCTACTATTAAGATAAAAAGCAAGTGTCAGTGAGGATTGAGAAATAGGGACACAGAGCACCTTTGGTGAAAGTGGAAAATGGTACAGCAGCTCTGGGAAATGGCTCCTAAGATAAATGAGTTACTGTGCAATCCAGCAATTCTGCTTCCTGACATGTACCTAAAACAAATGGAAGCAGGGTCTCCAAGAGACATCTGCACATAGGTGTTCACAACAGTATTATTCACAGTAGCTAGAGGTGCCCATTTGATTCTGATGAGAAAAGAAGAACTTAAAAAACAAAACACCTAAGTAAGTCTTAAGTGTTAGATAAAACCTTAAAGGACTCCCTCATCACCTTCCCCTCCCTGTGGCTGCCATTATTTATCCTGACAACTCTATTCCTATAGGTAACAGTTTTATCACATCTTGTTTTACAAGAGCCTGTTTCTCTTCACCAGACCAATGAAACAGAGATGTATGTGCTAAGGAGTCATAAACTCCTCTGGGTCCACTGGTGTAATTGTTATAGCTGACTCGTTGAAAAAAATCATGCCACGAAAAATGTCCAAATTAAAAGTCCCTTATAGCTGGTGACAAAAGGTGAGCTCCTCGCTCTTTGGTATCGATCAAGCAGGGAAGCTCAGTTTTTAAGGGGGGAAAAAACACACAATAGAATGTCATGATCTCATCTTTGAGCAAGCATGGGGGTATAGAAGCAAATTGCAAGTTAGATTAAAATCCAATTTTAAGGATCCAGCAAGAAATTCCTATCCTTGTGGTTAGGGCTGCAGTATAGCATGTCCTATCCTCTGATCTCAACTACAAGGTAAGCTATGTGCTGGTTAACTTATCACTTTGAACAAGCAGTCTGGGAGGAAAAGGGGTAAAGTTTAGGCATAGGCTACGGGGGTGGTTTCCTGGTTAATTTGCTTACTTCAGTAATAAATGTTGGCTACCCTCCACCTCTTTGAGTGACATTTCAGTTTGTTCATGTGCTGTTCCTGCCATTGCAGTACCATGGGATGGACCCAGCAGATAGATTCCAGGCTGTTGTGTATGACCAGAAAAGAATCACAAAGGGTACATCCAATGGCAAATGAAAAGCATCTATGTTTGTTTAAGATCACAGGAAGATTACTCAGGGCAGGTCTGTGCTGACGACAGTTGTGGCATGAATAGAAATGTGGTGTAGGGATGGCTGGAAAGCAAAAAGCACACAGTACATAGATAAATCAGGCTTGTTGAATTTAAAGGATGTGTACTTCAGCCAGGTGCCTCTCAGTTGGTCTCTGGAGTAAGACTGACAAGAATGAGTGACAGGATGCTGAATCATCTCAGGGAATGTCAACATGCATGCCTGTCCCAGAATTCACTCTTATTTAATTACATGTATGAGATGCAGTTCATATTTATGAACCATTAATAAGGCTCAAGTGGGGAAAAGGTCACTGAAAGTCAAGCTAAGAGATATAGTGCAGGTGCTCTTGCCTAGAGCTTCAGAGATTTCCTGGATTTTTGTTATTATATTTTCTACCTCTCAGAACAATGGAAGGAGGATTGACTCTAAGTGTTGCCCAAACTCAAGTGGGTGGAGGGGAGCAATTTCCCAGCCCCTTGTGCTACCTGTACTACACAGACAGATAAATGTGTTGTCAGCCACTTAGGTTTGTTTGCTCATCACTGATCAAATCAAAGAGGCCATATATTTTGATAAAAAGGATTTACTCAAAGCTAGCCCTGAGGAGATGAAGGATGTACCTTGAGACAATAATACTTAGTGAAAAATCAGACACAGGCTTAAATATTGCATGATTTCTCTTATGTGGGGAACCCAAATTGTAAATAAAGAACAACATAAAAGGCAGATATTAGGAAGCAGAGGGAGCTTTCTCAAATGGGAAGGGGACCAAGAGATAGAGAGTGGGGGGAAGGTAGAGAGGGAAAGGGGATGAAAAAAAGAATTAGGATCTGTTATGTACATGTACCAACTCCACACAAGGAATGTAAAAATTAGGTGCTACATAAATGCATTAATAAAAATCTGTTACAAGGGTGAATTTTATTTTGATATTTTTACTACAATTAAAAATGAAAAAGACTGGGCAGGGGGCACAGGTCTCCCCACCGGCTGGAGGTCGGTGGTCTATCCCAGGCCGGAGCACGCGGAGGCCCCACCTCAGACTCACCTTGCCCTGCCCTTGCTGCGGAGCCCAGGGCTCAAGTCGAAGGCCCGGATACCGTGGTGATTACCTTCCCTTCTTTCCAGCTGGTGTCTAAGAACTGGAAACAAGGGGCAGCTTGCTAGTGGCAGTGTTTAGTAGTGAAGATTTGCTCACGTGCGTAATCCAGTGCCCAGGAATCAGAAGAGTGCACTGTAGTCCCTGGTTCTGCCACTTCTCGGATGACTTGACCTGCCCTGAGTCTGTGTCCTCGTCAGTAAAAATGAGGCATTTTTAACCATCTGTGGAAGCTTCCCTGTAATTCATTTTTATCTCACTGCAATATTAATTATATCAAATTGAAAAGATAGGAATGAATATCCTAAAAAAA
>NW_022900928.1:73629732-73656234 GCF_012274545.1 Fukomys damarensis
AAAATCCTAAAAAAAAAAAAAAAAAGGAAGACTTTACACCCTTCTCGTTATTCAGATTCCTCTGGAATGAGCGGAATTGCAGATGCATTCAATGGAATATTTTTTTTTTCTCCTGATCATCATTATAGTGTCTGTTCTGTGAGACACCAGACTTAAAATGTTTTGACAGTAAGATGATGATTTGGATAGATATCAAATAATGTACCAAAATTTGCTGAATGAATCAAGGCCAGAAACAGAAATCATAACTACCTGGTTCTCAGTCCTGTACTTAGAATTCTAGACCACACTTCCTTTCCTTCAGAAAAATCTGCTGATATTGAAATTTGTGATGAAGACTGTGACTCCCCTGAATCAGTCAACTAACTCATGAGGAGAATCCTGCAGAAGTCCACGCTGCCGAAGATGTTCCAGTTGCTGTGGAAGTGCATGCAGTTTCAGAGGATTATGATATAGAGACAGAAAACAATTCCTCGGAAAGCCTCCAAGACCAAGCTGATGAAGAGCCACCCACTGAACTTGGTAAAGTTCTTGACAAAAGCCAAGCTTTGAATGTAACTGCCCAGCAGAAATGGCCTTTACTGAGAGCTAATAGCAATGGCCTCTATAAATGTGAACTTTCTGAATTCAACAATAAATATTTTCCTGATTTAAAGCCCCCCATGATCTTAAAGCATAAACAAACTGATTCAAACGTATGCTGAGTACTCAAGGAAAATTTCTCTACCAATATGCTTCTGACTGAATGTGCCAAACTGCATGAAGAGGATCCATCCATTTATAAATACTGTGACTATAAGACTGCCATTTTGGGGAACCTCAGCCAGCACATTGCAGACACCCACTTCAGTGATCATCTCTACTGGTGTGAGCAGTGTGATGCTCAGTTCTTCTCGAGCCGTGAGCGCCCCCTACATTTCCAGGAGCACAGCTGTGATGACAGTACTTGTGTCAGTTCTGTGAACATGAAACCAATGATCCAGAAGACTTGCACAGCCATGTGGTAAATGAGCATGCATGTAAATTAATAGAATCAAGTGATAAGTATAACAATGGACAACATGGATGGTACAGCCTCTTAAGCAAAATTACTTTTGACAGATGTAAGAACTTTGTATGTCAAGAGTATGTTGGAGTAGACTTCATATGAATGAATGTAAACAGGCATGTTGCTATTGAACATACTAAAATATTTCCTTGTGTTTACAATGACTGTGGGAAAGGCTTTTCGAGTATGCTAGAATACTGCAAGCATTTTAATTCAAATTCATCTGAGGGGATTTATTTATGTCAATTTTGTGAATATTCAACAGGACAAATTGAAGAACTTAAAATTCATTTGGATTTCAAGCATTTTACTGACTTACCTCATAAGGTTAGTGATGAAGTTTGGAAATGAAAGGGAATTAATAAGCCACCTGTCAGTCCATGAGACAACTTGATTATTTTCTTTGTTTTTACTGACATTATGTAAAATAATAGATTCAACTTTCTGGTGATGTTAAAATGGATGGTTTTAAACACAAGTTACAAGATTTGCCTTTAACAAGTAATAGTTTTTTTATTGTCCATTTTCTTGACTTTGATACATTTTCAGTAATAATTATGCCCTGATTATAATATTTTCAACTGCAAAATAATGAAAAAGACTAACAAGACACACATCTACTTTTCTCAATCAATGAAAAAACAACCTACCTCTCTTAAAAAAAAAAAACTTGACTTTTATTACCCTCTCCCACTCATGACATATGCAAATACTGTGGCCATTATAAAAATTTTGAAAAATTCAAAAGGGTTAAAAGAAAAAAGTTTCAAAGGTGCTAAACTTATTGACTTAGTCAAAGAAAAACCATATGAAAGTGTAGAAAAAGTGACCCTAGAGTCAGACATGGTGGCACACACTTGTAATCTCAGCACTTTGGGAGGTTGAGGGAGAAGGATTTTAATTCTAGCCCAGCTTAAGCAATTTCTCAATTTAGTGAGATCCTGTCTCCAAATAAAACATAGAAGGGGTTAAGGATGTAGCTTAGTTTGAAGGCCCTGGTTTCAAGCCCCAGCACTGAAAAACAAAAAAGTGACTTAACAAGGAAGAGTAATTCTGCACAACAGTCAAGCCATGGTAGAACAGGTTGCAAGCACACACCTTTGATATGGTGGGATGTGAAGAACACTTCACCTCTGTGATCCTCTCCTGCCCCTTTCCCATACCTTTGTGGAACCATGACAAAAACATCACACTGACCTAAACCAAATGTACCTCATTGGTGGGGCAAAATACCCAGCATACACACACACACACACATACACACACACACACACATATGCACACACAACTTACAGGAGCAGAAGTTATCTCTGGTTCATGTTTTTAATCTATAGTTGGCCAGTTCCAAGAAAGTATGGCAGAGGATATGGTAGAGGAAAGCTGCTCTAATCATGGAGAACAAGAAGCAGAGAGCAAATGGAGGAGCTGGGGAGGGAGATACACTTTTCCATGTCACATTCCCAGTGATATAGCTATAACCAGCACCCATCTCCTAACAGCAAGCCAGCTGCAGCACCCCTATTGTTCAATCACCTTCCAAAAGCCCCACCTCTGAGTATATGAGGGGCATTCTTCTTTTATTGTGCTTTTTGTTTGTTTGTTTGTTTTTTGAGACAAGGTCTCACTATGTAGTTCAGGCTGCCCTTGAACTCACTATATAGTCCAGGCTGGCCTTGAACTCTTGATCATCCTCCTGCCTCTGTCTCCTGAGTGCCGGGATTACAGGTGTGTGCTACCACACTCAGCTAATGAGGGCATTGTTTTGTTTTGTTTTTTTGGTATCAGGGATCAAACTCGGGTCCTTGCACTTGCAAGGCAGGTGGTGGAACCACTGAGCCAAATCCCCAGCCCATGAAGGGTATTCTTGATCTCAATCATACCAAGGGATGTTCTTCCAAGTTCTGATTCCATACTCTTCAAAATTACCAACATCATAAACCACAGAGAAAGTTTGAGAGGCTGTCACAGACCAGAGTCTGTGTAAGAAAACATGAAATAGGATTTTAAAAAAAGGGACAAGTAAAAATTCCAATTAAATAATAAAAAAGTAAATAAAATTAGACAAAATTAGCAGGAAAACAACAAACAAGAAAAATATAAAGCATAAAAACAAGAAAAAAGAGGCAAGAAAATAAACAAAGAAAAAATTAAAATGAGTAAAATAATTTCTTTATGGCAATGTGTTTGGATGGGTAAACTTACTTCCCAGGACCTGTAGTACTGGAATCCACCAGTATGGGGGAGGGACAATGTGTCACAGTGGAGTCTGCTGTGTTTCCTTTCCATTCACTTAACAGGCTGTTGCTGTGTGATTGCTGAGCCCTGCCCCATTTTTTAGTCCTCCATGGGAGAAGCCAGTCCATGGTACGATGCCTACCTCAAAGCTATGTTCACTATAGAGACTTTTATTTTGCTTGCTGATTTTTGTGTTCCTAGAGTCTCTGCAATCCCCCAATAGACCAGAGGCCCTTACCTGTGCACCTGGGCACACAGTAAAGATCCAAGCAAGAGGCACATCCCTGAGTATTCTGGAGGGTGAGGGAAGCAAACAGACCACTGAGTGCTGTGCTGGAGAAGGACTGAGGAGAACTGAAGAATTCAATATGCTTGAACCTGGTGCTTTCTGATCTAGCCTCCTCAGAAAACCATAAATAATGTGCCTATCTTCAACATAGCTGGCAGTACTACTAACCACTCTACTCTCCACAATCTAAGTTCCATAACTTCTTAAACTTCTCACAATTGTGTGCAACTAATTCTCCCATTCTCTGACTGTTTTGTGGCCATCTACTACCTACTCATTGCAAAAAGGTGTCTCTAGGAAACTTGATATGTGGCTGTTCTGTGACTTCTAATTCCTGGAATAGTTCAGCCTCAATAAGCTCACTCTGAGGATGGCTCTTGGTTATAGCACTACTAGACACATCAAGTGCTCCTGGTTATTGTAGTTAGAAATATGTCAAGTGCTGCAATGAATTTTTTCTCAAAAGCCAGCCTTACAAAAAGAGTCAATTTCAGATTAAACCCCACCTGGATTTACAGCACACAATAACCATGGGCACATATGGCATAATTTCTGTCCTTCTTACTTATTGGAATTTGAGACCCTTTGAAATGCTGTTTTCCATTTCCCAAAACTGACCATCTCCAAGACCCATATACTGGCTCTACCTCTGTGTACCCAGACTGACTCTCAGTGCTCTTTAGTTCTATTCCCTTTGAGGTTGCATTTTTCAGGATTAGCTGGAGAGTGGCTCTCAGTCAGGGAATAGTCCACTTCTCACGTTCTGCCTCAGTTTGCCTTAGGTTAGGGAGGTAAGCATTCAGTGTGCTGCTGAGAAACTCTGACTTTTAGATCCCTGATGGTTTGAAAACCAATAGTAACAAACACAGGGGAGGAGACAGAGGAGAGAAATTGGTCAGGGAGGAGGGCTCTCAGTATGGATGAAGAGGATTGGCTTAGACGGTGATCTGCCAGTGGCCTGTCCTATCTCTACTGGTCAATACCTTGATGGAATGCACCTGCAGGTTGAAGCGAGCAATCAGTTCTCTATAGCTGTCAGCTCTAGTGTTGCCTGGTCTGTAGCAGATCTTGTTGCAAGAATCAGTGCAAACAGAATGGGAAAACTACTGAAGTGGAGGCTTTTTCTGCTCTGCATGGAAATTGGTAATTCTTTGACTATGGGTTGAAGTGTTTACCATATCAGTTACACTCACTCATGGCATAGAGTTTTAAGTAGGGCTTATCTTTAGCCCATTTCCTTAAGTTGTATTAACTACTGCAGGTCTCTGAGGAGTGATATATTGTTGCACTGATTGTGGTTTTGGACCTGTCCAACTTGCTTTGTCCACCCTTAGTCTTTGGTTCTTCTTATTTTTTTTAAAATCACTTTAGGGATCCACTTCTAATTTCTCAGCTCTATGCACCATTCACCTCTGGTTTATTATTTGGGTGAAGATACAGAAACTCTTGGATATCAAGGGACTTGCCTTCTGTGGACATAGCATTTCCTTCTCCTTAGTGTGAGGCTCTAGATATATCTGTGCCTACCCTAAATCCCTATGGTAAAACATTTACCTGCTTCCCAGGTAGTTTGGGAAATCTCTGCTCTCAATGTCTTCTTTTTTCAGCAAACTTTCCCTAGGCAGCCTTCACTCTTCAGTATAGAGCATGTGTACATTACTTTTATAAGAAATGTGTTGTAAAGGAGACAAAAAGTACTGCTGAAAATGTCCAAGTCTGTTTCAGTCACAGAGCACCAATACATGAAAACTATAAGTGCTTAACTGATATGAGGCTCTGGTGGAGAATGGCAAATTCTCTTTCCCTCAGGGATCAAAGCATCTCCCAAGACATCTCATTTGGATGCAAGAAAATTGGAGAGTGAGAAGTATGGTTTTCAGCCTTGAGATAAGGTCATAATAATTGGGAACTCTAAGGTTGGAGGTGAATTAAGGAACCTGTTATTATGGAAGGAATTGTGCAAATGACACACAGAGAGGTAGCAGAATGGAAGAAAAAAAGAAAAAGGATCTATAACACCTAATGGCAGTGCCCTGATTGATTCCCTACTGGGTTACAACTCCTTCTTTTATAGGGTCTCACAGCCTTGATCTCATTCAGGTGGTTCCATTGCATTTTCACAGTTCACATTGCTGATATTCAAAACATGGTGGAGAGGCAGTTGAATTTCAACCCAGATACAGTTCTTTGTTATTGAAAATTACCTTTAAGATTTATCTATTCTAGACCAAGAGAAGGGAGCATATTTGGTCAACAAGGCTAATAATGGTTCTTTTTATTTACAAAACTTTTTAGGGAGACTAGATGCCTCTGGTCCCAGTTAACTCTGAACTAAACAGAGCAAAGGGCAGAAATTATCTTACGTTGTGACATTTCCTAGGTTTTTTGCTATTAAAGTTTTCCCTATCACTGTTGCTCCTGCTTATGACTCATGTTCTTGCCTAATAGTCCAAGAAATCCAACTGCATAAGGGTCCAAATGCTCCTAACCATTAAGATTTCTAAATGCACCTTTTCTCACTCTCCATTCTGGTGAGCTTTGTTCAGATGATCTGATGCTAATCAAACTTTTCTGTGTTTAGTCATTTTCCCTGGAAACCTTCTTTGACTCTCACTCTATCCACATGCATCTCCTCAGTGCTCCTCCTGGCTCCCTGCCATATCCACTTATTCCACCTCCCTTGCTCTACTTTAATTGCCAATCATTTCTCTAATGCTTGGTCCATGAGAATAGACTCATTGCAGCTCATCTGTGATATGGTCCTACTGAAGGCCCAGAACCATCAGGTTTTCAGCAAGTGTTTCTGCCTGTCTTTCTGTGAGTAGAACTGCTGTAAGCATCACTTAATGCACATTGCACTTCAAGTGTGTAATTCCCATGTAAGACAATCCTAGGAGAAGGACCCACACCAATGCTGTCTCTCAGGAGTGCACTGGCAGGATTTTGTTAGGGACTGCAATTTTGTTAGAAGCCTCTTCTGTAAGATAAATGCCTTGGAATGGCTGCTGCTATTCTGATAATAAATTCCTTTTTCACCTTAAAGTTTCCATTTTCTACATCATACATCACTGGTCATAAATAAAAACTGGCATGCAAACAAGGCTTGTCCATAAAAGGAATGAATGTCTAAGAGTGGCCCCTGAGTGGCTGCCTGTGCAGCTGACATGATCCCCAATCCCCCTGCACTAGTCACCCACTATATAACCAAGCCCCTTCTCCCACTCCTTCCCCCTTCTCCTTTGTTCCCTTTTGCCACAGCTCTTTAATGAAGATTTCTTATATGAGCTCTGTCAGTGTGCAGAGTGATCCTTGCCAGGCACCAGTTTCTTTCCTCTGTGACTCAGATCAGGTGCTACCTGGCTCCTGGCCTTAATGCCACAGGCTTAGGGGCCCTGAGCCTTGAGCCATGATCCTCCCACCTGATAACTCGTGTCCATTCACCCAGATGCTGCTATGTGCCCACCACTGGCCTCATCAATAGGTGGGTAACCAGCCTTTATTTGTGGGTTTGTTGGTCTGGCTTTCTATTCCCACACTGAGACACTGGCCTCACCCCATTCTATGAGACTTGGTGTGTTCCCAGACAACTGCAGCCTCTCACTCAAAATTCCTGAGCTCAGGTCCCAAGTCTCCTACAGCCCTTTGGCCTCTCATTCCACCCCTGAGTGGTGACGACCCTCTTACATGGTGCCTATACTCTCACAACTCTCTATCCCTCACTCCAGGACACCTCAGTGAGCAGTGACAGAAGTCTCCTTTCTCCACCATGAGATCAGAACAATCCATTCTGGCAGACTACCCCCTGGGCTGCCTACTCAAAAATCTCATGGCTCTCTTACTCAGGTCCAACCTAAACCTAAATGCCTTATTAGGCTTTCCTCCCAAATTTGGCCCCAATATTTGTTAGATAACCAAAATAAGTGGCCACCTAATGGCTCTTTTGATCCCTCAATTATCTGGGATCTTTACAACTTCTATGAGTACATGGGCAAATGGAGTGAGATCTTCTACTTAAGATCTAAGCCTTCCCTCTGTTCTGCCTGTCAGCCTGCTACTAAAACCTTAAGCTCTCCCTCTGCACCTGAAAAAAATTTAACCCAGAAGATGAGCCTCCTCCTTACCAGAGACCTCTGCCATCTTGCTCTCCCTCTTCCCCTAGTCCAGGTACCTCTTCTTCTTCCCTGCCATCTTGGAAGTCTCCACCACCATCTAGCGACTCTGACCCTACATCCACCTCAAGGCAAAAACTTTGTTATCATCATTCCCTCCTCTGGCTAACTGACAAATGCTCCTTTTGTATTCAACTAAAATAATGTTTGATGGTGTTTGGTTTCTAGATGTTTAATTGATGTGTTTAAAACATTTACACTACAAATTCATAAATTACAGATTAACTTGACCTACTCCCTACTTTCTGCTTACAGACTTCTGACAATACCTATAACATGAGATTATGCTCTCTGTTAATTGACCTGCAAAAGTTTTGCTGAGAACAACAAAAAAGGACACTTTAAGATTTTAATAGATAAAGTCTGTTATAAAAGGTTAATAGTAAATGAGAGAGAAAAAATATTTAAAAAGTTATAAGTAAAAGAGATATACTTTTAAAGGTTTTTATATGTTTGTCTTGTTAAAAAGAGGTAAAAAAAGATATACAAGACCAAAAGGCCTAAATATATTTTTTAAAAAGTGTAAAAAATGATTCAACAAAAATACGTATGTTTGCTTGTTGGTTTTAAATTTGTTATAAAGGTTTACATTTACAGTCATAAAGAGTTTTAATTCCTTTTGATTCTAATTCTACAAGAGATTTTTGTTGATTTAGATCTGCAAAAGTTTTGAATAGTTGTAACTAAAAGAGATTTTATAATTGAATTGACCAAATGCATTTGAGTGCACTCTAGTTTCATAAATTGTCTTATATGTTTGTCTGTGTCTAATTGTTTGGAGGTGTTTGTCCAATTATATTTTTTTATCAGAATGACATTAAAGAATCAAGTAGATTTTTAATTTCTACAACCTGGCTTTACAGGTTAAATAAAAAATCATCAAGATAATTAAATATAAGCTTTTAGTTTAGTTTTGGGTGCACTCCTGTTGGTAAATAAAGAAGCAGCTGCTCAGAAAAATTTATTCTGGTCTTTGTTCACTAATGGGAGCCCCAATAATTTTCATAGCCTTTTGGGAAGATATGCCTCATTAAATGTGTTATAAAATGTTTACATTGGTTATTATCAAAGGGTTGAGTTCTAAATATGTTATTGAGATATGTTTATAATGATCATCTTCAAAATATAATATTTTCTGTAAAAAAACAAGGAGTTATTTAAAAAAGATCCTTTTACTACCAAGCTACTTTACAAGACATAAGATTTCATATCATTGCAATAATTATTATTGCTACTTTTCTGGTGTACAAAATGTATTCATGTTGTCTGACCGTGCAGGTCTTCCAACACATTGTTTATGGCAATAACCTTTTGATCCAGGTATTCTCCCTTCTATTCTGCTCTACCTACTCATGATTACAGGTACATTTGTAGGCCCATACACTTTCCTTAGATGGCATCCTATCAAAAGGTAATAACTTAAGGAAGTTTCCTGGGTGTTTTATTTTTGTTTTTATGTATTTTAATAAAAATATATTTAACAATGGCTATTTTATACTAAGATACATATCTGTCTGTTACAAAGATGTCATCATGATTGTCATGCTAAAATATTATTATGTGTGGCTTCTGATTTCAAGTCTTTTTCTGTTAATATTCTACAGAAAATCAACTACTAAAACAACCATGATTTATAAAAATAATAGCCCTCTAACTGTATTTTAAGTTCCAGGGTGTTTGCTATCTAGATAAAGTTATGACGGTTAAACTCCTACTGTACTACTAATGTCACTTTTCTCTTCTGGGTGTTCAACCACCAAAGGGCAAAGACCAACTAAAAGGTAACTGGGCTAAAAAGATCTCTAATATTTTGGCCCTGGCCCTCCAAGGTCATCAAAGATTCAAGTATAAAAGAACCTTTTCTACAGCATCTTACATCTTTGATAAGTCACCCAAACTCCTGAATAGGGAGATTGCTGGACACCAGAGGACAAATGCAATGTGTGCTAAAAGAGGGTCACCAAAAAAAAAATCTCCCATGCTCTCACTAAAAGCACCATGGTCAAGCAAGGTTGTGACCTGTCCTAACAGCTGACACTGATGGAAGAGCTGAGAGGCTCTCTTCATGGCTCCAAAATAATGCCTAAAGAGACTTAACTGACCTTGACAGATAGCAAGAGGTTCATACTGATTAACACATGTCTCACTTTAACTTGGTGTTAAACAACCAGAAGAAAAGAATAACCAAAAGAGACAATCAATAAACAGGCACTAGTGATAGACTTTTGATGCCCATCACTCCACCTCCCTATAAAGGGATAGATCTCCAAGTGGCAAACCACACAACCCAGACTCAAAACAAGGTTACAACACCTATTTAATACAACATTCTACTATCTCCCTGTCAATATCTCAGACTGTTAGATGTTTATGTCTGTTTACCCCCACTCATTCACTCCAATTCCCATCCCCCTAGATTTTAACCTCTCTGTCTCAAATACTGGCAATTTATCCACAGTTCCGGGACCCTTCGCTACAGGTCTCCCATTTCCTACACAAATCACTAACCTGACATACACAGGGCAAAATGCTAACATCACTTGCCTTGCTTACTCCCTCTTTATCTCAGAAGAGCACCCTGTCTGCCTACCCAATAGCCTATCCTTCATATGCAGACAGGAGGCACTCTGATGCCTCAACTGATCTAAAATTTTCTGTTACATAGTGTTTCTCAGGCCCCCTTGACCAGATGTTTAAAAGGATCCTCCCACAGCCAAAGATCAACAAGAGGGTGGCCCCCTTCCTGGTCCCCTTCTTGATAAAAGTGGTGGTCCTCACTGGCATGGCTATGGGTATATCGTGTATCTCTACCTCTACACATTTCTATCAGACATTGTCAATAAAAATCTTAAAACACATGGACAAAATAAACCAATCCCTGAAAAGAGTCTAGGACCAGATTAATTCCCTAGCAGCTGTCCTGCTCCAAAATAGGTGTGCCCTCGACATGCTAACAAGCAACCTAAGGAAAAACATGCCAGGCTCTAGGTGAAGAGTGTTATTTTATTAACCAATCAGGCATAGTCAAGGCAAAGATTTAAAAATTACAACAAAACATCAAAAACCTTAAAAGCAATGGTTTACATGAGAAAAGATCCAATACTACTCCTAGCTACCACTGATTATGCCATGGCTACTTCGCTTATGGGGACTGCCTACCTACAGGTGTCTTCTGGCCATAGTAGGCCCCTGTCTGTTTTGCTATTCTAATTATTGTAAAATAGTTGTGTGAGTTCTAGCTTTGGTATTCAAGTTTGCTTATTTGTAAAAAAAAAAAATTTACTTTTCATTGGGTTTTTGTCTTCCTTCTGTATCTACAAACCAACTGGGAGTAAATTTATTTCTAAAACAACACAAGTTTTTTCTTGGTTTCACTTACTAATATTAAATTACTAATAATAAATGGGTCTCTGTATCTCAAGGTTACACATTTTTCTACATTTCATTTAAGGCAGAGATAAAATTCCAGGGTTACAGGACATAATAGGCTATTCTTATATCTCACATGTCACTGGGCACCATAAATAATCTCTGTTCTTTACCCTCATTTGCATCCTCATTCTGGGTATGGTTGTCCCTGCTTACTCCTATTCCTCCAGAATCAAATCCAAACAATTTCTAGTCAGACAGTAAATCAGCTTATCTTACATGAAGTGACCACTTCACCAGTCTGCCTTCTGGATAAAGCCCAATGACATGGATCCAGATCCGGCTGCAGTTTCTTCACTTCATAACTCAATTACAACAAGACCTGCATTAGTTCTATCCTCAAAAAAGGTCAGTAGATGGGATCCTGGGTTAGTTAACAGAATATTTCTACCAAAAAGCCCTCTAAGATTTTAGTTCAAAAAATTGTCTTCTATACGCTTCTCCTTATCTGCTGGCTTACACTCCTACTCCCACAGCTACAAGTTGAGCCATTTGATTAAAATCTCCCAATGGCTCAGAACTCTCCCAACTCCAAATGTGGGACAACAATTCTTTTTATATATCTCACAACAATACCTGTCGCCTACTCAGAAAGACCTGATCTGCCGCTTGTCATACTCACCCAAAGATTGTCCTTTCTGTGCTGAATATCATGGCAGAGACAAGGCAATTTAGTTTTACTCCCTGGATTCTGCAGTTCTGACAAAGAGGAGTTTGTGGTTCCCAATTGGCACCTGGGAAATATAAATCATACCTGGTTCCCACCCAACTTTCACACTAGAATTTTGCTCTATCTGTTCTGCCATCCAGTCACCCTCCCAGTTACACATGCTCCCCAATTAAAATAGATGGGCTCATTTAACTCCTTGTACTATTATTTTTTGATTATTGTCAGGGAAGGCCCCTTCCACCTGCCATTCTGATAAGTAACTTCCTTCTTCAAGTTTCTTCAAACTTCTTAGTTTCCATTTTCTACATCATGCATAACTGGTCATAAATAAAAACAAGGTTTGTCCATAAAAGGAATGAATGTTCAAGAGTGGCCCCTGAGTGGCTGCCTGTGCAGCTGACATGATCTCTGATCTGCCTGCACTAGTCACCTACTGTATAACCAAGCCCCTTCCCCTGCTCCTTCCCCCTTCTCCTTTGTTCCCTTTCACTCCACAAAGAATGGCTTCTATCAAGAAATCAATCAATAAGAAATGCTGGTAGGGCTGTGGGGAAAGAGGAGCCATGCTCCACAGCTCGTGAGAGTGTAGAGTGGTGCAACCACTGTGGAAATCAGTATAGAGATACTTCAAAGAACTAGGATTGGAGGTTGCAGTTGACCCAGGTATCCCCCTGCTGGGTATCTTACCCAAAGAATTAAGAGAATCATACCATAATGATATATATGCACCCATGTTCATAGCAGCACAATTCATGAGAGCTAAAACTTAGGAGTAGCGTAATTGCCCATCAACAGGAGATTGGGTAAAGAAAATGTTGTTTTCTAAAATAAAATGGAGTACTACTCAGCCATAAAGATTGAGAAACTAGAGACATTTATAGCTAAATGGATGCACATTGAGGAGATTCTCTTCAGTGAAATAAATAGGGTGCATACATGTAAATATCAAGTAGTTTCTTTAGTGTGAGAAACTGAAAGTGTAAATAAGGACTAAAAAGGTATAATAGATAATGTGAAATAGGAAGAAAAGGTGCAAAGGGGAAGGGAAAATGGGAGGGGTAGGGGAAAAGAAAGATTCGAATGGAATTAACATGAGAAAAAGAAAAAATTGGAAACAATGTTAGTAGATAGGAATGGGTGGAGGGTTGAAGGGAATGGGCCAAAAGTAAGAACCAAGATGGATTATGTAAAGCTGCAAATTTCCAATGATGAATATCATTGCATTGTATAACTTAAATGTACCAATAAAATCAGTTAATTTAAAAAATAATCTAGGGGGCTCTGATGTCTTAAGGAATTTTAAAAATAGCACAAAAGTTAGGACACATTTGAGATATTTTTACAAGATTGATCATGTTTGACAATCACTGAAGATATATGCACTCTTTATTCTACCAGTAATCAGTAACAACCTGAGAAAATTAAATGAGAATATCATACATATAGTGTCTTCGTATATGTTTGCATCCTTATTTATGCTAGATGAGCAAGATTAAACAGAAATCACCTGATAAGACTGAATATAAACAATCAACGCAACATTTCAAGAACAATATATGGATTCCAAATCCACTTATTTCAATTAGAATGGGGTAATTTTAGTTGATCTCATTAATATGAATTTAACTGTATAATATCGTATTTAAAAGTTATTTTGGTTGTAGATACCAAACTTTTTAAAGATTTCTCCATATGAGTGAGTTCTTCCTTCCTCAGAAGAGGGAACATTTCTTTTTCTTTTTATTGAGTTTATTGGTACAATCTAAGTCTACAATACAGTTACATTCATTACTGGGATCCTGTACCTTCACATGACAGGTCTTGGTTCTCATTTTTCCCCTTGTCCCTGCCCTCCTTTCACCCCTTCCTTCCCTCCCTATTAACAAACTCTTTATTTCCATTTTTTCATTTTTTCATATTTTTTCCCTTATTTCCTTTCCCCTACCCTTCCCACTTTCCCTACACCTTTAGCCCTTTTCTTCCTATTTCACACTCTTAATTATCCCATTAGGATCTTGTGTACTATTATAGTTTTTCACATCAGAGAAACTATTCGGTATTTAACATATGTGACTTATTTATTTCACTTAAGAGTATATCCTCAATATGTGTCCATTTTCCTATGAATGACTCTAATTTCTCACTCTTTATGGCTGAGTAGATTCCATTTTATAGAAAAACCATATCTTCTTTATGCCCTTTCCAACAGATGGGCAGATGGGCTGTTTCCAAGTTTTAGCTATTACAAACTGTGCCACTATAAACATTGGTGTGCATATATCACTGTGGTATGATTCTTTTAAATCTTTTGGAAAGATACCCAGCAGAGGGATGGCGGGGTCAAATGGAACCTCTAGACCTAGCTCTTTGAGGTATCTTCTTATTGATTTCCATAGTGGTTGCACCAGTCTGCACTCCCACCAACAATGGAGAAGGGTTCCTTTCTCCCCACAACCCCGCCAACATTTGTTATTGTTTGATTTCTTGATAGCAGCCATTCTTTGTGGGGTGAGGTGGAATCTCAGTGTTGTTTTCATCTGCATCTCTCGAATGACCAGTGATGTGGAACATTTTTTCATATATTTACTTGCTGCTTTTACTTCTTTGTCTGAGAAATGTCTGTTCATTTCAGGTGCCCATTTTTGAACTGGATCTTTATATTTGGAAGGCTGATTGTTTTGAGTTCTTTATATATTCTAGATAATAGTCCTTTGTCTGAGGAGCAGCTAGTAAAAAGCTTTTCCCACATTGTAGGTTGTCTCTTCATTCTGTTGATGGTTTCTTTTGCAGTGAAGAAGCTTTTCAATAAGAGGAGATCCCAGTTGTTGATTCTTTCTGCTAGTTCCTGTGCTACTGAGGTCTTGTTCATAAAGTCTTTTCCTATGCCAGTGTCTTCAAGAGTTCTGCCTAATTTATCTTCCAGCAAGTTTAGTGTTTCTCTTTTAATATTTAGGTCTTTAAACCACTTGGATTTTAATTTAGTGCATGGTGAAAGATAAGGGTCTAGTTTTAATCTTTGGCAGGTTGAGATCCAGTTTTTCCAACACCATTTATTTATTTATTTTTTTTTATTGAGTTTATTGGTACATTTAGGGATACAGTACAGTTACATTCATTGTTGGGATCATGTACCTTTACATGGCAAGTCTTGATTCTCATTTTTTTCCCCTTACCTCTGCCCTCCCTTCACCCCCTCCTCCCCTCCCCATCTACAAACACTTTATTTTCATCTTTTCATTCTCTCACATTTTTTTCTTTTCCCTTTTTGTTCTTCCCCTACGTATCACACCTTCCCTACACCTTTAGCTCCTTTCCTCCCATTTCTAAATGTCAGTAATCTTATTAGAATCTTATGCATTGTTGCAGAATATTCACACCAGGGAAACTATTTGGTATTTACACATGTGGGACTTATTTATTTCACTTAGGAGTATATCTTCAATATGTATCCATTTTCCTATGAATGAATCTATTCTCTCGCTCTTTATGGCTGAGTAATATTCCATTTTATAGAAAAACCACATCTTCTTTATCCAGTTTCCAACGGATGGGCAAATAGGTTGTTTCCAAGATTTAGCTATTACAAACTGTGCCACTATAAACATGGGTGCGCATACTTCTCTGTGATATGATTCTTTTAGTTCTCTTGGAAAGATACCCAACAGAGGGATGGCTGGGTCAAATGGAACCTCCAGTCCAAGCTCTTTGAGGTATCTCCATATTGATTTCCATAGTGGTTGCACTAGTCTGCACTCCCACCAACAATGGAGGAGGGTTCCTTTCTCCCCACAACCCCGCCAACATTTGTTATTGTGTGATTTCTTGATAGCAGCCATTCTTTGTGGGGTGAGGTGGAATCTCAGTGTTGTTTTCATCTGCATCTCTCGAATGACCAGTGATGTGGAACATTTTTTCATATATTTTCTTGCTGCTTTCACTTCTTTGTATGAGAAATGTCTGTTCATTTCGGATGCCCATTTTTGGATCGGGTCTTTATATTTGGGGGGACTGATTGTTTTGAGTTCTTTATATATCCTTGATAATAGTCCTTTGTCTGAGGTACAGCTGGTAAAAATTTTTTCCCACATTGTAGATTGTCTCTTAGTTCTGCTAATGGTTTCTTTTGAAGTACAGAAGCTTTTTAGTAAGATGAGATCCCAGTTGTTGATTCTTTCTGCTAGTTCCCGTGCTACTGAGGATTTGTTCATAAAGTCTTTTCCTATACCAATGTCTTCCAGAGTTCTGCCTAACTTACTTTCCAGCAAGTTTAATGTTTCTGTTTTAATATTTAGATCTTTAATCCATTTGGATTTTAATTTAGTGCATGGCGAAAGATAAGGGTCTAATTTTAATCTGTGACAGGTTGATATCCAGTTTTTCCAACACCATTTATTAAAGAGGCTATCTTTCCTCCACTGAGGATGGTGAGCTCCTTTGTCGAAGATGAGGTAGCTGAGTACATCTGCATTTGTTTTTGTGTCTTCCAGTCTGTTCCATTGATCCTCAGGCCTATTTCTTTGCCAGTACCATGCTGATTTTATCACAGTGGCTTTGTAGTATAGTTTCAAATTGGGAATTGTTACACCTGGTGCCATGTGACTGTTGCCTATAATGGCTTTTGCTATTCTAGGTCTCTTGTGGTTCCAAATGAATTTTTGGATTCTTTTTTCTAGTTCTGTGAAATATAGTGTTGGAATTTCAATTGGCATTGCATTGAATGTATATAGCAGTTTCGGTAGTATGGCCATTTTCACTATGTTGATTCTTCCTACCCAGGAGCAGGGGATATCTTTCCATTTTTTTATATCCTCTTCGATTTCTTTTTTCAGAGTGCTGTAGTTTTCAGTGTAGAGATCTTTTGTTTCTTTTGTTAGATTGATTCCTAGATACTTCATTTTTTTGGATGCTATTGTAAAAGGAATTTTTTCCCTTATTTCTCTTTCTGTCTGTCTGTTATTTGTGTATAGAAAGGCTATTGATTTTTGGGTATTCACCTTGTATCCAGATACTTTACTGAATCTGTCAATTAAGTCTAGAAGTTTTTTGGTGGAGTTTTTTGGATCTTCAATGTAGAGTATCATATCATCAGCAAATAATGATAGTTTAACTTCTTCCTTTCCTATCTTTATTGCTTTAATTTCTTTCTCTTGTCTAATTGCTGTGGCTAATGTTTCCAGAACTATATTGAAGAGAAGTGGCGATAGTGGGCATCCTTGTCTTGTTCCTGATTTTAACATGAAGGTTTTCAGTTTTTGGCCATTCAATATGATGTTGGCTGATGGTTTTTCATAAATAGCCTTTATTAAATTGAGGTATAGACCATCTATTCCAATTTTTTGCAGGGTTTTTATCATGAATGGGTGTTGAATTTTATCAAATGCTTTTTCTGCATCTATTGAGAGGATCATATGGTTTTTGTCCTTGACTTTGTTAATATAATGTATTACATTCACTGACTTTCGTATGTTGAACCACCCTTGCATCTCTGGAATAAATCCGACTTGGTCATGATGGATGATCTTCTTAATAATCCTCTGTATTCTGTTTGCTAGTATCTTATTAAGGATTTTTGCATCTATATTCATTAAGGAGATTGGTCTGTAGTTCTCCTTTTTGGTTGTATCTTTCTCTGGTTTGGGAATCAGAGTGATACTTGCTTCCAGGAATGAATTTGGAAGTATAGCTTCTCTTTCAATTTCATTGAAAAGTTTGAAGAGTAATGGTAGTAGTTCTTCTCTAAATGTCTTGTAAAATTCAGCAGTCCAACACCATTTATTAAAGAGGCTATCTTTCCTCCAATGGAGATGGCCAGCTCCTTTGTCACAGATGAGGTACATCTGGGGTTGGTTTTGTGTCTTCCAGTCTTTTCCACTTATCTGCAGGTCTGTTTCTTTGCCAGTACCACGCTGTTTTTATCACAGTGGCTTTGTAGTATCATTTCAGATTGGGAATTGTTATACCCTCTACAATGTCTCTGTTGCCTAGGATGGCTTTTGCTATTCTAGGTATCTTCTGATTCCAAATGAATTTTTGGATTCTTCTTTCTAGTTCTGTGAAATATAGCATTGGAATTTCAATCGGGATTGCATTGTATCTGTATATCAGTTTTAGTAGTACAGCCATTTTCACTATGTTGATTCTTCCTATCCATTTTCCTATATCCTCTTCGATCTCTTTTTTCATAGTGCTGTAGTTTTCAATGTAGAGGTCTTTTGCTTCTTTTGTTAGATTGATTCCCAAAAATTTCATTTTTTTTGGGGGGTGTTATTGTGAAAGGAATTGTTTCCCTAATTTCTTGTTCAGTGAGTTTGTTATTTGTGTACAAGAAGGCTATTGATTTTTGGGTGTTGACCTTTTATCCAGATACTCTGCCAAAAGTGTCAATTAAGTCAAGAAGTCTTTCAGCGGAGTTTTTTGGGTCTTCAGTGTAGAATATCATATCATCAGCAAATAATGACAGTTTAACTTCTTCCTTTCCTATCTTTATTGCTTTAATTTCTTTCTCTTGTCTAATTGCTGTGGCTGTTGTTTCCAGAACTATATAGAAGAGGAGTGGTGATAGTGGGCATCCTTGTTTTGTTCCTGATTTTAACGTGAAGGTTTTCAGTTTTTGGCCATTTAATATGATGTTGGCTGTTGGTGTTTCATAGATAGCCTTTATTAAGTTGAAATATAGACCATCTATTCCAATTTTTTGCTGGGTTTTTATGAATGGGTGTTGAATTTTGTCAAATGCTTTTTCTGCATCTAGCGAGAGGATCATATGGTTTTTGTCCTTGATTTTGTTAATATGGCATATTATATTTATTGATTTATGTATGTCAAACCATCCTTGTATCCATGGAATAAATCCAACTTCATCAGGATGTATAATCTTCTTGATGATCCTCTGTATTCTGTTTGCTATCATCTTATTGAGGATTTTTGCATCTATATTCATTAAGGAGATTGGCATGTAGTTCTCTTTTTTTTAGTCACATCTTTCCCTGATTTGGGAATCAAAGTGATACTTGCTTCCAGGAATGAATTTGGAAGTATTGTAAAGGGTAGGTTTTTTTTGTTGTCGTTGTTTTGTTTTTTGTTTTTTTTTTTTTTTTGTTTTTGGTACCCGGGATTGAACTCAGCTCCTTGTGCTTGCAAGGCAAGCCACCAAAACGCTGATCTAAATCCCCGGCCCAGAAGCAGGAACATTTTTTAATGAAGAAAAGTGTCATATCAAGTTGCCTTGGTTTTACACATCTCTGGGGTGCAATGTCCTGGTTCTCAGATCAACTCTTTTGCATTCTTGCCTCTGATGACTTGTTTTCAACATCTCTGTTGATCTCCCAGAAGTTGAGAGTAACTACAAGAGGCTGGCAACAGAGGATGAGAGCGTTGGAAAAGTCATGGATACTAAACTATAGTTACACAGGAGTAAGAAGTTTTGCTGTGTTACTGCATAGTAGGGGACAGTAGATAGTGATAGTGTAGTGTATATTTCAAAACAATTCAAAAATAGACTGGGAATGTTTCCATCACCAAAAAATGATAATATTTGAGGGGACAGACATGCGTACTTTGATTTGAACATTACAAAATTCATACCTGCAAAAAACATAACATGGTGCCCATAAATAGGTAAGATTTTTATGTGTCATTGAAAAACTAATCCAAATAAATGAACTAAGACCACAAAGAAAAATGAATTTCTGTCATTTTCAGCAAAATAGAATAAGAGGATGCTATATGAAGTGAAATAAGCCTGGCAGAGAAAAATAAGTACTGTATATTCTCTCTCATAAGTGGAAACTGAAAAATTTCATGTGAATTAGTATAATGACCTCCAGCGATTGGAAGGGATGGTGATAAAAGGAAAGGGGGCATTCACGGGTACAAACTATATCTATGTGTGTGCAAATTCACACTAAATGCCAGCTATATCTGCAATTAGTATATGTTAATAGTCAAAATTCAACAATAAAACATAAATGGGAAAATAAATTAGGAGAAATTAGATAGTGACTAATCTTCTACCTTCAAAGACATAGAGGCCAGGTATGATTCCAGATGCTTATTATCCCAGAACTGAGGAGACTGAGGCACAAAGATTGTCATTCAAGCATAGTGAGTTCAAAGCCAGCCTGAACTGCATAGCAACACCTTATCCCCCAAAAAATCAAACAAAGAAAAAAACAAAAACAATCTTCCCCATGATGAATGCAAACATAATGTACTACACACATGTACTAATGAAAAAGAAGGAAAAAGACATAGATTTCCACAGATATAAATTTGAATCCACCTCATTTAACACCTATTGCAATATATACACAAATTATGTACTAGATGTAAAAGGTAAAAAAAATGCACTTGAATAAAAATAATAAAAGTTACATTTAAATTTTCATGTATGTTGGTTCATAGTTCTCTTTCTCTATGAAGGAAGAAAAAATTATTCTGTAATCATTCATGAGATAGACTAAACATGGGTCTTATAATAATATTTTCAAATTACTTTTCTTGTCACAGTTGTTGCTAAGTAGGTCAGGCTGGCACTTTAACTAACTTAATAGGCCAGGCTAGCCTTGATTTGAGGTTATAGCCTGCCTACCTCCAGAGCACTGTAATTGTTATTAAACAATGCAATGTATGTTGACAAAAACTGGACTTACCTAAAACATAAAAGACTATTTATAAGGATCATTGCCATGCAAGAATTTAGACTACCATGATTATAGTCCTGTGGTCCATCTTATCCCAGACATGGGGAATCCTCATGTTATGTTCTTCTAGCTACCTAATATAAAATCCACTTCAGTGTTATTAATATAAAACCACAGTCAGTGCTATTTAATTTGAAGTGAATGAGCCATTAGATTTCCAGTTGAAAGGCAAAAGTGAGCATTTAAAAGAATAAGGAGAAACACTATAAATGATAGTTTAAGGCTGTAGGGCTCTCTGTTGCAGAACAGGAACGGGGATCAAAGAGAGCCTTGATAGATTGCAGATTGTGAAAAGATAGTACAACCTTATGCAATGAGGGACTGAATTGGTTTGTGGTTTGCCCAGCCAGCTACGAAGACAATTTTGGACAACTGGGGAAATCTGAATACTGAGTTAGAGTTTGGACTGAGAAAAATGTACTCATATGGCAAAATGAGAGTATTTCACAGGAAAATGATCCTTTACAATGTAACACACACAGAGCATTCTTTTGTGAATCTCTACTTATGTTACTGTTCTCCCATGCAATCATCTAATATGTACAAGGCCATAGAACTTTTTGAGTACTAGATTTGTGGTATATCAATTATCCCACTGAGTGTTCTTCATGGCATTGCAGGAAGGGGAAAAACTTATCTTCAATTGCTACTATCTCAGCATAAGAGGGGCCTTGGATAAACAAACTGCTGATGAAGGAAATATGGTTCCTCCTGACCTTGAAAATCACACCTACTGTTCCCCACCACATGCTGTGTGGACAGATGTGGTCCACATATGACTACCTTTTCACAGCAGATTTTCGTTCTGGTGCTGGTTCTGCTTCCTCAGTAGATGTGTGGCTATACAGAAGAGAATCTCTTGTTCTGAGATTTTGAAAGGAAAGGAGGCCTTGATCAATGGTGCCGCTGTATCCCACAGATTCCCTGAAGGACCAGCACCTGGCCATGGGCCCTCAACATAGGTCACTTTCCTGCTTTGGGTTTACCTGCTCTCAGGATCTGTATACTTACTGGCTGACTTTTTTCATGTTCTTAGCCTATATTGTCCTCCAAAATGACACTGCAAACCTGGAATTTGAGGTGCTCTAAATCTCCCACCAGGGCTTTTCAAGATTGTGAAAGAATATAATAAAGACACCAGATTGACATGGTACTTGTTGAGAAGATCCTGTTCCTCTCAGATGAGCGATAAACTCTGGTATCACATTGTTCCTGGAGTTGGACAGAAAGTCTTCAGGGTTTGGTCAAATCAAGAAGCAGGAGTTCATGAGGGAGCTGATGCCACTAGTTATCACAGACCAACTGGAGAAGCAATGACATCTATGTTGACTTATCTGTCACATGACTCAGACTGGCATTTATTCAAGCAGGTCTATCTCTATCATGTGTATCTATAAATCTATCATTTTATCTCTTTGTCACCTCAATCTCTACCTGTATCCATGTCATCTATATGAATCTATCTATATATTATTTAGCACAATCAGATAGGGCAAGGATGTGGACACATCTGCAGTTGCAAAGGGAACCTGAAGTGTCAGAAGACAAAGAAATGAAAGTCTAATTCTATGTGGACCAACTAGAGCAGGAAAGAGGTCTTAAGTTGAATGACATGCTATTTGTACCAAAGGACAGTCAATGGTCTGTAAAAGGGAACTGTTTCTGTGGTCTCTAAGGTTCATCTGGTTCTACATATGCAATAACCTCTGTCCTTCTTATCCACTGAAATCTGAGTCCCTTTGAAATCCCATTTTCCATTTCCCATTTCCCAAAACTGACCATCTCCAAGGCCCATCTGCTGGCTCTGCCTTTGTTTACCCAGACTCTCAGTGCCCTCTGGTTCTATTCCCTATAAAGATGCACTTTTCAGTATAAGCTGGAGAGTGGCTTTCAGTAAGAGAATAGTTTACTTCTTGTGTTCTGCCTCAGCTTGCCTTGGGTCAGGAGGTAGGCACTCAGTGTGCTGCTGAGAAACTCTGCTGATGCTAATTGATGTTTAGATCCCTGGTGTTTTTGAAAACCAACAGAAACAAACACAGGGGAGGAGACAGAGGAGGGAAATTGGTCAGGGAGGAGGGATCTCAGTATGAATGAAGAGGATTGGCTTAGAGGGTGATCTGCCAGTGGCCTTTCCTGTCTCTACTGGTCAATACCTTGGCAGAATGTATTTAAAGGCCTGAAGGTTGAAGGGAGCAGTCAGTTCTCTATAGCTGTCCACTCTACTGCTGCCTGGTCTGTAGCAGATCTTGTTGCAAGAATCAGTGCAGACAGAATGGGAAAACTACTGAAGTGGAGGCTTTTTCTGCTCTGCATGGAAATTGGTAATTCTTTGGCTGTGAATAAAGAGTGTTTACAATATTAGTTAAGCTCATTCATGGCATAGAGTTAAGTATGGCTTGTCTGTGCCCCATTTCTTTGGGTTGTGTGAGCTGCTGCTGGTCTCTGAGGAAACATCCTATTCCATAAACTGAAGCCTCAGTCCTGGCCAACCTGCTTTGTTCACTTTGGTTTCATCTTATTTCTCGACCACTGAGAACTTCCAACTTCCATGCATTATGTGTTTTTCAACTATGGTTTATATGTGGAAGTAAAAATGCAGGGACTCTTGGGAATCCAGGGGCCACCTGATGAGATGGCAGCCTTGTGAGATTGTCTAGTAGTTAGCATGTTACTTATTGTGGTGGGCAAACATTGCTGGAATAAAGGCCACAGATATGTGTCTTTGTCATTCTGTGGTCTTCTAGGCTCCTTGCCAGTAAGTCAGTTTTTTTCTAATGTGCAAACAATAAGATCATCTACTGATTTTTTCACCTCAGTCTGAGGTTCTAGACATATCCACACCTACAACAAATCCCTCAGTTAAAACATTTCAATTGCTTCCCAGGCATTTTAAGTAATCTCTGATCTTTTTGCCATGTGATTTTTCCTCCTCTTCTTTTCTCAACAGTCTTTCTCCAAGCAGCTTTAGCTCTTCAGTGTAGAAAATGTCGATATTACTTTGATGGAGTATGTCATGAAAAGGAGACAACATGTACTGCTAAAGAAAGGCCAAGTTTGTCTCAGTCTCAGATTAATAACAAAACAAAACTGTAAGTATTTATGTGAAGGGAGGCTCTGATGGAAAACGGGGTAATTTCTGTTCCTTTCAGGGGTACTGAGATAACTCTTAAGAAACCCCATTTGGATGCAGGGAGAGTGGAGAATTATAAGTGAGGTTTTCGTCCTTGAGATGGGTGATAATGATTGGGAACCTTAATGCTGAGGTGGATCAAGGAAGCTGTGGTCCTTCCTTGTGACTGGTGTCCTTGACTAATGTCTTGAGAAATCCATCCACAATCAGTGTCCAAAGGCTCCTAAACATTATGGTTTCTAGGAGCCACACTCTCTCCCTCCTGCAGCTGCCATCCTCCAGTGCCCAGAAGGTAGCCTGGGCCCGGAACCACTGTGGGATGGAGAGTCACGCCCTCTCCCATCTGGAGCCACCATTGCTCCAGCACCAAGAAAATGGCCTTGCGGGTGCCCCTGAACCCCCATAACTACCCCAACCCCGCACGCACTCTCAGACCTCCTGATTGTGCCAGTCTTTGGACCCACTCTGCAGAGGCAGAGGTGGTCATAAAGGATATTTTTCTGAGTTCCCAACTTTAAACGTCTTTAAAGAAATGGTGTGGGAAACCTGTAGTAGAAAGGTGTGGAGTTCAACCGTTCAGAAGGTTGGGGAACTCAATCTGGGCCTTGAAGCCTGAGGTCAGTCTGTGTCATGGGGTTCAGCCATCAGCTAAATGAGATCAGGGGTCTTATGTCCTAGCTCTGTCTGAGCCATTAAATGGTAAATATACTATATTGAAAAGTTTGTTCACTGCAGACATGTCCTGGACTGCTTCTTGATTTCAATATAATTCAAATGGTTTAAGGGTGATAGACTAGTGACTACCATAGGTGGTCAATTTCCAAGTTGTGCTTGATCTTAATGTGTTACTGATGGTATCAGTTGGAATAAAGGATTGTGGTTAATTTGATGAGGTGTTTTCTCTGATGTTATGAAGATAAGAATGTCTGTGGGTCATTAGAGACCCAGAAGCTAGGGTGCAGCTATGTCAGGAAGATTTGGGTGATAATCCAGAGATTAAACCAAGGACAGCCCAATAACAAAAATAAAAATGAGAAAACACTTAAGCAAGACACAAAGACAGACTTCCAGTTCACCAATGGCAAACAGGAGGGCAAATGAGGATGAAAAGTCCTATAGTGAACCAGCAGGACACCCTGAACTCAAAGCACAGGAAGTAACAAAACAGATCAATCAGGCTCCAGAAAAATTCAAAACAGAAATAATTTCCCAGATAACCATAGAGAAAGTGAGCAAAATGGAAGTCGTGATTCTAGATTCTGGAGCAGAAACTGACAAAAAAATAGATTAGCTCAGGACCACGATAGAAGCCATGAAGGCCCAGCATAAGAAAGAAATGGAAAAAATAAATGCCCAACATAGGAAAGAAATGGAATCCATAAAACATATTCAAACAGATATCCAGGAGATTAAACACTCCATTGAAAGTGTACACAACAGAATAAAAGAATGAGAAGATAGAATCTCAGATATAGAAGATAAGATTGCAGTCAGTGACCATGAAAAGAGAGGTCTATTAAAAACAGTAGGGGATCATGAGAAATCGATCCAACAACTCCTACATGATGCAAAGAAGAATAACATAAGACTGATAGAAATCCATGAAGTAGCAGGGAAAATACAAATGACTTAAAAAGCTGTTTGCAGAATTAATGACAGAAAACTTCCCAAACAGAGGGGGAAGAATTTAACATTCAGATAACTGAGGCATATAGGACTCCAACTAGCCACAGTAAAAAAAAATCTACACCTAGACATATAATAATCAAGATCCCAGAAATCCAACAGAAGAACAAAATACTACAGCAGTAAGAGAAAAGAAATAAATCACATGCAAAGGAAAGCCCATCAGAATCACATCAGACTTTTCAACACAAACCCTTAGGGCAAGGAGAGCCTGGAGTGAGATATTTCAAGTACTAAAAGAGAACAACCTCCAACCTAGACTGATGTATCCTGCAAAATTCTCTTTCAAAATGAATGGGGAAATAAGATACTTCCAAGACAAAGAACACCTGAGAAACTACATGAATACCAAACCAGCACTACAAGGAATTCTAAACAAGATCCTAGAAAAAGACAATGAAGTCAATAAAACCATGAGGCCCAACAGAGCAAATCAAATAGGCAAGGCAAGAATTAAAAGGAGAAGGTGAAAAAGTAAAAAGAGTCAACAAAAGGCCAATAACATGTCAATAATAAGTCAGTACATATCAGTTATAACCATCAATGTTAATGGCCTCAACTTAGCAATCAAGAGAAATAACTTGGCAGAATGGAATAAGAAGCAAAATCCAACAATATGTTGTATATAAGAAACACACCTATTGCAAAAAGAACCCCATAGACTGAAAGTGAAAGGATGGAAAACAATTCTCCATGTGACAGGATCCCAGAAAAAAGCAGGTGTAGCAATCTTATTTGCAGACAAAGCAAATTTCAAACCAAAATTGATTCTAGTATTATTGATGTAGGATGGTACCGTATCACACCTCTGTGAATGTAAAATATCTTGTACCTGCTTTATGATATGTAGTAGTGACCATGCTTTATGAGAGCTATATTTAATGATATTACTCTAGAATGTTCTTTTTCCAGATGATGATTAAGATGCTAATAAAAAAATTGCTGCCTGGTACCCCAACAGCAACAGAACTTTGCTGTTTTCTGGATATTATTCTTTTCTTTGTTTTTTTGTTTTGTTTTTTTAATGGAATGTGCTGAATGTCTATAATTTTGTTCAGATGACTGCAGAACCTGGAAAAGCTGTTGCTGCTATTGATGCATAACATACTGCTATTATTGGTCTTTTTATATAAATACAAATATA
>NW_022900928.1:73656332-73688055 GCF_012274545.1 Fukomys damarensis
TATATAAAAAACTTAAAATTTTGGAAACTTTAAAGGTGCTCTCAACTTTGGAAATAGTTATCCCAATTTACTGTGTTGAGTTGGCATTGTACAGAAAGGGACAGCCATATTTGTCTAGAAATGTTAATTTTTTTATTTTTATTTTTTTTCCATTTGTAGAGGGGTAACCCACTGTATTAAATATGTAAGGTCATATCTACATTGGTTTTATTACAGAAACTAATAAAGTATTCTCTAAATAATGAAAAAAAAAGAATAAGACTACAAGAGCAAGAAGCAATTTAAATACGTTCAGGGATGATTTTCCTCTTCAGAATTAAGGATTATTTTAATCTTACATCATTCCCTTTTCTCTTTTACTTTCCTTTTTAGTTTTATTTTAGGATTCCCTATTTTTAATGTTCATACAGAGCTTTCTTTAACTGAAATACCGAATAGTTTCTCTGGTGTGAAAAACTACAATAGTACACAGGATCCTAATGAGATAATTAATAATGTGAAATAGGAAGTAAAGGCTAAAGGTGTAGGGAAAGTGGGAATGATGTGGGAAAGGTAATAAGGGAGAGGAAAAAATATGAGAAAATGAAAAAATGGAAATAAAGTGTTTGTAAATTGGGAAGGGAGGAGGGGGTGAAGGGAGGGCAGGGACAAGGGGAAAAAATGAGAATCAAGACCTATCATGTAAAGGTACAAGATCCCTATAATGAATGTAACTGTATTGTATACCTAGATTGTACCAATAAACTCAATAAAAAGAAAAAAAATTATGGTTTCTAAATATACCATTTGCCATTCTCCATTCTGCTGGCCTCTGCTGTATTTGTCTACTGCTGATCAAACTTTTCTACATGCTTAGGCATTTGTCCTGGAAGCCTTCTTTGACCCTCACTCTATCCACATGCATCTCCTCAGTGTTCCTTCTAGCTCCCTACCATATTCACCCATTCCATCTCTCTTGCTCTATTTTAATTACCAGTCATTTCTCTAATTTTTGGCCTATGAGAAATATACTCTTTGCTGCTCTTCTCTGTGGTATCATCTGTATTGAAAGCCTAGAACCCAGCAGGGTTTTGGGAAGTGTTTGTGCCTGTCTGCCTGCTAATGAGAGATTGCTATGTGCTGTCCATCTGCCCACCCGTACTTCATCACCTCAAGTGTGTAATTCCCTTGTAAGACAATCTCAGAGAGGACACCATGCCAGTGCAGCTTCACAGGAGTACATTGGCAGGTCAGAGTTTGAGGTTGTAGCTTAGTTGAAAAAGTATCCTTTCTCTTAAAACGTTCCTTGCTTACCTTGAATCATTTGGTGTCTTAGGTTCTTTCACCTTAAAGTGATATCTTTTTTCTTCTGTTACCTTCCACAGGGTCTTACCCGGACAGTGGAAGTAGCACATGCACAAATAACTGCAAGCCTTCTTATGTAGAAGGCAACTTTTAAGGTACTGCAACAGTGCTGGATTCCCACTATTTCTGCAATGACCTCTTTGAGCCCACTGATGATTTCATAGCATCAATAAATTATACAGATTTTATTCATTATCTCTTGTCTTCCCTCTCATTTAAATTTTACTCTGGACAAATGCCTCTACAATTTCACTCTTGGAATCATGAAGCCTGATCTAGACACTTCATTTGTGTTACTGCAGACTCACTGGCCACAAAGCCAACATTCTCCTGCTTATTTTCTTCCCAGCCAATGTGAATACTTTCATGGTCTGGAAGGAAAGTGAGTACTTAGAGATGAACACAAAAGTATCATAGACTTTAAGGAGGTTCAGAATAATTATATCCAGTAGAATTTTTTTGGTGATTTTCATAGTAAGTGCAAGGGCAGCAGGTCAGTCTAAACAGTATCACTAACACACCAAATGATGGGAGATGCATAAGAATGTAAACCACATATGAATGGCAGAGGGACTCAAGAAGCTAAGGCTGGGTAGAAAAGGTTGGGACCAGGTTCTGAGGAGCTTGCTCTTATGTCTCACGTTCTCCTATTTAACAATTTCCATGACCAATACATGTCCACATCCATGGTGCATTCATATGTTCAATGACACATAACATGATTCCTCACACAAAGGCATTTCACTCCTGAAATGAGTTGTGTGTCTACTGTGTGCATGAGTCTCCTTTCTAATAATCGTGTTTGCAGAATAGTTAATGTGTCATTTACAGGACAGATGTTTGTTCAGCAGTGAGGGTGGCCCATGGTTGTGGCCAAAATGTGGGGTCACCTGAAGTGTGAAGACATTTATTTCCTCAAAGCTCACCATAACTATCAATATTTCATTTTTCTGTTCCCTTTGACAATGGATTAGACAGCAGAGAGAGTGGTGCTCTTCTGGAGTTTTATCATTACTTCTATAGCTTTCCTCTTCTATCTCCTATCTCCTTAAGGGTCTGTGTGATTCTAGGGAGGCAGTTTTGATCTCAGGCTGCAGGGATGTGCAGAGAGCTTGGGTGGGTGAACCCACTGATATCTGCTTCAAAGGCTTGTGTAGAGGAGCAGCAAACTAAGACTCAGTAGAGAGGACTGGAATTAGAAGAGATGTCTTGAACATATGCAGTGCGTCCTGTGCTGGGCAATGAGGATGGCATGTTTGAACCCTGGAACTGCCTCAGCCCACACAGACCAAGAACAGTAACATCACCAGTATTATCTCCCAAGAACCAAAACAGCTGAATCACAGAGGAATGGTTCAGAGCTGATACATTAAAGCAACTGTGAAAGCCTCTATCCAGTGTCTTCTAGAGTTGTTAGACAATAAAATCAGTAAATGATACACTAAGTTGTAAAAGGCTTTCTTTGATGGAGAACTTTGAATCCTGCTTGTTAGTGCAGTGAAACCAGAGGGTATTTAGGAAGATGATTACCCCCCCATGTTCTGCTGCAGCCCTTTGCACATCCAGCAGGGCAGTCAATTTGAACACACTGGCTTCACACAAGGAGGGCTGGCTCTTATTTTTTGTCTGGGGCATACACAGATATAAAGTCATTAATCACTGACATTCTTAGGATATTATAGAAGGAACAATTGTCTCTTTATGATATGGAAAAAATATTCTAAGGTTCTTATCTAAAAATAATAAATGAATACTGAAAGTCTCTTTCAAATGAAAATTAACTTTGGTAAATATGAAACAGTTAATAAATTTATTATTTCAATCTAAAGCTTCATGTTTGTTTTCTTCTTAGAAGTGGTCATGACAATAAGATAGGTAAAATAAGTTCTGGTATTCTGCAGCCTAGTGAGATGCATTTAGGTAACTAGAACATACTGTATATTTCAGGAAGCCCTGGAAGACAAGAACTTGACAGTTCTAAACATAATGAACAGGGAAAGGAAATGCTAATTATCTTGATTTGATTTGTGCATGCTGTATGGCTGTGTTGAATCATCGCACTGAAGCCCTTTAGTGTAGTAACACATGTTAATAAAATAGATTAATGAATTAAAAATCCAAGATTGAAAACAATATTCCTTCATAACTCCTAATTTCAAAAAAAGTGGAAACTGATCAGAAGAAACAAAGACTAAACTGATCAGAAGGACAGAAAAGGTCACTATATATTTGTTAAGGGAACAATTCAACAAGAAAAGATAACAGTTGTCAATATACTAGCAGACAATAACAGTAGCTAATTGCATAAAGCAAACACTAATAGATATGAAAAATCAAATAAACACTGATAAAGTTATAGTGTGGGACCTCACCCCACAGTCACAAATGGATCCCTCACCTAGACAATAAATCAACCAAAAAATTAGAATTGAACCAAACCTTTGAACAAATAAACTAAATACATGTTTATAGAGTGTTCCATTCAAAATAATAAAATACATATTCTTCTCAGCAGGACACAGAACTTTCTTCAAAATAGATCACATACTGGCCCATTTAGCATGTTGAAGTAAATGCAAAAGAACCAAAATTGTCCTAATCATAGTATCAGATCATAGAGCAATGAACCTCGAAGTCTATGACAAAAGAGACCTCAGAAAGTATGCCAACATGTACAAATTAAACAATACTCTTTTGAATAATCAATAAGCCACAGAAGAAATTAGACAGAATCTACAAACTCTAATGCCAGTAAAACATACTGGACCTTATGGTACACAATGAATGCAGTCCCAAGAGGGAACATTTTTAGCAGTGAATGCTCACTTTAGAAAACAGTGAGCTCAAACAAATAACCTAATGATGCTTCTCATGTCCTAGAAAACCAAGAACAATCCTAACCTAATGCTAGTAGGAAGGAGATTATAAAGATCAGAGCATAAAAGAAGGAAACAGACTAAAAAACCACACAAAGAATCAATGAATCAAATAGTTGATTCTTAGGGAGTGAAGGGAGGGGAAAAAATGAGAACCAAGATCTATCATGCGAAGGTACAAGATCCCATTGATGAATGTAACTGTACTGTATACTTAAAAAGTATGAGTATCCTTTGAGATTCTTTCTTTTTTCTAATTGCTCTGGATAATAGTAAACAGGAGAGTTAACAGTGGACATCTATATTTAGTTTCCAATTTTATAAGGAAAGCTTTCAGTTTTTGACCATTTAGCATGATGTTGGCCATTGGTTTGTCATAAATAGCTTTTATCAGATTGAGATAAAGACATTCCAAGACTATTTTCTTCAGGGCTTCTATCATGAATGGATATTGGATTTTGTTGATGTTTTTATCTGTCTAGTGAGATCATCATGTGAATTTATTTTTGATTATATAGATATAGTATATTACATTTATTGATTTGAACCAGCTCTGCATTACTAGAAGGAATCCTATTTGGTAATTATGTATGGCCTTTTTAATAATTTACTGTATTCTACTTGCCAGTATCTTATTGAGAATTAAAGAGATTGGCTTGCAGCTCTATTTTTTGGTTGGGGTTCTTCTCTGGTTTTATAATAAGGTAAAGTTTGCTTCCAGGAATGACTTTGGGAGTACTGTTTTCCTTTCCATTTTATTAAAGAGTTTTAGGAGGTATTGACATTAGATATTCCTTTAAGTTTTATGAAGAATTTGACAATGAGTCCATTTGGCCTCAAATCTTCTTAATTGATAGTTTTTTTTATTACTTCTTCTATTTCATTGACTGATGGTGGAGTATTCAGAATCTTCATATCTTCTTGGTTCTGCTTTGGTAGTTTATATACCTCTAGAAATTTATCCATTTCTTCTGAATTTTTCATTTCTTTAGAGTACAGATTCAAAAAGTAGCCACTGAAAACCTTGAATTTGGCAGAATCTACTGTAATTTCACTTTTTTTTTGTTTCTTATTGCACATATTTGGGTCTTTTCTTATTTTAGTGAGATTAGGTAAGAATTTGTTGACTGTGCTTAATCTTTCAAAAAATAATTATTAAAACGAAAGAAGTAGGTGACAGAACATCAAGCTGTAATCACTCAGTGTTTATTATCTTTATATTATAGAACAATACTTCTAATTCAATCTAAATGTGTTCAAATTAAATCTATTTTCATTATTAAGAACTTCTGGCCCTGGTCTGCATCCAGTAGAAGATGGAAGGTGGAGGTCTGAGACAGCGGGACAGCTGTGCAGAGATCCCATTCTCATTCCAGCCTGCCTCAAGCCAACCTGTGAGGACTGGTTAGCCATGCCCTTGCCCCGCCCTTGCCCTGGCCTGTATTCAATGGAAAGTGGAAGGTGGAAGTCTGGGACAACCATGCAGTGATCTTATTCTCACTCTGGCATGCCTCAAGCCAACCAGTGAGGACTGGTTTGCCACGTGGGTGCCTCTACAATACCCCCCCACACCTCCTGCTCTCAGGCCTCCTGATTGTGTCAGTTTTTGGATCCACTCTGCAGAGGCACAGGTGGTCATAAGGTCATTTTTCTGAGCTCCAGAAGATAGAAGTGAACAATTGCAATAAAGGCAGATCAGATATCCATAGTTGGTAAGTTGGAGATAGCACCACCTTCCATCAGAACTTTGAATATCTTCAGAGAAAGGGCAGAGGGAACTTGTAGTAGAACCTTGCAGAGTTCAACCCTGCAGGAGGTCAAGGAGCTCAGTTTGGGCTTTGCAGCCCAAATTCAGCCTGAATCTCAGAGGTCAGCCATCAGCTAACTGAGACTAAAGGACTTAGTTCTGCACATGGCTGCACACATTATATATTATAACAGCAGAGATATAGTCTGAAAGAGGCCCTTCAAATTCTTTTTCTTCTTTCTTTTCCTCTTTCCACTCTGCAAATTCTTTATTTTTTCTGTCTTCTTTTTTCCAACTCAGTCTCTTGCTCCCCCATATTATTCTTTATCTCCCTTTCTGTTCCTTTCCTAAGTCAGATTTCTTCTTTTAATCTTTTCTTCTTTCTTTATTTTCTTTTCTTCTGTCATTTTTCTTTACTCAAGTTTCAATAGTCTCAAAGGAAAGTGAGTCCCTATTACTGTTAACTTGTTATATTCTTGTCCTTATTCTTGCACTCTGTCTATCCCTCTTGTCTTCAACAGTTTCCTAGAGTTTGTGTGGTCATCCTGTATCCTCTGGCTTCACTAGAAACTTTCTCTAATTCTTTCACCTATCTACTCCTCTCATCCTGACTCTGTCTAAGCCCCCATTCTAAAGGGTAAAGATACTACATTAAAGACTTTATTCACTGTAAACATATTTTGGGCTGCTCCTTGATTTTGATTTAATTCACATGGATTAAAGATGATAGATTAATGACTACCACAAAAGGTCGATTTGTAAGTTGTGCTTGATCCTATTGCATTGCTGACTGCATCAATTGGGCTAAAGGGTTGTAATTGATTTAATGAGTTGTCTTTTCTGATATTATGAAAAGAGAATGTCTATGAGTCATTAGAGACTCAAAAGCTAAAGCACAACTATATCAGGAAGATTTAAGTAATAACAAAGGAATTAAATGAAGGACAACCCAACAACAAAAATAAAAATGAGAAAACACTTAAGCAAGACACAAAGACAGACTTCCAGTTCACCAATGGAAAATTCTGGGGCCAATGAGGTTGAAAAGTATGACAGTGAGCCACCAGGATACCCTGAACTCATAGCACAGGAAGTAACAAAACAGATCAATCAGGCTCTAGAAAAATTCAAAACAGAAATAATTTCCCAGATAACTACAGAGATGGTGAGCACAATGAGAGACATGATTAGAGACTCTAGAACAGAAACAGACAAAAAAAAAATGATGAGCTCAGGACCATGAAAGAAGCCATGAAGGCCCAGCATAAGAAAGAAATGGAAACAACAAATGCCCAACATAGGAAAGAAATGGAATCCATGAAACAGATTCAAACAGATATCAGGAGATTAAAAACTATTGAAAGTTTTTGCAGAAAGATAAATGAATGTGAAGATAGAATTTCAGATATAGAAGATAGGATTGCAGTTAGTGACTGTGAAAAGAGAGGTCTCTTAAAATCAGTAAAGGATCATGAGAAGTTGATCCAACAACTCTTAGTTGGTGCAAAGAAGAATAACATAAGACTGATAGGAATCCATGAAGTAGCAGGAGAAAATACAAAAGACTTTCAAAAAAGCTGTTCACAGAATGAATGACAGAAAACTTCCCAAACAGAGCAAAAGAATTTGACATACAGATAAGCGAGGCATATAGGACTCCAACTAGTCACAATCAAAAAAAAAAATCTACACCTAGACATATAATAATCAAGATCCCAGAAACCCAACAGAAAAACAAAATACTACAAACAGTAAGACAAAAGAAACAAATCACATGCAAAGGAAAGCCCATCAGAATCACAGCAGACTTTTCAACACAAACCCTCAGGTCAATGAGAGCCTGAGTGAGGTATTTCAAGTCCTAAAAGAAAAAACACCTCCAATTTAGACTGATGTATCCTGTAGAACTCTCTTTCAAAATGGATGGGGAAATAAGATACTTCCATGACAAAGAACACCTGAGAAACTACATGAATACCAAACCAGCACTACAAGGAATTCTAAACAAGATCCTAGAAAAAGTCAATGAAGGCAACAACACCATGAGGCCCAACAGAGCAAATCAAATAGGCAAGGCAAGAAATTAAAAGGTGAAGGTAAAAAGTAAAAAGAGTCAACAAAAGGCCAATAACATGTCAATAATAAGTCAGTACATATCAGTTATAACCATCAATGTCAATGACCTCAATGCACCAATCAAGAGAAATAGACTGGAAGCAAAATCCAATGAAATGTTGTATACAAGAAACACACCTAGTGCAAAATGAAGCCCATAGACTGAAAATGAAAGGATTGAAAACAAATTTCCATGTGACAGGAGCAATCTTATTCGCAGACAAAGTAAATTTCAAATGAAAACTGATTAAGAGAGACAAAGAAGGCCACTACATCTTTGTAAAGGGAACAATCCAAGAGGAAGAGATGACAATCATAAATATATATACACCAAATATTAATGCCCCCAACTATATAAAACAAGTATTAAGTAATATGAAAAACCAAATAAGCACTAATACAATTGTAGTGGGGGACCTAAATACCTCACTAACACAAATAGACAGATCATCTAGGCAAAAAATCAACAATGAAATATTAGATCTGAACCAAGCTTTTGAACATGTGGACTTCATAGATGTCTATAGAATGTTCCATTCCACAAAATCAGAATATGCATTATTTTCAGCTGCACATGGATCATTCTCCAAGATAGACCACATACTAGCTCATAGAACAGGTTTGAATAAATGCAAAGGAACCAAAGTTATTCCCTGTATATTATCAGATCATAGTGCAATGAAGCTGGAGATCAATAGCATAAGAAACCATAGAACTTCACAAACACGTGGAAATTGAACAACACTCTTCTGAACAATCAAAGGGTCACAGAGGAAATTAAAGAAGAAATTAGACAGTTTTTACAAATAAATGAAAATGCCAATACAACATACAGGAATCTATGGGACACAATGAAAGCAGTTCTACATGGAAAATTGATAGCTTTGAATGCTGACACAGGGAAAACAGAGTGAGCTCAAATAAACAACCTAATGATGAATGTTAGACTCCTAGAAAAACAAGAACAATAAAAACCCGAAGCTCATACAAGAGAGGAAATTATAAAGATTAGAGCAGAAATCAATGCAATGGAAACTAAGACTATAATACAAATAATGAATGAATCAAAGAGTTGTTTTTTTTTAAAGATTAAATGAAATTGATAAGCCCTTAGCTAACCTTGTCAAAAAGGTAAAGAAAAGGCTCAGATCCATGCAATTAGTAATGAAAAAGGTGAAGTCACAACAGATCCAACAGAAATCCAGAGAATTGTCAATACCTACTTTGAGAATCTGTACTCTAACAAAATGGAAAACACAGAAGAAATGGACAGATTTCTAGATACTCATGATACCAATGTTGAATGAAGAAGATGAAAACATTTTAAATACTCCAATTGCAATCAATGAAATTGAAAATATAATTAGAAGTTTACCAATGAAGAAAAGCCTAGGTCCTGATTGATTCACTGCTGAATTTTATAAGACATTTAGAGAAGAACTATTGCCACTACTCTTTAAACTTTTCAATGAAATTGAAAAGGAAGCAATACTTCCAAATTCATTCCTGGAAACAAGTACCAATTTGATTCCCAAACCTGGGAAAGACCCAACTAAAAAAAGAGAACTACGGGCCAACCTCCTTAATGAATATCAATGCAGAAATCCTTAATAAGACACTAGAAAACAGAATACAGAGGATCATCAAGAAGATTATACATCCTGATGAAGTTGGATTTATTCCATGGATACAAGGATGGTTTGACATACATAAATCAATAAATATAGTATGCCATATTAACAAAATCAAGGACAAAAACCATATGATCTTCTCGCTAGATGCAGAAAAAGCATTTGACAAAATTCAACACCCATTCATGTTAAAAGCCCAGCAAAAAATTGGAATAGATGGTCTATATCTCAACTTAATAAAGGCTATCTATGAAACACCAACAGCCAACATCATATTAAATGGCCAAAAACTGAAAACCTTCACGTTAAAATCAGGAACAAAACAAGGATGCCCACTATCACCACTCCTCTTCTATATAGTTCTGGAAACATCAGCCACAGCAATTAGACAAGAGAAAGAAATTAAAGCAATAAAGATAGGAAAGGAAGAAGTTAAACTGTCATTATTTGCTGATGATATGATACTCTACATTGAAGACCCAAAAAATTCCACCAAAAGACTTCTAGATTTAATTGACACTTTCAGCAGAGCAGCTGGATACAAGGTCAACACTCAGAAATCAATAGCCTTTTTGTACACAAATAACAGACTCACTGAGAGAGAAACTGGGGAAACAATTCCTTTCACAATAGCATCCACAAAATGAAAAAAAATTATCACATGCTTGTTCTTCATGTATTTGATGATCTCATGATTTCTATTATTCAGTTGATGTGATGTATTACACTTATGGATTTCCCTATGTTGGACCAGCCTTCCATCCCTTCAATGAAACCAAGTTGTTCAGGGTAAATGATCTCTTGTTGTGCTCTGGAATTTAATTTGCCAGTATGTTGTTTAGAATTTTTATACCTATGTTCATCATGGATAATTGTCTATAGTCTCTTTTGTGTTGTTGCATACTTGTCTGGTTTTGGTAACAGGTAATTCTAGCCTCAGAATGATTTTGGACATGTTTTCTACTTTGCAATTCCACTGAAAAGGTTGAAAAGCAGCAATGCTAGTTTTTGGAAGCATTTTGCAAAATTTTGTAGTGAATGTATATAGTCATAGATATTTCTTTGTTGGAAACTCACATTCATTAATTCAAACTTGTTACACCTTCATTTATTTTTATTTCCTTATGGTTCAATTTTGGTGAATTAGTGAATTTCCCCATTTTTTTTCAACTTGTTTGCAAGTAGTTTCTTCTTATCAAATTTATAACTATCCTTTATATTTTGTGTATTGTTCCCCAAGGGTCCATTTTCACCTTCAACTTTATTTGGATCTTCTATCCATGACTATTTTCTTCAACATAATGATTTGAAATTTGAGCAATTATATATAAGGTTTTAAACTTTTAAATTATAATATATATATATATATATTATGGGTATATTTTAGGTATACAGTATAATGGCATTCATCATTGGAAATTTGTACCTTTAAATGATATATCTTGATTCTTATTTCTTCCCCATTCCCCTGCCCTCCCTTAAACCCCTCTGCCCCTTCCTATTTACAAAGACTTTGTTTCTGTTTTTTCTTTACCTCTTATTTATTCCTTTCCCTTGTTTCCTTTCCCCTACCCCTCCCACTTCACCTTCCCCTTTGTACCTTTTCTTCCTATTTCTCATTATCAATTATACTTTTTAGTCCTTATTTACACTTTCAGTTTCTCACACCAGTGAAACTATTCTGTATTTATACATGTATGTCCTATTTATTTCACTTAAGATTATGGCCTCCATGTGCATCCATTTAGCTATAGATATCTCTAGTATTTCATTCTTTATGGCTGAATAGTACTCCATTTTATTTAAAAAAAAAAACAAGTTTTTTGGGGCCGGGGGATTTAGCTCAGTGGTTCAGTGGCCTGCCTCGCAAGCGCAAGGACCTGAGTTCAATCCCCAGTACCAAAAACAAAAAACAAAAAAAACCCAAAAAAAACAACAAGTTTTTTAATCCAGTTTCTAGTTGATGGGCAATTGGACTGTTTCCAAATTTTAGTTATTACAAACTGTGCTGCTATGAACATGGTGTACATATATGGCTGTGATATGATTCGTTTAATTCTTTTGGGAAGATACCCAGCAGGGAAATAGCTGTGCAAGACATAATATTCTTAATCAAAATAGAATTTTCACTTGTATTCAGTTGAGTAGACTGCAAAGAGATTATATCCATCATAGGAAACTGGAACCCTTTGTGCAAAAGGGGATATACTCTGGAATAGCTCAATGAGTATGCATTGGGAAGTGTAGGTGTTACATGAGATATCAAGAGATCAGCAAGGAAAAATGGATAGATCAAGGAAAATGAGCTCTGGAAAAGAAGCATGTGGGCTGATATATAGGAGAGCATATCTTGCGCATCTCCTCCCTCAGAATTTTGTGCTAACCTAAAGTCATCCACTCCACAAGAGGCACTGTACAACCAAATGATCAGGATGGTTGGTCAAAGGTGTTTTTTAGCCTCCATCTGCAGATAACTCATTGAGTAGATATCATTAAAAAATCCAGTAGCTCTGATGGTAGAGCTAGCTAATGTCCTAATACCTTGACTGTGTCTCACTGATTTCTGAGGGCCTTAGATTGGGATCAAGCACCCAATTATATAGTGTATACTACAGCCAAAAAAATTCCTGACATTGAGTCCTAATAGAGTTTCTATCATCCATAAGATAATTTGATGATATTAGAATCTTTATACCTTAGAAAGGACAGTGATCAAGAATCAGTTATGAAATTAGCTCACGGTTCTGCTAGTGCAGGTAGCATCTAGATCTATGAAAGTGTTAATCTTGCAGAGTGGTTTATCAGAATGGGAAACAGAGGGCCTTGAAGGCATCTGGGGAAAGGGTGTGCATTATGCTATGTAGTTTTTCTCAGGTAAGTGATCAGCATAGGTTTATAACTACACAGTGGGCAAAACAAGGACTTCAATTTTGACACAACTAAGGAACAGAGATGCATGAGGAATCAGAGGCTGTCATCAATCCTAGAGCCACTGGGGCAGTGTTAATGGGTGACGTCTCCAATTGTATTCCTGGCCCACACTATTGGTCAACACAAACTTCTAGCAGTTAGTGAAGGTTAGGACAGAGATATGGCCTCAAGTCTTTGAGAGTAGATCTGAGTGTGGCCAAATCTGAGAAGGTTCCTTTCCAAATAGCCCTGATTACAAATAGCAGAAAAATCTCATCAGAGTGCCATCATAGTTTTAAATAATAAAGAATATGCATTAGAAAGCAAATCATTCTGTGGGCTCCACCCCATGTTAGGTCTGCAGTGAACTCTTACTCCAACTGGAACACTGTCTCCCACTCTTTAAACTTGAATATCTTCAAGGCCTGGCTCATTCACAGTATTATATGGCTCTGTGCATGCAGGGGTCTCTGGTATGGGTATAATTTTGTTCTGATTGCAAAGAGGGATGACTTACACATCTCTTTTAGAGGCCACACACAGCATGGCATACTGGAACAGGCACTTTGTGTGCTCATATAAATATTTCAGATGATGAGATTACTTGTTGAACCATCTATAATTGGTCTATCTAAAACAAGTAAGTCATGGGGAAGTGGAACAAAGTGGGTCATGGAAGAGGGATCTGGAGTCTTGCCACTTTTAGAGGGCCTTAGATTGGGATCTGCTTCTGGCCTTTTTTATATCCAATGGCCAACATTGTTGTCTGAATACACTATAAAATGACTGGGTACAATGTGGGGGACCAGCCCCCACTAGTCGAACAGTACCTGAAGGAGAGAGTGAGGATTGAAAAGGAAAGACACTCTAGGCAGAGTGGAGACAAAAGACTGTCTGCTTTAATTGAGGCAAACCTGGTTCTTTATACACACATTATTAGCACATTATCTTGTGTAGATACACAAGAAACATCTGCAGAAAGACATCACAAGAAAATGTTTAGACACCATAATATTTTACGATTCCTAAGGTCAAAAGGTATTCACATGCACTTTGGGCTGGAATGTGGCTTCATTAAGTTGATAGATTAGCTCCTTGTTAACCACTTCTAGTTTTCTGCATACTATTGTTAGGTGAGAGTTTCAGTTTCCCCACATTTCCTCCTTTTTTATTTTAATTAAAAGAAAACAGAACTTCATTCTGTTTCCACAGATAGACTGTGCCTGTCTTAGGCGAGGACCATCAGATGAAATTTCTTACCCGTCATCAAGTAATGGGATATTCCTCTTTCCCATACTCTGTCTTAGGTTGAATATTTCTCTATGGTCCTCTTACCCGTCTTTGACTACCAGCCTCTGTTTAATAAGGAGGATCTTTTGAATGAAGATGGAGACCATGAACTCGACTAGCCACAGTAGTGATGGAAGAAATGAAAACTCTGGTCAAAACAGAAATGACCACACACCCAACACAAATTCCAATTCCAATTACCAAAATGGGCCATAACAGTTTATACCAATGATCAAAAGATGGCAAAACATTCTTAAGATGATCTAAGAAATTTTCAGCAATTTGAGCTGCATCATATTTTAAAGAAGGGGAATTTTGTAAATTTAAAATTTCTTGATGTAATTGAACAAGGTCAAGAGAAGTATTATAATCATTCCATATTCCCTGCAAATGCTTTTTTATCTGAGACCAATCATATTGTGTTCTATTATAAGATTTTTGAGTAACACAAATCCATTTATACATAGCATGACAAGAAAGATGAGATTGAATCTGTAAACTCTGAATTTCTTCTCCCATAATATCAACTGTTTTATGAAGAGCATTTAATTTCTCTTCTAGTCTCTTATCTACATCATATTGGGTAACAAAAGTATGGGTAACATTCTGAGCGAGGGAATTAACAAACTGAGCTTCTTTTACTTCTTGGGTTAATGCCACAGCAGCCATAGTTGCTGAGGCTATAATAGTGACAAGAGCTATGACTCCAACAATAACCCATTCAATAAATCTTTTTTGTCTAGCTAAAGCCTTACTAATCATCTTAAGCACCTGCAATCCTTGTTCTTCATACCAGGTCTCATTAATGGATACAGGAATCATAACAAAGAGAGGTTGCCTTAAAACCATAAGAGACAAATTATTATCAGATACATTGGCGACACAGTTAGATAAAATACAATTAGAACAACTAACATTATATTCCTTATCGTTTTCATACATAATCTGTATATTTCCTATTAGAAGAACATATGGGGCATCGACACAGGACAAGACAGCTTTCTTTTGTCCTTTGGCTTGAGATAACACAGTACTTATGGTATTTCGCATGTTAGCGGCCCCTTTGCCAAAAACAGCAAAACTAAGGTTAGTGACTTTGATATCTGGCCATAAACGTATTTCTCCCAATGCAGCAGCAAGTTTCCAAATGTTCGTCTGAGGAAAACCTGAATCTCTCCACCAGAGTCCTTCAGATAAGCTTAAGTCTGTGGAATTTCCAAGTGATTAGTCCAAAAACTTTCGAGATGTGTCATTAAATAATCTTTCCTGAGGTATAGTAACATTGTCTCTTCCTCACACAGGGGAAGGGATTGCAGGGGCTCACCAGTTCCATTTTTGTCCTTTTTATTTCGGATAGAAGATGGTCACATTTTGCTTTTTGGAATGAAATTCCCACTTGTGCACCGAGACACATCCTGGAGTTCTCTCTTTCACTTCAGTGTTGGGGTCCCAATCCATTCTCCTCAGTGGAAACCCAGCTTCAAGCTGTTCAGGGATAGTGGTGGGTCTATAAATGTACCTGTAACCTTAAGTAGGTGGAGCAGAAGAGAAGGGAGAATACCTGGACCAAAAGGTTATTATCAGAAACAATATACTGGAAAACCTGCATGGTCAGACAATGTGAATACATTTTGTATACCAGAAAAGTAGCAGTAATAACTTTTTATAATTATATGAAATCTTATGTCCTGTAATGTAGCTTTGTATCAACAGGATTTTCCCCCTTTTATTTATTTTTTTTTTTTGAAATAATATATTTTGAAGATAACCATCATAAACATGTTACAATAACATATTCAGAATTCAGCCTTTTGATGATAACCAATATAAACATTTTAACAACATATTTAACAAGGCATATCTTTTTATAATGCTATGAAAATTATTTGGGTGGCTCCCATTAGTGAACAAAGATCAGAATAAATTTTCTGAGCAGCTGCTTCTTTATTTACCAACAGGATTGCACCCAAGCTTACAAGTTTATATTTAATTATCTTTAAATTTTTTACTTAACGTATAAAACCAGGGTGTAGAAATCAACAATCTACTTATATTTGAAGTCATTTTGATCAAAAATATAATCAGACACTTTTGAACATTTAGACAGACAAACATATAAGACAATTTAAACTAGAGTGCACTCAGATGGTTTTGGCCAATTGAATTATAAAATCTTTTAGTTATGACTAGTCAAGACTTTTGCAGGTCAAAGTTAACAGAGATCTCATAGAATTAGGGTTAAAGGAATAAAAGCTGTTCTTGACTGTAAATATAAGCCTTTTATAATAAACTTGAAACCAACAAGCAAGGATACTTTTTTTTTTTAATTAAATAATTTTTACATACCTTCTCTACATAGGCCTTTTGGTTTTGTATATCTTTCTTTACCTGTTTCTAATCAGACAAACACACAAAAACTTTTCATGTCAAAAGTATAACTCTTATTTATAGCTTTCCTAATATTTTTCTGCCTCATTTACTATTAATTTTCTATAACAAACTTCAGCTTAAAGTATCCTTTTTCTGTTTTCAGGTTGTTACATTTTAAAATTTGACTGGCTGCCAATAGAACAGTATTAACCTTGAGTTTTAGAAAAAAGCAAGTTAACCCTATAATCACAGTTTAAGAATTTGCAATGCAGAAGAAGTGTTACCAAAACTAAATCATTCTCATTAGCAGCTGATTGTCACAGAGCAGAAGTTTTGAGCCACTCCTAGACTGGAGTTGTTTTGAAATCTCTTTCTTAGTTATATGGAGTCCAGGGTCAGCTGCAGTCTGATGGACCTCTTGGAAATGATCTAAAATTAGAGTTAGGGAGGTAGATGAACTTCTTTTCATCCTGTCAGAAAATTAGAGATAAGTGAACAGACAAACGAGAACAAAAGAGGCCCAAACAGAATGTAAGACAAACAAACTGAAAGAACCAGGGACTCTGTCGGGGAATCCTCTTGCAAGATATCAAATAAAAGTTTTAATTCTCTGGTAGTTAATTTTAAATAAGGCCTTATCTAATTAATATCTCCCAACAATTTTTGAAAATCATTCAAAGTTTTCAAATTATCTTTTCAAATCTGTAACTTTTGGGTAATTATTTTTCGAGGATAAAGTTGATATCCCAAATATGAAAAAGGAGACTCCCATTGAAATTTTTCCTAACTGTCCGGCAGCTGTTAATTTCTCACTAGTTAAAGGCCATTAATCAACCCAAACAGGTTTTTCATCTTTCCAGACAATTGGATCTGCATGGGGTGCAGGAATGTCAATGACCCCTAGGGAAAATACCCCAGGCCTTGTCTAGGAGGATGGGCTGTCGGAGTCACAGGAGATTGAATTCCTTGACCTTCCTTTCCTAAACCAACATTAGGCAAGAATCCTTGATCAAACATTTGATTAGAAACCTTTTGATTAGGGCTATACAAATAAACTCCCATCTGTTGCATGACATCTTTTCCCCATAAATTAACCGGGAGGCCAGGAATAACGTAAGGCTGAAAAGTCCCACAGTGTCCTTCAAAATCACTCCAATTTAGCATATCAGTACTTTGTTTATGATTTTTACTTTGACCAATGCCTTGTAATTGAGAGACAGTCTCCTGCAAAGACCATGTGCAAGGCCACTGGTCAGCAGTTATAACAGAGAGATCAGCACCAGTATCTAATAACCCAATAAAAGATTTTCCTTGAATTAACAATTTTATTTCTGGCCTATTAGCTCCAATAGACTGCACCCAATAAACATCTGAGGACCCAAAACCTTTATTCCCTCTAATGGCTTTTTTATATCTTCCTGAAGTGACTACTCTGGGTAAAATAATCAATTGAGCTATACGCTGTCCAGGCTGAATAACAGAAATTTGAGAAGGTGAACAAACCATAATTTTAATTTCTCCAGTATAGTCCTCATCAATAATTCCTGGGGAAATCATAAGCCCTTTCATAGTAGAGGAACTCCTACCTAACAAGAGACCCAAAGTATCTTTAGGTAGTGGCCCAAAAACTCCAGTGGGTAGGGCTTCCATTCCCATTTCAGGGGTTAATACTGCATAGGAGGAGGAACTGAGGTCCAATCCTGCGCTGCCTGAGGTGGCTCAGAATAAGTCCTGAATTGATTTTTTGACTGATTTTGAGGGATCAGATTCTGAAAAGCCCCAAAAGTTTGATACGGGGCCTGGGGCAGGCCCCACCGTCGTTTCCCCACGGAATAAAATTCCCCATGGCATCTTTTTTAGATTTACATTCATTAGCCCAATGATATCCTCTTTTACATCTAGGGCATAAACCAGGCTGCTTGGAAGAAAGCCCACCTTCTTTTCGTTGAGGGCAATTTTTTATCAAATGTCCTGCTTGACCACAACCAAAACAATTCCTATTATTTCCCTTTTTCTGAGGACTTCTGTGTTGCTGAAATAAGACCTCTTTGATGGTCTTTCCCTGTAAAGCCGCAGCCATGGCAAGACCCTGGGTGTAAGAGGGGCCAATATCAGCACACAAACGAACATAATCAGATAAATCAGCCTTCTTTCTAAAAGGATGAAGGGCAGCTTGGCAGGCAGAATTAGCATTTTCATAAACCAATTGTTTTACTAAAACTATACCAGCTTCAGATTCTCCTATGACTCTGCTGGCAGTTTGTAACAAGCGATCCACAAAATTTTGAAAAGGCTCATCAGGTCCCTGTCTAATTTTAGAAAGATCTTCTGAGGCTCGTCCAGATGAAGGAAGTTTTTTCCAAGCATTTTTAGCGGCAGTATTAACCTGAGCATACACACCTGGGGGAAAACCTAATTGCTGAGTAACCTCAGCATAAGGTCCCTCTCCTGCTAGCATCTCATAAATTGCATAAAGTTCTCCTTGTTGTCTATTAAGATTTGCTATTCTCTGGCATTGTTCTGTATATTCAGATTTCCATAGCAAATAATCACCCCCAGAAAGACAAGCTTTAGCAATTTGTTTCCAGTCAAATGGAGGGAGAGCATCAGTGGACAAAGAATCTAGCAAGGCTTGAGTGAACGGAGCAATAGGGCTATACTGAGCATATGCCATTTTTAATTCTTTTAATTGTTTAAAAGGAACCGGATTATGAGTTCGTACCATATTTCCTTGTCCATCCATTCCCTCAAAAACAGGAAACAAATGAAGAAAATCAGACAAATCCTCCCCATTGATAGAAGCTTGTTTAAGGCTCTGCTGTAATGGGGAAAGAAAAGGCTGGGAATTTACACAAAGGGGACGCCAACCATTACAGGATTTTGGTTGAAAAAGTCCCTGAAGGTCAGATGGCTCCATCCCAGGTGAAGCAGCAAATTCTACCTTTTCTGGAACAAGCTTAGCTTTAATTTTATTTTTACCGTGCTCTACAGATTTTTCATTCATAGCAACAAATGGATTCTAAAAATGTCTAGGATATTCTTGAATCATTTTCTCTAAAGTTTGTTTTTTAAATTGTTCTCTTAATTCCTTAATACCAGGGGGAATTAAACCCTCCTCCTTTATCTTCCTCTTCTGTAAGCATAGATTTTGGATTTAAACTTTCTTTAATAAGCGACCAAAAACTAGATATCTCAGCGGGAACCACCTTTTTCCCTTCTTTTAAATAATATTCTTTTAAACAGCACCCTACTCTATCCCATGCTTCCACATTTATGGATCCTTCTTCAGGGAACCATGGGCAAATATCCTTCACATGTTTAAAAAATTTTACAAGCTGCTGCTGTTCAACTTTTTTACCTCTTGCCTTTAAAAGGTTCTTTAACATATGCATAAACAACATACGGCTATTTCCTATTCCCATTTTTTTTAATTTCTTGTTTTTATTTATTTATTTATTTATTTTATTTTTTAAAGAAAACTCACCGCTCCTCTTTTGTCCTTTTGAAGGCCTTTTTGTTGAGATCTCCTTTTTCTTCTTTATCCAGCGGTGTCCTTCACTGTGCCTCTCGTATTCAGGTCCCTGTTTGGGCGCCACTTGTGGGGGACCAGCCCCCACTAGTCGAACAGTACCTGAAGGAGAGAGTGAGGATTGAAAAGGAAAGACACTCTAGGCAGAGTGGAGACAAAAGACTGTCTGCTTTAATTGAGGCAAACCTGGTTCTTTATACACACATTATTAGCACATTATCTTGTGTAGATACACAAGAAACATCTGCAGAAAGACATCACAAGAAAATGTTTAGACACCATAATATTTTACGATTCCTAAGGTCAAAAGGTATTCACATGCACTTTGGGCTGGAATGTGGCTTCATTAAGTTGATAGATCAGCTCCTTGTTAACCACTTCTAGTTTTCTGCATACTATTGTTAGGTGAGAGTTTCAGTTTCCCCACAGTACAAACATTAGCAGTCAGTGAGTCAGTGTCACACCATCATTTGTTCTAACTGCTCCTTCGTCTCTAACACAACGTGTTTGAAGAATCAGTTCAGACCAAATGGATAAAGTACTGAAGCTGAATCTCTTCCTCCTCTGCATAGAAATTGGTAATTCCTTGGATGATGTCAAATATTTAAGGATAACTTGTTTTTCTCTATTCCTTTTGGTTATATGAGCTCTATCTAACAGGATTTTGAGGAATAAGCCCACTTTTACCTGTAGAGAGGTTTTGTCATGGCCCTCTGACCTCTACCATCTTCTTGATTTCCTAGATTATGTCAACACCCTGTCCTTCACTGGAGACCTGGTATGACTTCTTTGCTTTATGTTCTTTCTTAACTGTGGTTGAGGATTCAGGGTCTCCTAATCAGCCAAAGACTGCTAAATCTGATCATAGCACTGGACATACAGTCCAGGGTCTGAAAAACTTAAGAAATGATATGAGCTCTTCATTCCTATACAGAATTACCATGATATGTTGGCCAACTGTGTACTTTAGGGATATATTATCTCTCTATTTCCTCCTCCTCAGTGAATGTATTAAAACATATTATCTTCTGTGGTATTAAAATATATTCCATTTTAATGGCAAAACCTTGGTGAAGACAACATCTCATGGAGATTATATGATCTCTACTTTCTTTGAGATATGACACTGATCCTTCTCTCAACACACTCTTTCTTCTAGCATCCCTGGACCTCCTGTGTAGACAATGTCGTTCCTACACAAAGCAGACCTGTGATCATGAAATGGAGACATGCAGTACAAATGACACTGGATTTTGTGGGATTCGTACAATCATTAATCGATCTAGTAAGTATTTTGATGATCTGGTGATATGAAGATCTTCTTTTCTTCCATGTTCAAACCACCTTCCTTGAATATATGGTGCGCAGGTGAAGAGTCAACTTAGGTCCAGATGTGACGTTATAAGTCTTGTGATGAGGTTAACTTTATGACAGAATTCTAAAATTAAGGAGATATGGAGTGGACTGGGCCATTTCCTACTTTTGTGCTGATCTGTCTTCTGAGCTCTATCCTCTTTGTGTTTGTGACCAAAGGCTAAATATGCCATTTTCCACACTCCATTTGGAAGCCTTTGTTCTGCTTGTGGGATGCTGAACAAACTTCTGTTTGTGCATAGAAAGCCTGGAAACTTTTCTTTATCCTCTTTCTTATTCCTTTTTATCTTTATCCTTTATGTATTCTCAGGTTTTTCCTGCCATGTCCATTCATAATAACTTTCATGGTGCATTCCAGTTACCTGTCACCCCCAAATTCTTTGTGCTTAAGAGAAGACTTAATGTTACTTACCACCCTGGTGCTTACTACAGAGCCTGGAACCCAGCAGGTTTTTAGAAAGTTTTATTTGTGCCTATTGGCTTGAGATAATTTGTGCTTCAGCATGTAGAACCCAAAGCAACGAAGGGTTTATTTCTCCTGCAGTAGGGACTTTTAGGAGATAGAAGCTTACTAAATGTGACTTAGAAATCTGTAGCAGGACTGCCAGTGCAGGCATATTTCCTGTAGAAGAAATATTCTTTCATTCTATATATATTTTTTTTATATACTCTTACTTGGATTTGGACTTTATATCCTAGCTATTGAAGTAATGTTATATTTCTGTTTTTCTTTTTTGTAACAGTGGATGTGTATACTGTATAGTCATTTTGCATGGAGGACTTTGAAGATAAAATGGAATATTCAAGTACTCAAATGTTGTTCATAACCTGCTGTAATTCTGATCATCTCTGCAATGAACATGTAATTCCTTCTATGCTTCCTTAGCTCGAGGAAGTATGTGATTGCATCATCACTTCCCTTTTTGCCTTAAAATCTTATTTTTGGCCCTCTGGACCTCCCTCACATCCTATTTTGCTCCAGCTAGAATCATTTCCCAAGTATCAGCATTTCAGGAGCCATGGAATCTGCAGGTGGTAGCATTCTTGTTCTATCATAGTCTACATGATCATACAGCTCACTTCTTATGCTTTCTATTTTCCCTCCAATCAATGTGAACATACCTTACTGCTGCTTTCAATAAATGTTTATTACCTGGAAAAGAGACAGTGTGATGGATATACAGACAAGAACAATGTTGACTCTGAAGAGGAGGAGGATCACTGAACATTTTGCACAAAGTGTGCTTGGGTACATATTAAAGTATTTTATATCCCTTGAATAGAAGGAGGTAGATGAGGAATGTTAAAATATATGAATAGTAAAGGAGGTCAAGAAAATGAATCTGCTTAGTTAACTTGGGGCCGGATTCTGAAGGAATTGCTCATGTGCATCCCTTTCATTTTACTTCTCTTTCTAACAATTTCTGTCCCCTGTTAATGCACAGCTGGGAGGTATTTCCCATCATGGGTCTTGACAGGCATTATAATGTCTCTTTCTCAAGTCCTAAAATAATTCATTCCCATAAAGTTGTATGTGTTAGACTTGTGTTGGAACATAAGATCCAACACAATTAATGATTATGGTGGTCCAAAATCATCACTAGGATGAGGGTCAACAATGAATGGGAAGACATTCTTTGCTCATAACTCTCCCCAGTTATGAGAATTTCTTGGCTCAGTGATATTTTCCTTTACAGGAGGGATAGAGTAATCTTAAGGGCTTTTTATTATACATCCATACATTTCTTATATTGAAAATTTTCTCTTCATTTTCCACAAAGACTAAAGTCTTTTTTAAAGACAATTCAACTCAGACACCAGGAGTGTGCTGCCACCACAGTTGAGTAAAGTAGCTGACATATAGCCAAAACACTTATGTAGAGCTTCTCTGAAGTTAGACTGAATAGACTAAATGGTCATCATTTGGAAGCCTTCTTCCACAAATGTAGAATTTTTTGCCCTAGAAAATGGGACTCCTACATTTAAGCCTTGGAAAGCTGCAGCCATTTCATTACTATGAATGGAGACATTTGGAGGACCTTCTTTGCCATGAACAAGTCTAAAGCTGAGAAAAATCACAGATTCTAAGTTACAGCTCCAAGATTCATCAAAGCTGGAAACTTTCTATCAATTGTTGTTGTATTTTAAGGCAATAAATTCACTAAATGTTTAATCCAGTTTGTGAAGGATGTTTTTTTCTGAGCAATTTTGAATCCTGTTTGATAATGATGCTTAATCTTACCTATTTTAGGAAGATAATATGGCTCTACATCATAGCTCTTTGAACTATTTAGAGGGCATTTTATTTATAATCACTGATGTCTTTTCCTGCCCCCTTCCAGGGTACTAAGGGATTGCATTTTCATTTGATGTTTTCCACAAGACGTGTCTTGGCTCTGTTAGAATTTGACTCTGAAATGTCCCTCAAGGATTATCTGTAAAAAATGGTCACATGTAACAGTGTTTGGTGGTGAAGCTTTTGGGAACTTGCAGTGATTATCCTACCTCAGCCCCCAGAGTGCTGGGATTACAGGCATGTGACTCCACTCCCCACACAAGTTGTGGTTTTGACACCTGTCTCTGTACAGGCAACACTGTCCCTCCTAGTGAAGTTGCCCTGTGTACCCAAATTCTCCTATGAGCTAAGAAGACCAAACCCCTAGCAACAAGCCCAATATCTAATTAATCAAATATCAATGCACAGAAGGTTGAAGACAGAACTCCTCACCCATAAAACAGTATCACTGCCTCAGATTTGATGGTGACTTAGGTCTCGGTACCCCTACTCCTCCCCCAGAACACCTATAATAAAATTACTTTCCCTTTGTGTTGGTATTCTCTGACTCCCTTTTTGACTTTCTCTTTTGGAGAAAGAGAAAGGCCCATTGAGTGTGAGTCTGCAGACCCTACATCCCAGACCTATCAGACATAACACAAGGAAGTCCTCAACTATGATTCTTGAACTATCTACTTTACACCTCAGTTCTATCAGCTTTTGCTTCGTATACTTTAGAGTCTGTTGTTAGACTCATGTATATTCATGATTCTTGTATCTTCTCAGGGAGTTATTAAAAACATTGTACTTTTTTGTTTCTTTTTAAACAAAACATTTATTGGTACGTTTTAGATATGCCCCATCCATTTTTTGATTGGATCTTTAAATTTGGGGGATATGATTTTTTTGAGTTCTTTCTATATTCTAGATAGTAGTCCTTTGTCTGAGGAACAGCTGGAAAGTTCTTTCCCATACTGTGGGTTTTCTCTCTTTGTGATATCCCTTGCTGTACACAAGCTTTTTAATAAGATGAGATCCCAGTTGCTAATTCTTTGTGATAGCTCATGTGTGATGAGGGTTTTTTATTCATACTCTTTGCCTAAAACAATGTCTTTGAAAGTTCTACCTGTTCCATCTTCCAGCAGATTACTTCAGTTTTAATAGTTAGATCTTTGATGTATTTCAATTTTAGTTTAGTGCATAGTGAAAAATATAGGTCTGGTTTTAATCTTCAGCAAGTGGAAAGCCAGTTTTTCAAGCACCATTTATTAAAGAGGCTACCTTTCTTCCGGTGAAGGTGTTGTCAAAGATAAGGAGGCCGAGTATGTCTGGAGTTGTTTCTGAAGCATCTAATCTGTTGCACTAATCCTCAGGTCATTTTTTTTTTGGCACCATGGTGTTTTTATCACAAGCTGTGTAGTATAATTTCAAGTCAGGGGTTGTGATGCTCCCTGCCTTGCCTTTGTTGCCTAGAAATGCTTTTGCTATTCTAGGTCTCTTTAGGTTCCAAATGAATTTTAGGTTGGTTTTCTCCAATTCTGTGAGGTATGCTGTTGATATTTTTACTGGGGTTGCATTAAGTCTGTATAAGAATTTTGAGAGTATGGCCATTTTTACTATATTTGTTTTTCCCACCCAATCATAAGGGATATCTTTCGATTTTCTGATATCCTCTTTAATCTCCTTTTTCAGAGTATTGTAGTTTTGAATGTGGAGATTTTCTTACTTTCTTCATTAGATTGATTCATAAAATTGCACTTTTTGGATGCTATTGTGAAAGGTGTTGTTCCTCTGTTTTCTCTCAGTAAGTTTGTTTTTCGTGTCCAAGAAGGCTACTGATTTTTTTCCTCATTGAGTTTATTAGTACATTTTAGGTATACAGTACAGTGACATTCATCACTGGGATCTTGTATCTTTACATGACAGGTCTTGGTTCTCCTTTTTCCCCCATATCCCTACCCTCCCTTCGTCCCCTCCTCTCTTCCCTATTTATGAAAACTTTATTTCCATTTTTCATTTTCTCATTATTTTTTTCTTTTCCCTTATTTCCTTTCCCCTACCCTTCCTATTTCCCCTACACTTTTAGATGCTTTCTTCCTATTTCACATTGTTAATTATACCATTAGGATCTTATTTACAATTATAGTTTTTCACACCAGAGAAACTATTCAGTATTTACACATGTGCGACTTATTTATTTCACTTAGAATGCATAAAGAAGATGCAGTTTTTCTATAAAATGGAATATCATTCAGCCATAAAGAATGAGAAATTAGAGTCATTCATAGGAAAATGAATGCATATTGAGAATATACTCTTAAGTGAAGGCTACTGATTTTTGAGTGTTGACTTTGTATCCAGCTATGCTACTGAATTTGGTTATTGAATCTAGAAGTCTTCTGGTGTCTTCTACATAGAGTATCATGCAATCCAAAAAAATGATAATTTAATTTCTTCCATTCCTATCTTTATTTTGTTTATTTCTTTCTCTTGTCTAATTGCTCTGGCTAATGTTTCCAGAACTATATTGAATAGGACTGGTGATAGTGGGCTTTTTTGTCTTGCTTCTGATTTTAGAGTGAAAGGTTTCAGTTTTTAACTATCTAGTTTGATTTTTGCTGTTGGTTTGTCATAGATGGATTTCATCAGATTGAGATAAAGACTATTCAAATTTTCTTTAGGGTTTTTTAAAAATCATTAATGAGTGTTAGATTTTTTCAAATGCTTTTTCTACATCTATTGAGATGATCATTTGACTTTTGTCCTTGGCTCCTTTGATATGGTATATTACATTTATTGATTTGTATGTGTTGAACCATCACTGCATTCCTAGAATGAATCATACTGGTCATGCTGCATAATCTTCTTGAAGATTTGCAGCATTCTGTTTGTCAGTATCTTTTTTTTTCATTGAGTTTATTGGTACATTTTAGGTACACATTATAGTTACATTTGTCATTGGGATCTTGTACCTTTACATGACAGGTCTTGGTCCTCATTTTTTCCCCTTACCCCTGCCCTCTCTTCACCCCCTCCTCCCTTCCCTATTTACAAATACTTTATTTCCATTTTTTCCTTTTCCCTTATTACCTTTCCCCTACCCTTCCCATTTTCCCTAAAACTTTATCCCTTTTCTTCCTATTTCACATTGTCAATTATCTCATTAGGATCTTATGTGCTATTATAGTTTTTCACATCAGAGAAACTATTTGGTATTTATACATGTGTGACTTATTTATCTCACTTAGGAGTATATCTTCAATACGTATCCATTTTCCTATGAATGAGTCTAATCTCTCATTCTACATGGCTGAATAGTATTCCATTATATAGAAAAACCACATCTTCTTTATCCAATCTCCAACTGATGGGCAAATGGGCTGTTTCCAAGTTTTAGCTATTACAAACTGGGCTGCTATAAACATTGGTGAGCATGTATCACTCTGGTATGATTCTTTTAATTCTTTTGGAAAGATACCCAACAGAGGGATGGCTGGGTCAAATGGAATCTTTAGTCCCAGCTCTTTGAGGCACCTCCATATCGATTTCCATAGTGGCTGCACCAGTCTGCACTCCCACCAATGGAGAAGGGTTCCTTTCTCCCCACAACCCCGCCAACATTGTTATTGTTTGATTTCTTGATAGCAGCCATTCTTTGTGGGGTGAGGTGGAATCTCAGTGTTGTTTTCATCTGCATCTCTCAAATGACCAGTGATGTGGAACATTTTTTCATATACTTACTTGCTGCTTTTACTTCTTTGTCTGAGAAATGTCTTTTCATTTCAGATGCCCATTTATGAATTGGGTCTTTATATTTGGTGGGGTTGGTTTTTTTGAGCTCTTTATATATTCTAGGTAACAGTCCTTTGTCTGAGGAGCAGCTGATAAAAATATTTTCCCACATTGTAGGTTGTCTCTTAGTTCTGTTGATGGTTTCTTTTGCAATACAGAAGCTTTTTAATAAGATGAGATCCCACTTGTTGATTCTTTTTGCTAATTCCCCTGCTACTGAGGATTTGTTCATAAAGTCTTTTCCTATGCCAGTGCCTTCAAGAGTTCTGCCTAACTTATCTTCCAGCAAGTTTAGTGTTTCTGTTTAAATGTTTAGATCTTTAATCCACTTGGATTTTAATTTAGTGCATGGTGAAAGATAAGGGTCCAGTTTTAATCTGTGGCAGGTTGAAATTCAGTTTTCCCAACACCATTTATTAAAGAGGCTATCTTTCCTCCAGTGGGGATGGTCAGCTCCTTTGTCAAAGATGACGTAGCTGAGTACATATGGATTTGTTTTTTTTGTCTTCCAATCTGTTGCACTGAGCCTCAGATCTTTTTCTTTGCTGTTTTTCTTTGCTTTTTCCATGCTGTTTTTATCACAGTGGCCTTGTAGTATAGTTTCAAATTGGGAATTGTTATATCCTCTGCCATGTCTCTGTTGCCTAGGATGGCTTTTGCTATTCTAGGTCTCTTGTGGTTCCAAATGAATTTTTGTATTCTTTTTTCTAGTTCTGTGAAATATAGCATTGGAATTTCAATCGGGATTGTATTGAATCTGTATATCAGTTTTGGTAGTACAGCCATTTTCACTATGTTGATTCTTCCTACCCAGGAGCAGGGGATATCTTTCCATTTTGTTATATCCTCTTCAATCTCTTTTTTCAGAGTGCTGTAGTTTTCAGTGTAGAGATCTTTTGCTTCTTTTGTTAGATTGATTCCTAGATACTTCATTTTTGGGGGATGCTATTGTGAAAGGAATTGTTTCCCTGATTTCTGGTTCAGTAAGTATGTTATTTGTGTACAAGTAGGCTATTGATTTTTGAGTGTTGACTTTGTACCCAGCTACTCTGCTAAAAGTGTCAATGAAGTGTAGAAATCTTTTGGTAGAGCTTTTTGGGTCTTCAATGTAGAGTATCATATTGTCAGCAAATAAGAACAGTTTAACTTCTTCCTTTCCTATCTTTATTGCTTTAATTTCTTTCTCTTGTCTAATTGCTGTGGCTAATGTTTCCAGAATTATATAGAAGAGGAGTGGTGATAGTGGGCATCCTTGTCTTGTTCCTGATATTATTGTGAAGGTTTTCAGTTTTTAGCCATTTAATATGATATTGGCTGTTGATTTTTCATAGATAGCCTTCATTAATTTGAGATATAGACCATGTATTCCAATATTTTGCAGGGTTTTATTATGAATGGGTGTTGAATTTTGTCAAATGCCTTTTATGCATCTATCGAGAGGATCATATGGTTTTTGTCCTTGACTTTGTTAATGTAGTGTATTACATTTATTGACTTACATATGTTGAACCATTCTTGCATCCCTGGAATAAATCTGACTTGGTCAAGATGTCTGATCTTCTTGATCATCCTCTGTATTCTGTTTGCTAGTATCTTATTAAGGATTTTTGCATCTATATTCATTAAGGAGATTGGCCTGTAGTTCTCTTTTTTAGTTGGATCCTTCCTTGGTTTGGAAATCAAAGTGATACTTTCTTCAAGCAATGAATTTGGAAGTATAGCTTCCCTTTAATTTCACTGAAAAGTTTAAAGAGTAGTGGCAGTAGTTCTTCTCTAAATGTCTTGTAAAATTCAGTGGTGAAACCATCAGGACCTGGGCTTTTCTTCATTGGTAAATTTTCAATTATATTTTCAATTTTACTGATTATAACTGGGGTGTTTAAAATGTTTTTATCTTCTTTGTTCAAATTTCATAATTCATAAGTATCTAAAAATCTGTCCATTTCTTCTGTGTTTTCCATTTTATTGGAGTACAGGTTCTCAAAGTAGGTATTGATGATCCTCTAGATTTCTGTGGGATCTGTTGTGACTTCACCTTTTCATTCCTAATTGCATGGATCTGAGCCTTTTCTTTCCTTTTCTTTGATAAGGCTAGCTAAGGATTTATTGATTTTATTTAATCTTTTAAAAAACCAACTCTTGGATTCATTGATTTTTGTATCATTTTCTTAGTTTCCATTGCATTGATTTCTGCTCTAATCTTTATAATTTCCTCTCTTGTATGAGGTTTGGGTTTTTCTTGCTCTTGTTTTTCTAGGAGTCTAAGATTCATCATTAGGTTGTTTATTTGAGCTCACTCCATTTTCCTAGTGTCGGCATTCAATGCTATCAACTTTCCATGTAGAACTGCTTTCATTGTGTCCCATAGATTCCTGTATGTTGTATTGGCATTTTAATTTATTTGTAAAAACTGTCTAATTTCATCTTTAATTTCCTCTCTGACCCATTGATTGTTCAGGATAGTGTTCAATTTCCCTGTGTTTGTGAAGTTCCTACAATTTCCTGTGCTACTGATCTCCAGTTTGATTGCACTATGATCTGATAATATACAGGGGATAACTTTGATTCCTTTGCATTTATTCAAACCTGTTCTATGAGCTAGTATGTAGTCTATCTTGGAGAATGACCCATGTGCAGCCAAAAAGAATGTATATTCTGATTTTGTGCAGTGGAACACTCTATACACATCTATGAAGTCCACATGTTCAAAAGCTTGGTTCAGATCTAGTATTTCATTGTTGATTTTTTGACTAGATTATCTGTCTATTTGTGATAGTGGGGTATTTAGGTCCCCTACTACAATTGTATTAGTGCTTATTTGGTTTTTTATGTTACTTAATATTTGTTTTATATAGTTGGGGGCATTAATATTTGGTGCATATATGTTTATGATTGTCATCTCTTCCTCTTAGATTGTTCCCTTTACAAGGATGTAATGGCCTTCTTTGTCTCTCTTAATCAGTTTTGGTTTGAAATTTACTTTGTCTTCAAATAAGATTGCTATCCCTGATTTTTTTTCTGTGCTCCTGTTGCATGGAGAATTGTTTTCCATCCTTTCAGTTTCAGTCCATGAGCTTCTTTTTGCACTATGTGTATTTCTTGTATATGACATATTATTGGATTTTGCTTTTTAATCCATTCTGCCAGTCTATTTCTTTTGATTGGTGTATTGAGGCCATTGACATGGATGGTTATAATTGATATGTACTGACCTATTAATGTCATATTATTGTCCTTTTCTTAACTCTTTTTACTCCCCCTTCTTTTAGTTTCTTGCCTTTCCTATTTGATTTGCTCTGTTGGGCCTCATGGTGTTGTGACTTTCATTGTCTTTTTCTAGGATGTTGTTTAGAATTCCTTGTAGCCCAGCACCATTTGTTAAAGAGGCGATCTTTGCTTTAGCGTACGTTTTTCGCTCCTTTCTAAAAAATCAGACAACTGAATGTGTCCAGAATTGTTTCTGCATCTTCTGTTCTGTTTCATTGATCCTCAGGTATGTTTTTAGCCGTGCCATGTTGTTTTTACCACTGTAATTTGCACTATATCTTGAAGCCTGTAATTGTGATGCACCCCTCCTGGTTTGCTATTGTTGCCAAGGTCTGCTTTTGCTATTTTGGGTCACTTCTAGTTCCACATGAAGTTTAGGATGCTTTTCACTCGTTCTGTAAGGAATTTTATTGGTATTTTGATTAGGATTGCATTGAATTTGTATATCAGTTTTTAAATTATGGCTATTTTGACTATGTTGGTTCTGCTTGTCTAGGACCAGGGGACATCTTTCAGTTTTCTGATGTCCTTTTTGGTCTCTTTCAGAACACTGCACTTTCTGTTGTAGAAATATTTCTCTTTCTTCGTTAGATTAATTCTTAAGTATTTCATTTTTCTTGGTGCTACTGTGAATGATATTATTTTCCTTATTTATTTTTCAGTGGGTTCATTTTTGTTGTACTGGAATGCTATTGCCTTTTCTATGTTGATATTATATTTTGCCATGCTAATGAATTTGATTGTTAATTCTGGAAGTCTTTTGGTGGAATTTTTAGAATCCTCTATACAGAGACTCATGTTGTCTGTAAGTAATGATGATTTGACTTCTTCCTTTCCTGTAAATATCCCTTTTGTTATTTTTCTGTGTGGGGAGAAAGGAACCCTTCTGCATTGTTGGTGGGAGTACAGACTGGTGCAACCACTATGGAAATCAATATGGAGATACCTCAAAGAGCTGGGACTAGAGGTATCATTTGACCCAGCCATCCCTCTGCTGGATTTCTTTCCAAAAGAATTAAAAGAATCATATCACAATGATATATGTGCACCTGTGTTTATAGAGGCACAGTTTGTAATAGCTAAAACTTGGAAACAGCCCATTTGCCCATCAGTTGGAAACTGGATAAAGAAGATGTGGTTTTTGTATAAAGTCAATACTACTCAGCCATAAAGAATGAGAAATTAGATTCATTCATAGGAAAA
>NW_022900928.1:73688245-73696696 GCF_012274545.1 Fukomys damarensis
AAAGAAAAAAAATGAGAAAATGAAAAAATTGAAATAAAATATTTGTAAATGGGAAGGAGAGGAGGGAGTGAAGGGAGGGCAAGGACAAGGGGGAAAAAAAGTAAGAAGCAAGACCCGTCATGTCAAGGCACAGGATCCCGATAATGAATGTAACTATACTGCATACCTAAAATGTACCAATAGGCTCAGTGAAGAGAAAAAAAATAAGTATCTAAATTTGTAATCCAGCACAATGTAAAGAAGCTGCAAGCATATTTGATAGATTCTGCTAATGAACCTAGAGGAATTATACACAATGCTGAATGAATATCTAGTGAAGAATAGTTAAGATCTATTATTTCCTTCTACCAGGCTGTGGCTGCAGTCAATATTTCATAAAGAATAATGAGAGAACTGATAAAACTGGAATCCTTATGGAGTAATTGTTAATAGGGCACAGTCTGTCCTTAGACACAGGTTTAAATCCTGGTTGTAGCATGTATTGGCTCTATGAACTCGGGAAAAGTACTTTAACTTTATGCTACCATTTCCTTGTGTGTAATATGATATAATGGCAATATTTTTCATTGAACTGTGAGTTTTTGGAAACAATACACTCAATGCATAGAAGAACATCTAACGATTAGTAATTGATCAAAGAGAATGTGTTATTGCTCTTTGGGAACTCAGAATGTGGAGAGGTTCATATCAGTTGTGGTAAGGAGGGGAGAAACTTATGATATGAGAATAAGTTATATCCACTTATGTTTGCTAGATGTGCTAGAGACTATGCACACAGCAAGGAAGGAGACACACCATCTCTGAAGAAATCCACTGTTTAAGTGAGAGTAATAAGCTAAACAAATACTGTGCAATGGACCCTTGAGTTATGACTGGCTTGACATATGAACAACTTGGGCTACAGCCCACATTTTAGTTTTAATTTATGACCAAAGCCTTGCGTTATGACTCAAATGTCAGCCACCTGCGCTCCCAGATGGTCTCAGATACAGATTTAACCCTTAAATAGTTCTGAAAAGAACATTACAACACACTTTCCTGTGTGGAGTTATTTGAGAAATCCTGGGCCAGTGTCTAAGGACTCTGAGATCTGCCTATATATAAGAAAGAGACTTCAAAGTCTTTGTAGAAAAACCTGAGCCTTCAATTGACCAACTTGAGTTACAACCAGGCTGCACAATGAATTGGGTAAATGTCAAGAGTCCACTCTAGCTTCAATCCATGTGAAAAATGCTATGAAAGACCTACCTGTAAGGAATGGATGCCTCATCCAGGTGATTTTTTTTAATGCCTTCCCCAAAAAGCATGTGTTGGAAATTTAATTCTCAATGAAACAGTGTTAGGGGGGTACTGAATAAGAGGTAATTAGCTCATGAGGGCTCAGTGACACTGAATTTGTTATAAAATGTTCAACCACTCTCTTTCCCTCATACTCACTTCCCCTGTCATCCTCTGCCATGGGGTCGCTCAATAAGAATGCCCTTACAAGATTCCAGCATCTTAATATTAGGCTTTCCAGCCCCCAAACAATGAGAAATATACTTTTCATTGCACTCTGTGGCCTACTGTTATAGCAACACAAAACAGGCTTTGGCAGTACTGTCAAGATACCAGGGTAAAGTGGCCTCAGGAACCTACCATGCTATTATAATTTATCCAGTTACTCTGATAAATATCAATGTAACATCCAATTTGTTCCAAAAGCTAGAATTATTACACAAAAGACTATCAAGTAGAGTAAATACCATCAGAATGGATCATCATACTTCAATAAGATTAAGCGTTCAATTGAGGAATGAAAAATCTGCTCTTAGAACCCAGATTAGGTTATTGCTCTGTTCACTTGTATCCGTTGGGTTAGCTTGATAAAATATTGAGTCTTAAATATAAAAGTCTACTAGTTAGGGAGAAAGGAAGGTCACTGTAAACATAGCATCTGGCATGTGCTCAGCACTAACATGCTGGGGTCTAGGGAGACTATCAGCTGGCACAGGAGGAGTGCAGAGTGGGAAGGAGAGCAGGGAAGTGGAAGACAAGGCTGCCACCGCAGGTCAAAGCCATGTCCAGGCAGATTTGGGGATATGTTCCTTTTTCCCCTTTCCTTCTTTTCATTCTCCATTTCTTCTAGATATAGGATCCCATTTTATATATACACTGGGACTGTCCTAGGTTTGTGAAATTGTTAGCTTGCTGTAATCTCATCAGAAATGAGGAGTATCAAAGTTCATTTTAAAATTGAAGAGTGTTTCTATTAGCACTAGCTTCACCCAGGACAGTAAGTCAGAAAAGTTATTCATCTCTCAAGACTCTCTACGAAGGCTCTGTGGGTGGCCTGGCAGGATCCAGAAACCATTTCCCTTCTCCATTTCCAACCATATTAGATTGATATTAGGGCCCCTTGGTCATTCCAGGTGAGGCAAGTTCAGTTCAATCTTCAGAAAAGAAACAGCAAGCATGGCTCAGGACATCATCACATTTGATATTTCTGGCCAGATTGCTTAGATGGGTGTGTGACCTAAGTTAGACTAATCAGACTCTGAGTATCTAAAAAAATTTACAGATCCTTTGAAGCCATGAACCAAATGGAATATCTCCCAAATTACAGTGAATCTGTAGGGTTTGGGAGGAAATTCAGAGACATGAAAGGTTCTTCCCCTGGATGCTACTGATTGAGGTGTGTGTCCTAGAATTCCTGAAGACATTTTATTATAATTAAAGAGACAAAATGATATCTGAATCTACTGTGAAACAAAAGTAGACCCAAAAGAACTACAGAAAAATAGAATCAGAGCTGGTAGATTAAAGTATCTTCGAAGTCCTTCATTCTTTTGGACTTCTAGAGTTATCCATCAATAAATTTGATTGTTTAAACCAGCACTGACTGAGGATTAATACCAGAAAAGTAACATGAGAACCTCCAAGCTCTTGTTCTCCCTCAAAATCATTCAAAATATATATAAGTCAGCAGAACCAACTTTACCAGACTTCACAAAAATAATCAAAAGTTTACAAAAACTTTTGTAAGTGCTTGATCTAGAAAAATTGTCAAAATAATAGGAAAATTTTGTGGCATTTTTACTGAAACTTGTCCCACTACATCTGTGGCATGGCAGCAGCCTGAATCTTGAAGCCCAACTCTTGAGAAGAAGAAAAAGAAACCTAGACCTCACTTTCAATTGTCATATACCTTTGTTTTGACTTATCTGAGGGATGCCTGTTCCCCTCTGTTTCATCTGATTAAGAACACAACCAGGAAGAGTGATAGGAATGTTCATAAATGCTGCAAGGAAGACTAAAGACACTCAGACCAGTAGAGCAAGAGATTACAAACTGAAACATACAATTTACTGTCTAAAGCTTAGAAAAGGAGCTGGAGCATTATTCTTAGGGGAACTGGGAAATCCAAAATCAGGCATGTAAATGGAAACTTTGAAAGCCATGCATGCAATCAGAGGAAAACACATGGTGTTTACAAAACACCTGAAAAGACCTTATGCTTTCATTTTGGGCTGACTTCTGGGCTCATAGAAAGCCTAGCTAAGTGTTAAATGAATACCAAATTTGTAGAGCCAGTTTGCAAAGATTTCAAGAGATGGTTTTTGTGTGTGTGTGTTAGTATTGCGGTGTGTGTTTGTGTGTGTAAGTTTTGTCATTTTGTTTATTTTATCAACTGGCACTCAAAGAAGTCTCCGTTAAAATATTAACTGGACAGAAATGAAGGATAAGAGGGTTTGTTATCACTAGATTTCTCCTATTAAAATGCTTCTGTCCTCTAAGATGACATACAAGGTTGTTAAGCAGTAACCCAAAGCCCCCACAAGGAAATAAAAATCCTCAGTGAAGTTCAACCATGGATAAACATGAAACTTACAATTAAGATAATTTTTACTGTACTTTGACCTTTTATTTCCCACATGATTTAAAACACAAATACACAAAAATAATTATAAATCTATGCCACTCTGTGCACAATAAGCAGATATGCGTGACATCAAGGAGACAGCACTACATATGAGAAGAGTTGTATGTCATCAAAGTTGAGGTCATATTGATTCAAATTAGATTGTTATGATAGAATGTTAAATGTAAGTCCCATGATAACCAAAGAAAATATCTATGGAATATACACAAAAGGAAATGAAAAGGGATTCAAGAGTATTCACTACATAAATTCAACAAACATAACAGCAATCAGTAATGGAAGAAATGAGAAGAAAGAAAAAGCTACAATGCATACAGAAAGCAACAAATAGTAGCAGCATATTTATATGCTTTATATGTAAGTGGACTAAACTCTCCAGTAAAAGGGAAAGATTGGAAGAATGGACAAAAAAATTCAGCTATATGCTCTATAAAAAAGCAGAACATATTTTAGATATAGAGACACAAACATTGAAAATGAAAAGATGGAAAAAGATGTTTCATACAAATAGTAACCAAAAGAGAGCTGGAGCAAGTTACTAGAAAAAAATAGGTTTTTAAATCACAGACTGCTACAAGTGATAAAGAATATTGTACGTTAAAAAAGGATGACTTCATCAAAAAAGATTTAACAATTATGAATATATTTATAGCAACAGAATCCATAAACAAACAAAAAAACATTGATGCAATCAAAAGAAGAAATAGACATCCAACAATAGCAGGAGAAATTTTTAATGATGGTGGAACAAATCAGACTGAAAGTCAATAAGGAAATAGAGGAGTTAAACACCATTATAAATTTGAGTCATTTGTAGGAAAATGGATGATGGCTCATGAGACCCTTATACTAAGTAAAATAAATCAGACACAACAGGCTATCATGTGATTTTTCTCATATTAGAGTCCCGTGATACACATAATTTAAAGAAAAAATAAAAGAGAAATGATAGGAAACAGGGAAGAAGACTGTGTAGAGATGAGAAAGGGATCTGAGCAGGGGGGAAGAATAAAGGATGGAGGGAAATACTATCAAGATTTTGCATGTGTATGTACTAATTCCCCAAGATGAATGTAGTTGTTATGCATCACAAACATACTAATATAAAATAAAACAATTAGATATATTGACGTATACAGGATACTCCCTCCACACACAATGGCAAAAATACCTCTCAAGTTTCAAGAAGCATTCTCTAGAGTTGGTTTCTTAGGACACAAAATATGTCTGGATACATTTAGAAATATTGAAATTATACAAAAATCTTTCTAATCACAATGAAATTAAACTAGAAATCAACAACAAAACAAAAACTGGAAAATTTACAAATATGTGAACCTAAACTTAAGAACTAATACTATTAAACTTTTAGATAAGAACAAGGAAAAACCTTTATGAGACTGAATTTGGCAATGATTTCTTGGATATGATACCAAAAGCACAGGTAATAAAAGAAAAATAGATAAATTGGGCCTTATTTTACTTAAAGCTATCAAAAGAGACCATTAAGAGACTAAAAAGACAACTCATAATGAGAAGAATATTCTCAAATTATATACTCAATAAGGGCTTATCTACAATATATATATAATACCAACAAAACAAGAAATTCAGTTCAAAAATAGGCCAAAAATTACTCAACTTTTCTTTCTAGAGATATACCTGGCCAATAAATACACAGAAATATACTCATCCTTATGTCATTAGGTAAAAGCAAATAAAAACCCTGTCATGGCCATGGGCTGGGGAGGTTGCTCAGTGGTAGAGTACTTGCCTAGAAAGCTTCAAGCCCTTGATTCAATTGTCTACACAGCAAAAACCAAACAATGTCATACCCATTGGGTTGCTATAATTTAATTTAAAAACCCAGAAAAATCACAAGAATTAGTGAGGATGTGGAGGAACTGGCCCTTCATAGGAATGTAAAATGGTTCAGCTAATGTAAAAATCAGTTTAACAACTCTTTAAAAAGTTAAGCACAGCTAGACATGGTAGTGCATGCCTGTGATCCCAGCACTCAGGAGGCTGAGGTAGGAGAATCACTGTGAGTTCAAGACCAGCCTGAGCTACATAATGAGTTCCACAACGGTCTCAACTACATAGTGAGACCCTGTCTCAAAAAAAAAAAAGAGTTAAGTACAGAATTGCCATGTGATACATCAAATCTATTTCTCAGTATATAATCATAAGAATTGAAAATGTGGATACTTGTATACCAATGTTTAAAGAAACATTATTTCACAATAGCTAAAAGGTGGAAACAACAAATCCATCTATAATGGATGATAAATGTGTAAACAAATATAGAAGCAAAATGTAGCATACACATACACTAAAATATGATTCAACCATGCAAAAGATTAAAATTTTGACACATTTCACAATGTACTAGACCTTGAAAACACTGTAGTAAGTGAAATAAGCCAGACTACAAAGGACACATACGGTATAATTCCACTTATATGAGGTAACTAGAACAGAAAAAAATCAGAGAGAAAAGTAGGATAGTGGCTACAATAAGCTAGAAGAGGAGCAAATAGGATACAGAGTTTCTGTTTGTGATCATGAAAAAGTTCTGGAAATGTATAGTGATGATGGTTGCACACACTATTTTGAATGCTCTTAAATGTACACTTAAAAAAGTAAACTTTACATTACCTATATCAAACCATAATTTTAAAATATGACACTGTCTTGGCTTCCTACTACTGATTCAGGAGCTCAATTACAGTACATAATTATTTTCTTTTAGGCAACCAAGATGTGCCAGTCACTACACAAGTGCTCTTTGTACATTTTGTCATTAGCCAAGTAAGGAGGTTTTTGTAAGCTCCAGTTTATAGAGAGGAAAGTAAAAGCTCATAAAACTTTCCTAATCTTCCCAAAGTAACAGTTTTCTAAGTGGTGAGCTGCAGTTAGGGTCCAGGTGTACCTGGGTCTGACACAAGCTAATGGCGCCCTAGTTGGCAGAGTGGCCCCATGCTGTCTTTTGGAACCTAGAACAGAGCCTATGCAAGAAACTCAGTCACAGAGGCAGCCATCTGGGGAGACAGCTGTGTAATATACCTTTTATCTTGGGTTAGCTCACACCAAAGATGGAATAATTGTGGCACTGTGTAAGTGATTTCACTTCTTTGCCTCAGATTCCTCATCTGTAAATAAGACTACCATAAAAACTAAAGGAGATAAACTCTAGAAAGTGTCTCACAAGTATGAAGAGTGGTAACAGCTTCCATCTGCTAAGTCGTTATTAGGTCCACTGTGCCATGTAGAAATATAGATCTTTTAATTATCACATTGATCATTAAAACTGGTATATTTATCTCTATTTTGCAGAAGAAAGTAGGAATCCTGGTGGCCTTTCCAAGATTCTTGTATCCAAAAAGTGTCAGACTCCTGTTACCTACTTGGCTCTGAGGCCAAAATTTATATTTTCCAACATTTGACTCTGCTACCCAGTGAACCACATAGTCAATAGATAGAAAGAAGAGTCAAGTGTGAGTTGAAAGAAGAGTTCTGGGCAGAATGGGGAAGAAAGACTAAAGAGATAGGACCATTGGCTAGAAATAGGTAGAGGTGATGAGAGCTAGGACTGGCTACGTCATGGTTGCGATGGGGTGGGATCATCTAGGCACCCTCAGTCAGGTAAAAAGAGTACAAGTAGATGCCTCTGCTGCTGCTTCTTTTTTTGTTCAAGATGTTGAAAAGTGCATGGTCCAGGGTCGGGGCAGTCATTTTTAATTTTTTTTCTCATTAATTTTGTTGATACATTTTAGTTATATGATATGCTGAGATTCATTATTGGGAATTTGTACATTTGCATAATAAGTTTTGGTTCTTATTTTTACCCCATTCTTCTGCCCTGCCATCAACCCCTCCACCCCTCCCTATCTACAAGGACTTTATTTCCATTTCTTTCTTTGCTCACATTTCTTTCTTTCACTTCTTTTTTTTATTGAGTTTATTGGTACATTTTAGGTATATGGTACAGTTACATTCATTATTGGGATTTGTGCCTTTACATGACAGGTCTTGGTTCTCATTTATTCCCCTTGTCCCTACCCTCCCTTCATCCCCTCCTCCCCTCCCTGTTTGCAAACACTTTATTTCCATTTTTTCATTTTGTCATACTTTTTTCTTTTCCCTTATTACCTTTCCCCTACCCTTTCCACTTTCCCTATACCTTTAGCCCTTTTCTTCCTATTTCATATTGTCGATTATCTCATGAGGATCTTATGTATTATTGTAGTTTTTCACACCAGAGAAACTATTTGGTATTTACACATATGTGACTTATTTATTTCACTTAGGAGTATATCCTCAATATGTATCCATTTTCCTATGAATGAATCTAATTTCTCATTCTTTATGGCTGAGTAGTATTCCATTTTATAGCAAAACCACATCTTCTTTATCCAGTTTCCAACTGATGCCAAACGGGTTGTTTCCAAGTTTTAGCTATTACAAACTGTGCCTCTATAAACATAGGTGCGCATATATCACTGTGATATGATTCTTTATTCTTTTGG
>NW_022900928.1:73696937-73734271 GCF_012274545.1 Fukomys damarensis
AATGACCAGTGATGTGGAACATTATATTTTATATTTACTTGCTGCTTTTACTTCTTTGTCTGAGAGATGTCTGTTCATTTCAAATGCCCATTTATGAATTGGGTCTTTATGTTTGGGGAAGCTGATTATTTTGAGTTCTTTCTTTATTTTCCCTCACCCCTTCCCCTTTGAATCTTCTCTTCATAATTTCACATTTCTGTTATACATTTTTGATCCTTATTTTACACTTTCAGTTTCTCACACCAGAGAAACTATTTGGTATTTACATATATCTGTCCTATTTATTTCACTTGAATATGGCTTCAATGCACATCTAATTAGCTATAAATTACTCTAGTTTCTAATTCTTTATGGATGAGTTAATACTCTATTTTAGAAAAAAAACCCACATCTTTATCCAGTCTCCAAGTGATGGTTAATTGGGCTATTTCTAAGTTTTAGCTGTTACAAACTGTGTCACTATAAACACTAATGTGTACATATCACTGTGGTATGATTCTTTTAATTCTTTTGGAAAGATAGCCACAAGCGGGATAGCTGGGTCAAATGGGCCCTCTCATCCTAGTTCTTTGAGGTATCTCCATATTGATTTCGACAGTGGTTGCACCAATCTGCACTCCCACCAATGATGGAGAAGGGTTCTTTTCTCCCCACATCCCTGCCAGCATTTGTTATTGGTTGATTTCTTGATTGCAGCCATTCTTTCTGGAGAGAGGTGGAATCTCAGTGTTGTTTTCATCTGCATCTCTCAAATGACCGGGGATATGGAACATTTTTTCTTATGTTTATTTGCTGCTTTTTCTTGTTTGTCTGAGAAACATCTGTTCATTTAAGATGGACATTTTTGGATTGGGTCTTTAAATTTGGGGGGGATCTGGCTTTTTTAAGTTCTTTATATATTCTAGATAGTAGTCTTTTGTCTGAGGAACAGTTAGTAAAATTTTTCCCCACATTGTAGGTTGTCTCTGAGCTCTGCTGATGGTTTCTCTTGCGTGCAGAAGCTTTTTAATAAGATGAGATCCCAGTTGTTGATTCTCTGTGCTAGTTCCCATGCTACTGAGGTTTTGTTCATAAAGTGTTTTCCTATGCCAGTGTCTTCAAGAGTTCTACCTAACCTATCTTCTAGCAAGTTTAGTGTTTCTGTTTTAATATTTAGACCTTTAATCCATTTGGATTTTAGTTGAGTACCTGGTGAAAGATAGGTTTTGGTTTTAATCTTTGGCAGGTTGAAATCCAGTTTTTCCAACACCATTTATTAAAGAGGCTATCTTTCCTCCAATGAGGATGATTGGCTCTTCCATAAAAGATGAGGTGGTTGAGTGTGTCTAAGTTATCTCTGCATCTTCTAACCTACTCCACTGATCCTTGGGTCTGTTTCTTTGCTAGTACCATGCTGTTTTTTAAAAAATTAATTTTATTGGTTTTGTTATAGTGTAGATAACTCTGCTTTTGCACCCCACCTCTGCACTCTACAAAGTCAGTTAACCTCCCACCCCACAGTTTTTCCTCTGTCAAAATGGAGGTTAAAATCGCATTGCACTGGCTGGTTTATTAGATAATATATATAAAGAGACCAACCCATTAACTGTCGCAAAACTGAAGAGAAACATCAAACACAGTGTGCTTAATATGCTCCTAGTAACTAGAAACTCATTTAGTCCTTATAATAAGAGGTGGCTGTGGTACAATAAAGATATGTTACCCAAGCTCATTAGAGCTAGTAGAATGGAGGGATTCAAACTCAGACAATCTCCTTCAGAATTTGCATCTTTAATATTTAAGTCCTAGAGAGACCAGAAAGTTTTCCTTCCCACTACCTTTATCATGCCTCCAAACCCCAACCCTACCCAAGAAGGCAGAAGATGCCCTTGTAGAAAGCCAGGATCACCTTGTTGGGTACCATTTTTTGGGGGTCCCTCCAACCCTAGACCATAAAGAGTTTGATGGGATTTAAGACTCTAGACATTTGAAGAATGAAATACCTCAGGAGTCTTTGCCAGATCATTCTTCGCCAAGAACCCATTCCTTCTTATCTGGCCCAATATGGAAAAAGCTCGTGAGTCCCCTGCATATACTTATGTTACTCATGAGAGTTTTTCTTGTAACCAATTTGGGATGTTATAGATGTCCTGGCACAACCTGATCTCTTCTCCCACCCCAGCCTGGACTTGGGGCTTAGACCCTTGCCAGAACAACACATGCTATGGGTCTGACTCAGCTTCAGATAGCATTTCAAGTTCTACCACCTTCCTCCTTTACGCACAGCTCATTTCTCCTGGGGCCCTTGGATCTCAGCAGTATTGTGATTGTGGGATGGGAGGGGAGATACTTCCAGATCTTGCTGTCTGTTTAGGAATAATGGGCAGGATATGACAAGGAGGGCTCGCAGATCAACTGAGAATCTCAGGCAAAATTCCCCGATAAGGGACCAAGTCTTTGACTGACAAATTGTTGCAATAATTTTCTTTACAACAGAAGAACAAGTTCTTCTCCCAGTTGGTGATGCGCACATATTCCACACATCTTTTGGGGCAGGCCAAGATGGAATGTCTGTACACGTATTCTGAAGAGAGTAAGAAAACAGACAGGCCTTGGATTAACCTGGGGTGTGACAGAGAATATGGCTGGATAAACCATCCCTCCCTTTCCTCCCACCCTGTGGAAGCACCTGAGACTGAAAACTCCTCCACAAACAAATTTTCCTCCTGGGTTAATTCACTCATGACCTAAGTACACATTGCATTTACAGCAGAAGAGTTGTAACAGCCTCATCTTGTAGGGCTGAACCTCAGAGATGGATGGAAATTTGGAGGCTACCTACTGAAATCCAACAGTTCTACAGAATTGTTTGAACCCAGAGAAAAGAAGGATCATGTCCAAGTCACTGGGTGAATTAGTGCCAGAGCTAATGGGACTTGTGAATTCTGATTCCACATATAGAGTACTTTCTCTCCACAAGCCAAGTCAAGCAGTCAGTCTCCCGTCCCACTCTTCCTCTTGCCTTCACCTTACCTCCAGTGAAATATGGAGTGTACACTTCCTTGGTCTGGCATGCAAAGTCAGGATGTCTAGATTGACAGGATCCTAAATTCTTTCTGCAGGTCTTGCCAACATATTCATCACAGGAGATGCAAATTGGAGATTTCCATGTAAGATCTGGATATTATTGCAGAATCATAAGGTGAGACCAGGGAATGCTAACTAAGAGAGGAAGACAGGAGGGATTCTGAGGCAGATGTCAGGCTGAAGGCTAGGAAAACCCTAGTTTTTCCAGGCTTCCTCAGCCATATTCCTGGGAACCTCTTCAGACTCTCCCTTCCAGGTGTATCTCTCCTTGCAGAGCCCAAGTCCACCAGGAAACCTGATTTTAGGAATCATAGGACTACCAGAAAGCCCTCTCCATCCCTCTTTTCAGGCTCAGCATGAAGCCGTGGTTTCTGCATGGGACACTGAAGTGGACATTTCATTGCTGATAAAAGTCCAGCAAGGCTGAGAGAGAGCACCCAGAATCCAGTCAGGGAAAGGAAAGTAGAGGATCTCTTTTCTGAATTATATTCCAAGATCTGATCCTTAGTTGAGAAATGGTGCTATTGATCTATTTGCCCATTTCTAAACCTCCAATGATTCCTTATCAGCTCTTCTCCTCAAGCTTCTGCCTCCCATAGTTGGGAGTTTGACAAAGCTACTGGACAGCAGCAATGTCAGAATCTCCAGGAAGAACTTCCAGGGAGAAGGAATTTGCATGAGCCAGAGGCTGAGAGCTGTACCCAACAAACACTGTCCCTGCCCCTCTTTGTCAGGATGATTGGACATTATTCCTAGATCCCATTGTCCTGACTCACCCTTGATGGGAGACAGGCACAAAACCAGGAAGGATCCTGGGAGCAGGAGGAACAGGAACCACTCCATGTATCTGGGGAAAGCAGTGATGAGGCAGGCAGCCAAGATGCAAGAAGGCCTCAGCAGTGGTACTGGAGGCAGGATGTGGTACTCTGGAGATGGAAGTGAAACTGCAGCTTCCTCTCACATCTCCTGCTCTTTGAGTTATGCCCTGAGCTATAAACAGTGCCATTCATTTACATTCATTGGGAGGCCCTGCCTCTAGGAGAGTGGGTGTTCTGCTTCCTCTTTGTAGTCCACAGCCAACCCAGGGATTTTACCAAGGAATTAATATAGAAAGGAGACCACCTTCATGTCAGGGAAGACAAGATAGCTTTATTTCATGGGAATATATGTGCACAGAGCATACATATGTTGCATTCTTCAATCCAGCCACATCATACAACATTGGACTGATGACAGCCAGAAGGTGAGGACCTAGATCACTTCAGAGCTTCATTATGACTAGTAAGAGTGGAGTTGGAGATTATAAATTCAGTTTTCATCTTAAAACAGGTCCAGCACAAGGAACCAAAGATGAGCTCAGATCAGATTGCTTAAATAGTGAACCACCTGCAAATCAGTGAATCTCGGAAAGATAAATACCTCAGTCTATATGTACCTGGGAAAATTGGAGATGGAAAAAATAAATTGAAGCCAAATTGTAACAAGTCGACTTTACTCATGCAATCATAAACAAAGATGTATGAAGAAAAGTGTGACACCTTTTCAAAGAGAAGGCAGCTAATGAGGAACATTCAGCTCCACTGGGATCTCTGAGAAGTACAGAGAATGTCTCTTAGAACTGTGTTCTCGAAGGGCAGGAGACAGTCTTGCTCCTATTTTTAAAAATATCTCCACCTCTAAGTAGATGAATTAAGAACACATCTCTTCAGCCAAGTAGACTGTTATGAGATCCAAGGCTCTAGAATCTGATTCTTCTAATTCTAATATCTACAATAAGTAAAAGTGTATTTTTTCATTTAGGATGACTTGTGGCAATTAGAGTCTATAGGAAATGTGCACTGTATGAGTTTGCTTATTATAGCTTGCTGTTGTGAGAACTTAAGATAAACAGAGTAGGTTATTAATACTGATATCTTCTCAAAAGAAAAAGATCAATTTTTGACCAAGTAAAAAATACTCTAAGTTAATTTCACTCAAAAATCTATACTACCAAGTGACAGAAATTCAAAAGACCTGAATACAAACATACTGTATATGGAAAAGGAACAAAAATATCAACATTGAGCAGGGCCTTTGAATGCACCCCTTCCTCTCCTCTTAACTAATGTGATCCTTTAAGCAGCAAGCAATCATTTTTGTAAGGACTGTATAATCATCCTTTAAGTCCTCTCCCATAGTTTGAGGGACTGGCAGATGCTTGAGTCTGCTCCCTCCAGTGGATCAGAAAGGCACTGTACATGAAAATTCAGTGTCCTGCATTCTAGTATAAATTTCTCTAGTGGTTTTGCTATGGCCAAGAAGACCCTTTGATGTGAGAGTCGGGACATGTCACACTGCTCCTTCTCATGTACCTTCTAGTTCCTGATGCCAAGATGATCCCTCTGTTAATTCCAATGGAGGTCTTTGGAGAAAGCTCTGAGACTCTGAGACATGGCACTGGACTGCCTTCTTCTTGAAACATCATCATGCCTACTTCATAGTTTGGAAAATGGATGCTAAGAAAGGTCAAGTGATTTGCTAAGATCAAAAACTAAGAAAGGAAACTAGATTTTAAACTGAACCTGTCCCCATAGTCTACAAGCCATTAGCCACTGTGTTATGTGATGCTCACAAATCCCAGTTTGTATACATCTGGGACAAATTCAGCAGTTTTTAATTACTCTTATTTTCTTGACATGTGTCTGAAATCTAAGAAGCCATCAACAAATTGAACATTAAGGTATTTTTGGAGTAGTGTTTTCTCCAAGGAACAAGGGAGATCAATCATTGTGTAGAAGAGCAAGGAAGTATAACTGCATGAGGGTGAATGTGAAACTCAAGTATAGTCATATGTCATCTAACAATAGAGGTGCATTCTTATATATGTGCTTTTGGATGTGTTCTTCTTTGTGTGACCATCATAGAGTGCACTTATGCAAATGAGACAGCTACAACATCACTAGGTGATATAATCTTGTGGACCCACCATCACATGCTTATGACCATAAAAAGGAAACTCGAGTACAAAGGACTTAAAGGAGAAGAGAGAGGCATGTAGCTTACTGGTTAAGTTACTGTTGAACCTCTTAATTGTTTAGTAATCTTGGGGAAGCTAGTAACTTGCAGTTCAATTTCCCCAGTGCTAAAATAGATAATAATATCTACATCCAAAAAGTTGTTCTTACAATCAACTAAAGCATCATGGTGGAATGGCCTCATGGAAGAAAGCTGCTCATCTCCTGGAAGCCAGAAAGCAGAGTGAGAAAGATCCTGAAAGGAAGGAGCTGGAGACAAGAGTTCCTAAGGTTACTCTTGCTTGAGTCACTCCCTTCAACAGGCCCCACCATCTGTAGCCACCACGTTCCAATAAAACCACCAGTTTATGATCCTATCCATGGATTAATCCACAGATGGAGTTAGAGCCCTTGAGAGCCAATTACTTCCTAAAAGCCCATCAGTGACTAAGCTTTCAATACAATTAATTTTTGGGAGATTATTTAGATAACAACCATAATAGAATGTTTGATTGAGGGCACCGAGGACTCTCAGAGCCCTGTGCCTTTGTCACCACACCATACAAACTTCTCAGTCTTAAACCTAATTTGAGGTCAGGGGCACATTTGGGGATGGGCATGTGTGCAGTACCTACACACAATCTGACTCTTGACACATCATGCCTCCCCTCCTCATAGGGCATACAGCAGACTCACCAGTGAGAAGCAGAGTAGCGAGAGAGGTGCTTATTCAAATGGAGGTGAAAGGAAGGCAGTCTAAATGTCAGAAGAAATTTTAGGGAAGAAAATAAAAATTTGTGGGTTATCAGCGGAGGATCTTTAGAGCTATGTGATGATGTAACCCAAAGAGATATGGGGCAAGAAGGTCAAGGACTGAACAAGTCATATAAATTACAAAGTCTCAGGTTTTTGGTGCTAAAAAGAAAACTTGAAACTCCAGCTATCAGTACTATTATTATTAGTTGTGCTGTTTGGCTGGGCCAAATGAATGCAACCTTTCCTGTACGGTTTTCAGAGAGTAGCCTTAATAATACTACCTGCTAATAACCTTCCTCAATAAATGGAGACATGTTCATTCTCTTCTAAAGAGCAACTCAGAAGAATAGAGGGCATCATTAGAAATGATGAAAAGAGAGCACTACCACAATATTATTTAGTGGCCTACTTTCTGTTGTCTAACAAAATACCTATAGCTGGTTACTTTATAAAGTAAAACAATTTATTTGACTCACAATTCTGGTGACCGGAGGATCCAAATAGGTTGGTACCAAAATGTCCTGGCAAGGAACTCCTGGCTTTGTTACAACATGAAGGAGAAACAGAAAGGGACCATGGGTGGGAGGTGGCCTCACTTTATAACAATTGACTTTTGACAAAATTAATTCACTTCTCAGGATCTACACTCATTCATCTAAGGGCAAGACAGCATATCCAATAGGTCCCACCACCTCCACATCACCACGTTGAGAACACTAACCTTTAGGGCACATCCTAAACCATTGCAAGCCATAACACACCTTCTACAGCCAGGGTGGTAGCATCAGGTAAGAAAAGAAACAGCATACTTAACCACTGGCAAGTAGCAAGAGTCAAGAAAACAACTTGACAATTTAAAAGTGCATCATATATCGAATTATGCCCCATTAGACTTGTGACTCTAAAATCCTGACTCTATCACTAATTTTGAAATTATGGAGACCTGGGTAGCTCATTGGTACCCAAGACAAAAGTGCCTTGAATTCAAGGCCACTCTTTGCAGGAGAGAGTTTTCTGGGGCAGAGATGAGAGTATGGAGACTTTCAAAAATCTCACTTTCACTGCATGGTGACACATGCCTGTAATCACAGCACTCTGGGATTTTGAGGCAGAGGATCCGAAGTTTGAGCCCACCCTGGGCAATTTAGGGGGAACCTGTCTAAAAATGTAAAGGATTAAGGGGGCTGGAGAAGGTAGCTCAGGGGGAAGACCCTGGGGTTCAATCCCCAGTACCTCCAAAACAAAACTCACTTTCTAAGGTTGAGGATTTGGCTGAGGAGTAAAGTGCTTGCCTAGGATGCACAAAGCCCTGGTCTCCATTCCCAGCATCATTAAAATAACTCACTTTCTGTTAGCATATATCTGTATGCATGCTCAGGAAATTTCAAGGACTGGGAGAGGAGGTTATGTAGGTTTTTTCCAACCCTGAAATCTCATCATTTTGATATATGTTAAGACTGAAGTTACAAAGAGCTGGGGATTTTTTTTTTCTTGAGTATGTTCATATCTTCTAAATGTGGGTATGGCCTCCTTCTCCAGCCCCACCTGCCTCTGAATGCCGCTGAATCCTAGTGCTCCTTGTCTGAGGGCTCTGTGTTCCCTCCTCTCACCTGGCCAAGCTTCTCGCCTCTCATAAGTTGCCCATCTAAGCTTTTATCACCAAAACTACCCCAAGGCCCCAAGAAGAGAATGTTCTCTTCCCCTAGCCCCACACACTGGATCCTGGCTTTTCCTGGAACAGTGTACCCAGTATCTAAGAATAAATCTGATACCAACTGTACAATTTCTCTAGGGACAAAATTACATAATTAAGAAAAGTCAATGAGGCACAAAAATAAATTGAGAAAAATAATATGACTATTGACTGAAGAATTCAATCATATAAATATATCAATTTCCCCTATACCTAGAGATTCAGAAAAAAATCAAGCAAGCTGTTAAGAAAAATTCTTAATTTTGAAATAATTTAAGAATTACAAGTTGCAAAAAGTAGTTTCTGTGTATGTTTTGCTTTCCTGATGATACATTGTCAATAATCACAGTACATTTTCTAAACCAGAAAATGGACACTGGTACAATATCATTAACTACAAACATTATTTGAGTTTCATTGGTTTTGACATGCACTTTTTTTTAGTGTGTATTACAATGGAATTTTACCATATGCATCGTTTGTGTAAAGTCCCCCATAACAGGATATATAACTATTCATCACCACCAAGAATCTCCTCCAAGTTCCTCCCTTGTACTAGATTCTCCCTGTAATTCTACAGCCTACTGAGTACTATGTTTGACACTTCTATAATTTTGTCATTCTGAGAATATTACATGGGTGGAATCATAGTACACAATATGTTGAGATTGAATTTTTCATTCATTTTAATTTTTTTGAAAGCTGTCCAACTATTGTATGTATCAAGTGTGTTTTTATTGTTGTATGCTATTCCATTATATAAATACACAATAGTTTCTTTATCCATTCAATTTCTAAAGAAAATCCGTGTTCTTTCCAGTTTAGGGCTATTGCAAATAAAGCTACTATGAACACTCTGCTGTTGTGTTAATATACATTTTCCTTTCTCTAGGATGAAACATTATGCTGACTGAGACAAGACAGACCCAAAAAGTGTTTATTTTTTTTGTATGAAATACTATATCATCTCTAGTAATAGGCAGAACAGTAGTTACATGGGATGTAGTTACAACTTGTATTTGGATTATCCAAGATTCTTCACATAGTGAACAATTCACTAATTCCATTCATTCAGCTTCCTCTTTTCTTCACTATTGTCCTCTCCTTGGACAAGATTAGCCTATTCGCAGTTTTCAAACTCCATTTTAATTAGTTTCTCAGTAGAGATCGACACTGAATTTGGGCACCATTCTTGCTATCTGTAGGTGGTGCTTTTTTCATGAACTTCTTAGCTACCAAAGGCACTGCATATCCACAGGTAACATTCCTATGTCTTCTGGATTTAGTGATAACAGCTGAACTTGCTCTTATACACACAGGAAGTTTGATTATAAGGAGGATTATAGAGTTTGAGATTACAGGATTCTATACTGAGGCTCTAAGCGGGTGTGCAGTGCAGAAAGTCTGTGACCTGAGCAGAGACCTTAGGATTTGCGGAGTTTCTTGAACCTCTGGCCTGATATGTTCCATGAGTGCTGGAAAGTTCTCAGCCATAATATTACTAAGGAAACACTACATTGCAAAGAAAAAAAATCAAAGCTCTATACAATACCATGAGCAACATGTGGAGGGCATACTGTAGTATTCTGTTTACATCAAGCAAATGTAGTGTAACAAACCTATAAAATAAAACAAAATAAAAGTTAACACTTCCTGTAAGATGAGGATAAAGAGGATGTAGTTAGAAAGGAGCACTTCGTATGGTGAGTTCTCTGGTTTGTCTAACATTCAGTATTCTGATTTGGTTGAGAGTTACACAATTTAAAATAATTTGAGATAGGAATTTATGTTTGTTTGTTTGTTTATTTATTTATTTATTTATTTTTGGTACCAGGAATTGAACTCAGGACCTTGTGCTCCCCAGGCAAGTGGTGGAAACACTGAGCTAAATCCCCAGCCCTGTTTTGTGCTTTTTGTGGTAGGTATATTATATTTCACCAATATAACACCGCCACCCCCCTACACACACACACTCGTACACAAATGAAATAACAAGGGACACACTGTTTACATAAGATGCTCAGGGCAAACTCTGAATGCAGAGAGATTGTTTTATTTGTAAGGAAAGGTTTGTAGTAAACCCAGCAATGTAGACAGCTATGTGCCACCTGGGCAGTGCTGGCAGGTTGCAGAGATCTCTCAGTGTGGCCTTTACATACTGGGGAATTTACCATGGAAAGTAGTAAAGGCTAATTTCTCCATAGCTGAGATCACACTTGAAAGCGTTCTTAGCTTTTAGTTAGATTTGTTGATACAGCACACTGAAAATCCAGGAATGTTTATGTAATCTTTATGATATAATAGAAATGGAGAAATTATTGGCTATCTCTTTGTTTTTAAATCCCAAACAGTCTATGGCCATACCACCCTGAATGTGCCCGATCTCATCTGAATCCCAAACAAACCTCCCTAGTCAGTTCAGTGTTTGCAATAAAGCCTCCAATCCTATGCATAATAGGAAGGAACTATCTATGGAACTGTGGACATACTGAATAATTCTCAATTCTGATATTCCCAGAAAATCCTAGGAGGTGGAAAATCTAAAGGTAGAAAAAGACCACATGTAAAGGCTCTCCAGAGGCACTACTTGTACAGTCTTTTTCAGATCTTCACATAGTGTCTAGATATTTTATCCATCTTTCAAACCCTCTGAGAGGGTAGAGCTCTAGTTTCCACTAGGTCTTATCATCTAAAGCTGTTCTGGTCACTTGTCCAAGGCAAGAAGAGACAGCTTGTTCTGATCTGATTATTGCTCCAAATCTCAATGAAGAAGAAACTGTTCTCTCTCCTCTGGGTCATTACTTCAAGGCCTGTGGTTACAAGAGGAACTCCATGGGTCTAAGGTCAATTGCTGCTGCACTGGAACAGCTACTGATTTTCCTCTTGTTTACCCTGCTTGTCACATGAGGGTCCAACTACACTGAGATCTCTTACCTCAAATCCTGCCACTCACCATCAGCTTTGATTCATGTATTCAAAAAGTTCATTATGTGAAAATGTTTCAATTATCAGCGAAACTCAGTGAGTTTTACTGCGTTACCTATGAGGATAGATCTGTTTTTAAAACAATAATAATAATAATTCATTGGATGGTGAATTTCCATCTAAAATTTATCTTTTTTTATTTACTTGCATAATTATATTGTAGATGCGAGTGAAAGATCCTAGCCCACAATCCACGTCTTCTAATTGCACAGAGGATCATAATTAAGTACATTGTCATTCTTAGAGTTGAAGTATAATTCAGAAATTACTATTTTAGACAAATTGTTATTCTCAGAACCCTGTGTTGGAGAGTGGACCATCATGAATTAAGAACCTTACAGACTTAAATAGGGTTCAAACAATAGGGGAAATGGGTTCCTGAATACTTTTTATTCAGGGAGATGAAATTTATGACATAAAAATTTCTATTGAATGCCTGAAGATGATAAGAAAATGAATTAAAACCATTTGGAAAAGGAACAGAGTAGGCCCCGGTAAGGAAATCAGGTATTAAGGTTACTAAGACATGGTCCGAGGATTTAGCTCAGTGGTTCTGCCACCTGCCTGGCAAGCACAAGGACCTGAGTTCTATCCCTGGTACCAAAAAAAAAAAAAAAAAGGTTACTAAGCCATGGAGTATGAATTTGGGGGGAGATTTTAGAAGAAAGGCAAGCTAATAAAATAGGACTCAACTATAAGTAAGGAGTCCAGGTGGATCTGTAAAGCTGGGGGAAGAAAATCTGAACTTTAAAAAAATGGTGTGACATTTTTTGGGAAGACAAGAAAGAGAACCTTCCCTCCTTTCTTGATTGCTGCCATTAGGCAAGGAATTAAACATGGGATTTTTGAGAGGAAAAGAGGAGAAAGGAATGTAAAGATGCAAGAGAAGGTGCCAAATTGCAGAGCAGTGAGAGAAAGGAAAGGGAGACGTCTGCTGATGAATACATACAACACAAAAATTAGTGATGTGTGTGTGCATGCATGTGTGTGTGTGCACGTGCATGTGAGTCCATAAGTGTGTGTGTGGTGCATGAATACTTAATAGTAACACTTCAAAGCTTAACCGGGGCAGGAGATATTCTTGGGCAAGCAGTTGACTAGTGAATAGCTTTCTTCCTTTGTGCTATATTTGGAAATGACAACTTGCTCCACTGGAGTGTGATAATAATTTCAAAAATCTCATGGACCCATACATATCTTCCACACATCCTTCTTGTTCCTACTACTTAGCCACCATCTGACTTGGACCACTATCCCACCTTCCTGTAGACTACACCGTCCCTGTCGTTCCTGTTTCCTCCCAGTTGCTTTGCCCTAAGTGCAGAGCCTCACCTCAGTTCTTTGAAGTGAGAGCAGAGACTTAGCTACACTCTCACTGTAGTCTGTAGAAGGAATAGCAAAGCCTAGAGAAAACTAACAGACAATTTAGGATGAGATATTTGATATGGTTCTTCTCTAATCTTCAAGCGGGGTCACCTCCGTGGGAAATTTATATTCAGCCAGCTCCTTACCTAACAATCTGGATTGACATCAAGTGAGAGGGACAAGTTCTTCTCCCTCCAGATGTAGTCTTAGATTTCTAACACTTACCTGAAGTCTGATCTCAACCACCAAGGAAGAAAAGCACTTCCTTTCTCAGCCTTACCTCAGGGCCTGCTTTCTTTCAGGATGACTATCAGAAGGAAATATCATTCCCTTCATGAAAGTCCTCTCTCAAGCCTCTGAGCTTTATTTTTAATATTTCCACCCTTTCTTCTCCATTCCTGGGAAGTGCTATCCTTAAACTCTGTACCCAGGCTTCTTTTTACCTGCATTCCCATCATTTGTATTTATATTTCTCTCAGCTTTTTTTTCGTGTTACTGGAAAAGAATAATTTATTTGTGGTATTTTCTATTGCACACACATAAATAATATATCCCAGTGAGAAATTGATTTGTGGTATTATTGAGAATTTTTTTTCTCATTGAGTTTATTGGTACATTTTAGGTATACAGTACAGTTACATTCATCATTGGGATCTTGTACCTTTACATAACAGGTCTTGGTTCGCATTTTTTCCCCTTACCCCTTCCCTCCCTTCACCCCCTCCTCCCTTATTTACAAATACTTTATTTCCATTTTCTCATATATTTTTTTTCTTTTTCCTTATCTCCTTTCCCCTACCCTTCCCACTTCCCCTACACCTTTAGCCCTTTTCTTCCTATTTCACATTCTCTCTGCTTTAATGGTCCCTTCACATAGATCACTGAATCCTGCTCTGATTTATCCTTGTGTCCTGTGATGGTATGTGGCAGAAAACCACATAAAACGTGGCATCAGAAAATCTCAAGAGTCAGGAATGGAATGAATCAGGTCCAGGAATTTTCTAGCCAGTCTCTCTTCCCCCAATTTGTCAAGAAGAGAGATTACACAGTCATTGGTTTATCTAGGAGCAGGGTATGTTTTACAAGGATTTCAACAGTGTTCCCACCCGTATCTCTTGCTGAGGAAGCCCAGCCTTGAAGGTATATAAATAGGTATTCCTGAAGCTTCCTGCCCTAACCGGGTCCTCTCTCCTTCCAATATGGATAAGTCTTTCCTGCTAGGACCCCTCATCCTGTTCTGCTGCTTCAGAGGTAAGTTCCTAGGGTCAAGAGTTTGGAACATGTGTCCAAGATACAGGAATGAATCACAGCACCCATGACAGAGGTCCTGTATGGTAACACAAGCATGATGGGCTGTCACTCTATGCCTTGCCTTCTACCTACAATATACCAAGTCTCTGAGACCTTAAATGAAGTAAATGATCCTCCTTTTAGAGGAAGAAAAAGGTGGATTACAGAACAATTGGGAGGGTTTTCATAAAGGCTGTGATATGAGATTCAGAAAATGAGGTCTTTAGAGAGTATATCGTTTTGTTTTGTTTTGTTTTTTTCTCCCAACAGTACCATCTGGGTCACTTGAAGAAAGACAAGCTGGGTGAGTAGAAATGGATGAGAGGAAAGTGGGAGGAGGAGAGAAGGAGAAGGGCAAGGTGGGCATTGGGAGATTAGAGGCAGCCAGAAATAGATCTTGAGCTTCAAAACTCAGAGAAACCTCTTCCAGCCGATGGAGCTGGCCTAGGGGCTGATTTTAGAGTTGAAAAAATAACATTAGGAGCACCTGACCAGGCTAATGGTAAGAAACATAAAATCCAAGAAAATAGGAATAGGGAGAAGTGAATATCTAAATCTAAAGTGTAGCACCTTTGTGAATTTCAGATGTTTGTCCTGACTGTCAGGTAAAAATACCCGTAGGATCCATTGGGGAAAAAAGAGAACAGGGCACAAAACAAACAAACAAGCAAACAAACAAAATGCTCATTGGTCCTTTTCCTTCTGGTCTGTGCTGCATGCTGTAGGGTTGGGTAGGGAAATGTGAGAAGTCGGAAAAGGTGAAGAAAACTGGAAAGAGAGGAGTTACAAGATGCCACAAATGGCTAAGCTCTGAAGAAACAGAAAGTGCTGAGCATGGCTCTAGTGAAGAGAATAAAATGGGTACTAAGGAGAGAGATTTCAAGGGCCCCACTATGGGGTAAACTTGGGCAAAACTGTGGATTTATTTCTCCTTGCCAGCACAGGCCATGAAATAGCTTTTAATGAAGATAATGCTGGTAAGTATGAAAAGGACCTAATCTGATCCTTTGATTCCTGATAATGATTTTTTTCCCACACTCCTCCTCCTTTCATTCTTTCCACTTCTATTTTTCAAGCTAAACTCCTCAGACTATAAACTGCAGTCACTTTCCCGGCTCAGCCTGTTTTATAGAGGCAGATGTGCACGCTGCATGCGGCTCTGGAAAAGGCTTTGGGTTTTAATCAGACTTCAAACATGAAAAGGGGAAATGAGTTCTTTCATGTTGATGTTATCTTCTCTCAGTTCTCTTTTTCCCTTCTCTGGTCAAGGTAAGAAAATTGTTCAATGTAGGATGTGCCATCTACAATTCCCTGGAGAAAAGTGTTCTAGAGGAAGAGGGAGATGCATGGCAACATCAGAAGAGGCCTGCACAGTTGGGCAGATTTTCCAAAGTAAGGTGTGAGCCGGGGAAAGTAAGGTGGGCAGAGGAAGCAGAAAGCACATATGGGGCACTGTGATAAGGGAGGATCTCACTCTACTATTGTTCAAGGGTAACTGATATCTTTATCTCACTCATATCATATATCATAATGCAAAGAAGATGAAGGTGTTACCAGGGGTGAGATATGTAACTAAGGCAGCAATTTTCTGAGAAGCCCAGAGAAAACAGAGGAGATTTAACTGAGGTGCAGGAAGAGGTACACTATGTGCTCACTGACAGTAGCTAGTTGCTGGACCGAAGGAGGAAGTTTTTGTCTTTGTGCCTGCCTCGACTTTCATGTGGATGGTGCCAAACTGTGGAATGGAGGGGGCCAGTGTTAGCAAGAGACTGGGTATGTAGCCCTTGATAAGTAAGACTGGACCTCATAATCTCTCTAGTTTCCCACCCTCTGTTCTGTATAATTCCTTGGCATTTCTGTGAAGATTCCCAATAGGAACCCCAGGCAATCTCTGAATTGCTGCTCCCTCATTATTCTTTTGCGGGAAATTCCCCAACCTTGTAACATCTTCCACTACTGCACATTTGAGGAACAGATCCATGAACTTCACAAGGTCATTCTCAGATTCTTGTGTAAGCTGGAGAGAAAGTTATTTGCAGAACCCTCAGGGCCAGGCTTGCTGATCTGTTTCTCCTCTCTTCTCCAGAGGATGGTAACCCTTGGCTAACTTTCATGGGCTGCTTAAAGAACTGTGCTAATGTGGAAAACATAAGTTGGAGCTCCTATCTGGTGAACTTCAGATGCTGCCGAGGCTATGACCTGTGCAATGAAAACCTTTAGAAGTCGCTAGTCCTTCTGCAGCTCTAACAGCTGACATTGTTATGTCAGCCTCTCCACAATGATTTCCTTAAAAAGCCACCCTGCAGAGCACTGCAAACACATGCCTCACCTTCTGCTTGTGAAAGAATAAGCTCCTCTTTTCCTAGAGTGTCTGTCCTGCCCCCAAAATGAATGACTGAATAAATGAATAAATAAATAAATATTGACAACAAATTCAATATACCTTGTATGTGGTTAGAAAACTTAGTACTTTCAACAACAAAGGAAGAAAATAATACTTAAATTTCAAAAAACAATTCCTTCCTCTCTTTTTTTCTTTTCTGCTTCCTTTTGTGGCAGGATAGTTTAATATTCTCTCTCTCTCTCTCTCTCTCTCTCTCTCTCTCTCTCTCTCTCTCTCTCTCCCTCCTTCTCCTCTCTTATCTGACTCAAATAAAAGGATATGACACTATCCTCATAGGGAAAGATGGGGCAAAGTGAAAAGAAATTGTTGAGTGTTCTTGGATTTTTGTTCATGCATGCAATTCTCAGACTGGAGAGGAAGTTAGGACATAGAAAAGAAGCTGTACCACAGACACAAAGAAAGAAATATTTTTCTACATTTTTAAATGAGATACTCTTTGGGGCAGCAAACTGAAGATGCAGAAGGAGAGGAGGGATTAATTGGATTCTAGTGCTTGCAGTTTTCTTGCCTGGAAAACTTGCAAGGAAGCATCAATCCCTAGACAGAGAATAGATGCAGGATACTTCCAAGGAGGTGGTACCACAAGCAGCAACACAAACATTTCCCCTGTGAAGCACAGCATGGAGGAGGCCATTTAGGCCTGGCCTTATCAGCAGTGCTTATAGAAAAACCATCCTATGAGTAAATGGCTCTCCTTCACAACCTCTACCTCATATGCACATGTGTTTCCATGAAGAGCAAATTCTAGCACTCTAAGGAAAAACAGGTCAGAATCAACATGACCACAAGGATACAAGAATTGAGGCTGGGTCAGATGCATGGCAGTCCCCAAAGTGAGCAGGCTGGTGCTGGATACCCAAAGTCCCCCCACCACTAAGACAAAACAATAGTGTTAGAACACTATTCCATGAAGCAAGTAGGCCCATACTAGATGCAGTGCCTCCCAGATGAACAAGCAGCCCTGAGCTGGATGTGCAGTGCAAGGGTATGACCAGCCACCAACTCCAAGTGGACTGTACATTTTGTTTTCCCTTGGCACAACGCAACAGAGGTGAGGACTAACCAACTGACTTGATCCTAGATGAGGGAAGTGCCCGAAAGAGAAGGGAGCAACCAACCCTGTGATTGTCAACATTACGTCCACCAATACCATTAAACACCTGCCCTATGGCCTACATCCATCAAAGACCAGAGGGCTGATTGTGTTTCCTGCCTACCAAAGAAAGGTGCATGAACATGCCTTGGCTTAGACAATAAGCATGATTTGGGGTGAATGGGTAGAGGAGCTTCTAGTGCAGAGAGAATGCCTCAAAATCCCATGGACCCTAAAGTGAGTCAGAGAAAATCATGTCTGGCTGAATTTCATGACTGTAGATCTTGGAAAAAAACAACTCATTCAAAAACATAATAATATTTTTCTTTAACTGACTCTTTTTTTATTTCTGTATTTCCTTCATCAGTTTTTTGGGGACTGAGGGGTTTTCTTCCTCCCTTTCTTTTAGTTTCTTTTCACTTTTCCCTTTTCAACATTTTTACTTTTCTTGTGATCTTTCTTTTATTTTGTGCATTTTGCTATTTATCTTTTTTCTTTTATTTATTCTTTCCTGTGAGTGTTATAACACTATTGATTTCCTTTAACTCCTCAATAGGACAACTCTCTCCCTTTTCTTTCCTTACTCTCATATTTCACTGATTGATTTTTCAAATTTTGCTCTTTTCATTCTCCTGTTCTCTAGCCCTTCTACCTTCACTCATATAACTACTAAGCTTTATGAATCTCTAAAAACTAGTTAACTTTATGCTATTACTGTCAAGTACTGTTCTATTTTTAGTAGAGGTAAAGTTGTTTCACTTAGGAGATATTTACCATAGGTCAATAGTAGGTTAATATTTGATTTGTCTTAGTGTTCATATTCTAATTATACATCTTTTTTCTATGGCTAGGGTGATACATTAATGGTCCTTAAGGTTTGTCAATATTCATTTTTATTTGATGCTATAACTTATGCTGATTTTATTACTATAGCCAAGGTGACATAGATTTTGCTATTGAATTTTATGAATGCCAATATCTGGATTGCCTTGGGATAATCAATAGTACTGTAGCCTATTCCTGGAGAACCAGGTTCTGGGAAAAATATACTACAACCTCACATCCCAAGTAAATTGAGGTGATTGGATCCTGGGACAGAGGTAAAAGCTAATAGTTAGCTACACTACAGAAATGTAGACATCAACTAAAGAGGTTTCCATAGTAGAAACAAAACTTTTCAATACAATCAACCCACAAGCCTCAACACAAGAAAACAAACAAATAAACAAAATAAAAACATGAAAAGACCTGCCAACAGAATGCCTCCAAAAACTCCTAACTCCCTCAAAGCTGAACTATAAGGAAATGAAGGGGGAACCAAAAGCCACACACACAAATTATTTGAATTATTTGAAATGATATCATGGAAGATAATAAAAAGATCAATAAGATATTTGTCAAACTCACATAAAGCAAAAGTAAAGAGATACAGATCAAATAAAATAATACATAATTCTACAGAAGACATTGATAAAAACTAGCAAAGCTAAACAAAATGATACAAAATATGCATGACTAGCATAGAAAAGGATTAGGAATCATAATAGGTTCTAAATAAAAATTCAGAAGAGATTAAAATTTTTATTAAAAGTATGAGCAGCAGAAGGGACCAATGTGAGGCCAGTGTCAGAACTAGAAGACAGAGCTATTGTTGCTGACCAACTAATGAGAAATACCTTAAAAGGAAGAAGAGAACATTAAAAATGGATCCAACAGATCCTAGATGATGCAAAGAAAGACAATGCAAGATTAACTGGAATTAGTGAAAAATTAAAAGACAATATATAGCATTAAAAAACTTGTTTACATAAATAAAAGTGAAAACTTTCCAAACAAGGGCAAAGATTTTAACATATACATGAGTGAGGTATATAGAACCTCAAATAGCCATGATCAGAAAAGAACCTTACCATGACTGAGCATAGTTGAAATTCTAAAAATCCAACAAAAGAACAGTTTTAGGCAGAAAAAATGCAACAGATCACTTTCAGGAAAATCCATTCAAATTACAGCAGAATTCTCAATACAAACCTTATAGGCCATGAGATTGTGGAGTAAAGAGTTTCTAACCCTTAAAGAAAGCAATTTCCAACCCAGACTGATACATTCTGCAAAACTATTTTTCAAAATGGAGGGAGATGTAAGATGCTATCATGATAAAAGCACCTAAAGAATTCTTGACCACAAAGCCAGCACCTCAAAAAATTCTGAAGGATATTCAACAAAAGAAATGAATTATGAAGAGTTTAAAAGAATGAATACACTGGGAAGAGTGAGCTGTTAAGAAGAAGAGAAAGATGGAGAGTCAGCAATGGGCCAACAAGGCAACAAGAATAAGTCAATTCCTATCTGGAATAACTATCAATGTCAGTAGTCTCAATTTCTTATGAAAAGACACAAACTGGCAGAGTGGATTAAGAAATAAAATCCAATTATATTCTGTGCACAGAAAATGCATTTAACCCAAAAAGAAATTCATAGACTAAAAATTGAAGGATAGAAAACAATATTCTATGCAACAGAATCCCCCAAATAGCAGATCTAGCTATCCAATATTCAGACAAAGTATACTTAAAGCTATACTTAATCAAAAGATGCAAAGAAATTCACAAATATTGGTTAAGGAATCATCTAATAGGTAAAAATTAGCAAGTATTAACACTTATGAGTCAAGCACCAACACACCCCACTTTCTAAAACAAATCCTACTGGAAATAAAAGACTACATAGACATAAACACAATTATAGTAGAGAATCTCAGTACTACATTATGGTAGATACACTGACTAGACAAAAGTCAACAAAGAAATATGAGAGTTAAACAAAAACTTTTGAACAAATGGACTTAATAGATATCTGAGCTACACTATAATAGATACACTGACTAGGCAAAAAGTCAACAAATAAATGAGAGTTGACCAAAACTTTTGAATGAATAGATTTAATAGATATCTACAGAGCATTGCACCCAAAAATAGAATATACATTCTTTGCAACAACACAAAGGACTTTCTCAAAATAGATGACGCTAGTCAATAAAACAAGCTTAAGTAAGTGTAAATGAATTGAAATTATACCCTGAATATTACCAGATCATAGTGCAATGAAATTAAAAATCAACAACAACAAAAAAATAGAAACTGCAAATGTGTGGAAACAAAACAATATCCACTTAAATAAACAATAGGTTACACAAGAGATCAAGGAAGAAGTAAGACAGTTTCTAGAGTTAAATGGTAATGTCAGTATAACATTCCAAAATTTATGGGACACAATGAAAGCAGTCTTAGGCAGGAAGTTGATAGCTCTGAATGCCCACATCAGAAAAACACAGTGAACCCAAATAAATATACTGTTACACACTGAGATACTTAAATAAAAACAGAAAGAATTCAAATTCAAAGCCAATATAAAGAAGGAAATTATAAAGATGAGACCAGAAATCAAAGAAATTGAGACAAAAATACAAAGAATTGATGAAGTGAAGATTTGGCTCTCCAAAAGAAAAACAAAATAGATAAGCCTTTAGCCAATCTAACCAAAAGGAGAGAGAAAAGACCCAAATCATTGAAATTAAAAAGATGAAATCACAATGAACATTGCCAAAAAAACCATTATTGATAACCACTTTGCCAATATATTGAAACAGAAGAAATGAATTAATCAATATGAGCCAAGAAGATTTAAAAAATCCAAATAATCCAATAATAGGGAATGAAATTGAAGTAGTAATTTTTAAAAAACTCATCAACTAAGAAAATCTCAGGTCTAGATGGATTCATCGCTCAATTCTACAAAAACTTCAGGGCAGATCTAACAGAAATACTCCTCAAGCTCTTTAAGAAAATTGAAAGGGAAGCAATACTCTCAAAGTCATTCCTGGAAGAGACTGTTACTCTGATTCCCACAAGGATCCACCTTTAAAAGTGAGCTATAGACTAACCTCTTTAATGAACATAAGTGCAAAATTCCTCCATAAGATATTGCTAAGTAGAATGCAATGAATCATAAACAGAAAGATCAAACATCATGAACAAGTAGGCTTTATCCCATGGATCTAAGAATGGTTCAACATATGTAAATCAATAAATGTAATACATCACATAAACAAGTGCAAAGACAGAAGACACAGAACAGTTTAACAGGCAGAAAAAGTCTTTGACAAAGATCAAATTCCTTTCATGATTAAAAACCCTGAAGTGGTTGCAACAGTCTGCACTCCCACAGCTCCACAAACATTTGTTAATGGTTAATTTCTTGATAGCAGCCATTCTTTCTGGGGTGAGGTGAAAGCTCAGTGATGTTTTCATCTGCATCTCTCAAATGACCAGTGATGTTGAACATTTTTTCATATATTTGTCTACTGCTTTTATTTGTTTGTCTGAGAAATGTCTGCCCATTTTTGAATTGGGTCTTTGTATTTTCCCCATCAATTTTGAAATAGTTTTGCAGGGTACATCTGTGTAGGTTGGAGGTTGTTTTCTTTTCTTGAAATATCTTTTCCAGGCTCTCCTTGACTTGAGAGTTAGTGTTGAAGAGTCTGTTGTGATTCTGATGGGATTTCCTTTGCATGTGAATTGTTTCTTTTCTCTAACTGCTTGTAGAATTTTCTTCTTCTGTTGGGTTTCTAGGATCTTGATTATTATATGTCTAGGTGTAGATTTTTTTCAACCATAGCTAGTTGGAGTCCTATATTCCTCACTTATCTGTATTCAAATTCTTTTGCTCTGTTTGGGAAGTTTTCTGTCATTAATTCTGTGAACAATTTTTTATGTCATTTGTATTTTCCCCTGATTTTTCATGGACTCCTATCAGTCTTAAATTATTCTTCTTTACATCATCTAGGAGCTGTTGGATTGATCTCTCATGGTCCCTTACTATTTTTAAGAGATCTCTCTTTTCATGGTCACTGATTGCCATCATCTCTTCTATATCTGATAATCTGTTTTTGGATTGGGTACATCTGCTGTGTATGCATTCAAGAGAATTTTTAATCTTTTAGATATCTGTTTGAATCTGTTTCATGGATTCCATTTCTTTCCTATGCTGAACATTCATGGCTTCCATCATGGTCCTGAATTCATCTATTTTTTAATCTGTTTCTGTTCTACACTCTCTAATCATGTCTTTCATTCACTCACAATCTCTGCAGTTATCTGGAAAATTATTTCTGTTTTGAATTTTTCTAGAGCCTCATTCATCTGTTTTGTTACTTAGTGTGTTATTAATTCATGGTGTCCAGGTGGTTTATTATCAGACTTTTCCACTTCATTTTCCCCAGAATTTGACTTTGGTGAGCTAGAGGTCTGTGTTTTTACCTTGCTTAAATGTTTTCTCATTTCTATTTTTGTTATTGGTACTGTCCTTAATTTAATTTCTGGGTTAATACTTCGGTCTTCCAGATACAGGTGGTCTTTGGGTTTTGAATCTCTAATGACTCAGGAAATTTCATTTTCATTATACCAGGAAGGACAACTAATTAAATCAATTACAATACCTTAGCCCAAGTGATACAATCAGCAACACAATAGTATCAAGCACAGCCCCAAAAATGCCAATTTCTGGTAGTTATTCAACTATCTCCTTTAACCTTGTGAATTAAATGAAAATCAAGGACCAGCCCAGAATATGTTTATAGCAAATAAACTCTTCAATATGGCAACTTTACCCTCTGGGATGGGAACTTAGGAGGTGTTGGGGAGGGAGGGATAGATGGAAGTATAGGGAAAGGTTAGAAGTGAGGCCAGAGGTCACAGGAAGATCAGGCAAACTGTAGAAAACTTTTTGGAGACAAGAGGAAAAGACAGAATGAAAGAACAAAGACAAGAATAGTAACTAATGACAATTGAGAGAAGGAAAAAGAGAGAAGAAAGGAAAAGAAGAAATCCAAATTAGGGCAGGAACAGAAACAAAAAGGAAGATGAAGAATAGTGTGGGAGAGTAAGAGAGTGAGTGAAAGAAAGAAAAGAAAAAGAAAGAAAAAAATTTGAAGAGTAGAAAAGTTATAAATTTAAAATAAGAGAGAAAGAGAAAAAATAATTTTAAAAATAAAAAATAAAAATGAAAGGCCCCCTTTCAGGGTATGTCTCTTCTGTCACAATAGACAATGTGGGCAGCAGTGTGCAGATCTAAGTCAATAAGTCTCAGCAAGCCAGCAGCAGACCCCTGATATTCAGGCTGATTTCTGGCTGCAAGGCCCAAGTTGAGCTCCCTAACCTCCTACAGGGTTGAATTCTGCAAGGTTCTACTGCAGGTTCCAGCTTCCCTTCCCCTGAAGATAGTCTAGGTTCCAATGGGAAGTTGTGATCCCTGTACCTTACCAACTATGGTGGCCTGGTGTGCCTTTACTGCAAAGATTCCCTTCACTTTTCCAGTGGGTTTCAATTTTCATCAAAGAGCCTGAAAGATCCTCTTTCAGTTGTTCACTTCTGCTCTATCTTCTGGAACTCAGAACAATGGCCTTTATGACTACTTGTGCCTCTGCAGTGTGGATCCAGGTACCAGCACAGCCAGAAGGCCAGAGGTAGCAGGGATGGAGGTGGGGTGGGGCTGGGATTGTGTTTCTGACACTTGTGCAGCTCAGCTCACTGCTCAAGGGACTGGGGTTTGGGTAACAGCTCAGCTCCAGGTGGCTCAGGTCCTCACTGGCTCACTCAAAGCTCAACTTGCTGCTTTGGAGCTATATTTCTGATTTCCATGGGCCTGAAATGCAGGGCTCCAGGTTCCCCTACAGTGGGTCACTCAAGCCTTCCCAGCAGGCAGCCCAGAGGAGCTCTGCCACTGCCTTCCTTGCTCTCACTGCCGCTGCTGCTCTCTGCCTCTGCCACCACTACCAGCTGGTGCTGCCAGTCAAATAACTGCCTGAAGGGTTTGATGGGGGATTCCACCATGTCAACCCACCCCCCAAATTTAAAAGTAGAATACAACAAAACCCAGAATTTTTAGTGAATAAAATAGTTGATAGATTGAGAGGAGAAAAATGTGATAATAGGTACTTGGATAACGGATTTTTTTTGGGTTCTTTTATTGAGTTTATTGGTACATTTTAGGTATACAGTATAGTTGCATTCATTATTGGGATCTTGTACCTTTACATGACAGGTCTAGGTTCTCATGTTTCCCCTTGTCCCTGCTGCCCTCCCTTTGAATTTCAATATTTATATTTCACTAAATATATTTTAGTGTATTTTCCTGTCAACAAAGTTTTATTGACATTATCATTCATTTTATGGATGCATGATATTTCAATACATAGATGTGTCATATTTGATTTAAGTAACTTTAATTATTTTACTTTTACTGTTGCTACCAACCATGCAGTGGAGCTTGTTTCTTTACATGTTTATAGTTTTTATTTTATGAAAAATAAAACAAAATTTAATTAAAAAATTAGAGAGTAACAACAGTTAATACATTGTCTATTATCATCAAAGTAGTTACTCAGATTAGATATCAACACAATAGATTCTCTCTTACCAAAAAATAAAGCAGATATGAGCACAAAATTTTCTTTTCAATGAACTAAAATAAATTAGTAATATAAATGAAACAAATTAGCATATGTATTAAAATACTTCTGGAACACCAATGGGTAATTTAAGGCACCTGAACCTCTCCCCATTTTCTATTTATCTATCTTCTATTTTTCCCTCATTTACATATGTACATACTTTGAATTTCTCATATAAAAGAAACCATGAGATATTTAAGTTTCTGTGTCTGATATTTCACTTAACACCATGTTCTCAAGTTTTCATCTATTTACCTACAATTTCTCAAGTTTTTCTTTATGGAAAAGTAGTGCTCTGTTGTGTATAAACACCATGCTTTCTTCAGCCTTTCATCAGTTGAGGGACATATACAATATGCTCCTTCCAAGATCTAGCTATTATAAATTGTGTGGCTATAAACATGGATATGTATGATTACAAATGGCCAATAAATATATGAAAAAAATGATCAACATCACTGGCCATTAGAAAAATGCAAACTAAGACTAATTTGAGGCATTATTTTACCCCAGAAAGAATGGCTATCATCAAAAAATCTAATAATAAATCCTGGGGACTTCTAGGAAGATGGTGAAAGATTAAATAGCAATAAATCAGTATTTCCAAGATTTAGAATCCAGATGCTGGAAAACTACAATTTTGAGAAGAAAAGAAGGAGGGAGGTGGATCCCTGGGACCCAGGAAGGATCTTCAGGGAAAATTGGAGCCTACAGAGAAATGGAAGAGACAGGCCACAAAGCAGAAAAAGGAAAAGGCAATTGGCACTTTATTCCTAGCTCCTGGCTCATGGTGAGAGAAAAGAAGGTTGATTCTACAGAGACATGGTAAAAGGGGCAACCCCAGAAGCCTTCAGGGAGAAATGGACTAGTGGATTTGTGTACTGCAACAACTGGTGAGTAACTCCAATCCAATTGTCTGGCACTGTTGCAGAATCTAAGAGATAGGAGAGGTAAATTTGAAACAGGATTTTAGGAGGAAAACAAACAGGTCAATGTGATGCAGAGAACTTTTATAAGTAATCTAAAACCCTACAAAAATCTTAGAAAAATGTAAAATGACTTCTGTCTCTAACAGCAATATGCTTTGTTTAGTTCAAGATTAACAGACACCAAAGGCATTTACCATGAAGTGGGACCTCTGGCCTCATCCCTAATCTTGAACACCCCCTTCCTGTGCACTAGAATATGTAGCTAGACAAATCTTAAGGTAAACTCCTTAACTACAAGGAATTGTTACATCTAGATTAGAGTTAACTGTCTTGTAACTGTAATTTGTACATGGGTAATGTGAACTGAGGAAATGAAATGTAAACACTGGAATGAGATCAGAGGTATAAAGCCTATAAAAGAAAGCTACAACCCAGTACAAGGCCAATCACTGGTACTGCCTGTTGAAGTGTGATTGACCTTTGCCAGGCAAAATAAAATTTTATTATTTTACTTCCATTCAGTTCATCTCTATGTGTGTCACTTGCCAATTCCTTCCTCAACAAATGGAGTAATGTCCAAAGGAAGAGTCTCAAACAAAGAATAGTTTCAGTTTGTATACATTTGGTTGAAGAGGTTGGTTTTCTTTATGATGTAGCAAGTGACTTTACACTAAACAGGGCAAGGGCAGACCATTTTGTAATTTAGCCTTGAAAGAAGACAGAGCCTTGTGAATCTTTTGAGAACAAGATGATATAATCTTTGTTTGCAGGACATAATTTCCAATTTTATCTGAACCAGAAAAAGGAGTTACAGGGCAGAGGATGGTGATGGGAGGTGGCTACCTAAGGCTGAGAAAAGCTTGTTTTTCTTTAAGTTCTGCTTCACCATATCCTCTGGACAGAGTGCCTGGTTGAATGCCATTTTAGGGAGGGGCCAAGTGAACCTGATTTGGACCACCCACAGGTTGGCTTCACTTCAGAGCTCCCAGTATTAAATGCCCACAGTGACTGCGTGAGAGATAACTACAAGAGACAGCCATGGTCAGGAAGCTGTGGTCAGGCTAGCAAGAGATACCTAGAGTACTATAAACTTAACGATAAAGTCCCACCCCCATGACCAGAGACCAGGTTCAACCTGAATTTCTGTGAATTTGAAGATTCCGAACCTGTGCATTGCCCTAATCCTACTTCTGGTTTGTTGGGATTATTCAGCCTGGATATGGGCTCTGCCTGCCTCCCTTGTCTACCAGTGAAAAAATAGTCTTGCCTTCAATTGGACGCTGCCACAAAACTATAAGCTCCCGAAGATAATCACAAGATTGAAATCACAGATAAACTTTTTTTTTCTTATTGGTCTTATTTGTTTCTGCTGTTGTCCATTTGGGTTTTTTTAATTGCTTTTGTTTTTGTGTGTATGTGTGAAGTGTGAACATTGTTTTTAGGGTTTTTTTTTGTTTTGTTCTTGATTTTGTTTTTCATTATTTCCTTCCCTCCTATCTTCTTTCCTGAGGCTTGGGTAATCTTTTTTTGTCCTTCAGCCTTGCTTCTACTCTCTTTTCCTTGTTTCATTTCTCTATTATTTCCACTTCTTCCATTTAATTTTCTCTCCTTTGGGTAAAAGTACTCTATTGAGTGAATAATTACTGTATGTAATTTTCTTATTTGTCTTAGATTTTGCTATGTACAGTCGTACCAGATGTAAGATAAGTGTCTTGGAATGGCTGCTGCCATTCTGATAAATAATTTCCTTCTTCACCTTAAAGTTTCCATTTCCTACTTCACATATCGTTGGTCACAAATAAAACCAGTGCATGAACAAGGCTTGTCCATATAAGGAATGAATGTCCAAGAATGACCCCTGAGTGGCTGCCCATGTAGCTGACGCAATCCATGACCCACCTGCACTAGTCACCCACTATATAACCAAGCCTCTTCCCCAGCTCCCTCTTCTCTCTCCTTTGTTCCCTTTTGCTGAGTGGGCCACCATGGCACTTTAATAAAATCTCTTATATGAGCTCTCTCAGTGTGCTGAGTGATCTTTGTCAGGTGCCAGTTTCTTTCACCAGGGATTAAGAACTTAATTTGTTCTATGATTTTAGAAAACCTGGCCATGTTTATATTTGTGTGGGGGAAACGACTATGGCTGTGTTTGTCACCTGATGCAGAGTCTGCAAACAAAAACAAAATTTTACCAAATGCTTCTGTTTTTGAATAAAGAAAATGCTTTTCAAAGAAAAGCATTCATGAACCACTGTAATTATAAATCTTGTACCTAGGGTTAAAGGAAACAAATTATTAGCTGTCAAAGTTTGTCATTTTCCAGTCTGTGTTTGATGGTATTGTTATTACTGATTGTACTATTTTAGCCCAGGTGACATAGTAATTGTAATCAAATGATCTATCTTGTATGCCAATTCCTAAATTGTCTTGGGGTCATAAACAATACTACATCCAAGTTCCAAAGAACTGGCTGCTAGGCCCAAAATGCTGCAGCATGTATCTAATAAATCAAAGAAGAAGGATCTTGAGACAGACTCAAAAGCCAAAAACCAACTATACCTAGAAGACATCTCTGAAAAATAGTCATTTCTTTAAGAGGTCATGATACTAGTAATAAATCTGTCTACCATAAGCAATTTGCAAGCCTCAATGCAGGAAACAAATAAACAAAGAAAGAAAATGAGAACACATAGAAGCAAGATGCTCTTAACACCCCCAGATCACCCATGGCAAGTCCAGGAGGTGGGAAAAAAGCCATGCAGCTGAATTTACCAAGATGGTAGTAGTGAAAGAAACAAAACACATGAGTAAGTTGACAAAGCAAAGCATTAATAATCACACAGATAATTAAAGAGATGATGGCTACAGTGAAATAAATGGTTAGTAAATCTAGAATACATATAGATTTTTTTAAAATAGAGGGACTCAGGAAAGATGGAAACAATGAATGCCCAACATAAGAAAGAAATGGACTCCATAAAAAATATTCAAATAGACATACGGAAATTAAAAATTCTATTGAAAGTATATGCAGTAGAGTCAACCAATGTGAAGATAGAATATCAGCTGTAGAAAACAAGGTTGTGCCTGGTGATCTCAATGAAGAATTTTTTAAGGTAGCAAGGGACCATGAAAAATCAATACAACAGCTAATGGACAATGCAAAGAAAAATAATAAAAGAGTAATTGTAATCAATGAAAAATGAAAGGATCGCATAAAAGACATAAAAAAGTGTTCACTGAAGCAATAGCAAAAAACTTTCTGAGCATGGAGAAAGAATTTGACATACAGATAAGTGAAGCATGTAGAACTCCAAATATCTACAATCAGAAAGAAAAAAAAGCGATAGCAAGTTATATAATAGTCAAGATTCCAGAAATTTAATTTGACATACAGATAAGTGAAGCATGTAGAACTCCAAATATCTACAATCAGAAAGAAAAAAAGCGATAGCAAGTTATATAATAGTCAAGATTCCAGAAATACAGCACAAGAATAGAATATCAAAAGCTGTTAGAGAAAATAAATAAATCACCTATAAAGGAAAACCCATCAGAATCATAACAGACTTTCACCATAGGTTCTTGAGTCAAGGAGAGCTTGGAGTGCAGTATTTTAAGCCCTAAAAGAAAACAACCTCTAATCCAGATTGATGTACATTGCAAAGCTATCTCTCAAAAGTGATAAAGAAATGAAAACACTTCCATAATAAAGAGCACCTGAACAAATTCTTGACCACCAAACCAGCACTCTAAAAAGACAATGAAGACAACAATTCCAAAAAGTCCAATACAATGCATCCACCAAGCAAAGCAAGCAGTTAAACAGAAGGGAAAGAAAGGGATCCAACAGCAAGAATAAGTCAATACACATCAGTCATAACCATTAATGTAAATGGTTCAATTCACCAATCAAAAGAAATAGTAGAATGGATCAAGAAACAAAATCCAATATGATGCATACAAGAAATATATTTAGCTCAAGAAGAAAGCCATAGACTTAAAATCAAAGGACAAAATAAAGAACCCCATATAATAGGAACCTGGGAAAAAATGAGAATAGTTTTTCTTTTTGCTAACAAGGTGTATTTCAAGCCAAGACTGATCAGAAGAGCCAAAGAAGGTCACTACATAGTTGCAAAGGGAACAATCCAAAGGAAGAGATTGCAATCATAAATATATATGCAACAAATACTGACACACCAAACTATATAAAACACTAATGGATATGAAAAATCAGATAAACACTCATATAATTGTAGTGGAGACCTCAATGCCTTACTGTACAGATAGATCAACTAGATAAAAAAAATCAACAAATAAATATGAGAGCTGAACCAACCTTTAAATAAAATTGACTTAGTAGATATTTATTGAGTTCCATCCAACAACAAAAGAATACATTCTTTTCAGCAGCACATGGGACTTTCTCCAAAATAGACCACATATTAGCTCATAGAACATGCTTGAGTAAATGCAAAGGAATTGAAATTATCCCATGCATATTATCAGATCATAGTGCAATGAAATTGGGAATCAATGGCAAAAACCCCACTAAACTTCATAAACGAAGGGAAGTTAAATAATACCCCCTTGAGCAATCAGAGGGACACACATGAAATTAAAGAAGAAATTACACAGTTTCTACAATTAAACAATAATTCCAATATGACATACCAGAACTTATGGGATACAATAAAAGCAGTTCTATGGGAGAAATTTATAATAGTAAATTCTCACATCAGAAAAACAAAGTGAGCTCAAATAAATAACCTAATGTTTAACTTCAAGTTTCTAGAAAAAGAAGAGTAAATTAAACCCAAAGTTCATATGAGAAAGGAAATTGTAAATATCATAGCAGAAATTAATGCACTTGAGACTAAAAATCAATATAAAGAATCATAAATGGAAGAGTTGGCTCTTTTAAAGATTAAATAAAATAGGTGAACCCATAGCTAACTGTTAAGGCTTGTATCTAGATGTACCCTCTAAGCTTCATTGGGTCATAGGTGAAAAGTTTTGAAGATGACCAGGTTATGGTTCATGTTGCTGGGAATAAGGGTACCCCACCTTGGGGGTAGATGGCACCACCCAAATGGTGAGTACCATGGATTAAATATAAAGGGACAGAAAGAAGCTGCTTTTCTATTTTGCTGCTTTGTTGCTTTCTGCCTGCTCTACTTTCTCATGCACTGATTCTCCTCTACCATGACACCTTGCTCTGGAGTCAGCAAAATATGGACTGAAACCTCTAGAAACTAAGCCTAGATAAACTTTTTTTTCCTTGAACTTTGGGCATTAAGTATTTTTTCTCAGCAGTGAGAAAAGTAACTAGAGCACCAACTTTACAAAAAAAAAAAAAAAAGGAAAGAAAAGACTCAAATCCAAGCAATTAGGAATGAAAAGAGCAAAATTACATTGGATCATGCAGAAAAAAGAAAATTGTCAGTACCTCTTCAGAAAACCTGTATTCTAATAAGATGTCAAAAGAAGAAATGGACAGACTCCAGGACACATGAATTAACAAAGATGAATCAAGAATATATAAAAATTCTAAATAATCCTATATCACTAAATGAAATTGAAGAAGTAATAAAATACTATCAACAAAGAAAAGCCCAGGTCTTGATAGATTCATTGTTGAATTCTGCAAGAAATTTAGAGAATATATAATGTCATTCATCTTCAAATTCTTTAATGAAATTGTAAGTGAAGCAATACTCTCAGTCATACCTAGAAGCCAGCATTACCCTAAAAAACCATGGAGGGATCCAGCCAAAAAAGATGACACCAGGCCAATCTCCTTAATGAACAGAGATGCAAAACTCTTCAATAAGATATCAGCAAAGAGAATGTAAGGAAAGGTCATAAAAAGATGATACACTATGACCAAGTAAGATTCATCCCAGAGATTTAGGGATGATTCAACATGAGCAAATCAATAAATATATAGAACCAAGGACAAAACCCACATGATCATCTCAATACATGCAGAAAAAGCATTTGACAAAGTCCAACACCTATTCACGATAAAACCTTACAGAAAGTTGGAATAGAAAGGTTTTATCACAATCTGATAAAAGCCATCTATGACAATCTAACAGCCAACATCATACTAAATGGTCAAAAACTGAAAGATTTTACTCTAAAATCTAAAAATGAGACAAGGATTCCACAATCACAAGCCCTATTCAATATAGTTCTCAAAACAATAGCCAGAGGAATTAGACAGGAGAAAGAAACAAAAGGAATATAGATAGGAAGTGAGGAAGGTAAATTATCATCATTTGCATATAACATGATAATAAGAAGTAAGAAGGCTCCAAAATGCCACCAAAAGACTCCTAGAATTATTATCCCAATTCAGTAGTGCAGCAGGATACAAAGTCAATACTCAAAAATTAATAGCATTCCTAAACACAGATTAAAAAAACTCACTGGGAGAGAAATCAGGGTAAGAACAACTTTCACAATAGCATCATTGAAAAATGAAATACTTAGGATTCAATCTAATGAATGAAGTGAAAGAACTTTACATCAAAAACTACTCTGAAAAAGGAGATCAAAAAGGATATCAGAAAATGTAAAAACATCGTCTGCTCTTGTAAAGACATCCAGAGCAAATATAGTGAAAATTGCCATACTTCCAAACTGTTATACAGATTTAATGCAATCCCAATTACAATACCAATAGCATACTTCACAGAACTAAAGAAAACAATCCTAAAATTCATATGGAACTGGAAGAGACCTAGAATAGCAAAAAGAAATTCTGGGGAACAAGGGAAAGGCAGGGGGCATCACAATCCCTGATTTCAAGTTATACTACAAAGTATTGGAATGGAAAAAAAAAACAAAAAACAAAAAAACAAAAAACGTGTATGGGCAAAGAAATACACCCAAGGTTCAGTGAAACAGAACAGAAGATACAGAAACAACTCCAAACACACTCAGCTACCTTATATTTGACAAAGGGACCAAATTCCTTTACTGGAAGAAAGGTGGCTTCCTTTAAAAATGGTCCTGGGAACTGGCTTTCTCCATGCTGAAAACTGAAACTAGACACACATCTGCGGAAGACTGTAATATTGATTATGCCCAAAAGAGGCGCTAAAGGTTTAACCCCACAATTGTTTGGTTTGAGACACAAGTCTTACAAAGCCTACATACTGAGATCAGAGTAAATCACTCTCAAATTCCATTCTCACAATTAAACGCACCTTACTAGATGAACAGTGTTCTCATTGCAACCATTGATTTTTTTCTATTCCATTCCTAAATTGAGGATGCTTTATCTTGTCCTTTATGAGTCTTGCTTACATTATTTTCCATAGAAACCACATAATTGCATATCCTAAGTATTCCTGCCCTTGCATGCAGCTTACCTTTACCCCAATTGGTTACTAGTATATATCAGTGGCTTGGGCTGGCCAGCACTTTGTCAGTTGCCCTGGCATTGGTCATCCTGGAACCCTGCTTTCTCTCTTAGTTCTGTCTTTTAGTTTGATTTCTCAGGCCTGTGTCATATACTGGGCAGGAGACTGGAACCTAACTGCAGGAGTCTCCCTTACACAGATCTCTCCATGCATTAAACTAAAATAAAAATGATCAAAGATCTAAATATAAAAACAGAAACACTGAATCTACTGAAAGAATAGGTAAAACTCTGCAAGACACAGGTATAGGCAAGACTTTATGAGCAAGGCCTTTATTGCATAGGAAATATTACAAAGAATAAATAGGTGGGATCACATCAAATTAAAATGCTTTTGCACCAAAAAAGGAACCACCAACAGATGAAAGAGACAATCCACAGTGGAAAAAATGTTATGGCTACTCCTCAGACATAGGGCTAACATCTAGAATATATAAAGAATTCTGAAAAATCAGACTTCCCCAAATTTATTTTTGTTCTTGTTTTTTTGAGACAGGGTCTCACTATGTAGTTGAGACTGACCAGGAGCTCACTATGTGTCCCAGGCTGGTCTCAAACTCAGAGCAATCCTCCTGCCTCAGCCTCCTAAATGCTGGGATTACAGGCATGTACCACCATGCCTGGCCAGACTTTCCCGAATTTAAAGAATCAATCTGAAAGTGGGCATCTGCAATGAATAGACTTTTCTTTGATGAAGTACAAAGAGCAAATAAATATATGAAAAAATGCTCAATATCATTGGTTATTTGAGAAATGCAAATTATATCAGTCAATGCTTGCTAGAGAAACAGATTTAATGCAAGTCATACCAATATATAAAAATTTACAATGGAAACCCACAGAGTGAGGCGTGGAAGAGTGAAAAAGTAGTGTCTGCAAGCTGGAGATAGGAAGGATCCAGTCAAAGGCCTGAAGCTGACTGAAGTTTCCAGTGTGAGTCTGTATCAGGAGGCCAAAGAGTCTGTTACAGAAGGGTGAAGGGTCTGTACTGGAGGCTGAAGAGTCTTTGCTGGAAGCCAGGAAGTGATGTCCAAGGTGAAGGTGAAGACCGGAGCTCTTTCACAGAAACAGAGCCAAGCCTTCCTTCTTCATTTTTCTTTTATAGCACTCTGGTGGCAGTACTCCCCAGGATGGGCCTTCTATGCCCAAAACTATGCTGATCCAGTTTACTTAGTTGTTCCTTACTCAAGGTGACACAATCAGTTAACTATCACATAAATTAAAACAACATTGTGGATCCACCACACTCCAGAAATAACGGCTATCATCAAGAAATAAACCAAAAACAAATGCTAGTGAGGGTGAGCGGGGGAAAGGAACCCTTCTCCTTTGTTGCTGGGAAGTGTGAACTGGTACAACTACTATGGAAATCAATGTTGAGATTCCTGAGAAAACTAAAACTAGAGGTTTCACTTGACCCAGATGTTCCCCTTTTAGGTATCTTCCCCCAAGAGTTTAAAGCATCACACCACAGTGATATATGTATATCCATGTTTACAGAAGCACAATTTATAATAGCTAAGTCTTAAAAACAGCCCATGTGTCCATCAACAAAAGAATGGATAAAAAAGTGGTACTGGAGTACTACTCTTCCATAAAGCAGGATGAACTTCATTCACTTTTAGGTAAATGGAGACACTTCACTACCATAGTCTTAAATAAAATAAATATCATATTGCTTCTCTTTTGTAAGTGAGAAAAATGGAGGAGATATCAGGAAGTAGGAAGAACATGTTGAAATGGGAAGGGGAATGGGAGGGGGCAGGTGAAGGGAAAAGAGGGAAGAGGGATTAAAAACATAAGAAATGGAAGGGAAAAAATAAGACAGAGCTTTTACAAAGAGGAGAAGAGAAGGGTTGAAGGGGAAAGGGGACAGGGAAAAAAGAAGAGTTGAAGACATGCTATGTACTGTACAGGTACAAATTTCCTATGTGATTGTGATCAGTATGTATAGCAAATATATAGTGACAAAGTAATCAAAATATATTCCATTTGATCCAGCTATCTCCCTTCTAGTTATCTCCTCAAAAGAGTTAAAAATTATCATTTTATATGTTTTTTTACCTTCTTTCATTCTCCCAAAAAATAAGATTTTGAAATCTAGATCCAAAATATATACCAATTCTTGAAGATTTTTTAATTATTTATTATTATTATTATTATTATTTTCTCATTGAGTTTATTGGTACTTTTTAGGTATACAGTACAGTTACATTTATCACTGGGATCTTGTACCTTTACATGACAGGTTTTGGTTCTCATTTTTCCCCCATACCCTTCCTCCCTTCCTTATTTACAAAAACCTTTTCCCATTTTTTATTTTCTCATACTTTTTATTTTCTCTTATTTCCTTTCTCCTACCCTTCCAACTTCCCCTACACTTTTAGCCCTTTTCTTCTTGTTTCACACTGTTAATTATACCATTTGGATCTTATTTATACTTTTAGTTTTTCACACCAGAGAAACTAGTTGGTATTTACACATGTGTGACTGACATTTCACTTAAGAGTATGACCTAAATATGCATCCATTTTCCTATGAGTGACTCTAATTTCTCATTCTTTATGGCTGAGTAGTACTCTATTTTATAGAAAAACCATATCTTCTTTATCTGGTCTCCAACTGATGGGCAATTGGGCTGTTTCCAAGTTATAGCTATTACAAACTGTGCTGCTATAAACATAGGTGCACATATATCACTGTAATATGATTCTTTTAATTCTTTTGGAAAGATACCCAGCAGAGGGATAGCTGGGTCAAATGGAACCTCTAGTTTCAGCTCTTTGAGGTATCTCCATATTGATTTCCATAGTGGTTGCACCAGTCTGCACTCCCACCAACAATGGAGAAGGGTTCCTTTTTCCCCACAACCCTGCCAATATTTGTTATTGTTTGATTTCTTGACAGCAGCCATTCTTTGTGGGATGAGGTGGAATCTCAGTGTTGTTTTCATCTGCATCTCTTGAACGACCAGTGATGTGGAACATTAGCACAAAGAATCAGCAGCTGGGATCTCATCTTATTAAAAATCTTCTGCACTGCAAAAGAAACCACCAACAGAGCTTCCAACAGACAATCTACAATGTGGGAAAAATATTTTACCAGCTGCTCCTCACACAAAGGACTCTTATCTAATATACAGAAAGAACTCAAAAAAATCAGGCCCCCCAAATACAAAGACCCGATTTCAAAAATGGGCATCTGAAATGAACAGACATTTCTCAAACAAAGAAGTAAAAGAAGCAAATAAGTATAAGATTTTATTATTTTTAAATTCATGTCTAAAAAATTATCTGTATTGTTCCAACAGCACACAGTTTTATCTTCTGTACTGTAATAAAAAAATTCAATGATTCCTTGTTTCCTTAATTTGAGTTTCTGATATTATAAATGACATTAGATATTATTTCATATGTACTAGCAATTTATATTTCTTGAATGACGTACTTGTTTATTATTTGTGTAGTTATTTGTTCTGATTTATAGGAAAGAGCTTTTGGTATATTAACACTATCAGCCATTTATCTATTTTGCTTATTACAGCTACTATACATGTTTCCCATTCTCTTTGTCTTTTTTTATGGGGATTGTTGGATGTTTTGATTTACGTAATATTTATTTCTCTATGTGGCTAAATGTATCATTCTTGTCCAGTTCAATGACTGATGTCATAGAAAAGTTTCTTTCACTATCAGATTATATAATATTTATAAATAATGCTAATAGTGAAATTACGATGTGAGAACACTTTGGAATTCATATATATATATATATATGAATTATATATGAATATATATATAATATATATATATTTT